>NW_027181782.1:7506722-8706722 GCF_029961685.1 Aristolochia californica | reverse complement strand
ATATTTTGATGGACTTTGTCGAGGGTCTTTCCCTGTCAGCCAAAAAATCAGTATTATTTGCGGTGGTCGATCGGTTCTCCAAGTATGCACATTTTATTCCTATGGCTCATCCATATTCAACATCATGAGTGGTACCAGCCTTCCTTGAGCATATTGTCTGCTAACATGGCATTCCAAAATCCATTGTCAGTGATCGGGATGCAGTATTTACCAGCACTTTTTGGAGGGAATTTTTTCGTCTGAGTGGTACGAAGTTGAAATTTTCCTCCTCATATCATCCCCAAATAGATGGCTAAACCGAGGTGGTTAACTGCATCGTCGAAATGTATCTACGGTGCCTTGTGGGCGATCGTCCGAAATACTGGGTTCAATGGCTACCGTGGGCTGAATATTGTTACAACACTTCATTCCACTCAGCCTTGTAATCCACTCCTTTTCGGGTTCTATATGGCAGTGGTCCCCCTCGGCTCCTCTCTTATACTCCAGGGTCCACCCGCATGAACACCATTGATCAGGTACTCATGGATCGTGACTAGGTATTACAGAATATTACAAATCATCTCTGGCACGCTCATGTTTGCATGAAATATTTCTATGACAAGGGACACCGAGATGTCTTGTACGAGGTAGAAAACTATATTTGGTTGCAACTCCAACCGTACCGACAACATTCCATTGCCGGACCGCCACGCAATAAGCTCTCATCCAAGTACTTTGGGCCTTTCCCCATTATTCGGTGTGTGGGACCAGTGGCCTATCAACAACAACTTCTAGCCACAGCCAAGCTGCATGATATGTTTCATGTATCCCTACTAAAACAATATAAAGGCTCACCCCCTACGACCACTCCTTTCCTTCCTCCGGTGAACAAAGAACACATCATCCTTACACTAGTCGCAGTGTTACAAGCACGATTGGTTCATGACTAGTGGGAGATTCTAGTCCAGTGGACTGCCATTGAACCAGACACAGTGAAATGGGAACAGTTGGACACCTTTACACAGGTCTACCACGCTTACGAGATTGAGGACAAACTCTTTCTCCAAGGGGAGGCAGATGTTGAGGACTCAATAGCTAATCGAGTCATACAACGGAGGCTCACTGAGTCACAAAGTGAATAGCAAAGTTAATAGCTTTCTTTCCATATTGTTTTAAATTCGTTTTTATGCATTATTTAAGTTAAATTTCCATAGGAGCAAAATTTTAATAATTAGCCCTAAAAGTATGGTTGGCGTCAACCCTTCTTAGGGGGCAAGGAGAATGAGAAAAGGCAAGCATTCAATTAGGTTAAACAGGGTTTGGAGTTCTCCTTGACGAGCTCTAGGGTTTGGAGGTCTCCTTGATAAGCTCTAGGTCTAGGTTCCCTCTTGAATCTGAATTTCCTTCTTCTTTATTTTAATTTCTGTTACCTTGCTCAATGCCGAAGAGAAGAGGGAATTTCTGTCCCTTTTCCGAGTTCAATCAGAGGATTCAGCCTCTCATCCATTACCAGCAGCCATAAAGGGTCTCTCCCTCTCTTTCCAAGCCAGGTTTGAGGCTTCTCCATCACCAAACCACAAGCAACCATAATTCAGAGGTTCTCAGCCTTAAGGCCAGAAAGAAGCAAGGTTAGGAACCCCTAACTTCTGGTCTAAGGACTGTCCAAGTTAGAGGCTTTGTATTCCCTAACCCGAGCAGTAGTAAAGAGGGTTCTAAACTCTCTCTTTCGTGATCAAAAGGGGAACCTTTCCCCTCCTTTCCGAGCAGCAGTAAGAAGGGCCGTCTGCCCTTACCGAGAACAATAGTCTAGCCCATCAAAGGAGGCTGCTTTCTTCCTACCTAAGACCAGGCCAAAGAAAGGAAACTTCTTTCCCATCCTTACCGAGACAACAACTCTCTTACAATGCTTGATTCACAAATCCCACGCCAAGTTACTCGATCCATGGCTTTGACCATAACACCCCTGGTTGGCAAACTTTTGTATGATCAATCAATGTCAAGTGGTTGATTGATCAATCTAAATAATTTTTTATTGCCTAGACATGATTGATAAATCAGTCATTGATCAATCAGCCCACCGGGAATGATTGATTATACTTTATAACTCAGTTTGGTCATGTTCTTGTTGATCAATCAATCACCCTTGATTGATTAGTCATGCTTTATAATTTTTACCTATGCACATTCTAGCATATCGATCATTGGCAGATATTGATCGATCATTCCAGTGCCAAATTTCTATGTGTGTTTTTTTAAAAGCATGACTAAAGTTGATTCTAAGCGATTCTAACATGTTTAGAAGATATGTATGCATCAATCAAACATGTAGATATGCATTTTTTCCTAACACTCCAAAAATTTCTATTGTACCTCAAGTTTGAAGGTTTGGGGCTGCCTCTTACATGGACTGAGTTTTTTTGGTGATTTCCCAAGACTTCTAAACTCTAGTCTTCAATTCTTTCCTTCTTCGTTCTATGAGTTTTTTATTTAGTGCCTTGAGTGTTTTCTCCCCTTTTTTCATAATTCAAAAAGATATTGCAACTGATACCTAAGATAGGCAAAAAAAAGTAGCTTGATGGTCTTTCATTAAATTATTCTATGAGGATGTAAAAAAGAGAATGACAACAAAATTATCGAGCAATATAAACAAACTAGGAGCAATGGGTCGGCTAGTTCAACGCGGTGGCTAGTGTTCATGTGGTGGTGGATGATCAATGCAGTTGAGTAGAGTCTCAAGCATCAAGTGGATCCTTAGTTGTCCTACTCGAATCTCATGTTGACCCATCTTGAGTTCTTCTTGGGTGGCTACTATCATGTCCTGGGTCGCTCTCATGTTATCTATTAATTCCTCGAGCTGCTGGAATCAATCTAAGGATGAAGAGGCATTATCAGTAAGCTTCCTCTTCACAAATCCATATTGCTCAGGCTGCGATTGATCCAGACTCAACTTGTCTTTGGAGTCCACTTCCTGAGAAGTTGTCTTCCCTATCACCTCTTTCTACACCCATTGGCCACTCCACTTGGTGAAGCCAAAATTTACAACCTTTGTTTCACTGATAGACATTTTCTTTGTTAAGTTCAGGCTTTATTCATTGATGATATCTAGTCCAAAGTAGTAGAGGATGGTGGTAATCTGCTGAGCAAAGGGTAGCGTACAAAGTAATATCCATCATCCTGAGAGCCATAAATATTCAAAGTCCAAAGCTATTCTTGAGTGCCCACATCTAGAAGATATCGATGAATATATCATTAAATATAGATCAGATTGCCATTATATTTTCTTCGTATCAAGAACTATACTTTATATGGAAAAATATATATCCAAAGAAAGATCTATCAGTCTATTCTTTTACCTATTCAACCAAATTTTTATCTGAATTATCTACAAAGATAAATCAATATTTGAAGCAGCAAAAGTTAGATTGCAAAAGAGGTTCAAGCAGCAGCAGAAAGCTTCAACTTCCTATCAAGAAAGAGGCTTTATATGGAGAATTTTATATCAAAGGAAATATATGTAAGTTTATTTTCTTACCTATTCAACCAATTCTCTATATGATTTTTTTATAAAGAGATATTGATCTTGGAAGATTCAATGGTCATTTGGGAAAAAAAAGGATAAACAATACTTAGTTCTACCAGATGATAGAAACCAAAATATATCAGATTATTTATCTTTTATAATTATATTTTATGAAGTGAAGTTATACTTGGATGAAAGATATTTAATTCTAGTTTAATACGAAGAAAATTTCATGTCAATCTGATCTATATTTAATGATATATTTACATTGGAAGAATCAAAGGTCATGTTGGTATTTTGCTGCATTGAAAAATCCAAATTTAAGCCCATTGTTTTGCATCACTTTTTGAGTTGATATATCAGGAAAATATCTTACTTCTCCCTGGTTAGAGGGCTTATCTATACATCTCTTTTATTTGGGCTTATGGCTACATTTATGATATTTGGTTCAAGTTGGGATCATTGCCATTACTTCACAGCTTGAGGGGGAGAAGTAGAAGAAGTACAAAGAAGAATATTTTATTCCATATGTTGTAGATAAGTTTTATGTGACCAAAATATTCAAGAAAGGGGGAGCACAAAAAATGAAGCTTATGCATCTAAGAATATATATATTGGATTATGATTATTTCATGGGTCCTTCTATAAGGTTTATTATTTTGGTTTGTTTTATATGTATTGGAAGATGGTCGTGTTATATTACAGTTGCTGCTATTATGTCTCTTTGGATGAGACATTATTATTGAAGAAGAGGTAGCCTCAGTACCTTTTCTCATACCATAATTTATTTGGCTCTAAAAAATATCACGGTTGGGACACCATGAGAGTCGGCGCCAGGATTGGGACACCATGATAAATTTAACTTTAAAAAATATCACGGTTGGGATACTAGGAGAGTCGGTGTCCGAATTTGGACACCATTATAAATAACAATCCCCCCCGCTCTCTCTTGGGGGTTCGTTGGCGGAGCCCACAAAATATTGAATACTGTTTTATTATGGGTAGTTGGGATTTCACACTTGTATTACGGTTGTTCTAGTTTTCTCTTTATATTTGAGGGCGTCGTTGTTAGGGTTTATAATCGAGGCGGATCATTAGTTGCGGCTGAGAGAAGTTAAAGAAAAACACGAGTGTCTGTAATTTCTCTTGTAAACTATTTCATCTTCATAGTGGATTACTACAATGGTGGAAGACAGGACGTAGTCTCACCTTGAGGCAAACTAATATAAATCTTGTGTTCATCATGTTTGTTTTTTCTTCTTCTGCGATTATTATTTATGTCATTAATTTTGAATTAGGTCGTCTAATTCATAACAATCCCTACATGCATGGTTGTAGTTTCAGAATCTTTGGCTGGTATTCGAAGTATTATGACACAAATATCATCAAAAGAAGGCAGTGCAGTAATTGAGAATCTATCTTAGCTACATCTAGATATTGCTTCAAAATCGCAACACATATACAACAACTAGAGTTTCTCTTTGTTTCTCTTGAAGAATAATGCATGTGGAATATATGATGTAGAACTGGGCAAAGTATTCATGGAAGGTCTCCACCTCTTTGGTATTGTACATGGTCTGGAACACATCATATAACTTCTACTCACTAGTAGAATTGGTATATAGTTTGGCACAAATCTCCCAAATAATTTTTATAGTCTCCAAGTGGACTACATTATTAACCACATATTTTTCTTATTTTGGCTATTTTAAACACCACATCATCTTCATTAGCCTCAGAAAGAGGCTTTGTTAAGTGATCAGAGAAGTTTCAAGTGATCAAGAACCTCTTGTAATCAAGGAGCCATGATCAGCTTAAATATTGATTCCTTTAGAAGAATTAGTATACTTTTCTATAGAATTTAGGACTCCTTCATATTGATCTCTAGCCAAAGAGGGAGAGGAGAAGGAGAAAAAAGAGAAGAAGAAGAGAATAAGAGAGAGTTTAGAGATCGGATTCCAAAAGAAGGGAGAGGAGAGTATGGACAAGATTAAGAAGTGAGCAAAGAATTTAATGCTCTACTTTTTTTCTTCCTAGGACGTGTGAGCTTGAACCCATCTTCTAACACTCCGCCTCAAGCTGGAAGAGAGAAAACATAAAAAAAACCTAGCTTGCCACATATAAAAGATAGGATCTTAGACGTAATAAGTTTAGTAAGAATATTTACTACTTGCTCTTGTAATGAAACATTGGAGGAAGATTATACCTGCTTGAAATTTCTCCCGTATAAAGTGGCAGTCCACTTCAATGTGTTTGGTCCTTTCATGGAGCACCATATTCAAATTGGCATGAATAACTGGTTGGTTATCACAATATAGACCCATATAACCTCCTTTATAAAATCCTAATTTGGTAAGAAGGGACCTAATCCATAGGAGTTCACTGATTGTTTGAGCCATAGCTTAGTTGCACTAGATTTTGCAGCCACATTTTACTTCTGCACTAGATCTCGCAACTTCATTTTGTTTTTTTCTTCTCCATGTAACCAAGTTCCCTCTAACAAGAGTACAATATCAAGAAGTGGTCTTCCTTGCATCAGGTGATCCAGACCAATCTGCATCGGAGAAACCTTCTATGTTAAAGAGGCCATTTTTCTTATAAAGTAATCCTCTTCTTGGGGCTTCCTTTAAGTATCGTAATATCCTTTCCAAGGCTTGCCAATGGGTAAGTTGTGGTTTATGCCTGTACTGACTCACCACACTTATGACATATGATATGTTTGGTCTAGTTACCGTGATATAAATAAGTTTACCCACAAGTCTTTGATATTTTTTGATTTCAATATCTTCTCTAGAACTTGCACATAATTTAATATTCGCATCCATAATTGTGTTAGCTGGGCAATACCCCATCATTCCCGTTTCTTTGAGGAGGTCATAGACATACTTCCTCTGAGATAATATTATCCCATACTTGGACTTAAGAACTTCTATGCCCAAAAAATAATTTATAAGTCCAAGATCTTTAGTTTTAAATTCTCGACATATCATGTGTTTGACTTCTTGTATGTTATTCACGATATTGCCAGTAAAGACAATATCATCAACATACATAACCAATAATATCTTTCCTTTCGAGGTATCTTTAATAAATATCAAATGATCTATTGAGCACTAACAAAATCAAAACCGTAGTAATGCTTGGCTAAATTTATCAAACTAGGCATGAGGGGACTGTTTAAGTCCACATAAGGACTTCTTTCAGCGGCATTCGCCCCCTCAACCACATATCTAGGCAGTTGAATCATTAAATTTTCTCATATGTTGATTTTCAGGACTCCATGAATTTAGGTCATGGAAGAAAAGGAAGATAAACCCATTGAGAGAAAAATGGATAAGAGAGGTTATGGACTTGATTCCTAACCCTCCTCAGATGCTCTATTTATAGATTTATGAAATTATTTTATTACAATAATACCCTTGAACTTAGGGTTTAGGGTTTTAACCCTAGAACTTTAACTTAATTACATAAATACCATCTCTATGAGATGACTCTTTATTTACCATCCTGACATAATTGTATGTGGGCCTATGAGCCTTCTCCTTGATCTTGGACCTTGAGCCCGTCTTCTTTATCTCTTGGATGCATGGGTCTTCCTTGGTCTGATGGGCTTGGGCTCATCTTCTAATACACTTGAATATGTGAGCCTTCCTTGGTTGTGTGGGTTTGGGCCCAATCTTCCAACACTCCCCCTCAAGCTGGGGGGTGAGAGAACAACATGAACTCCTAGCTTGCTGCAAATGCTATACAAAATCTTTTTTTTTTTGTATAAAGTGGCAAATATTCCAACACTCCCCTCACGCTGGTGCTCTCGTTCATGAGGCCTACCTGGCATAAGAAAAGTGAGAGTAAAATCACTTCAAGTCGTATGACATTGCTCTTTAATCCAGTCAATTAACACATGCTGGATGTTCGGCACACTCCTATTTTCTATAGGTAGTGCCACTCCTATCTTCTATAGGTAGTGGGTCTATATGTTGTTCGGAAGTGTATTAATAAAAAAAACTCCTCAATCACCGTGTCCCTCCACAGGACAAAAACTCAAGTGGTAGGAGTAATAAATGCCAAATCATGGGGTAATAACATAGAGTTAGTAATAAACTCTTCCATCACATTGAAATAACATAGATGTCCTTACGGGTAGTGGATGTAGTAATAAGCTCCTCCGTCATGGTGATGTAACATATACTGAGGCCACCTCTTCTTCAATAATAATGTCTCATCAAAAGAGACACCATAGTATACAGTTAACCAAGCGGTTTAATTGCTCCATCACCTTTTCACCTTCTTCTTGTGTCTTCCAGGATCTCACAATGAAGTAAGTGATTGGTGGCGACCATGAATAGGGGGGGCCCTATTACTTGAACCTACCTCCATTCACTGTGATTGCCACTTCTTCAACAGAGGCAAGGTTATGACACAACTTGCTTGGTCATCCATCCACCACATCGCTTCAATAATTACTTCCATCCTTCAAAACTTTACCAACTTTCAATTGTGAAGGCTATCAGTTGATCAAATACCAGAGGACATCATTTTCTCCTTGAACAAAAATTAAAGGTGTTCCTCATTTTTTGTTAATATATTTAGATGTATGGGGACCCTTAAGCATCTCAAACATATCTCAAGTTAAATTTTTGTCACCTTTGTTGATGACTTTACTCCAGTCACATGTCTTTTTCTTTTTAAAGAATAATCTGAAATTTTCTCAATCTTTAAATCTTTTCATGTTATGGTGTCTACTCATTTTGGAAAAAAATACAAGTGTTTCAATCAAATAATGCCAAATAATACCTTTCTAATGATTTTCAATCCCCTTTTCATGGTAATGACATTATTCATCAAACATTTTGTGCCTACACCCTCAACAAAATGGTTTAGCTGAAAGAAAAAATTGACATCTCCTTGAAGTAGCCCGTGGCCTACTCTACTCTATAGGTTCTTTTTCTGGCCTCATGCCATTCTTACAGCCCGCTATATAATTAATAGGCTACCTTCATCAGTACTTAGTCATAAATCCCTATACTCATTATTATTTTTAAAGGAATACTCCTCCCTTCCTTTGAAATTTTTTGGGTTCACATCCTTTGTTCATATGTCATCTCCTCAAAAGAGTAAACTTGAGCCGAAATCACTTAAGTGTAGTTTTTTTGGGTTACTCCCATACCCAAAAAGGCTATGTCTATTATAATCCCTCTCTTCAGAGGATAATTGTCTCGAGGGAAGTCATATTTTTTTAGGATACACCATTTCATTCCGCAAAAGATCCACCCCAGAGTCTTTCCTCTGTGTTATCATCTCTAAAGCCAGATGTGCCTTTTGATACAGGTCTACTTCAGCCCCCTGAAGACTCGTCCAACACCCCACATGTGGAGTTTATAGATCCATCTGAGGTAAGTCCATCTTCCCCTATTTGACACTCGGCCCATTGCTCTAAGAAAAGAGCTTAGGACTTGCACTAGGCCCTCTACTTCTCATCCCATTTCAATCTTTGTTTCTCACCATCGATTGTCTTCTTTATGTTGTTAGTTTCTTGCATCTATTTCTTCTCTCTTTGTTCCACAGTCTTATCAGGATGCTTTGAGACATCCAGGATTGAAGGCTATCATCGAAGAAGAAATGCATGCCTTATAAGAGAATCAAACTTGGACCCTTGTTCCTCTTCCTCTTCCTCTTGGAAAAAAACCCATGGGCTATAAATGTGTTTTTACTATCAAACATAATCCCAATGCTTTTATGGCTGGCCTCAAAGCTTGACTTGTTGCCAAGGGATACACTCAGTGTTATGGAGTGAACTATGAGGAGACTTTTTTCCTAGTGGCTAAATTAAACTCGGTACACAACTTGTTATTTCTAACTGTTAATTCCTCTTTTTTGGTGTTTCAATTGGATTTCAAAGAGGAGATATGCATGCATCAACCAACTAGTTTTGTGGTTGAAGAGGAGTCTGTATGAAAATTGAAAAAGCCTCTATATGGACTTAAACAGTCTCCTTAGGCTTGGTTTAAAAAATTTAGCCAAATACTGCTATAGTTTGCATTGAGCCAGTGCTCAGTAGAACATTTTGTCTTTATCAAGTATACCTTAAAAGGGAAAGTAATACTAGTAGTTTATGTGGATGATATTGTCTTAATCGGTAGTGATGCAGACAACATAAAAGAAGTCAAAGAAAAGATATGCCAAGAATTTAAAACAAAAGATCTTGAACTTCTAAAGTACTTTCTAGGATTTGAGGTATTCTAGTCTAAGCATGGAATATTATTATCTTAGAGAAAGTATATTTTGGATATACTAGAAGACACAGGGATGATGGGGAGTCAACATGTAGATACTCCTATGGATGTTAATGTAAAATTATGTACAAGCTCTGGAGAAGATGTTGATATAGGTAATATCAGAGGCTTGTGGGAAACCTTATCTACCTCATGGTGACTAGACCAGAAATATTATATATGGTAAGTGTGGTAAGTCGGTATATGAACTAACCAAAACATACCCATAGGCAAGTATAATAAAGGATACTAAGATATTTAAAAGGAGCTACATGAAAGGGCTTCTCTAAAAGAATCATGGTATCTATAACATAGAAGGTTTCTCAAATGCAGATTGGGTTGGATCACCCGATAACAGGAAGTCCACTTCAGGGTATTGTACTTTAGTTGGAGGTAACCTAGTTACATGAAGAAGTTAAAAGAGGAAAGTGGTGGCAAGGTCAAGTGCGGAGGCAGAGTACAGAGCTATGACCCACTCAGTCAGTGAGCTCCTATGGATCACATCCCTTCTTACTTAATTTGGGTTCTATAAAGGAGATTAAATGGAATTATATTGTGACAACCAGACGACCATTCATATGACCACAAATTTTGTCTTCCATGAGAGGACAAAACACATTGAGGTAGACTGTCATTTTATATGGGAGAAATTTTAGGCTGGTATCTTATCTCTTAGTCATGTTCCATCACAATACAAGTGGCAGACATTCTTACAAAACCAGTCGCATTCAAGATCTTAACCACTATATGTAGCAAGCTGGGTATCTATGATGTTTACTCCCCACCAGCTTGAGGGGGAGCGTTAGAAGAAACCTCAAATGGCATCATGGTAATATGCATGCCCACGTCAAGGAGGTGGCATAAAAGGGTAAATAAGTGGTCTTTTCATAAGGATGACACAAATGTGTAATTATGTAAGATGATGTATGTCTACTTATGTCTTTTTCTTTTGAAAGATTGTAGCCCTAAGGGAATTGTACACATTGTAACACCCTCTCATAAACTATAAATAGAGGTTCACGGTAAGGGGTAGAGTATCAATTTTTTCCCTTTTCTCTAAAATTCGTCCCTAATCTCTCCCTTCTCCAAAGCTCTCTCGAGCTTCATCTCCCTTTAGCCTTCTCTCTTCTTCCCTCTTCTCTTCCTTTTTCCTCTCTTTCCTTCTCCTCTTATTCTTCCTCTCCTCTCTCTCTCTCTCACCCTCTTCTAAAGGACCTTATCATGGGATCCTCAATCCAATAGTCCAAATCTCCCCCTTAAGCTCAATTCATAGATGCTAAAAGTACTAATATTATAATTATACCCTTCGCCCTAGTAAGAGTGAAGAAGAGATATAAAACATAAACTAATTATATTAATGACACTCCAACATATTCATATATTCCAACACCAAATCTAGTAACCACATTCTATTTTTTACTCCTCCATGTAACTAAGTTCCCTCCAATTAAGGTGCAATACCTAGAGATGGCCTTCCTGTCATCAGGTGATCCATCCCAATCAGCATCCGCAAATCCTTAGATGTTGAGGTGACCATGACATTTATATAGAATTCCCTTGCCAGGAGCTCCTTCTAAGTATTAGAGGATTCTCTCTAGAGCTTGCCAGTGAATAAATTGTGGTTTATGTATGTACTGACTAACTACACTTACAACATATGCTAAATCTGGTCTGATTACTGTAAGATAAATGAGTTCCCCAATAAGTCTCTGCTATTTTTCTTCATCCACATCTTTGTTGGATCTTGCACACAACTTGGTGTTAGAATCCATAGGAGTCTCTACCGGTCGACATCCCATCAGCCCTGTGTCTTCTAGCAGATCAAGAACATCCTTTGAGATAAAATATCCCATGTTTTTACTAGAAGACCTCAATATCCAAAAATATTTCAGAAGTCTAAGTTCTTTTGGTAAATTTCATGCATTTATTCGCTTTGACTTCTTGTATTCCTTTCGCATTGCTACCATTTAAGACTATTTAACTGGCAGTAGTACACTTACCTTTGAGGTGTTCTTGACAAATGCAGAATAATCAACTGACCATCTATGGAACTCAAACCGCAACAAAGCTTGACTAAATTTGTTAAACCAGGGCTGTGGAGACTGTTTTTAGCCATATAGTGATTTCTTTAATCAGCATACCAAATCCCCTTCAACCACAAAACCAAGTGGTTGATGCATATAGATCTCCTCCATAATATCACCATTTAAAAAAAGCATTTTTCACATCAAGTTGATATACCAGCCAAGAAGAATTTACAACAAGTGATAATAGGATTTGTACAGAATTTTATTTGGCCACTAGGGAGAACGTTTTCTCATAATCGACTCCATAGCACTGACTGTAGCCTTTAGCGATGAGATGGGATTTAAGACGAGCCACAAAACCATCAGGATTGTGCTTGATAGTAAAAAACCAGTTACATCTGCCAAGTTTCTTCTTAGAAAGAAGTGGAACCAATTTCCATGTCTGATTCTCATATAAAACATTCATTTCCTCTTTCATTGCTGCCTTCTGTTGGAAGATGGGCTCCAACCCACACTACCAATTTAGGATCCCCATATGACCTTTGATGATATGATTAAAATCTGTTCAAAGAAGGCTCCTTATGAAGTAAGCCTTTTAGTTTCTCTTCTTTCGTGTGAAGCTGTCTCTCTCCAAACCTCTTTTATTTTTTCTTCTTCTCTCTCAACCCATGAGTCTTTCTTGTTTTTCTCCTTTTCTTTCTCTCTCCCCTTGCTCGAGGTATTATTCATTGGGTCATAAATTCAACATGGTATTAGAGCAGGTTCTGTGAGTTGACGTGGTCAACCCATAGAGATAATGAGATTCTGTTTTCTGATCAAACATTTTTAGGTTCATAGTTATTTTTTTTCTGTCCCTACACCTGTTAGGTTTTTATGTTTTTCACCTCTATAATGAGAGTTTCATATTGTAAAATTTATATTGACAGAAAGATATATTAGTCTACTTTCCTTGGAAAAAATAATTTTTCCAATCAGAGTTATTGTTGGGATCTTCCCGGGCCATGGATCTCGTCACCCTTCTTCCCTCTCTTCCCTCCAGATTGACTGTTGACGCTGGAAGAGAACTCCTATTCTTTGAACGTGTAATGGTGGAATCGGAATGGAATGGATTGAGCTTTGAAGGAAGCTCGACCTTGGAACTCAAAGGGAGAATCTGACCTCGACCTCAGAATGGAGAATCCGACCTGAGTACAACTAATTGATTCAATGCTTGCCTTCATTCAGCATTTCCATCCCAATAAATATGTTTAGCGATGAAAATACAACTTAGACCCATGGGTCAATTGGGTCACGCCAAATTACATCCAAACCAAATTTAACATACATGGAAAGGGAAGTAATTTAATTCCTACGCCTGTTGATAACTCGGGATGCTATGGAGTCCATAACATCACCCCCCTCCTGGAGAAAGAGCTTGTCCTCAAGCTCGTAAGAGGGGTAGAGAGCCCTGAAAGCGGCTAAGGGCTCCCATGTAGTGTCACTGAGGTCAGCATCAACCCACTGCACTAGAACCTCCCAATCATTCTGAATGCAGCGAGCTTGCAATACCTGTGCTGGAGTAGAAAGGACCCAACCTTCATGTAGCGGTGGCAGAGGGGTGTGTAGCAATGGGGAGTCCCCCTGGAAGGCCTTCAATTGGGAGTCGTGAAACACATTGTGGATCTTGGTTTCTGGTGGAAGCTGCAAGCGGTAAGCGAATGTGCCAATGCGGTCCAGCAACTGAAAGGGACCATAATATTTTGGGGAGAGTTTGTGACATTTGGAGGCGGTTAGTGATAGCTTCCTGTAATGTTGGAGACGTAGCCACACATAATCCCTGGGAGAAAAGAACACTTCCCGGTGCATCTTATTATAATATAGTTTCATAGCATGTTGGGCCTCCTGGAGATGAGTGCACACCTCACTGAGCATGGCGTCCCTTTCTGCTAAAGCCTGGTCCAAGGTGGCGACCTTGGATGTACCTAGTTCATACGACAAGAGCCGAGGCGGATCTCTGCCATATACTACCTTGAACGGAGTAGTGCCGAGGGTGCTGTGGTATGATGTATTATAACAAAAATCTGCCCATGCCAGCCACTTAACCCACCTTTTAGGTGAGTCCCCCACAAAACAATGGAGATACATCTCAATCGTCTTGTTAACTACCTCGGTCTGTCCATCAGTCTGCGGATGGTAGGCGGAAGAGAATATCAATTTAGTGCCTTACAGCTTGAATAGTTCTTTCCAGAATGTACTGGTAAAGATGGCGTCCCTGTCATTGGTAATGGATGCAGGCATCCCATGTAACCAGACAATGTTATCCATGAAGATCTGAGCCACGTGAGCGGCTGTGTAGGGATGCGCCAAAGGGAGGAAATGGCCATACTTGGAGAAACGATCAACCACAACAAATATCACGGATTTAGCAGAAGAGGGGGAATGTGTTATGCACCCAATAACATTATTATTTTAGTGTTTTCTTTAATTTACTTTATTTATTTCAGTTTTAGGCCACAGGGGTATTTTTGGAATATTTTATTTATAAGGGTATTTTTGTAATATTTTATTTATAAGGGTATTTTTGTAATATTTTATCTTAAACCCTAACAGGGTGAACCCTATTTAAGGGGTATGAGTAATGCCAAAGGGAAGCATTGAAGTATTAAGAATTAGGTTAAATCTAGCGTAAAGAGGCTTGAGATCCGAGGTTAGGGTTTTCCTCAAAAACCCATGTATTCTCTCATCCTCCATTGATCTTCGTCTTCCCCATGTCTTCCTACTATCCCTACAATAATGCATGGAAGACCCGCAACCCATGGCAGATCCCAGATCCTCCCAAAGAATCCTTGTGTCATATCCGGGACTGTAACAACTGGTATCAGAGCAGGAACACAATGGGCTATTCATTTTTCCCAAAAGGATGGATTATTCTGGACGAGGTATACGATTTAATGGAAAAAGTATGAAAAGATATGGGAGAAATACGTGCATCGTATGACACTTCCATTGAAATTGTTATAATTGAAGTTTCTACAATTTCCATTGAAATTGCTGCAATTGAAGTTTCTACAATTAAGAGGGCTGCCATAGTCGACGCTGGCTCGGACAGGTAGGAGAAGCAAGCAATCAAAGACCTTTCTGTATCTCCGGTGGTGGCGACCTCCAAATTTTGGGATTTAGAAATTCTAAAAACGAAAGGGTATTAAGTATACCCTTCGATAGAAAATCGGGAATGGGAAATCTCCAAGCAGGAAACTCCAGCGACTGCCCCGTCAAAATTGATTTCCGGGTCATGGAAATCTGACGAGCAAGACCCTGAACTCCCAAATTCGAAGTCGATATCAACTTCGAAACCAGCCTCAACACTTCCGAAATCGTCGGCATTGGACAATTTGGGGGTGACCTCAACTTCTAAGACCCATCGGCGAAATTTCCGCCCTGTTCGGGGCCGTGTGGACGGAAGACGATCGTCGCACTCCTTTGTTGGTGGCCTGAGGTAAGGAGCAACTGTCGACAAGGTTTCCTCACTTACCGACGACCGCTATGCTCAGGATCGGCAGGTGGATACGGCAGGTTTCCGATTTTCGAAGACCCGTTGGCGAAATTTCTGCCCTATTCGAAGCCGTGTGGACGGAAGACGACCGTTGCCTGCCTTCGTCGGCGCCCTGAGGGAAGGAGCAACTGTTGGCAAGGTTTTTGCACTTACCGACGTCCGCTATGTTCGGGAGCGCCAGGAGGATAAGGCCGGATTTCGATTTTAGAAGAATTGTCGGTGAAATTTCCGCCGAAGGAAGAAGATGGGTCTGATTCAAATTTTCCTAAGTTAGGAAAATTTCATCAGCGCACGAAGTTGAGTCGCACGCCGGACTGGGGTTCCTGAACCGAGTCAACCCAGGTTAACTCGGACCGGGCCCAAAAAAAAAAAAATTATGTGTCCAGAGGGGGGGGTCATTGCTATCGCGGATGCTACTTCGGCACTGGTGGAGACGTCGGCATACAGACACTACTTCCGAGCTTGAGGAAAAGCTCGTCTTCCAAGGGGGTGTAATGTTATGCACCCAATAACATTATTATTTTAGTGTTTTCTTTAATTTACTTTATTTATTTCAGTTTTAGGCCACAAGGGTATTTTTGGAATATTTTATTTATAGGGGTATTTTTGTAATATTTTATCTTAAACCCCAACAGGGTGAACCCTATTTAAGGGGTATGAGTAATGAGAAAGGGAAGCATTGAAGTATTGAGAATTAGGTTAAATCTAGCGTAAAGAGGCTTGAGATCCGAGGTCAGGTGTTTTCCATATTCTTTCATCCTCCATTGATCTTCGTCTTCCCCATGTCTTCCTACTATCCCTACAGTAATGCATGGAAGACTGGCAACCCGTGGCAGATCCTAGATCCTCCCAAAGAATCCTTGTGTCAGATCCGGGACCGTAATAGAAGGCTATCAATGAAGTCCATGGAAATATCTGACCATACCTGTGACGGTAGCTGAAGTGGTTGGAGCAACCCCGCTGGACTTAATGATTCAGCTTTGTTCCGTTGACAAATCTGACAAGCCGCCACATAATCTGTTACACTGCTTTTCATACCCTTCCAATAAAAATCTCTACCGAGGCGAAAATATGTTTTCTGTCTACCCTCATGTGTACTGTCATGGAAAGAGGCTAAGATACTGGGAATAAGTGACGAGGTGTGGTGCAGAAAAATCCTATTCCTGAACAAGATAAGATGATCTTGGATCGTCCCATGGATATCCGATGTCCCCTACTGAATATCATGATATAATGCAATGAGTTCCAGATGTTGATGTGTCTCCTCCCGTATAGAATCCAGCAAAAGAACTTTGGGCTGATTGATAGCATGTAAGTGTGGTTCTAGAACGTCCCGGCGAGACAAGGCATCGGCCCCCACATTCAAACTGCCAGGTTTATACTCAATTGTAAAGTCAAATCCCATCAGCTTACTCAACCAGTGTTGTTGAGGGGAGGTGGTGAGACGCTGCTCAAGAAGATACTTCAGGCTGCAATGATCGGTTCGAATAAGAAATGAGCACCCCCAGAGATACGTCTGCCAATGCTGGATTGGTTTAGCTAAAGTGATTAATTCCCTTTCATAAGTAGCTAGTTTGTGATGGTGTTGGCCAAGTTGTTGGCTGAAATAAGCGATCGGGTGGCCTTGTTGTTGTAACACTGCACCTATACCGCCGCCTGAAGCATCACATTCCACTACAAACAACTCATCAAAATCCGGGAGATGGCTTCCTTCAACTGCTGAAAGGAACTATCCATTGTCTCGGACCAAGTGAAAACATTTTTCTTGAGTAGATTGTGGAGCGACGCTACAATCTGGCCATAACTGCGGATAAATTTTCTGTAATACCCAACAAGGCCCAAAAATCCCCTTAACGTTGTGATGGAGGTGGGAGGAGGCCAGTTTGTGATGGCCTGAATCTTGCTCTGGTCAACCTTCACCCTAACTGATGAAATAACGTGGCCCAAGTATGCCACCTTGGAGGTACCCATAGAACATTTGGACTTGTTTAAAACCAAATGATGGGAGCGAAGAAGATTAAATACCTGGTAAAGGTATTGAAGGTGTCCGTCCCAGTGTTTGCTATACACCAATATATCATAAAAAAACAAGAACATATTTCCTTAAGAGAGAGCTAAATACCTCATTCATGAGGGCCTGAAATGTGGATGGCGCATTAGAGAGACCAAAGGGCATGACGAGGAACGCGAAATGACCATGGTGCATGTGGAACGCGGTCTTCTCCACATCTGAAGGATGAACTCAAATCTGATGATAACCTGACTTTAAGTCCAGCTTGGTAAATATAGTGGCACCATGTAACTCATCTAACAGCTCGTCCACCACTGGAATGGGAAATTTGTCTTTAATTGTATGATCATTGAGCTGCCTGTAGTCCACAAAAAACCTCCACGACTTGTCATGATTTTTGACCAGTAACATCGGGGATGAGAAAGGAGGCTTGCTGGGCTGAATAATTCCCTGGACGAGCATATTAGCACTGGCACTCAATTTCATCCTTCTATAAGTGGGGGTAATGGTAAGACCGAACCACCACAGATTTAGTCCCATGTGCAATTTGATGCGGTGATCATAGTGGCGAATAGGCGGAAGAGCAGAAGGTGCCTGAAATAAATCTTCAAAGTCTGTACATAATTGAGATAACTTACAAAGCTCGATGCTCTGGACCTGAACTGCCTGAAGTGTGTAGGGCACAGTAGCATGTGTGCCATGCAAGGTTATCTGACATTGGGCCTCTATGAAGGTCATTGTCAGGGCTTAAAAATCCCATAAAGTAGGCCCCAACATTTGGAGCCATTTAACTCCGATTACCAAATCAAATCCTACCAGAGGAATCACCAAGAAATCAGCAATAAAGGAGTGGCCCTTAATAGAAAAGGGGGTGGCTGTAGAGATACCCACACTGGCCATTTTGGCCCCATTGACCACTGAGATGAGAGGCTTGTGTTCTGTTGGATTACTAACCCAAGCTGTTCTGCCGCTGGCTGACTGATGAAGTCATGCATGCTGCCCGAGTCAACTAAGGCTAGTAACTGTAGAAGGTGCAACTGTGCCCGAACTTGCATTGTGTTGGAATTGCGCAGGCCAATCATGGCATGGAGTGAAATAGCTGGGCCCTCTTGGTCTGTCTCAACAATGTCCTCCTCGGGTAGTATGTCATCAGAATTCGCACAGAGAATTACACTGAACAATTTTTTGCATATGTGACCCTGGACATACTGGTCATCACAATTAAAACAAAGGCCCTTGGCACTCCTCTGTTCCATCTCTTGTCTATTTAATTTTTTTATGTAAGGGGCTGGTGGCATGGAGGAAGAACTCTCTGCACGCTGGGCTGCAGTAGGACCTATACGTGGAGGCCCTGGATAGGGTGATGGCGCAGTGGGATTTGTCATTCTTGGCCAAGGTGGTTTTCTGATTAGTGATTCCTTTAGAATACGTTATTTAGTATCAATTGTCCTGGCCAGATTCATAGCGTGGTCCAAATCTCTAGGGACATGTAATTCAACCTCCAAACATAGGGCCTCAATCAATCCAGCAGTAAAGATTTGAACATACTGGGAGGGCCTGACAAAATTACTAGCTCTGGCCAAACGTTCCTGGAAGGTCTTTTGGTACACATCAAGTGGTTCTGTCTGTTTAAAATTTATCAATTCACCCAATGGATTGCTACTGGCTGGAGGACCAAACCTCATCATGCAAGATTGTCTAAATGTCTCCCAATCTTGAACCAAATGTTCATTTTGGAATTGTTGGAACCATAGGAGCGCTTCATTAAGCATATAGTATGCAGCCAACTGGACCTGGTCATCCGCTGGTGTTTTTTTATGGTAAAAGAACTTGTCACATTTGTGTAACCAGGATCAAGGGGTCCTTAGACCCATCAAATGTCAGAAAGTCCAGTTTCACATACCTGGGAACCGAATTTGGTCCCTGGGCGTGAGGTGCCAAAGGCGAAGATCATCAATACCTGCATCTGATCTTTGACGATTTGCATCAATAAGTTGACGCAAATCCTTCGGGGAAGATGAATCCCAAAGGGTGGACCTGTCTGATACCATGATGTTGGGATCTTCCCGGGCCATGGATCTCATCACCCTTCTTCCCTCCAGATTGACCGTTGACGCTAGAAGAGAACTCCTATTCTTTGAACGTGTAATGGTGGAATCAGAATGGAATGGATTGAGCTTTGAAGGAAGCTCGACCTTGGACCTCAAAGGGAGAATCCGACCTAGACCTCAGAAGGGAGAATCCGACCTGATTACAACTAATTGATTCAATGCTTGCCTTCATTCAGCATTTCTGTCCCAATAAATATGTTTGGGGACAAAAATACAACTCAGACCCATGGGTCAATTGGTTCACGCCAAATTACATCCAAATCAAACCAAACCAAACCAAACCAAATTTAACATACATGGAAAGAGAAATAATTTAATTCCTACACCTGTTGATAACTTGGGATGTATGGAGTCCATAATAGTTATCTAAAAAGATAACTTGATATTTGAAACAGTGAAGGTCAGAATGCAAAAAAGGTTCGAGCAATAGCAGAAATCTTCAACTTCCGAGGTATTGTTTGCTATCAAGAAAGATACTTTATATGGAGAATTATATATCAAAAGAAATATTTATAAGTTTATTTTCTTACCTATTCAACCAATTCTTGATCTGATTTTTTATAATAAGATATTGATCTTGGAAGAGTCAATGGTCATGCTGGAAAAAAATGAGAAACAATACTTAATTCGGCCAGATGACAGATATCGAAATCTATCAGATCATTTATCTTCTAATAATTATATTTTATGAAGAGAAGCTATGCTTAGATAAAAGGTATTTAAGTCTAGTTTCATAAGGAGAAACTTTCATGTCAATCTAATATATATTTAAAGACATATTTGCATTGGAAGAATCAAAGGTCATGCTGGTATTCTATTGTATTGAAAAATCCGAATTTATTTCCATTGTTTTGCGTTAGTTTTTGAGTTGATATATCAGGAAAATTTCTCACTTCTCCATGGTTTGAGGACTTATTTATACATGTATGTTATTTAGGTTTATTTCTACATCTATGATATTTCGTTCAAGCTGGGATCACTGCCATTACATGCAACCTTGAAGGGGAGAAGTAGAAGAAGTACAAGAAAGAGGTATTTTATTCCATTTATTGTGGATAAGTTTATGTGACCGAAATATTCAAGAATGGGGGAGCAAAAAAGATGAAGCTTCTGCATCTTATAAAAAATATTTATATCGGATTATGATTATTTCATGGGTCCTTCTACAAGGTTTATTAGTTTGGTTCGTGTTATATGTGTTGGAAGATGGTTGTGTTATATTCAACTGCAGCTATTATGTCTCTTTGGGGACATTATTATTGAAGAAGAGGTGGCCTCGGTATCCTTTCTCATATCATCATTTATTTGACCCCATAAAAAAAATATCACGGTTTGGAAACCATGATGGGCCCTATAAAAAAAAATATATCACGGTTGGGAAAGCAAGACAGAGGATACCCTGTAAAAAAATATCATAGTTGGGAAACCATGACTGAGGAACTTAATACCCTATAAAAAAATATTATAGTTGGGGTGGGCCCTGTCAAAAAAAATATTACGGTTGGGAAACCATGACGGAGGAACTTAATACCCTGTAAAAAAATATCATGGTTAGGAAACCATGATTGACCTTGTCAAAAACATATCACGATTGGGAAACCATGACGGAGGATACCTGTAAAAAAATATCATGGTTGGGAAACCATGACGGAGGAACTTATTATTACATCTATGTTATACCCCCTGAATTGGCCAGTTGGGCCTCATGGAAGAGAGCACCAGTGTGAGGGGGAGTGTTGGACGATGGGAGGACTGCAATTTTATACAAAAGATTCTATTCATCATTTGCACCAAGTTGAGAGTTCTTGATGTTTTCTCACCCCTAGCTTGAGGGGGAGTGTTGGTTGATGGGCTCCAACCTACATGATCAAGGAAGGCCCACAAGATGGACCCAAACACATAAGAAGTAGGACCCACCATGATTACCACGAGCTGATATCCTTATCACATAAGTTGGAAGATCAAGGAGGACTCACAAAGATAACCACAAGCTGGTTAGAAGATCAAGAAGGACTCACAAAGATAACCACGAGTTGGCATCTTTATCTTACGGTGATGTCATAGAAAATTTCTAGTTTGAGTTATGTTTGTCTTCTATTTATATTGAGTTATTTAATTATTCTAAGGCTTATCCTTAAGTGTTAGAGTTTGGGTGTACTTGGGACAAAGGTAGTTTTGTTGTAAATGGACTCTACTACCTTCCTCTATTATAAATAGAGGTTCATGTACTCTAATTATAATAAGCTAAATAAGGCAATGAAGTATTTCTCTTTTCTATAAATTCAACACCTTCCATCCTAGATGTCTCAAAGCCTCCTAATATGTATGTGGGAAAGATAAAGAGGAGATTGATTCAAGAAATTGACAACATGAAGAAGACAATTGATAGTGAGAAATATTGATTTTCAGGACTCCATGGATTTAGGTCATGGAAGAAAAAAAGGGGGAGACCTATTGGGTGAAAACAGGAGGAAGAAGAGATTGTGGACTTGATGTCCTAACTCTTCACCTCTAGCTCAATTTATAGATTAATAATCCTAAAATATTACATTAATGCCCCTAAAATTTTAACCTAATTACATTAATACCATCTCCATGAGATGATTCTTTATTTACCATCCTGCCATCATTGTGTGGGCCTATGGGCCTTCTCCTTGATCTATGGGTCTTGAGCACATCTTCCACAACTCTTGGATGTATGGGCCTTCCTTGGTCTTATGAGCTTGGGCCCATCTTCCAACACACTTGAATATTCTTGTATAAAATGGTAGTCCACCATATCTTCCAACACTCCACCTCAATCTAGTGGTCTCTTCCATGAGGCCCAACTCACATAAGATAAGTGAGAGTAAAATCACTCTAAGTTGTATGACATCGCTCCATACTCCAATCATAACTCATGGTGGATGTAGGGTACACTCTTATGTTCTGTAGGTATTGGGTCTATATGCAGTGCTCAAAAGTGTAATAAAACTCCTCCATTACTGTATCCTTCCACAGGACACCGACTCTCAAATGGTAGGAGTAATAAATACCAATTGAGGGGCGTAATGGGTAATTATCCAAAAGATTATATTTGGGGCCACCATATGCTTTCTTCTTCATCAGAATAGTTAACGTTGATAACAGTCAGAAACTGATAAATGCTTCTTCAATAATAATATCTCAGCCAAAGAGACATAATATCAGTAGCTAAAATGGGCCTCAACCCATTAGCGCATACCAAATAATAAAAATTCTTATAAAATGACCTATGAAATAATCCAATGCGAGTATATGCACCAAATAATATGCTGACCAAGGAATATGTTGCCAATACTTCAAAATAATAATCCAACCAAAGATAAAGAACCGAGTCACACCGAGTCAAATAATAGACCAATATAACTGAGTTGTGGAAGAAATAGGTATAGAACACGGGACCCAAACACGTATACCGAGGCAAAAAAACAAGTGGGCCGAGTCAGGTTGTCCTGGACCCGAGTTGACCTGAACCAGGTTGATCCGAGTTAACTCGGCAGAACATAGGCTGAGCTCGGGTCGGTAGTGTCGCTGGGTTTACTCGGCCTGGTCCGGGTTGGGTCAAAATAGGCGTGGCCCGGCGCTGGATAAAACCCTAAACTCTAAGTTAGGAAAATTTAATTAATCTGCCATCGTCTTCCTCACGGCGCTGAACAGATAAATAATGAACTTCTTCTTCTCCCCCTTGCCGAAAGACTGTAATGGACCTTGTACATTGGTTCTCTGGTTCAAATCAGCGCCTCTCTTCTCGGCGGAAATAGAGTTCTCGGCAGAGGAAATAATCCCCCGAGCATAAACAGAAAAAAGACTCACAGAGTCGTCTTCTCCAACAATGGTGCTGGTGGTCTTCGAACGGCGTGGGACAGCAATGAGAGATCTCAGATGGTGATCAGAGGAGTTTCCGAAAAATCAATGTTGGAGAAGGAAATTCTGAATTCAGTAGAGTTGTCGTTCTCCCAAAGTGGGAACTAAGCTAGCGATGAAGACGAGCCAGAAACTTTCCGAATAGAGATAAATCCCGAGAGAGCCTTCCAAACAGAGGAAGATAAATCCAACAGAGAGATCTTGAAGATGGAAACGGAAACTTTCCAAAGAGAAAATTTCTGAAATCTGATTATTTTTATGGCTGGCATGCTTTGTTCAGCATTGCTGTTTTCGGAAGATGTCAGCAGGATACGGGTTGATCAATACAGCTAGATAAGCGTATAAGTTGTTGTATACTTTCCAAAGATAACATGGACAACAATGTAGATGTGAGATAATTTTGCACTGATTGAGAGCAACCATTCGGCTAGGAAACTAGTAACGTGGGAAGATTAGGGGGACTGCAATAGAGATACCAGCTCGGCACGTCTAAAAATAAACCATTGGAGAGACGCTTGATTGTCGATGAAACAGAAATCATGTCCTAGCTTGAATGTAATCACAATCCAAAATATGATAGTAGAGGCAATACCGGCAGTAATGGAATGGCAAGATGAGCTGGCTTAAGGGAGAATGAAGACAACCAATAAAATAAAATAAAGAATTCCAACGAAGTTCCAAAAACTACGAAAAAAGAACCATCAATAAGAGAAAGAAAAAAATGGGTTCTGGAATCTTGAAAACCGTACTGTGAGTCTTGAAAATCAATGCTCTGATACCATGTTGATTGTCAGGACTCCATAGATTTAGCTCATGGAAAAAAAAAGGGAGATCCATTGCGAGAAAATAGGAGGAAGAAGAGGTTATGGACTTGATATCCTAACCTTTCCCTAAAGCTCAATTTATAGATTAATAATCATAAAATATTACAATAATGTCCATAAAATTTTAACCTAATTACATAAATGCCATCTCTATGAGATGACTCTTTATTTACCACCCTGCCGTCACTGTATGGGTATGTGGGCCTTCTCCTTGATCTTTGGGCCTTAAGCCCATCTTCCACATCTCTTGGATGTGTGGGCCTTTCGTGGTCTTATGAGCTTGGGCCCATCTTCCAACACACTTGGATATGAAGGCCTTCCGTGGTCTTATGGGTTTGGGCCTATCTTCCAACACACTTGGATATGAAGGTCTTCCTTAGTCGTGTGGGATTGGTCCCATCTTCCAACAAAAAACAAAGTTTGATATAGGATGAGAAGTGGAGGGCCTAGTGCAAGTCCTAGGCTCCTTTCGTATAGCTATGGGCCTAGTATGAAATTCTGGACCAAATGTGATAGCTGAAGATGGACTTAACTCAGAAGGATCTGTAAACTCCTCAGGTGTGGTATCGGTTGCTCCTGTAAGGGGTGGAAGGAGATCCGCATCAAGTGGCACAATAGGTCTTGGAGTTGATTGAACCAATGAAAGACCCATAGGAGCATCTATGGAAGACTAAAAATATGTGTCCTCAAAGGAAGCAACATCCCGAAAGATAAGTACCTTCCTAAGAGAAGGATTATAGCAGATATAACCTTTTTGAGTATGAGAGTAACCCAATAAGGTACATTTAAGAGACTTAGCATCAAACTTACTCTTCTGCGGGGATGTGACATGAACAAAGCATGTGCATCCAAAAACTTTCAAGGGAAGCGAGAAGGGTCTTCATAAAAAAATAATAAGGAATAGGGTGTTTTATATTTAAGTATTGAAGAAGGCAACCGATTAATAAGGAAGGAGGCAGCAAAAATAGGGACATACATGGAATAGAGCAGGCCACGGGCTACCTCTAGGAGATGTCTATCTTTTCTTTCTGCTACACCATTGTGTTGAGGGGTTTAGGCACATGATGTCTAGTGGATAATGCCTTGGTCCAAAAGGATTGAAATTCACCAGAGAGGTACTCTTTGGTATTATCGGAATGGAAAACTTGTTTGTTTTTTACTGAACTGGTTTTTTTACCGTGGCATGAAAGAACTTAAATATGGAGAAAATCTTAGACCTTTAAAGAAAAATAGTCGTGACTTGTTGGAAGATAGGGCCCAAGCACACACGACCAAGGAAGACTCACATATCAAAGTGTATTAGAAGATGGGCCCAAGCCCATAAGACCAAGGAAGACTCACATATCAAAGTGTATTAGAAGATGGGCCCAAGCCCATAAGACCAAGGAAGACCCATTGAACCAAGAGAAATAGAAGATGGGCTCAAGGCCCACAGATCAAGAAGAAGGCTCATAGGCCCACATACAATGATGGCAGGATGCTAAATAAAGGGTCATCTAAAAAAGATGGCATTGATATAATTATGTTAAAATTCTAGGGTTAAAACCCTAAACCGTAAACCCTAAGTTCAGGGGTATTATTATAATATTATAGTTTCATAAATCTATAAATAGAGCTTCAGGGGGAGGGTTAGGAATAATCAAGTCCATAACCTTCTTCCTCCTATTTTATCCCAATGGGTTTCATTCCCTTTTTCTCCATGAGCTAAATTCATGGAGTCATGAAAATCATTCACAAACGTGAAAAAATACTTAACTTGTGAAATATTCGACACACTCAATGGTCATGATACATCAGAGTGAATTAAGGAAAAGGGAGTCACACCTTTAATTTCAGCTCGAGAAGAATAGATTGTCCTCTAGTGTTTCCTCAACTAACATACTTCATAGTTTAAACCAGGCAATGTTTTTAAAAAAAAGAAATAATTGTTGATGTTATACTGTTGACTGATGTCTGAACCGGTTGTGCCATAATTTTGCCTCTTTTGAGAAGGAAAAATTGCAATCACCAAAGACAAGTTCAAGTAATAAAGGCCCCATCATCATGGCCTCCACCAATCACCTGCTTCTTTGTTCCTGAAAAACACAAGAAGAAGGTGAGAAGGTGGAGCAATTGAATTGTTTGGTGAGCTAGATAACAAACGATAAGTTTAAGGGAAATTGGGGAACAAATAAGACATTAGTAAGTGGAAGTGAAGGTCTAGTAGAGGAGGATCCCTTCCCAAGAACTTTGGTTTGGGATCCATCGGCTATGGTAACATTTTTTATGATAAACATGGAGACATGGAATATAATAAATGTTTATTACCTATCAGATGTGTTAAGTTGTGGAGCCTAATTAACGGCTTACATTGAGTCGGTACATGATATATTGACTATTGTTTCATTAAGGATAGTTTAGGGATTTCACACTTGTAATCTGATTGCTTAATTTTCTCTTTATATTTTGGGGCATCATTTTTAGAGTTTTATCATCCGGAGTAAGAGCATCGAGGAGAATCATAAGTAGAGTTTGAGAGAGGTTAGAGAAGTGATTTCTCTAGTAAATTTTTGAATTTATGGAAAAGAGAAAAAACTTCATTGACTTATTGTAATCAGAGTACATGAACCTCTATTTATAATAGAGGAAGGTAGTAGAGTCCAATTACAATTAAAATACCTTTGTCCCAATTACACCCAAATTCTAACACTTAAAGATAAGTCCTAGCATAATTAAATAACCCAATATAAATAGACGACCAACATGACTAAAACACCTTTAAATTGAAACTCTTCTATGAGACTTGTTTCCATAATCATTTTGGCTTTGTAAGACTTCTTATTGTGTAAGACTCATCATGCCAGCTCACGTAATGATGGTGGGTCCCACCACCTCGTGTGATCATGGTGGGCCCATCTTCCAACATACTTGGATATGTAGGATTTCCTTGGTCGTGTGGGTATGGGCCCATGCTCCAACACTCCCCCTCAAAATGGCGCTAAAAGAACATCATGAACTCCCAACTTGCTGCAAATGATGTATAGGATCTTCTCGTATAAAATGGCCGTCCTCCATATCTTCCAACACTCCCCCTGACACTGGTGGTTTCTTCCATGATGCCCAGCTGACATAAGATAAGTGAGAGTAAAATCACTCTAAGTCGTATGACATCATTCCATACTCTCGTCATAACCCATGTTGGATGTAGGGCACACTCCTGTCATTCACAGGTAGTGGGTCTATACGGAGTGCTCAGAAGTGTAGTAAAACTCTTCCATCACCATGTCCCTCCACAGGACAACGACTCTCAAGTGGTAGGAGTAATAAATGTCAATTAAGAGAGGTAATGGGTAACTATGGAAGATAATATTTTGGGGCCACCTTGGCTTTCGTCATCAATCAGAGTAGTCAATGCTGATAAAAATCAGCAACTAAGAAGTCCTTCTTCAATAATAATGTCTCATCCAAAAAGACATAATAGCTGCAGCTGAAATGGGCCCGGGCCCATATAACATGAACCAAAATAATAAAAATCCTTGTAAAAGGACCCAAGAAATAATCCGATCCGAGTATCTTCACCAAATAATATGTTGACCAAGGAATATGTTGCGAATACTTCAAAATAATGATCCAGTCGGAGAAATAGAATCGAGACAAGCCGAGTCAGGTATCACCAATAATTACTACAATTACTATTGCGAGTCGGGATTCTTTGTCTACAATTTTCTTTGCAGAAAAAAATTCTTCTTAGATGCAAAAGCTTCATCTTTTGTGCTTCCCCTTTTCTTAAATATTTTTGTCACATTAAAATTACCATAACATAAGGAATAAAATACATGTTTCTTGTACTTCTTCTTCTACTTCTCCTCCTTAAGCTAGGAGGTAATGGCAGTGATCCCAGCTTGAACCAAATAACATAGATGTAGCAATAAGTTCCTCCATCATGATGTCTCAACCCGGGCACTGACTCTCAAAGGTTGAAATCAGTGATAAAACATAAGTCGAAACCAGACTCAAAGGATTTTGAACAAATATAGTGATAATAATCACTAAAGTGTGTAATGTTTGTCACTCACAAGACGACAATTAAAGACCCACAGATACCAATAAAAAATCTCAATGGACTTAAAATACCCATATAAATAAAATGGACCAACCAAAGCAATGCTTCAAAAGGGTTTGGCCAAAGGGGTAAGTGAGTGTCAAATAAAGGACGGTAGGAGTAAGTCTGCCAAATAACAATAACATGATAATGGGAATCAAAGGAAGATAAGATGGGGCTACAATGTTCTTTATTCAAATCTTCATTAGGATAAACAATTCTGACAATAGATAGCAACCGAGGAGTCCTTCCATAATAATATCTCAGTTAAAGAGATAAAATAGCAGTAGCAGAAATGGGTCAATGCCCAAATAACATGTACCAAATTTGCAGTAGTATAGCAGCAAATAACTGGTAAATAATGAAAGTCCTTCAAAGTAATAAGGACACATGAAATAATTCGACTTAAATTCAGATTTTTCAATGCAACAGGAGACCAACATGACCTTTGATTCTTCCTATGTGAATATATCCTTAAATATAGATCAGATTGATATGAAACTTTCTCCTTATGAAAATAGACTTAAATAACATTCATCCAAGTATAACTTCACTTCAAAAAATATAATTATTTTAAGATAAATAATCTGATATATTTCGATCTCTGTAATCTGGCCGAACTAAGTACTCATTCTCCTTTTTTCCAGCAAGACCATTGAATCTTCCAAGATCAATATATCCATATAAAAAACTCAGATCTAGAATTGGTTGAATAGGTAAGAAAATATATGTACAAATATTTCTTTGGATATATAATTCTCCATATAAAGTTTCATTCTTGATAGCATAAAATGGGTCAAAAGTTGAAGCCTTATGCTGCTGCTCGAACCTCTCTTGCAATCTGACCTTTGCTGCTTCAAATATTCATTTTCTCTTTGTAGAAAACTCCGATTGCCAAAATTATTTTTTTTTTGGAAATTAGACTCGAATATATTCCCATAAATATATAATATACAATTTTAAAATCTCATTATAGAGGTTAAAATGTAAATCAAATAACGGGTATAGGGACTGAAAAAAGATAAAAAAGATAAATACAAACCTAAACTGCTAGAGATAATAGAACAGAAAAGGATCACATTATCTTTGTGGGTTGACCAAGTCAACTCATAGAACCTGCTTTGATACCATATTGAATTTATGGAAAAGATAAAAACTCATTAACTTAATGTAATCAGAGTACATGAACCTCTATTTATAATAGAGGAAGGTTGTAGAGTCTAATTACAATTAAACTACCTTTGTCCCAAATACACCCAAACTCGAACACTTAAAGATAAGTCCTAGTATAATTTAATAACCCAATATAAATAGAAGACTAACATGACTAAAATACTTTTAAACTAAAACTCTTCTATGAGACTTGTTTCCATAATAATTTTGGCTCTGTAAGACTTCTTATTGTGTAAAACTTATCATGCCACCTCAAATGATCATGGTGGGTCCCTTCAGCTCGTGTGATCATGGTGGGTCCATATCTTATGGGCCTGGACCCATCTTCCAACACACTGGATATGTGGGCCTTCCTTGGTCATGTGGGCTTGGGCCCATCTTCCAACATAAACTATTTCATCATTATAGTGGAACTACAGTGGCGGAATATAGGACATAGTCTCACCTTGAGGTGAACCTGTATATAAATCTTGTGTCTTTCTTCATGCTTGTTTTTTCCTTCTTTTGCATTTATTATTATTGTGTTCACTAGTTTGGAATTAGGGTGTCTAATTCCTAACAAGATGCTCAAAGGCTCTTGAGTCAATGATCCAAGATGAAGAGGAGGAAGTGGTAGAGAGCAAACCTGAAGCGGTAGTGGTAGCAACAGTGGAAGAAGATACCATCATAGACTTTAGTCTTTGCAAGAATTCATAATCTTCATCGGTTATAGTTCTCTTGCCTTTGTGTGATTCAGGTTTTCTTCATTTTTATCAGTATAAACTGAGGCCTGGTTGGTAGTGGCCCAGTATGATTTTGCATGTAGCTTCCAACAAGTTTTTTCTAAATGATTTTGTCCTCCACAATGAGTGTAGACTCGATTATCAGTCCTCAAGGGACCAAAGCTAGTTCTACCATGTCTTGCTTTGTCTCCTTTGTGATTTCTACCGCATCCTCTGGTGGTAGAAGGTGTACCCTTATTACTGGAGTACATGGAAAATGATACCCCAATGTGAGAGGTGGAAGAATATTCTGGTATCCGAAGTAAGGTAGCTTTGATGTTATCAAATGATGGAAGTGTCGATGAGCTGAGTAATTGAGTCTTGGCCACCTCAAGTTCTGGTTTGATATTTTCTAAGCAAATAGCAGATGCTAAGGCTTCTTGCTAATTTTCTTGAACCAATATATCAGTGGAGTAGGGCAGAGAAATTTTCCACTCCTGAATCAGCCCCAAAAATTGTTCCAAGAACTCATGTAAGTTGTCCCCTTGTGTGATATTGAACATGTTCTGAATAACATCATACAATTTATGGAGGTTCTCTGTGCTAGAGTACAACTTCACACAAGTGTCCCATATCTGTTTGGCCATCTGTTGTAGACTCGATAGCAGACCAAGTCATCCAAATGCGACGCGGCTGAGTTGGTAACTTAGAAGGACGAGCAACACCATTAGGAATTATCTCTTCATTTTATTTAAGTATGTGGTATGATGTAAGCCAGAATGGTAGTAGTGTAAAAACTCTTCTTTGGGATTGTCTTGGTGTGATTAGGCTTAAGTGGCCTCACGGGGGTAAGAAAGAATCAAGCAGAATTTACCTCAACAAGGATCAGCGTTCTCCTTCAAGGAACCTAGGGTCAGCATTCCCCTTGAGGAACCCAAGGTTCAGGTCTCCCTTTAACGAGCATGACTTTCTTTCTCCATTCGATTCCTCAGTTCATCCATCCCTTTTCCATTCCATTCTATTTTCTATCTCAATTCGTCACCATAGGTCGGCCTGGTAGATCAAGGCGTCCTGGTTTTGCCCCAGAGTTGCAAGAAAACCTATCTCTTCATCGAATCACACAATCCATGGTCAAACCCCACAACAATTTGGTATCAGAGCAGGGCAGCATGGGAGAGTCATCCAACAATGAGGAATTGCTAGCCAGAATCAGAGAAATGATACACGCATGGGCAAGAAGAGAGTGAGGGGCGATTGGCTGCATTGGTGGACATCAGTGTTGCTCACCAAGTAAATTTACAAGTCCAAGCTTTATCTAATAAATTAGATGAATTGATGGTGTCAAGAAACCCAAACTCTCGGGAAGGTGGGAGAAGCCCTGCGACCAGGCAAGGGGAACAATTTGTTGGATGCACAGAGCATCTAGCACATGGAGGGGGTTTTAGTCCCGGAGGAGGGACAATTCTGAGATACACAAAATTGGAATTCCCAATTTTTAATGGGTTAGAGTACCCTTTAATATGGCTTTATAGATGTGAAAAAAAATTCTCACCAAAGGACGGCTGAAATAGACAAGGTGGTGTTGGCCGCCTTCCACATGATCGATGAAGCGCAGCTATGGGGTCATCAGTTAGAATTGGAAAATCCGAATTTAGAATGGGATGAGTTTAAAGATTTGTGTACAATTCGGTTTAGCCCACGGGACAAAATAACCCATTGGGGGATCTAGTGCTGCTACGCCAAACAGGTAGTGTGGAGCACTATCAAAAACTATTCCAAGAAAAATTGGCAAGGGCCAGCAAGATTGTCTAGGTGGACCTACAGGTAGGTTTATTTACAGCAGGCTCGACAGAGTCCCTATGCTTAGAAGTGAAACTACTTGCCCCTACCAATTTAGCAAGAGCCATGAATTTGTCCAGAACATTAGAAGCCAAACAAAAGATTCAATCCCGAAGACCTAATTGGCAAGGAGGGTAATAGAGTACTGGCGCCACTTCCACAGGTCAACCATGGTGCACTAATGCTCCTGCAGGTGCTCCTATAGCTCCTAAGCCCAGCCCTTCTCAACCGGCATTCATCCAAAAATTGAACAGGGCCGAGATGGAAGAAAGAAGGACAACGGGATTATGTTATAATTGTGATGAGCAGTACACATTCGGGCATCAATGTAAAAAATTATTTTGGTTGGAAGTGGATGATGAGGGGGAAGAAGCCCCAGAGGTGGAAGAACCTGCAATTTCTCTCCACGCCTTCATAGGACTCCAATCATTCAAAACCAAGCAAGTATGTGCCCTAGTCAGCGAGCAACCACTCTTAAGTCTGGTGGACTCAGGGAGTACTCATAATATTTTGAGCTTCACTGCTGCCCAGCATTTACAACTTCAGATGCATCCTCGCCCAATCGCTTCGGTATCAGTGGCTAATGGAGAAAAAGTTCCAAGTTATGGGGTCAGCAAGGCAATTATGTTTTCAATTTAAGGTCACCACTTTTCTGAAGAATTTTTAATCATCCCCCTAACAAACTTTGATATGGTTTTGGGCATTAAATGGCTCCAAACGTTGGGACCAATTTTGTGAGATTTCGCTGCACTAACCATGAGCTTTGAGTTGGCAGGCCACAAGGTAACTTTACAAGGCTGTAACGCTGAAAGTCTGACACATTTACATATACTTCAGTAGCAGAAACATCCGACTACTACCTTAGAAAATTTGTTGGATGAGTTTACATACCTTTTTCAGGAACCTACGACTCTACCGACATTGAGACACTGTGACCACCGGATTTGTTTGAAGGCTAGTTCAGATGGGGTAGTTGTGTGCCCTTATCAATACCCACACCTGCAAAAGGATGAAATAGAATGGCAATGCAGACTAATGCTTGACCAAGGCCTTATCCGACCGAGTAATTCCCCTTTCTCTTCTCCCGTCTTATTAGTCAAGAAGCATGACAATACTTGGAGGTTTTTCGTGGACTATAGAGAATTAAATGCTAAGACTATCAAGGGACAATTTTCATATACCAGTAGTGGATGAGTTATTAGATAAACTACATGGGACTCAATTTTTCACTAAGTTGGACTTGCATTCTGGGTATCATCAAGTCCGCATGTATCCTCCGGATATTGAGAAGACATCATTTCGTACTCATCATGGCCATTTTGAATTCATCGTGATGTCCTTTGGTCTCTCCAATGCTCTTTCAACGTTCCAAGCATTAATGAATAAGGTATTTAGTGCCTATCTCCGAAAAATTGTTTTTGTATTCTTTGATGATATCTTAATTTTTAGCAAGTCATGGACTTAGCATTTAGAAGATATACGCCTGGTTTTCCAACTTATTTGAGCCCATCGCCTTTACTTAAAATAGACCAAGTGTACATTTGGTAGAGCACAGGTGGCTTATTTGGGGTAAATCATTACAACATCAGGGATTACAATGGACCCGGAAAAAAATTTCAGCTATCACACAGTGGCCTCAACCGAGCACTATTTCAGCTTCACGGATTTTTTTGGGCTTAGCCGAATATTATAGACTGTTCATTCCCAATTATGTGCCCCTAGCAGCTCCTTTATCCAACCTCCTACGACACAATGCCTTCCATTGGAATGAAGACACGAGCACAACATTCAAAACACTAAAGACAACACTGGCCACTGCGCCTGTCTTACAACCAGATTTTGAGGAGGTATTTGTAGTAGAATGTGATGTCTTAGGAGAAGGTATTGGGGCGGTGCTGCAACAATCACAACTCCCTATTACCTATTTCAGCCGTCAACTAGCACTCCACCATCACAAATTACCCGCCTATGAACGTGAACTCATTGGCTTAGCTAAGGCAGTCCACCACTGGCGACCTTATTTATGGGGTAGATATTTTCTCATACGCAATGACCACTACAATTTGAAAATTTTGTTGGATCAGCTCATCTCCACTTCCCCTCAGCAGCATTGGATTAGTAAATTTGATTTTATGGTGGAACATAAGGTAGGTAGATTGAATACAGCAGTTGATGCCTTCTCACATAGATCAGAAGTTTCAGCACATTTGTGTGCCATTAGTCACCCCACCCCTCTATTCTTGGACTCCACAAAAGAGGAAAACAGACGCACAACAGAATTACGAGAGTTGTTTCAGCAAATTGTTGCAAGAGAAATGCCTCCAAAATGGTCCCTTCATGACAACCTCATATTATATAAGAAGCGCATTTATTTATCTCACTCTTCTCCTCTGGTTGCCAAGGTGTTGTCATCTTATCATAACAGTTATCATGAAGGAATTCAAAAAACCTTAATTCAGATCCGATAGGATTTTTATTGGGCAGGAATGAAATCATCAATTGTATCATATGTAGCTGCTTGTCAAGTGTGTCAAAGGAACAAGGCAGATCATTTAAGCCCAGCAAGGGTGCTGCAACCGCTCGAGCTTCCCACTCAGGTTTGGTCGAACTTCTTTATGGATTTTATTGAAGGTCTTACTAAGTCTTTGGGGAAATCTACTCTTTTTGTGGTAGTGGATAGATTCTCAAAATATGCACACTTCATCCCATTGGAACATCCCTATACAACGGCGTTAGTAGCACAAGTATTTTTCACATATATTGTTCGCCTACACGGTATTCCTGAATCAATTGTAAGTGATCGGGATGTAGTTTTTACTAGTCAATTTTGGAGAGATCTTTTCAAGTTATGTGGCACCAAACTCAATTAATCTTTAGCGTATCACCCTCAATCGGATGGCTAGAGAGATATGGTGAACCGCACCATTGAAATGTATTTACGGTGTTTGGTCGAAGACCGCCCTAAACTGTGGGTGTACTGCATTCCTTGGGCGGAGTATTGCTACAATACTTCCTTCCACACTGCCTTATAGGAGACCCCATTCTGGATCGTATATGGTCGAGATCCCCACGGTTACTTTCTAATTCAGGGTTCCACTAGAGTGGATGCCGTTGACAAAGCTCTACTCGATCGAGATCAATTGTTGGCATGTACTATCCAATAACTGAGACAAGCTCAAGCACAGATGAAAGAATATTATGAGCAGGGCCACCGAGACATTCAGTACAATCTGGGTGATATTGTGTGGCTATGTCAACAACCTTACCGTAAAGCTTCTCTGGTGGGCAGTCGGCACAAGCTCTCGCCGAAATATTTTGACCCCTTTCACATTACTCAGAGGGTAGGGCAGGTTGCATATAAGCTGCAGCTTCCTCCAAACGCCAAGATCCATGATGTTTTTCATGTCTCTCTCCTCAAGCCATTCAAAGGAACCAAACCACCTCCCACTACCACTTTACCACCCGATCAAGTCGGACATGTTTCTCTCATGCCAACCAAAATTCTGAAGGCTCGTCAGAATCAGAATAGGAGGGAAGTGTTAGTTCAGTGGTCTCACACCGACGCCACAAACGCCACTTCAAGGAACCTAGGTTCGGCATTTCCCTTGAGGAACCCAAGTTTAGGTCTCCCTTGGACGAGCCTGACTTCCTTTCTCCATTTGATTCCTCTGTTCATCGATCCCTTTTCCATTCCATTCCGTTTTCTATCTCAATTCGTCACCATAGGTTGGCCTGGTAGATCAAGGCGTCCTGGTTCTGCCCCCGAGTTGCAAGAAGACCTCTCCCTTCTTCAAATCACACGACCCATGGTCAGAGACCACAACACCATCTCAAGGTGGACCACATTATTAGCCACTTGCTCCTCCATAATATTCACCAACCATCAGATTACCAATGTATTATTCTTTAACCACTTAATAGAGGAGTTGTCCTATTCATCAATAGGTGGAGCTGGTTTGGTGAGATGTCCTAAGAGGTCCCACGTAATGAGAAACCTTTTATTTGACTTTGACTAGCTCAAGTAATTAGATAACCCTTTCAAGGGTATAGTGGTAATATTGAGAAGGCCACTCTTACTCTCCATGTGACCTTCAACCATTAGAGATGAACCAAAAAACCTTTACTCATAGAAGAGTTGTAACCCAAGAGGAAACTACCAAAGAAGACTTGTAAAAAGAACTTATAAGTCTGATATGAGTAATGGAAGCACCTTGAATCAAGCAAATAAGGCAACCACAAAAATTATAAACCAACCCAAGAGGAGGGAGACCAAGGCCAACTTTGGTTGGAACCAATTTGGAAAGAAAGAGCTAACCAGCTGGGGTTGGAACCACTTTGGGAAATGAGGTAGATCTATCCCAAAAAACAAGGAATTCATTTCAACAGCTACTCATGCACTAAATAAGGAGAGTGTATGCTGGCTGAGATCAACAAATAGAGAGGGCATGTGATGCTTTTTCACTTAGGAAATAATATTCGCAAAGAAATCAAATCAAGGAAGATCTTCCTACAATCAGCCACTTTCAAAAAAAAAAAAAAAAATAGAAAACCTTCCTTTAGTGTCTTAGGTGCCACTTCAGAAAATCAATCTCAATCCTTGACATGCCTTAAATATTGTAGGCAAGGGGATAATTAAGGGAGCTAATTAGTAATCATACCAAGAAGAAGATCTCAGATATCTTGGAGATCCTTTAAAGAGGAGTCTTTCCTTCTAGTTGTTTAGCACCAACCACTAACCAAAAGAACTAGCCTTTGTTGCCTTTTTCCTTAAAAATATTTTTGCTAAGGCTTTCAAATCTTGTCTTACGTGGGATTTACTCCAATGAGAAGATCAAAGTATGTAAAATTATACAAAAAACAAGAGACCTCAATCAATTTTGTGGATCTTCTAAAGAAGGAACTTTCCTTCTATAAGGCATGTGCCAAGTAATAATGTAATTCCAGCCTTTTGTCCCCTTTTTTTCCTTTTAAATTTTTAGGAAAGAGGATCAAGAGAAAATCTTAATGACAAAATCCCTTCCAACGTGAGAGAGAACAACATGTATTTAAAAATAAAAATCCTTTCACCAATGCAAGCATCTTCACGAGTTAAAAAAAAAACATTTGAAATATGATATCAACCTTCAAACTTCAACATATGTAAATATAGCCTTTCAATCATGAAACACCTTGGAACCTTCAGTGGAATATCTATCCAGGAAAACCAAATTTTCATGGAATGATTGATCATCCCTCTAGATTGATCGATCAGTTAGAGCATTGCCATTTAGGGACTTCAAACATGATTGATCGATCAGTTAGAACCTTGCCATTAAGGGACTTCAAACATGATTGATCAGAGGAAAACTCATTGATCGATAATACTTTAATTTCATAGCCAGAGGGAATCTCAATTGATTGCTCAACCACTGGCAATGATCAATCAACTTCATTTTTTTGGACCAACAATGACATATTGATCAATCAATCAATAGATCAATAAGTCAGTGTCTGACAGAAAAGTAGCCATTATGATCGATTGATCGATCAATCACTTACCAGTGATCAATCAATCAATGGTATGATTTTTTTAAATGAGCAAATAACAACTAATTTGAGTTGGGAAAACTATAAATACTCCACTAAATAGTGAGTAAATGAGTGAATGAAAATTTATTAGCATATCTTCAAGCCACAAATCTTGATCATGCAAATTCCCATCAAAAGTGCTTTGGAGAGAAAGAGAGAGACTTACTCTTTAAAAACCTTCAATCTCTTTCAATCATCCTTGCATAAATCATAGTACAAGCTCCTTCATCATTTCATAATGTGCTACAAAGGAAGAGGCAGCTTGAATCTCTCAAGGAGAAGCATCTATCCAAGTAAGGGTGTAATTTTTCCATTTTTTTATGAAATTGTGAAAGGTCCATCTAGAACCTATCAATCTACATACAAAGGTCTAGCTAGAGCTAGAATCTAGCAACAATCTCTTTGGGAGATTGGCTTGTGTAAAATCGTGTTTTCACCTGCACATGGCCAAAGAGAGCTGAAATCTCTTTGCAATTTTTCAGCTATTAGAGTGTAATTGTGGAATTTTCCCAAGCATTGGTTCTTGGGCAGTGACTACCACTAGGAAAACATCGATGACAAAAAATTTATTTGTCCTTGTGGTGTGTGCATGTTATTCCTTGCTTTAAATTGCTTTTATGCATATCTATTTAATCACATGCACAAGTTATTTTTAATTTGAATATCTCAATTCAACCCCTCCACCCCCCCTCTTGTGAAGCCACCTGGGCCAACAATTGGTATCAAAGTAGGTTAAGAATTTAATTGAATTCAAAATCTACTTGATTTTGAAAAAAAAAAATGGCATCTCAAGATAAATTGCTCCCAAAGGACAATCTGCCAATACAACCCCCCCAATTGGTATCAAAGTAGGCTAAGAATTTAATTGAATTCAAAATCTACTTGATTTTGAAAAAAAATAAATGCCATCTCTAGATAAATTGCTCCCAAAGGACAATCTACCAATCTTCCACCTTTATTTAATGGGAAAATTTTGGATATTGGAAGGTATGAATGGAGTTCTTCCTTCAATCCATGGATTGGAACATTTGGCATGTAACCAAGAATGGCCCCTTTGAGCCTAAAAAACTTGAAAATGGCATCTCAGTTGCAAAGAAATTTAGTGTACTAAGGAAGACAAAGAGCAACTCAAAACAAATGTCAAGGACATAAACCTCTTGTTATGTGCATTAGGACCAAACGAGTTCAATAGGGTCTTCACATGTAAGAACGCTAGAGAAATTTTGGAAAAACTTGAGGTCACACATGAAGGAACCACTAGTGTAAAAGACTCTAGACATAGTCATTTGCTATCCCAATATGATGAATTCAAAATTAAACTAGATGACTCAATTGATGCTATGAACTCAAGGTTCAATCATATAATAAATGAGTTGAATATCTTAAGAGAAAAGATTTCCTTATATATGCAGAATAACATGCTTCTCAAGGCACTTCCAAGGTCATGGGGCATGACGAAGATAACCATTCATTGGAATACTAACTTTAGAACTATAATCTTGGAAGAACTACTAGAAATTCTTCCCACATATCTAAAACACATCTAAATTGGGATCTTTTTGAAAAATAAACCCCCAAATTCTCTTTGTGATCTCTTGAACAACAGCTGTAATAAAAAATTGCATCTTCCAATAGTTTGAAAGACGTTGCTGGTTGAAATCCTAGCAGTTAACACCTTTGCCGAGTTTTTTTATTGAATAATCCTACTGGTTAAAATCTTAGTAGTTAATACCTCTACTAAGTTTGTTGAGATCGAATAAACATCAAGTTTGACCATACAAAAGGCGATTCAAATACCTCCTAAGAGTGATTTTGAAGCTAGAATCATGGCTACACGATCCATTCCACCTTGACTCTCAAGTTCTTAAAAAAACTAGATTGGAGGTAGTTCTACCTTGGGCATAAAATACTCTAATGCATGGACTAATGAAAAGAACCTTCTTTTCTCATGAAGTATCAGTCAAGTATATTACTATATGTTGAATTTCTGGAAAAGAGAAAAACTTCACTTGTTGTAATTTGAGTACATGAGCCTCTATTTATAATAGAGAAATAAGTAAAATCCAATTAAAATTAAACTAGATTTGTCCCACTTAAACCCAAATTTAAACACTAAAAGATAAGTCCTAAAAAAATTGAACAACTGAACATAGATAGAAGACTAACATAACTAAAATATCTTTAACTGAGACTCTTCTATGAGATATCCTCTTGTGAGACTCCAGTAAGACTCTACCATATTAATTTTGGCTTTGTGAGACTTCTTACTATGACAGTCATGCAAGACTCTTCCATATATGCTATTCAACATTATATACTCTTTTATGGTTTCCAAACATCAAGTATGGAAACTAAGAAACAAGATTTTAAAAACAAGTTATCTGACTTCATCCCATGCAGCTCTTAACATAGACTGAGCTGATAGTGCTTTGGAGTCCTAAGATCTCTAATTTGATACCATGTTGATTCTCAAGACTTCACGATTAATATCTTGACTGGCTTTTGTGTGAGAGAAAGGACAAGAAGATGAGAATCAACATGATGAGGGAAGAAAGAACTTAAGGGAAGAAAATGCTTGAGGTGTTAAAGGGAAAGAGAGATGAACAAGTGAGAGAAGGTGAGGAACATGATTAGGGATTTCATAGTGACTGTAATCTACTTCCCTTAAGTTTTTTATAGTAATTGAACTTCAAATAATTAAATCAATGCCCTTGGATAGGAGGGCTGAAAAAAAAGAATAACTCATAAGGTTAATTACATGTAAGCCTCTCTCTTCACAATTAACAAGGCGGATGGCTATAAAAAGGGTTTCTCCTTGTCATTCTTGAGTAGCATCATTTGTAGAATGAGGTTGAGTAAGTTTGCATTCTTGGAGAAGCCCTCTAAACTCATCAAAATAATCATTAAGATTGTCACGCTACTTGTTCATATATATTGCGTAAAAAAATCATGAAGTTTTTGAAGATGTTGGGTATCGAATATAATTTACAACAAGTTTACTAAATGTCCTTGGCGGTATCCAAGTGAATAAAATTGTTGGCAACTAGTTCTTCCATGTTATTAATGACCAGCTGATAACAAGAATGTCTTCCTTCAACCATCTTTGGGAGGAAGAATCTTTTTCATTAATAAGTGGAGGTGATTGTCTCAAATGCCTAGTAAGACCTCTACGAATAAAACAAACAAACTATGACCATGAAGGGTAATTGGATAGACCCTTAAGAGGTATAGTGGTGATTTTCAAAGAATCATGTTTGCTGAAATGATCTTAGTCATTGTGAGATTTGCTTGAGTACTCAGCCCTTGAGTTTTAATCCATGCTTGACTAAACTCTCAATGTTTTAGAAAATTTAAATAGGAGCTTAATCAACGCCAATGCTGAGTTAGTACGCAAATCGACCTAATTTTTAGAGCCCCCGCCCTGTCCACGATATATTAGCTGCTATTTCATTAAGGACAATTTGGGATCTTGTAAAGCGGTTGCCCTAATTTTCTCTTTATAATTGAGGGGGCGCCGTATTAGGTTTTATCATATCATCACCTAGAAGGAGTTGTAGTTGTAGTGTGAGAGAAGTTAGAGAAACTACTTGTAAGTGTGTGTGATTTCTCTTATAAACTATTTCATCTTTATAGGGTATTACTGTAGTGGCGGAAGATAGGACGTAGTCTCACCTTGAGGCGAACCTGTATAAATCTTGTTGTTTTTTTCGTTCTTGTTTTTCCTTTATTCCATGATTATTATTATTGCTCTTGTTAGTTGGGAATTAGGGCATTTAATTCCTAACACTATCAAAGCAAGGGCAACAATTTGCTAAGAGCAAAAAAATTAGCAAGTATAATGAATCAACACTCTAGAATTCAGCAACATCTCCTAAGATTAATGCATTTACTTTCATGTGTACCTATAATATATGCCATCTACAACCAGAATTTTAATGGGTGTATGGAAAGTCATATAGCAAGTATGGCTGGGCTCAGATTAATCAACACAAGAACTCTCAAGGAGGCACGAAAAATTGGTTGGAAAGAGCAAGTATGGAATCACATGACTTAGAAGAACTAATAAGAGAAATATCAACAAACACTAATTTAGGGTTTCATGCCACCAAACAAGGAACATATATCAAACTAAGATGAATTTCAGAATACCCTTAAAAATGGAGTTTTCAAACCTCTTGAGATTGATATTTTGATATAAAAAATCACAAATTGATGGAGGATAAAGTTTGCTCAAAAAACTTGGAATTCAAAGTTTAAGAGTATGAATTAGTAGGTAGAAATCTTAAGAAAATTGTGAAATTTCAGAACTCTATTTGACATTCAGTGATTCAATCAATGAACTGAATTTTTAGAAGAAAAAAACCAAGTATCTTGCTGTACTCACTTATGGAAAGCCAAGGATCTTGTTGTACTCAGGTATGGAAAACCAATGATCTTGTTGTACTCATTTGGCCAAAGTCTTTGAGTGAAGCACGCTTTGGCTTCTTTTGATTTCTCATTTTTTCAGAGAGTCTTCATGAAACCCTAGAATCTCCACTCTAATTCCACATAAGATTCTAGGGTTTTATATTTTAAGGGGCTGATTAAATTAAATAAGGTGACAAGAGAAGAAGGAGCAGAGTTGAGAAGAAGAAGAAAGAGGAAGGAAAACTAGGGTTTAGAGAGGGGACATGTAGAGAGAGGAGAATAAGCACCAAACGAAGAGAGTGCTCATGTTCATAGTCTAGCACTCTCTCCTACTCGTTATTTATAATGATACTGAATAAAAACAATCAAAAATACCTTTGTACACTGTTGAATTTATGGAAAAGTGAAATACTTCATTGACTTGATGTAATCAAAGTACATGAACCCCTATTTATAATAGAGGAAAGTAGTAGAGTCCAATTACAATTAAACTACCTTAGTCCCAATTACACCCAAACTCTAACACTTAAAGATAAGTCTTAGCATAATTAAATAACTCAACATAAATAGAAGACTAACATAACTAAAACACCTTTAAATTGAAACTCTTCTGTGAGACTTGTTTCCATAATAATTTTTGCTTTGTAAGACTTCTTATTGTGTAGGACTCATCATGCCATCATTGTATGGGCCTGTGGCCTTCTCCTTGGTTTATGAGCCTTGAGCCCATCTTCCACATCTCTTGGATGTGTGGACCTTCCTTGGTCTTATGAGTTTAGGCCCATCTTCTAACATACTTGATTATGTAGGCCTTCCTTGGTCGCGTGAGTTTGGGCCCATCTTCCAACATACACTTAAGTGCTGAAATATTAAGATCCATGATTGAGCACTCTCTCTCACTCACTTACTGAAATAGTTGTGAGCTCTCTCTCTCACTTACTACTTTGAAACCATGTTGATTTCAGGATTCCATGATATTAAGATCTTCAACTTAGGTAATAGAGAGGAAAGGGGTAGAAGGAGAAGAGAAGAAGAGAAGAAAAGAAAAGAGAAGAAGAGAAGAGAAGGGAAGAAGAAGTAATGACAACTGAGAGACCAGAGGAAGTGAGAATTACATTGAGGAAAGAAGAGAAGAATTTGGGTTGTGGAACTTATCTAAACCCTCCCCCTTAACCTTTATTTATAGATATCAAGAGTACATAAATTATAGGTATGCCCTTCACCCTAGTGAGAGGGAAGGAAAAACAAAGACCATAAGATATTTATAATAATGCCACCTATGCTTGTCTATGACTTTCAACACATTGATCCTATTTGTTGTGAAAAACCGTGTATGATTGATCAATGACATGGGTATGATCGACCATGCATTATGTCTCTCATTGGCACACTTTTGCATGATCAATCAAGCTTTGTAATTTTTGAATGCCTAGACAAGATTGATTAATCACTCCATAGGGATTGATTGATCATGATTTATAGAACATTTTGGCTAGGTTCTATTTGATCGAGCAATCACCCTTGATCGATGGATCTTGCTTTATATTTTCAGTCAGTGTACATTCTGAATGATTGATCATTGGCAAACCATGTCCGATCATGCCAAAGCCAGGTTTCTAATATAGGCTTCTAAGGATGATGAAAATTTGTCCTAAGTGTTTCAAAGTTAGGTATGCATTGGTAGAACATGTTATGAATGTAAAATGTCCTATAGCTTCGAAAATTTAATTTTTACCTCAATTTTAAAGATATGGGTACATTGATAGAGTTATTGAGATTTTCTAGACAACTTAGATTCTAATCCTCCATTCTTTGTTTCTTTTCTTGTGGGTGCTTCCTCAAGATGACTTGACACATGTGTGGATCCCGAGGTCTTGAGATGTATATGCCACTTCTTTTACGTAGACTTTGATTTTTGTGCTTCTTGAAGGAAAAACCTCTGAAATACTAAATTTATAAATGTTAGTTCATTTAAGTTTTTTTATCATCAAAATATGGATGGGAGTTAACACTCAATTAACATCCCTCACACCATGAAGAAGGTGTACCAAGAATATTGATGCAGCACCTATCAACTAAGACAATCGGTGATATTTATCCTACAAGATGGACAAAGCTAATGCTATTAATGATATTGAGGCCAGCATTAAGGAGCATTTGGTCAGATATACACCGAGTTCAAAGATCAGCTCAAGGTTGAGAAGAAGATGCATGAAGAGAGCCACTAGAGTAACTATAAACTAGTAGAGATGATGCAAAATTCGCTCCACTCATTTGGCAAAAGTATGAGCTTGGTAGCACGAACGGAAGTTCCTCTAAGGTTCTAGAGTTCCTTTCACCATCCTTGCAAGAGGCCCCACCAAGGAAATAGGAAGCTTTAGGGCCGATGGTAGTGTCTTAGACAACCTCATGAACCTACCAAAGTATCACATCAGAAGTTCATGATCAAACCACTCAAGTTGACCTTCCCACATTCACTGGCACAATAAGTGAAGATCCAAACAACTAGAATTATAAATTAGAAAAAAAATGCCTATGGGAAGAGAGAATAAGACCACAAGTTAACTCTTGAATCCTTTCACGTTTATGGTGATGTTGAACATTGGTTGAAATATTAGGATTACCTATCATGGAAAGAATAGAAGAAGGCTCTTTAATTTTTGGTTAGTCCAACCAAATATGAATACTTTGATGTGGCTCTCACTAGTTTGAAAAGTAAATAGGTTTAGTTGCACAATATCAAGCTAATTTTGAAAGACTAGCCACTTGGGTGAACTGGTAGCCAGAGAATGCTTTAGCAGGCCTTTTCATGGGCAGCCTTGTAGCACATATCCAAATGTTTTCACCTCAAAAACTTCTAAAAGCAATCAAATGAGTGGAAAGTCTTTCCCGCCCTGAAATCAAAGTACTTTAGGGACTCCACCACCCAGTCAAGAAGAAGATAAAGCCTACAACAACTCTACATAGTGAGTACCATACAAGAAGCTAATAGAACTAGAGAAGTTGCCACTACGTAAAAAGGTATGTGCTACAACGGTGTTGAAATGTTCACACTAGCACACAATTACAAGTACTTAACAATTGTTCATGCTAGAATTGGGAGAAGATGCTATACTAGATAATGAAACTTTAGAGGCAAAAAAAAAAGAATTTGTTTAAAATAGCCATGTACTTATCTTATTTTTTGTCTCTTTCTATTAAATTCTAGCCTAAGGACGTAAGTGTAATTTTAATAAATCTTTGAATATAAACAAAAAGCTAAGGGGAGTGTTGGAAGACATCTCGAAGTAGCATCAAGGTAAACCTTCCCCAAGTCAAGGAGGTGGCAAAGGATGTAATTTAAAGGTATTCTCATAAGGATGACATACGGGTTTAATTAAAGAAGATGATGTATGTCTACTTATGTCTTTTCTTTTTTAGAGCTTGTAGCCCTAAAGGCATTAAGTCTACCCTCTTCTCTCTCAAATTCGTCCTTAGAATTTTCTCCCAAACTATTTCTCTCTCTCTCCATCTCTTTAGCTGTCTATCTCTCCTTTCTCCCTTCTTCCTTCTTCCTCTTTTTTATTCTCCTCTTCTTCTTTCTCTCCTTTCTCACTACCATGGCTGAGGACCTTGTCATGGGAACCTAAATCCAATAGGATCTTGAGTTATGCCCTAAGGGGGAGCTTCCTTACCCTCTTATTTTCTCTCACATGTTCCTCTCTAACTCACCTTTCTTCTTTTCTTCTCTCTTGTTCCTTCTTTCTCCCTTTTCTCTTTTCATCTTACCAAAGCTAGAGTATGGAAAAACCCTAGAATTTAACATGGTATCGGAGCAAGGATTCTAGAGTTGTAATTGTATTCTCAAATCCTTGTCATAGGTTGCATATAGGCTAGTGTTGCATTGTCATGATGAAATCGATCCTTCCCCTAAATTTTCAATTATTAACCCTTACACTAATTGAAGTCCTCTGAATTTAATTGTTTTTTGAAACCCTAATTGGGGGTTTTGAAGAAAAAAATCCTTTTTAGTTGCATTAGAAGTCTACTTGATTGTGAAAGTTTGTTGCTTGTGTTAGGCTTCCTAAATTGATTCTTTTTTCATCCTTTGAAAGTTAACTCATGTTATTACTTGTTTCCTCAGCCAAATCAATGATTTTGGTGTCAAATCTGAGGTAATTTTTTGGAATTTTTCCTCATAATTTCTGGTCTTCATTATGAACCACTTGATGATGATGTTTTTCATTCTTCTTATCATTGTCACTGTTTAATTTAGGATCCCATGAATAATACCTCGAGCAAGGGGAGAGTGAAAGAAAAAAGGAAAAAGAGAAGAGCTCTCGGGTAGAGAGAGAAGAGAAGGAAAATAAAAGAAAGTAGAGAGAGAACACTTCACACGAGCGAGAAGAAAAAAATAAGAAACTTGCTTGATGAATTCCGAGTTAAAATCACCTCTATTTATAGTTGAGGAGGTGATAGAGTCCATGTACAAGTAATTTTAGGTCTCCTAATTACATTCCAACTAGAACTCTCCAAGATAAGTCTATCATGATAAGATTACATTATCTATTTAAGAGACTAATTTAACTCAACTATAAATACCTTCTTTAAGGTCGTGAATCATGCTAGAGAACCAGCTCTTGGTCTTATCTTGTGGGTCCCACTTGATCTTCAAATCTTCTATTTAATTCTAGCACATGTTCCTTATCTCTTAGCTAGTGCCACTTTGTAGGAGGACTCTTGTTGACACCTCTAGAGCTCATTGTGGGTCCCACCAGCTTGTAGGGCCATGGTGGGTCTCACATTGTAACACTCCCCCACAAACTCGGGGAGAGAAAACATCGTAGATGCCAAGCTTGCTGCAAATGTTGGACAAAATTTTTTGAGTGACTGGTTTGGTGAGAATGTCTACAACCTGGTTCTGTGAAGATAAATGTTGGAGAGATAAGATGTCGGCAGTGATTTTTTCTCGTATGAAGTGGCAGTCTATTTTTATATGCTTTGTTCTCTCATGGAAGACTAGATTTGATGTGATGTGAATTGCAGCCTGATTATCGCAATATAGATTCATAGGAACTTCTTTGTAAAAACCTAGTTCAGTTAGGAGAGATCTTATCTATAGGAGTTCACTGACTGTGTGTGGCATGGCTTTGTACTCTGCTTCTGCACTAGACCTTGCAACTACATTCTGTTTCTTGCTTCTCCATGTAACCAAGTTTCCTCCAACCATTGTACAACATCCCGAAGTAGATTTTCTGTCATCTGGGGATTTGGCCCAGTCTGCATCTGAGAATCCTTCGATGTTGAAGTGTCCATGATTTTTATAGAGGAGCCCTCTTCCTAGAGCTCCCTTTAGATATCGTAATATCCGTTCTAGTTCTTGCCAATGACTGAGTTGAGGTTTGTGCATATATTGACTTACTACACTGACTACATATGAAATATCTGGCCTCATTACCTAGAGATAAATAAGTCTTCCCGCCAATCTTTGATATTTTTCGATATCTACTTCTTCTCCAATACCTGCACATAATTTTGTATTCGAGTCCATAGGAGTTTCTGCTTGTCAACATCCCAGCATTCTGGTCTCCTCTAGTAGGTCAAAGACATACTTCCTTTGAGATAATATAATTCCATGTCTAGATTGTAGTACTTCAATACCCAAAAAATATTTGAGCAGTACGAGATCCTTTGTTTTGAATTCAATACATATCCTTTCTTTGTCTTTTGGATGCCCTCAGGATCACTGCCAGTTATAATAATGTCATCAACATATACGAAGAATTACCTTGCCCTTCAGTGTGTCTTTAATAAAGACAGAGTGATCTCCAGAGCATCTGTTAAATCCGGCCCGTATGAGTGCTTGGCTAAAATTTTCAAACCATGCACGAGGCGACTGTTAGAGACCATAAATAGATTTTTGTAGTCGACATACGGACTCCCCCTCAACCACATACCCAGGTGGTTGCTGCATATAAATGTCCTCGTTTATATCCCCATTCAGAAAAGCATTTTTTACATCAAGTTGATAGACCTGCCAAGAAGAGTTAGCTGCCAGAGATAATAACAAACATACCGAGCTTAATTTAGCCATTGGAGAGAAGGTCTCTTCATAATCAATGCCATAACATTGTGTATAGCCTTTAGCAACAAGGTGACCTTTCAATCGAGCCATGGACCTATTCAGATTTTGTTTCACCGTAAATACCCATTTGCAATCGACGGGTTTCTTATCTGAAGGAAGGGGGAGTAGAGCCCATGTTTGAATTTCATAAAGAGCCTGCATTTTTTCATCCATAGCCGCCTTCCACCCTGGATATTTGAGAGCCTCCTGATAGGATTGTGGTACATGTATGGAGGAAATAGCCGATAAAAATTGACAACAAATAGGGGATAGACGATGATGAGACACAAAGTTTGTTCTGGGATGAGAAGTAGAAGGCATTGTGCATGATCTAGGCTCTTTCCTAACAGAAATAGGACGAGTATCATATTTTGGGCCAAAAATAATCGGAGAAGATGGACTTACCTCGGTAGGATTTGATAACTCAGCATGTGTAGTGTCAGCCAATGTTTTTTGGGGCTGAGTAGTTTCTATAGCACGGGGCACAACCGGTCGAGGAGAACCTGGTACGAAAGATAAACCAGTAGGACCATGATCAGAATAATATGGAGAGTCTTCAAAAAATGTGACATCCCGAGACACAAGTAAACGCTGAAGAGAGGGATTATAGCAAACATAACTCTTTTGTGTTCGAGAGTATCCTATGAAGATACACTTCATAGATTTGGGATCAATTTTACTATATTTTGCGGAGGAAATATGGACAAAACATTGACAGTTGAAGACTCTCAAAGGTAGTGAAAAAGGATCGTCATCAGGTAATAATAGAGAGTATGGATATTTTTTACCAAGAACAGAAGAGGGTAGCCAGTTTATAAGAAAACATGTGGTAAGAACTGCATGTGGCCAATAAAAACATGGAACTTTTATGGCATATAGTAAACCGCAAGCTACCTCAAGAATATGATTGTTCTTCCGTTCAACTACACCATTTTGTTGAGGGATGTAAGCATAAGATGGCTGATGAATAATGCCATTTTCTTGACAAAATGAGTGAAGATCTTTGGATGTGTATTCTTTGGCATTATCCAATAGAAGAACTTTAATTTTCTGCCCAAATTGAGTGAGTACCATTGCATGAAAAGATTTAAATGTCAATGGTAATTCAGAACACTCTTTAAACAAAAATAACCAAGTGGGATGAGTGAAGTCATTAATACATGTAATAAAATATTTCACGTGAGAAATGTTGGAGACACTCAAGTATCCCCATACATTAATATGAATTAACGAAAAAGGAGAGACACATTTAATTTCTAGACGAGGTGAGTATGCAGAACTCTGATGTTTACTCATTTGACATGCTTCACAATGAAGATCAAACCGCACTTTAGGAAAATAATGATGAAGAGATTGGGTGGACGGATGTCCCAACTGGTGGTGCCATAACTTGGTTTCAGTGTCACATGTGGATGTAGTATTTATTTGTGGCACATCCAAGTAGTAGAGCCCTCCTTGTTCACAGCCTCTACCAATCACCCAATTCGTTGTTAGATCCTGAAACACACATGAAGTGGGTGAGAAAGTGATTGAGCAATTAAAATGTTTGGTGAGCTGACTAACCGATAAAAGATTCAAAGGGAAAGTAGGAACGAAAAGGATATCAGTGCGCAAAAGTGATGGGGTAATAGAAGTGGATCCTTTCCCTTGAACTTTAGTTTGTGAACCATCAATAATGGTAACAAATTTATGTGAAAGACATGGAGAAACTGAGTATAGAAGATGTTTTTTACCAGTATGATGCTCGAAGGCTCTTGAGTCAATTATCCAAGATGAAGAGGAGGCAGAAAAGATACCTGAAGCAGTGGTGGCAGCGGTTGGTGAAGAAGTACTTGGGAAGAACCCCATCATGATCTTCATTTTTGGAATAGTTAGCCAAGCACTGAGGCTTGGTTAGCCCTATTCTCATTAGCTTTACAACATCTTTTGCGAGAGTGGCCCAATCTACCACATATAGAGCATTGTTTCATGTAAAAACATGTGTCTCTAGTGTGGACATATCCCTTACAATGGGTGCATTCCTTCCCATCTGTTCGGTCAAAACCGGTCCTTCCACCTCTTCCTCTTCCTCCTCTATAAAATCTGCCTCGGCCTCAGTCTTGGTCAGATGGTGTTTCCCTATGTCCAGAGTACATAGTGGATGATTTTTCAGTAGTAAAGTGAGATGTGTTTTGAATACGAAGAAGTGTAGCACATACATCATCAAAAGTGGGAACCGCGGAAGAGCTAAGAAGGTGAGTCTTAGCAACTTCAAGATGCGGTTTAATGTTAGCAAGGCATATGGCAGTTATCAAGGCCACTTTCAGTTTATCTTGGATAGAGATATCTATAGAGGTTGGTTAGGCAAGTTTCCATTCTTTAAGAAAGCCTCAAAAGCGGGCCAAATATTCATATATATAGTCTCCTTGTTTGGTGGTAAGCATTCATTATAAAATATCATAAGGCCTTTGTAAGTTGTCAGAGCTTGAATACAACTTGGAGCATGTCTCCCAAATTTGTTTAGCCGTCTCTAAATGAATAAAATTATTGGAGACATGTGCTTCCATACTATTGATAAGTCAACTAATATCCAATGTATCCTCATTTAACCATTTGGTATAGAATATATCATCTTCATCAATATGTGGTCCACGGTTGGTGAGATGACCAACTAGGTCCTTTGTGATAAGAAACCGACGAACCGATGTGGACCAGTTCATAAAATTTGATTCCCCCCACAAGGGTACAGTGGTGATTCTAAGTATATCACTCTTGTGACTCATATTATCTTCAGCCATAGTAGGCAAATCAAGTAAAATAGTTCTCCAATCAAGTAATCAAACTATGACCAAGTGGAAGGCTTTAACCAACTCGGTTAATGGAGATGCTTAGAAAAAATGCTAAGTAATTATTTTTAATAGATAATGACTCATAAAAGGCTCAACATAATCCTTCTTTATCTTGGAATCTTGTTCCCACAGATTTATAAAAAAAATCCAATATGCACAGGTCTCGGTCAAGTATTGTGCAAACAAACAAAAACTTCCTTGATAATCTCTTCTAATCAAAGATAATCAAAGATGCATATATTCTTATAATTTCATAAGATGAAAAAATGCATAATGACATCTCCAAACCACTTCTTAATACCAAAAAGCAGTAGCATAAAATTAATAATATCATAAATAAATACTTATCTCTTGAGCTTCAATCATGCTTCATAGGGAGCCTTCTATGAGCAGCTTTTAATCATATCTTCATAGGGCATAATGGGGATCCTAAATTGGTAGCTCTGATACCATGTTGAATTTAGGATCCCATGAATAATACCTTGAGCAATGGGAGAGAGAAATAAAAAAAGGAAAAAGAGAAGAGCTCTCGGGTAGAGAGAGAAGAGAAGGAAAATAAAAGAGAGTAGAGAGAGAACACTTCACTTGAGAGATAAGAAAAAAAATAAGAAACCTGCTTGATGAATTCCAAGTTACGATCACCTCTATTTATAGTTGAGGAGGTGATAGAGTCCATGTACAAGTAATTTTAGGACTCCTAATTACATTCCAACTAGAACTCTCCAAGATAATCCTATCATGATAAGATTATATTATCTATTTAAGAGACTAATTTAACTTAACTAAAAAAACCTTTTTTAAGGACGTGAATCAAGCTAGAGAGCCAGCTCTTGGTCTTATCTTGTGGGTCCCACATGATCTTCCAGCTCATGTAGATAGAGATACCAGCTCATGCTATCTTTGTGGGTCCCACTTGATCTTCTCATCTTCTATTTAATTCCAACACATGTTCCTTATCCCTTAGCTAGAGCCACTTTGTATGAGGACTCTTGTTGACACCTCTAGAGCTCATGGTGGGTCCCACCATCTTGTGGTGCCATGGTGGGCCCCACATTGTAATAGTCACCATACAAATCGCCTCCTTTCTTAGCAAAATCCTAGTTGATTCATCATGGCTGAGAATTCTCTTTTCTACGGGATAAGGAAATCAGATTTGTTTTTGAAAATTACCACAGTGCCATTGAAGGGTATTTCCAATTATGCATGACGGTCCCAATGTGTCAAGAGGTTTGTCATATCTTGCACCCTTGTTGATCATCTTTTAAAACCTTCTCCACTTATTGATGAAGAGGATGTCATCTACAAGAGATGGCTCGAGGAAGTTATTTAGTTATAAATTAGAGAGTCAATAGCCATGAATGTTGTTCACTTGGAAACTGCTAGAGTTATATGGGACACTTGTGATAAACTTTATTCTAGCACTGACAGTCTCCAAAGACTCTTTGGCTTGTTTCAAGCCATGCAGAAAACAAAACATGAAGGCATCTTCAATGAGTACTTCGTTCAATTTTGAGGTTTTTTACAAGAATTGAAATTGGCTCAACCATACTCCTTAGACATTGCAACTCAAGAAAGACAAAGAGAGGAGTTGGTTGGAGCAATATGTCTAGCCAATTTACAACTATACCTTAATGTAGCCCATTAGAACTTAGGACTTCATGATGTTTGATCAAAGTAGAAGAGGCTTAAGGATTGAGAAGAGGAAGAAGAGTTGTGGAGACAAGGTTTAGGAGGAGAGGAGTAAGAGTGATGAATTTGGAGGAGTGTTACAATGTGAGACCCACCATGGTTGCATGAGTTGGTGGGACCCACCATGAGGACGTGAGAAGCCAAGAGGATTCATCACACAAGCAGGCACGAGTTGGCAAAATTGAAGATCTAGTGGGACCCACAAAATATATTACATGAGCTGGCAAATCCAGGTAAGAGGTCACGTCCTTATGGAGGACTTACAATTTAAGTAAGACACAAGTTTAGGAAGTTAGAATTTGGGTAAGTTCTAAATTGAGTTGAATTATATTAGGAAAATTTACATAAATTCTATCACTCCTCCACTATAAATAGAGGAGCTTGTATTCATAATAAATCATCAAGGCAAGGAGTTCTCTCCTCTCCCTCTCTCATGTAGAGCTTCTTCTTCTCCCTCTTCTTCTTCTTTTTCTTCTTGTTTCACCTCTACCCGAGAGCACTCTCTCTCCTTCTTGGTTTTTCCCTTCTCTCTCTCATCTTGCTTCAGATATTATTTATGGGGTCCTAAATTCAACATGGTATCAGAGCTACCAATTTAGGATCCCACATCAAAGAAATGCTCTTTGAAGATATGATTAAAGATGCTCATAGAAGGCTCTTCATGAAGCAAGATTGAAGCTCATGAGATAAGTTGTCTTTTTTCAATTTATTGATTTATGCTACTGGGTTTCAGATATTAGAAGATGGCATTTAAGATGTGTTTATGATATCTTCATCTTATAAGATTGTGGAAATATATGCATCTTGGATTAGAAGAAGTTACCAAGGCAATTTTTTGTCGGTTTGGAAATTTTTAACCAAGACCAGTGCATGTTGAGTTTTTATTAAACTCTGTGGGAACAAGATTCCTGGATTAAGAAGAATGATATTTAATGTTTTATGAATGATTATTCACTTCACATGATTACTTAGCTTTTATGCTAAACCTTTCCACTAACCGAGTTGGTTAAAGACCTCTACTTGGTTTGTTTTTTATTGGAGAATTATTTTTTTGAATTGCCTATTATGGCTGAAGAAAGCATGAGTCACAAGCATGACATACTCAAAATTACCATTGTACCCTTCCGAAGGCGTTTCAAATTTTATGAGCTGGTCCACATCTATTCAATGGTTCCTTATAACAAAAGTCCTCGTTTGTCATCTCACCAACCATGGACCACATATTGATGAAAGTGATATTTTTTATACTAAGTGGTTGAAGAATGATGCTGTTAAGAAATTGTCCTTCATGGATTAGTGGATACAAAGATCTTGAGTTTATTAGCTGAAAAAAGGTTTCCTAAGTGGCTAGTCATTTTGGGATAGGATCTTCGACCCAATTTAACATGGTATCAGAGCAAGTCACTCAGTATGTGAGCCTCCACCTAAATTATCCATTTGTAAAGCTACAAAAAAGAGTCGGTCTATACGTGAGGGGGAGTGTTAAGAAATAGTCCCACATGGATTAGTGGATACAAAGATCTTGAGTTTATTAGCTGGAAAAAAGGTTTCCTAAGTTGCTAGTCATTTTGGGATAGGGTCTTTGACCCAATTTAACATATACGTTGGTTATTAGTTGGCTTATATAAGTATGGACGAACATGTCTCCAATAATGTTATTCATCTTGAGACGGCTAAAAAAAATTGGGAGACATGTGTGAAGCTGTATTCTAGCTCCAACAATTTACACAAGCCATATGATATTCTCCAACAGATGCTTATCACCAAACACGGCGACAATATCCATGAATATTTGCTTTGCTTTAGAGGACTTCTTCAAGAATGGAAGCTAGCCCAGTCTACCTCCATGGACATCTCTGTCCAAGACAAATAGAAAGAGGCCTTGGTCACTGCCATATGCCTTTCTAATATTAAAACGTATCTTGAAATTTTTAAGAATCAACTTCTTAGCTCTTCCGTAGTTCCCACTTTTGATGATGTATATGCCACACTTCTCTGTATTCCAGACGCTTCTTCCCCTAATACTGAAGTATCATCCGCTATGTACTCTGGACAAAGGGGAACACCATCTGACCAAGGCCGAGGCCATGGCAGAAATTTTAGAGGAGGCCGAGGAAGAGGTGTAAGCAATGGTTATGGTAGAACTGATTGGAAAGAATGCACCAAGTGTGGGAAAGTTGGCCACACTCTAGATGCATGCTATTCAGACAAGCAATGCATTTTTACAAAAAATATGGCCACCTTGAAGAGATGTGTTATAAGAAGGCTACTCAAGTCTTATTAAGTGCTACCAAGGAGGAATAACCTACCACATCAACAGAAAAAGAAAAAACCCTTCATGATGATGAATATGAGTTATTTCAAAAAATGAAAACAGTGCTCCAAGTTCATCCTCCACTGCTGATACAACCACCGCTTCAAGTATGCTATCTGCTTCCTCTTCATCTTGGATAATTGGTTCAGGGGCCTCTGAGCATCTCACAGGTAACAAAAATTTACAACACTCAGTCCCTCCTTGTCTTTCACAAAAATTTGTTACCATAGCTAACGGATCTCAAACTAAAGTTCTAGGGAAAGTTTCCACTTCTGTTACACCATCACTTCTACTAACTAAGATACTTTTTGTTAGTCAGCTCACCAAACATTTTAATTGCTCTATCACCTTCTCACCCACTTCATGTGTTTTTCAGGATCTTATCACGAAGCAAGTGATTGGTGGAGGCCGTGAACAAGGGGGGCTCTACTACCTAGATGTGTAAAAATAAATATTGTTTCAACCAGTGAAAATGCGATCAGGTTATGGCACAACCGGTTGGGACATCCGTTTGCACAATCTCTTCATCATATGTTTCCTACTCTTAAAGCAAGGTCAGAGTTTCATTGTGAAGTCTATCAAATGAGCAAACATCAAAGGTCCACATACACACCTCTTCCAGAAGTTAAAAGTGTCACTCTCCTTAATTCATACTGATGTAAGGGGACCCTTGAGCGTCTCAAACTTTTCACAAGTTAAGTATTTTATCACACTTATTGATGACTTCACTCGTACAACTTGGCTATTTCTGTTTAAAGAGCATTCTAAAATACCATTGATATTTAAATAATTTCATGCTATGGTACTCACTCAGTTTGATCAGAAAAATTAAAATCCTTCGGTCTGATAATGCCAAAGAATACACCTCCAAAGACCCTAACTCTTTTTGTCAAGAAAATGAGATTATTCATCAAATATCGTGTGCCTACACCCCTCAACAAAATGGTGTAGCCAAACGGAAGAACCATCATATTCTGGAGGTAGCTCAAGGTTTACTATATGCCATGAAAGTTCCTTACTTTTATTGGCCATATGCAATACTTTTATTGGCCACATACAATCCTTACCGCGTGTTTTCTTATAAATCGGTTACCATCTTCCGTTCTTGGTAATTAATCCCCTTACTCTCTATTGTTACCTAATGATGATCCCTTTTCACTGCCCTTGAGAGTCTTCGGGTGTCAATGTTTTGTCCATATTTCTTCCCCCAAACATAGTAAACTTGATCCCAAATCTATCAAGTGTATCTTTTTAGGATACTCTCGCACACACAAGGGTTATGTTTACTATAATCCCACTCTTTAGAGTTTACTCATGTCATGGGATGTCACATTCTTTGAAGACTCTCCATTTTATTCTGACAATGCTCCTCCAGGTTTATCTTCTATATGTTATGGTCTTAGGGTTAAGTATCTATGTCTTCCGCTCCTAACAGGCCGGTCTTTTGGGTAGTATTGGCTATGTGCATAACATTTGGTATCATATCGATCCTTCCTATTCATCGTCCAATACTACCAAAAAGACCGGCCTGTTAGGAGCGGAAGGCATAGGTACTTAACCCCAAGACCATAACAACACACCCCACCTTCGCGAGCCGACATCCACTGCGGCCCACTCTAGCGATGACCCATTCTAGCGACACTGGTTAGACCTAGGATAAGTTTCTATGGCCTACCAGTAATTTTAATTTGGTCTCTAGGTCACCCCCTCTGCTAGGTCGCCCCCTCCGGGATTCGAACGCATGACGTGGGAGCCCGCTCTAATACCAAATATTATGTACCTAGCCAATACTACCCAAAAGATCGGCCTGTTAGGAGCAGAAGGCATAGGTACTTAACCCCAGGACCATAACACTATACCAGGGTCTCCTCGACCAGTTGTGCCCCGTATTACAGACACTACTTACCCCCCTGACACTCTGGCACCACACCTGCTAATTTTATGGATCCCACCGAGGTAAGTCCATCTTCTTCAATTGTTTTTGGCCCACAATACAATACTCATCCTATTTCCCTTAGAAAAGAACCTTGATCATGCACCATGCCCTCTACTTCTCATCCCATAACAAATTTTGTGTCTCATCATCGTCTGTCCCCTGTATGTTATCAATTTCTCTCTGTTATTTCTTCCATCTCTATACCACAGTCTTATCAAGAGGCTCTCACACATCCAGGGTGGAAGGTGACAATGGATGAAGAAATACAGGTTCTTTATGAAAATCAGACATGGGCACTAGTCCCACTACCATCAGACAAGAAACATGTCGCTTGAAAATGGGTGTTTACTGTGAAACACAATTCGGATGGGTCTGTGTCTCAATTAAAAGCTCGCCTTATTTCTAGAGGCTATACACAATGTTATGGCATTGATTATGAGGAAACATTCTCTCCAGTGGAAAAAATGAACTCAGTACGTGTATTATTATCTCTGGCCGCTAACTCTTCCTGGCAAGTCTATCAAATCGAAGTCAAAAATGCTTTTTTGAATGGGGAGATCAAAGAGGAAATTTATATGCAGAAACCACCTAGGTAATTGGTTGAGGGGGAGTCTGTATGCCAACTAAAAAAATCTCTTTTATGGTTTGAAACAGTCTCCTTGTGCATGGTTTGAAAATTTTAGCCAAGCACTTATACGGGTCGAATTTCATAGATGCTCTAGAGATCACTTCGTATTTATTAACAACACACCGAAGGGCAAAGTTATTATGGCAATATATGTTGATGATATTATTATAACCGGTAGTGATCCAAAGGGCATCTAGAAAACAAAAGAAATCATATATGCTGAATTCAAGACAAAGGATCTCGGGCTGCTCAAATATTTTATGGGTATTGAAGTGCTACAATCTAGACATGGAATTATATTATCTCAGAGGAAGTATGTCCTTAACCTACTGGAGGAGACCAGAATGATGGGATACAGATGAGCAGAAACTCCTATGGACCCAAATACAAAATTATGTACAGGTACTGGAGAAGAGGTAGATACCAAAAAATATCAAAGATTGGTGGGAAAACTTATTTACCTCTATGTAACAAGGTCGGATATTTCATATACAATCAGTGTGGTAAGTCAGTATATGCACAACCCACAACTAAGTCATTGGCAAGCACTAGAAAGGATATTGAGATATCTAAAAGGAGCACCAGGAAGAGGGTTTCTCTATAAAAATCATGGTCACTTCAACATTGAAGGATTCTCATATGCAGACTGGGTCGGATACCTGGATGACAGAAAATCTACTTCAATATATTGTACGATGGTTGGAGGGAACTTGGTTACATGGAGAAGCAAGAAACAAAACGTAGTTGCACAGTCTAGTGCAGAAGCAGAGTATAGAGCCATGACACACATGGTCAGTGAACTCCTATGGATCAGGTCTCTTCTTACTGAACTGGGATTCTACAAAGAAGCTCTTATGGTCCTATATTGCGATAAACAGGCCGCAATATATATCACATCGAAACCAGTCTTTCATGAGAGAACAAAGCATATTGAAGTAGATTGCTACTTCATACGAGAAACATTTACTTCAGGCATCTTATCTCACAAGCATATATCTTCTTAGAACCAGGTTGAAGATATTCTCACAAAACCAGTCACTCAAAAAATTTTGTTCACCATCTACAGCAAGTTGGGCATCTATGATATTTTCTTACCCCCAGCTTGAGGGGGAGTGTTACAATGTGGGACCCACCATGGTTGCATGAGTAGGTGGGACCCACCATGAGTACGTGAGAAGCCAAGAGGAGTCAGCCACAAGCTGGCACGAGTTGGCAAAATTGAAGATCTAGTGGGACCCACAAAAGATACCACGAGCTGGTATCTTTGACACATGTTCCAGAAGATTACGTGGGACCCACAAAATATATTACACAAGTTGGCAAATCCTGCTAAGAGGTCACATTCTTATGGAGAACTTAGAATTTAAATAAGACACAAGTTTAGGAAGTTAGAATTTGGGTAAGTTCTAAATTGAGTTGAATTATTTTAGGAAAGTGTACATAAATTCTATCACTCCTCCACTATAAATAGAGGAGCTTGTATTCATAATAAATCATCAAGGCAAGGAGTTCTCTCCTCTCCTTCTCTTGTGTAGAGCTTCTTCTTCTCCCTCTTCTTCTTCTTTTTCTTCTTGTTTCACCTCTACCTGAGAGCACTCTCTCTCCTTGGTTTTCCCTTTTCTTTCTCACCTTGCTTGAGATATTATTTATGGGGTCCTAAATTCAACAAGGAGAAAAGAGGAGGAAGAATAGGGTTATAGACTTAGTCCAAACCCTCCCCCTTAAACTATATTTATTGATGATAAAATTATAATATTATAATTATACCCTTCACCTAGTAAGAGTGAACAAGAGACATAAAACATAAAATAATTACATCAATGACCGTCCAACATATTCATATCTTCCAACACTCCCCCCACAAGCTGGGAGGTAATGGCAGTGATCCCAGCTTGAAACTTTTGGAAGATATGATATAATTAGGGTATCATTAATGTAATTAGTTTATATTTTTTGTCTCTTCTTCAATCTGACTATGGTGAAGGGTATAATTATAATATTATAATTTTATTTATTTATAAATAGAGCTTAAGGGGGAGGGTTTGGACATAAGTCCACAACCTCATTCTTTCTCCCTCCTTCTTTCTTCATGAGGTAATCCATGGAATCATGAAAATCAACATGGTATCAGAGCATTGATTTTCAAGACTCATAGCTAAGGTTTTTTAGAATTCCAAACTTATTACTACTCGATTTTTTGCTTCTGCAATCTGTTACTCTGATAAACTACTTCATATTGTTTTACAGCCTGGAATATTGTTTACTCAAATAAACTACTCGGACAATTTGTTGTTGTTTTTTTGTCTCATTATTCTATTGGTTTTGTTTGATCATTGTTTACTCATATTGGCTTGCTCTCATTTATATTTTGCTTCTGTTATCTTCGGCTGGTCAGTGGTTCTCTGGTATATTGCTACTACATCCCCTGGTATACTGCTAATGTGGCATCGTTGGCATGACTTTGGTTCCTATTGGAAGAGACCACATATCTAACAGTATTGTAAGATGGGCCACCCAACCAAGGAAGGCCCACATTTCTAAGAGTATTGTAAGATGGGCTACACGACAAATGAAGACCCACATATCTAAGAGTATTTTAAGTTGGGCACAAGCACATAGGAAGTAGGACCCACCATGATTACAACGAGTTGGCATCCTTATCACATAAGTTGGAAGATGAAGAAGGACTTACAAAGATAGCCATGAGCTAACATCTTTATCTTATGGTCACGTCCTCATAGAAGAGTTCTAGTTTGAGTTATATTTGTCTTCTATTTATATTGAGTTACTTAATTATGCTAGGACTTATCTTTCTGTGTTAGAGTTTGGGTGTAATTGGGACAAAGGTGGTTTTATTGTAATTGGACTCTACTACCTTCCTCTATTATAAATAGAGGTTCATGTACTCAGATTATAATAAATCAATTAAGTATTTCTCTTTTCCATAAATTCAACATAGTATCAGAGTAGGTTTTGTGAGTTGACTTGGTCAACCCACAGAGATAATGAGATCCTTTTTCTGATCTATTATCTCTAGTAGTTAAGGTTCATAATTTTTTTTTAGTCCTTGCACCCGTTTGTTGTTTTATGTTTTTCACCTCTATATTGAGCTTTTCATATTTCAAATTATATATTGAAGGAAAAATATTTGAGTCTAATTTCCAAGGAAAAAATATTTTTTTCCAATCGGAGTTATTTACAAAGAGAAATCGATATTTGAATAAGAAAAGGTCAGATTATAAAAGAGGTTCGAGTAGCAATAGAAAGCTTCAACTTCCAAGGTATTTTATGCTATCAATAATGAGATTTTATATGGATAATTATATATCAAAAGAAATATATGTATAAGTCTATTTTCTTACCTATTCAACCAATTCTCGATCTGAGTTTTTTATAAGGAAATATTGATCTTGGAAGAGTCAATGGTCATGCTGCCAAAGGAAAAATAGTACTTAGTTTGTCCAAATTAAATAGACCAAAATCTATCAGATTATTTATCTCATGATAATATATTTTATGAAGAGAATTTATACTTGGATGAAATTTATTTAAGTATAGTTTCATAAGGAGAAAATTTTATGTCAATCTGATATATATTTAAAGATATATTTGCATTGGAAGAATCAAAGGTCATGTTGGTATTCTGTTGCATTGAAAAATTCAAATTTAAGCCAATTGTTTTGCGTCACTTTTTGAGTTGTTATATCAAGAAAATATCTCACTTCTCCCTAGTTTTAGGGGTTATTACTACATCTATATTATTTGGGTTTATTGCTACATCTATGATATTTGGTTCAAGCTGAGATCACTACCATTACCTCCCAACTTGAGGGGGAGAAGTACAAGTACAAGAAAGAGGTATTTTATTCCATATATTGTGGATAAGTTTTATGTAACCAAAATATTCAAGAAAAGGAGAGCACAAATGAAGCTTGTGCATTTAAGAAGAAATTTTTATATCGGATTATTTCATGGGTCCTTTTACAAGGTTTATATTTTGGTTCATGTTATATGTGTTGGATGATGCTTGTGTTATATGGGACTAAACCTATTTCAACTGCACCTATTTTCTCTTTGGATGAGACATTATTATTGACGAAGAGGTGGCCTCAGTATCTATGTTACATCATCGTGATGGAGGAGATTATTACTACATCTACTAGCCGTGAGAGTCGGTGCCCGGGTTGGGACACGGTGATGAACGAGCTTATTACTACATCTATGTTACATCACCGTGATGGAAGAGTTTATTACTACATTTATGTTATACCCCTCTAAATTGGCATTTATTGCTCCTACCACTTGAGAGTCGTTGTCCTATGGAGGGACACGGTGATGGAAGAGTTTTATTACACTTCTGAGCATTACGTATAGACCCACTACCTACAAAAGATAGGAGAGTGCACGAAGCACTGTCATACAGTTTGGAGTGATTTTACTCTCACTTATGTTATGCCAGTTGGGCCTCATGGAAAACCAATGGAGGATTGGAAAAACCACCAGCGTGAGGGGGAGTATTGGAAGATATAGAGGACTGCCATTTTATACAAAAAGATCTTATACATCATTTGTAGTAAGTTGGGAGTTCATGATATTTTCTCACCCCTAGCTTGAGGGGGTGTGTTGGAAGAGCCCACATATCTAAGAGTATTGTAAGATGGGCCACACGACCAAGGAAGACCCATATTTCTAAGAGTATTGTAAAATGGGTCACACGACCAAGGAAGACCCACATATCTAAGAGTATTGTAAGATGGGCCCAAACACATAAGAAGTAGGACCCACAATGATTACCACGAGCTAGCAACCTTATCACATAAGTTGGAAGATCAAGAAGGACTCACAAAGATAGCCACGAGCTGGCATCTTTATCTTATGGTCACGTCCTCATAGAAGAATTCATTATCACCAAAAGATCCCAATAGCTTTTGTCGGTCTACTGCTACTCGTCTTAATAAGTAGAATGAAAACACTTTTGCTGCTCAAAACTCAACAGAGTTCCTTACTTCGCTGCAAATATATCTTCAAAAAACAAAGGGAATCGTGATCTTAAGATGAGCCTACATTAGAATTATTGCAAGAGACCTCATTTAATTAAAGAATGTTGTTGGAAATAAAACCACACTGCTGCTCCAAGATCTTGTAATAGAGAGAAAACTTGAACCAAAAATTGTAATCCAGCAGTAACAAAGGATGAAGAGTAGATTTAATCAAATCAATAGATGGACGACTGTAGAATTTAGGATCTCATGAAAGGAACTTTAGATCAACAAGAAAGAAGAAGAAGAAGAAGAGAGAAGGAGAAGAAAAGAAGAAAAACGTGGAAGGAGAGAGTTTGGATTAAGGAAGAAGAGGGTTGCGTCAAAAAGAAAAATGAGGGCTGGACGAATTTGTGGAAAGAGAGGAGAGTGTTTCAATGCCCTACCTCTTAGCCAATGCCTTTATTTATAGTTTTAAAATGCCCTTAGGGCTACAACTTGATAAAACAAAAGACATAAAAGGAACACATATTTACACTTCTATGCCATCTTTATGGAAAGTACCATATTTTACACATATGTCACTCCTTTGACGTGTGCGCTTCTTGTCTTGAGCTCGTGGGCTTGAGCCCATCTTCCAACACTCCCCCTCAAGCTGGAGGAAAAAAGACATCATAAATACCCAGCTTGCCACATATAAACGATAGGATTTTAGATGTAACGGGTTTAGTGAGAATATCAGCTACTTGCTCTTGAGATGACACATGTTTAAGTGAGATTATTCCTACTTTAAACTTCTCCCATATAAAATGACAATCCACCTCAATATGTTTAGTTCTTTCATGAAAACTGGATTTGAAGTGATATGAATGGCTGCTTGATTATCACAATGCAGATTCATGGACCCCTTTTTATAAAAACCTAGTTCGGTAAGAAGGGTCCTGATCCATAAAAGTTCACTAACGGTATGGGCCATAGCTCTGTATTCTGCTTCAGTGCTAGATCTTGCAACCATATTTTGCTTCTTACTATTTCATGTAACCAAGTTTCCCCCAACCAGAGTACAATATCCTAATGTAGATTTTCTATCAACAGAAGATCCAGCCCAATCTGCATCTGAGAAGCCTTCTATGTTGAAGTGCCCATGTTTTTTATACAGCAATCCTCTTCCTGGAGCTCTTTTTAGATAACGTAATATTCTCTCTAAAACCTGCCAGTGGGTAATTTGTGGTTTGTGCATGAATTGACTGACCACACTTACAACATATGATATGTCTGGCCTAGTTACCGTGAGATAAATCAATTTTCCCACGAGCCTTTAATATTTGCCAATATCAATATCTTCTTCATTTGTGGGACATAATTTTACATTTGTATCCATAGGTGTGTCAACTGGTCTACAACCCTTTATTCCTGTTTCTTCAAGGAGATCCAAAACATATTTCCTTTGAGACAATATTATCCCATGTTTGGATTGAAGAACTTCTACACCCAAAAAATATTTAAGCATACCAAGGTCTTTAGTCTTGAATTCCTGACATATCATCTGCTTCACCTCTTGTATGCTCAAAGCATCATCACCGGTTAAGATAATATCATCCACGTATATGGCCAATAATATTTTCCCTTTGACTGTATCTTTATAATATGCGGAATGATCAACTGAGCAACGATGAAAACCAAACCATAGGAGTGTTTGACTAAATTTATCAAACCAAGCCCGAGGGGACTACTTAAGCACATATAAAGACTTTTTTAACCGACATACTGACTCGCTTTCAACCACATAACCAGGTGGTTGAACCATATAAATTTCCTCACTGATATCACCATTTAAAAAATTATTTTTAACATCCAACTGATAGACGGGCCATGAGGAGTTAGCAGCAATAGATAAGATGAAGCGTACCGAATTCAATTTTGCAACAGGAGAGAAGGTCTCCTCATAATCTATCCCATAGCACTGCGTATAGCCCTTAGCAACTAGTCAAGCTTTAAGATGAGCAACCGATCCATCCGAATTATGTTTCATCGAAAAAACCCATCGACAACCAACCGGTCTTTTACCTTTTGGGAGTGATGTTAAGTACCAGGTTTGATTTTCGTATAAGGCATGCATTTCTTCATCCATAGCCACCTTCCGTCCTGGATGTCTCAGAGCCTCCTGATATGACTGCGGAATGAAAGTAGAAGAAAGGGACACAAGAAAATGAAAACACTCGAAAGACAAGCGATGGTGAGACATAAAATTTGAGATAGGATGCGAAGTAGTACAGGAGCAACGTTCTTTTCTTAAAGCAATAGGCCGAGTATCAAATTCAGGCCCATACATAGGAGGAGAAGGACTTACCTCGGGTGGATCCGACAACTCCACAGGTGAAGGTACGGCCGATGAATCAGGGAATGGATCCACTTCAAGATTGAACGGCACAAGCGGACAAGGAGTAGTAGAAGGACAAGTCCATCCTGGAGGAGCATCATGGGAGGAGTAGAAGGGAGTGTCCTCAAAGAAAGTCACATCCCTAGAGATAAACATCCTCCGAAGGGTAGGATTGTAACAGACATAACCTTTCTAGGTGCGAGAGTATCCCAAAAAAATGCACTTCATAGACCGAGGATCAAGTTTATTTTTATGTGGAGATGTAACATGAACAAAACATGTACATCCAAACACTTTCAAAGGAAGAGAAAAAGGATCTTCACCATTAAATAACACAGAGTAAGGAGTTTTATGATGAAGGACTGATGAAGGTAACCTATTAATGAGAAAACATGCTGTAAGTATAGCATGAGGCCAATAGAAATAGGGTACCTTCATGGAGTAGAGGAGGCCCCGAGCAACTTCAAGAAGATGACGATTCTTCCTTTCAGTAACACCATTTTGTTGAGAAGTATAGGTACATGATGTTTGATGAATAAGCCCATTATTCTCACAAAATGATTTGAAGTCATGAGACATGTATTCCTTAGCATTATTAGATCTAAGGGTTTGAATTTTCTTCCCAAATTGTGTCAAGACCATAGCATGAAAATTTTTAAACAAATGAAGAATTTCAGAACACTCTTTAAATAGATATAACCAAGTCACTCGAGTAAAATCATCAACAAAAATGACAAAATATTTAACTTGGGAAATATTTGAGACACATAAAGGGCCCCATACATCAGAATGTATTAGCTCAAATAGAGCAGTACTTGTAGTTGTAAGACGAGGAGAATATGTACTCATGACATGTTTACTTAATTGAAAAACCTCACAACTGAAATTAGAAAGTCCTTTTAAAGATGGAACCAAAGAATGAAGCGAAGGGATAGACGGATGACCAAGTCGGTTGTGCCAAAGTTGAGCCTCAGATGTAGTGGACGATAATGCAACTAATGGTGGAAGAGTGAAGTAGTACCAACTCTCCTTTTCATGGCCGCCACCAATAACCCACTTCGTAGTGAGATCCTGAAAGACACAAGAAGACGGTGAGAAGGTGATAGAGCAATTTAATTGTTCAGTCAATTGGCTAACCGAGAGCAAATTTAAAGGAAATTGAGGAACAAACAAAATATCTTGAAGGGGAATAGATGAAGTAAGAGAGGAGGAACCTTTGCCAAGGACCTTGGTTTGGGTACCATTAGCAATAGTAACGAATTTATGAGGATAAAAGGAGATAAGGACTGCAACAAGTGTTGTTACCTGATAGATGTTCGGAGGCCCCGGAGTCGATGATCCAAGAGGAAGAGGAAGAAGAGGATTCCATGAAGGACTTCATTTTCTGAAATGCAGCATAGTCCTCAGCCGTAAGAGTATGATTCAGCCTTATCTTCATTTTTCTCAACGTTAATCGAGACTGGGTTAGTTGTGGCCCAATCAGGCTTGCCATGAAGTTTCCAGCATGATGCCACAAGGTGGTTCTGATGGCCACAATAAGTGCAAAGTTGAGGCTCAATACGGAAAGAATTTTGACCCATTCTACCACCTCTATTTTTAGCCCCTCTCATATTTTTGCCCCGTCCTCGGGATGAGAAAGATGTTTCCCGATTGCTAGAGAACATTGTCGATGGAGCATCAATAGGAGAAGGAGGGGATGGATCCGGTATCCGAAGTAATGTAGCACTAATATCATCGCAGAATGGAAGAGAAGAAGAACTTAGAAGCTGAGTTTTGGCCACCTCAAGGTATGGTTTAATATTCGATAAGCAAATGGTTGCTGCCAAAGCTTCTCTTTGTCGTTCTTGAATGGCAATATCAGTGGAATATGGCTGAGCTAGTTTCCATTCTTGAAGAAGACCTCGAAACCGTGCCAAAAATTCATGAATATTATCTCCATGTTTCGTATGCAGCATGTTTTGTAATACATCATATATTTTTTGTAATGAGCCAGTGCTTGAGTAAAGTTTGGCACAAGTGTCCCATATGTTCTTGGCGGTTTCCAAGTGGACCACATTGTTGGCCACCTGCTCTTCCATGCTATTAATGATCCAACTTATCACCTTGTTATCACCCTTAACCCACTTGTGGTAGGACGCAACTTCTTCATCAATCGGAGGAGGAAAGTTAACAACGTGGCTCAAGAGATCATGGGTAATAAGAACCCACTGAACCGATTGTGACCAGCTCATGTAATTGGAGAGACCTCTAAGTGGAATTGTAGTAATACGGAGTATATCACTCTTATTACTATTGTATCCAATCTCCATGATGAGGCAAGTAAAATATGGAGGTCAAGGGAAAAGGTCTTCTTCAAAGAACAATTACTCAATGTAATTTGAAGAACTCGTAGACCAAATCAATCACCAACAAAAGAGAATAAGAACCAATTTCTTTCACAAGGGCAAGCACCAAATTATCAAAAAATTTGTGCCTTTAGAAAGTGATAATAACATCCAGCCATCACTCAACTTCTCTTGTATTCATAAGAACAATGAGAAGAAAGTAGATGCAACCGATTAGGCCTTAATCCAAACTCTAATACACACAAGCAATAGACAAAAATTTAGAGAAGATTTAACGACAAACCAAGACACTTGGAAGAGATTTATCTTTAGCTCATGGGAGACTTCAACGTAAAAAAAAAAAATCAATTGTTGAAGTTAAAAAAAAACAGAACTACAAAGGGTAAATGACTGCCGGAATTTCATCAAACATATAATGGGCATCCGACAACATAACACAAACCCATGAGCAACCTTAAGTAGGAGAAGATACAACAACATGTGTTGGAATTCTATCTCAAATGAGATGGATCCAAATTACATAAAGGTAATTGAATTTCACCCATCAATCTTAATAAGATGCAAACAACAAATGATCTTGATCACTCTTGTAATTGATTTACTAGGAGTCAAGATTATAACATCAATTTAGTCATAAAAATAAATCTTTACAACATATAAAGATTTATCTTGACTTGATGTGACTCAAAATTCAAGAAGTAAAGAAAAACAATAAAAAGGAGTATGTAAATAAGAAAGGGAAACAAAAGAAACGTAAATAAGAAGAGCATGAACTTATCTTCTCATGACTAAACTCCTTTTACAACTTCTTGAACAGATTTCATAATAACTCCATGAAGAGATCCTAAACTTCTTGCTCTGATACCATGTAGAATTTAGGATCTCATGAAAGGAATTTTAGATCAACAAGAAAGAAGAAGAAGAAGAAGAAGAAGAGAGAAGGAGAAGAAAAGAAGAAGAATGTGGAAGGAGAGAGTTTGGATTAAGGAAGAAGAGGGTTGCGTCAAAAAGAAAAATGAGGGTTGGATGAATTTGTGGAAAGAGAGGAGAGTGCTTCAATGCCCTACCTCTTAGCCAATGCCTTTATTTATAGTTTTACAATGCCCTTAGGGCTACAACTTGATAAAACAAAAGACATAAAATGAACACATATTTACACTTCTATGCCATCTTTATGGAAAGTACCATATTTTACACATATGCCACTCCTTTGACGTGTGGGCTTCTTGTCTTGAGCTCATGGGCTTGAGCCCATCTTCCAACAACGACCAAGTTAGATGTATACCATAGCCTTAATGGATTCGTTGGCAAAAGATAGGTGCTCCTCAAGCTTTAATGGGAGAGAAGCACAACAATAGTCATTGTCTCCTTGATCAACCGAGCAGAAATAAAAATTGGAATCCTAAGATATATGTTTTTCTTCTTCTTCTTCCTCCCTTAAACTATATTTATAGATGATAAAATATAATATCACAATTATACCCTTCACCCTAGTAAGAGTGAAGAAGAGATATAAAACATAAACTAATTACATCAATGACCAGCATAGATCAGAGGACGTGAGTGAAGGCAATCCAAACTTAGAAGTGAAAAAATATTGTGATATAAAATAAAAATAAAAAAGAACTTTTGATTATGAGATGCATAGGAGAGGTTATTGTCATCTGTTCAATTTTCTAGGAGATCTCATAAGTTAAGAAGTGTATGATAGGATTTCAGTTCAAATTGGTAAATATTTTAAAAAAAATTTCTTACATTTTTTTTTAAGTGAGATTGAGAAAGTCAATGTGGAAGTTGTTGAAGATCCGAACATAACGGGTCTTACGATCCGAGATTAACTAGTCATGATCCGACAATAACGGATCTGTAATTTTAATTTCAAACGGGATCCGTTCCCTTATATGTAAATGTATTCTGAATGTATTACTCGATCAGAAATAAATAATTTTATATGGTATCAGAGCAAGCCACTCAGTATGTGGGCCTCCACCTAAATTATCCACTTGTAGAGCCACAAAAGAGAGCGGGCCTACACATGAGGGGGGAGGGGGGTGAGGGGGTTACCATATTGCATCAATTTCTGGGGCTCGATATTTCCTTACTATAGTTGATGACTTTACTAGATGCACATGGATTTATTTGATGTGTATCAAATCTGAAACTCAAAATCACCTAACTAATTTTATTAGTATGGTAGAAACCCAATTGCTTCCAAGGTCAAAGTTGTGCGTAGTGATAATGGACCTGAATTCACTCTTGCCACTTACTACTTGTCCAAAGGCATTATCCACCAAACCAGTTGTGTTCACACCCCGTAACAAAATGGGGTAGCCGAATGCAAACATCGACACCTTCTAAACATGGCCCAAGCCTTACTTTTTCAAGCACATCTTCCTAAACGATTTTGGGGGGATGTCATTTTAACAGCTGCTTATCTCATAAATCAGACACCTACACCAATCTTACAAGGTAAAACACCTTATGTACAGTTATTTCATATTATCCTCACTTACGAGTTTTTGGATGTTTATGTTTTGCCCCTTTTCACACCCACAAACCATCCAAATTTGATTTACGTGTCATCCGTTGCATTTTTCTTGGGTGCCCTTATGGACAAAAGGAATATAGGGTTTATGATCTCCAACTCAATAAAGCATTTATCTCCTGAAATGTTACTTTCTTTGAAAAGTAATTTCCTCTTAAATTTTTTTTCGCTGTAAATAAGAGTCTCATGTTTCCTCCTCCTATAATGTCTATTGTTTATGATGACCCTCTACCAAACATACCTTTATCAAACACACCTCCTCAGTCACCAAATCTTGACATTTCCCATGTTGATCATACTTCTTCCCCCCAAATACCTTCTCCTACTACCATACTACCTCCTACTCTTCACCTCTCTACCAGGCCCATTAAGCGCTAATTTCTTTTAGGATTTTCATGTGGAAGCGACCTTACCGTCATGACCTGAACAATCTTCTGCCTCCAACGTGAACGTGGTCACACATCAGGTACACCTTATCACCTCTCTCACGTTATTTCTTATGCCCGGTTATCCCCATCTCATAATGTTTTTACCACTTCATTAACCATTACACAAGAACCCACTAGTTTCTTTTAGGCCATGAAGGATCCTAAATGGTGACAAACAATGCATGATGAAATTCAAGCCCTCCAGGCTAACCACACATGGACGCTCATCTCTCTTCCACCTGGCAAGAAACCCATTGGATGTAAATGGGTATACAAAGTCAAGCTCAAATCTGATGGCACTGTTGAGCATTACAAAGTTCGCCTAGTCGCCAAAGGATACAACCAGATTGAAGGACTTTGACTATCAAGAAAAATTTGCCCTAGTTGCCAAGCTGGTTACTGTCCGTGTCCTACTCAGTGTTTCTGCTATTCAAGGATGGCATCTTCACCAACTCGATGTCAACAATGCGTTCTTACATGGTGATCTTGATGAAGATGTCTACATGTCACTACCATCTGGTTTTGGACAAAAGGGGGAGACTCGAGTGTGCAAACTAAACAAGTCCCTATACAACTTGAAACAAGCTTCCAGACAGTGGTTTTTGAAGTTTACCACATCCCTCAAGATTGTTGGGTTTCATCAGTCAAAGGCAGATTATTCTTTATTCGTCCAATCCCACAGAGGCAGTTTTACAGCAATACTTGTATACGTTGATGACGTGATTTTGGCAGGTAACAATCTGTAACATATTGAAGATGTGAAACAATTATTATCCAAGCAGTTCAAACTTAAGGATCTTGGCCAGCTTAAATACTTCTTGGGTATAGAAGTAGCAAGGTCTTCAACGGAGATTACCCTCTCCCAAAGGAAATATGCATTGGAGATATTAGAAGATGCTGGATTTCTAGGAGCAAAACCTACGAGGTTTCAAATGGAGAAAAATTTGGCTCTTACACAATCCGATGGTGAACTTCTAAATGATCCTTCATCATACAGGCGTCTTGTGGGAAGATTGATCTACTTGACTATCACTAGACCAGATATGTTCTATGTCGTCCATGTTCTAAACCAATTTATGGAAAAACCACGTACACCACACCTTGAGGCAGCACATAGAGTTCTTCGATACCTGAAACAAACTCCAGAACAGGGTATTTTACAAGTACACTCCAATTAAATGCATTTTGCGTAGATTGGGCTCGTTGCAGGGACACAAGAAGGTTAGTAACAGGGTATTGTATATTTCTTGGACAATCACCCATTTCGTGGAAAACAAAAAAGCAAACAACGATAGCTCGATCAATTGCCGAGGCAGAGTATTGTTCCATGGCTGCTGCATGTTGCGAAATTACCTGGTTGAAAAACATTTTGAAAGACTTGAAATTCATACATACTCAACCAGCCATGTTGTATTGTGACAACCAAGTTGCTCTACACATCGCTTCAAATCCAGTCTTCCATGAGCGAACCAAGCACAACGAAATCGATTGGCACTTAGTTCGTGAAAAGATTCAAGCAGAGATGATTAAGACAGCCCACATATAAACCAATGACCAAACAACAGAATTATTTACTAAGGCGTGATCTGTAATTTTAATTTCAAACGGGATTCGTTCCCTTATATGTAAATGTATTCTAAATGTATTACTTGATCGGAAATAAAGAATTTTACATAAGCTAAGAAACATTATTCCATTAGCATACCGTGAGTATAAAAGAAAAAAAAGAAAAAAAAGACTTTATTATGAGATGCACACGAGAGGTTATTGTCATCCGTTCCATTTTTTAGAGAAACTCTTTTATCGTGTGGCCTAATAAATTTTCGGGGATCTTAAAAGGTTGAGAGTAGGGGTGGCATCGAGCCGAGCCGAGCCCGAACCTGCCTATGTTCGAGCCGAGCTTGATTTAAATATTTCAAGCCGAGCTTCGAGCCGAGCCTCGTCTCGAAGCCTAAAATTGTTATCGAGCTCGAGCCCAAAAATTTTAACCGAGCTCGAGCCGAGCTTTGAGCCGAACTCGAGCCTCAACATACATTTAAAAATTTTTAAAAAATATATATCAAATAAATTATATATAAAATTATACATACATTTTACATAAAATTGGGCATAACCTCTACATAAAATTAAGCATAACCTATATTTATAATACATATATAAGATTATGCATAACTTTTTCTTAAAATTGAGCATAATCTATGTACATAATACCAGTATAAAATTCGGCATGACCTCTACTTAAAATTGGGCATAATCAATATACATACAACCTGTATAATACCTGCATAAACACTCCATAAACACTCCATCAAATTATCTATACATTCCATAAACACTCCATAAACACTTCATCAAATTATCTATACATTCCATAAACACTCCATAAACACTCCATCAAATTATCTATACATTCCATAAACACTCCATGAAATTATTTATACACTCCATAAACTAGTCTAAACACTTCATACATTGCATAACATTATAAATAAGCTCAATACAATAATCAAACACAACAAAATTAAGTGAAATATCACTATCAATTTACAATCAGCCAAATAAAAACTATAAATCCATTATAAAATTACAAACTATAGTTGTTTCTCTTAATGCTAGAAAATAATATGCATCCCTGCATGAGCAAAATCTCCACCTATGACAAAAACAAAAAAATAAAATTAGTTATTGTCAGATAAAAAAAAATATTGTTCCACTACTAGTTACTTAATGTCGTTAAAAATATTAAAATTACCATGATGAGAGGAACATGAAAAATCATGTAGCTAGTAGCATTATCTCTACACTCTTCTTCTCAGGCTGTAATCATAAAAAAAAAATTTAATAAATAAAACTAAAAAATAAACTAAATTTTTTTATAATAAATAATTAATCAAAGAAATTTAACTTTTGATTTTTCTTTACACCGTGAAGAACCTGAACCCAATCACTGCCACAAATCAAAGCTTGAACTGTATTTGGTGCCAAGGAAGAATGATATGAGTCTATTACTCTACCACCAGCACTAAATGTAGACTCTGAAGCTACTGTGGATATGGGAATTACAAGGATGTCTGCTGCCATCTTAGATAATACCCAAAATTTCATATGATTCACTTTCCACCATTCTAAAACATCAAAATCATATTGTGAAGTTTCCTCACAACTATATACACCTTCTTCAAGATAAATTTCCAATTTTGACCTTGGTGAATTAACTATATCCTTTTGTTTCATATAACTCATTAACTCTGACCAACTTGAACTTGATTCTAATATCCACATTATAAAAAGATACATATTCATCGTAGATCTCATATAAGGTGCATCGAACTACATTTATATTCATTGTAGCTTCCTCCTTAGAATATATCACTGGAAAACACATTTCGATCAACTTTAATTTGACCCTTGGATACAAAACTGAAGCAACAGCCATCAATAAATTGCATTCACCCCAGTACTTCTCAAATTTCTCTTTCATTCTACTAACCATTGTCCTAATGAAAATATTGTCATTTGTAGAATGAAAATCCAGAACTTCTTTTACCCTATATACCTCACTAAGGTAAAAATTAGAAGTAGAGTAGTCACTCCCAGAAATTATATTAGTAACTGCATTAAAAACTTCTAGGATCTCACACACCATGTCAACCTTTTCCCATTCATCAAAACTTGGCAAACAATCATAAGTTGGTTCTCTAACTTTAAATCTAGAAAATGCATCTTTGAATTTTAATGCAGAAGACAACATGTCATAAGTGGAGTTCCAACGAGTTGGACAATCAATAACCAACCTCTTTTCACCAAGTTCTAATTGTTGTACAATTTCAGAAAAAGTGTGAAGTCTAGCCACAGACAGATTTATGAATTTGACACTTTCACGCACATTATCAATGATATCCTTAATCTGAACAAGACCATCTTGGACTAATAAGTTCAAAATATGAGCACAACAACGCACATGAAACAACTTTCCACCACACACCAAATTTTTTTTCCTTGAAAAATCTTGTTTCAAAACTCTGATACAAACATCATTATATGCAGCATTATCAACTGAAATACTGAAAACTTTATTTTCGATCTCCCACTCTTTCAAACACTTGTAAATAACATCTGCTATATCAACGCCACGACGAGGAGGAGGAACATGCACAAAACTCAAGACTCGTTTTTGTGGCTTCCAATTACTGTCAATAAAATGCCCAGTAATAACCATGTATTCAATCTTTTGATTTTGGGACTTCCAAAGATCCGTGGTAAGACTAATCTTGTTAATCTCTTTTAACAAAATTTTCAATTTCTTTTTTTCTGCCTCGTACACCTCCATACACTCCTTAATGGTCATACGGGATATTTTCTCATAATTCATATTTGCCATCTTCATTAAAAAATTAAATCCCTCCTCTTCTACTATCATGAATGGATGCTCATGCATAAGAATCCAATGAGCAATGAGTACTCTCATTTTAGCTTGATCATATTTTCCTCCAAAATCCATAAAAGGAAGTTCAGATGGACTTTGATCAACATTAGATCCCGCTCCCACTGGTTGAAAGTTTAAGGTTTTTTGTTTTCTCATTGCCACTTTTCTACTAGTGCAACGTTTCAAATGTCAACTCATATGTGTGGTCACTCCACTACTAATAACACTCAAATTAATTTTACAATGAACACACTGAGCCTTTTTTGTACCATTAAGTGATACTTATTTGAATTCCAACCACACATGAGACTTTTTTTGTCTTTTTGAAGTATGGGTATGTTGTGGACTCAATAGCACACCGAGTCACACAACGAAGAAGACAACAACAACTCACTCAATAGGATTTAATTCTTATATTTCTTTGAGTAGGATTTATTTCTAATATTGTTTTAAGTAGGATTTATTTCTTATATTGTTTTAAGTAGGAGTTATTTCTAATTACTTTTTATGTAAGGGCATTATGGGGAATTATTGTAACCCTAACCCTAAAACTCCCTATTTAAGGGATAGGTATGAATGAAATAGGTAAGCTTTGAGATTTTAGAATAACCTAGTCAAAATAGGTTGGGATCACCTCTTGATCCCGAGTTTAGGGTTTACTCCAAAAATCCAACCTATCATTCACCCTCCATTGCCATCCATCTTCACCCAAATTCATCCACCATCATCCCTACTAAGAAAAGGAGCTTCCTGCCCCTTTTTCGAGCCCAAAGAGGAGGTCTATCCTCCTTCTCGGCAGCAGCAGCAAGAGAGGCCCAATTCCTCCCTTACCAAGCAGCAAAGTGAGGAATTTTATCCTCAAATCTTGAGCAATTCCTGGTGCAACGTGGGAGCTGATCATAGCATCAAAGAAGAGGTATTAATCTATCCCAAACTCGTGTTTCAAGTTATTTAAGAAAGAAGGATTGCATTCTTAGCTAGAGCAGCAATAAAGAGGGCCAAACCCTCTTTGCCGTAACCAAGAAAAGAGAGCACCTTGCTCTAGCAAGGTCAGCATTGCTGTGGGGTCTTCTACCTAGCACAACAACTCGGTAGGACCCTCAAAAGAGGATCTTTCCTCCTGGCCAAGTATTGGTTAAGGAGAAATACTCATACACAGACCCTTGACGTGAAGTGAGTAAATTCTGAGTGCTGGATTCACAAATCCCACGCCGTGTTACTCGATCCATGACCCGGGACCGTAACAACTTAGTATCAGAGCAGGTAACATGGGGGATAATATCAGCAATGAAGAAATCCAAATCAGGATACAAAAGATAGAAGATAGCCTTGAAACAGCACAACCAGTGTTGGGAAAGGTTTGTGGTTTGGAAGAAGAGATGAGCCGAATCATTAGCATGCTACAGGAGTTGAGGACAGAGAGACATCAGAGTCCAGAGGTGAGAGAGGTTGCTCAACCATATCACAGAAGAGGAGAGCAGTGGCCTGGGCACACTGCTGTCCAAGCACCTCAGCATGGAGGCACAATCCCAAGGTACACCAAGTTAGAGTTTCCCTCTGTCAATGGTTCTGTGGATCCCGTAATTTGGTTGCATAGATGTGAAAAAAAAAAATTTGAACCAAGGGACTACTGAATGGGATAAGGTGCAACTAGCCTCTTTCCATATGATAGATGAAGCCATGTTATGGGTGACTCAAGTAGAGAAAGAGAGACCAGGAATGACTTGGGGAGAATTTAAAAATCTATGCACAGTTAGATTTGGGCCTCCCGCCAACAGCAACCCCTTGGGAGAGTTAGTCCTATTGAGACAAACTGGTTCGGTGGAACACTATCAAAAACTCTTCCAGGAAAAGTTGGCTCATGTTGGAGACAGGGTATTGGTTGACCAGCAGGTCTCCTTATTCACAGCAGGTCTCAATGAGTATTTACGGCTAGAGGTAGAACTCCTTATGCCTACGGATCTAGCTCATGCCATGAATATGGCCCGAGCAATGGAACAACGACAACAGTTGCAGCAACGTAAGCCGGGTTGGTCGAGTGAGAGGAACACTTCCTCCACGTGGCAAGGGCGCCGCTATAATTCATCTCAGGGAGCATCTACAGCAGCACCATCCAGACACACTCCGACTACGACTCGGGTAGCCGATCCCCGCCCTGGTAATTCCCTACCGAGCTTTATAAAAAAATTGACGAGTGCGGAGATGGCAGAAAGGCAGTCCAAAAATCTCTGTTATAACTGCGATGCGCAGTATCGGGTCGGTCACCAATGTAAACGATTATTTTGGCTCGAGATGGAGGATTCAGAGGATCCAGAGGAACCAGAGGATATTATCGAGGAGGAACCACCAGAGATATCCTTGCATGCTATTACTGGGCCGAAATCGCCTACTACAATGCAAGTCCGAGCTCATGTCATTGACCAAGAACTGGTGGGACTAGTCGACTCGGGGAGTACACACAATTTTCTGAGTTTGACAGCCGCACAGCATCTCCAGCTCCAGATACACACTCATCCGACAGCCACCGTCTCAGTGGCCAATGGCGAGAAGGTCCCTAGCTATGGGATTAGTAAGGCGGTAACTTTTTCCATTGGATTTACTTCATTTAATGCGAAATTTTTTGTTATTCCCCTAGCGGGATTTGATATGGTTTTAGGCATTAAATGGTTACAAACATTGGGGCCCATTCTGTGGGACTTTTCGGCTTTAACCATGAGCTTTGATTTGGCCGGAAGTCGGGTGCTCTTACAAGGCTGTCAGGTGGACAGGGCCCACCGCATACACACTTTGCAGACACAGGATCAGCCTGAAAGTACTAGTGATGGTCTGGTTGAGGAGTTCTATGACCTCTTCCAGGAGCCTTCGGGGATGCCTCCCATGAGGCACTGTGACCACAGGATCTGTCTGAAACCAGGTTCTGAGGTAGTGGTCGTGCGACCATACCGTTACCCACACCTTCAGAAGGACGAGATAGAGCATCAGTGCCATGAGATGTTGAAACAAGGTCTTATTCGTCCCAGCCGCTCCCCATTCTCTTCACCCATCTTACTTGTGAAGAAACATGATGGGACATGGAGGTTCTGCGTGGATTATCAGGAGTTGAACGTGCAGACAGTAAAAGACAAGTTCCCGATTCCGGTAGTGGATGAGCTTCTGGATGAGTTACATGGGTCGTGGTTATTCACTAAACTCGACCTCCGTTCAGGATACCATCAGGTCCGGATGCACCCCTCTGATATCGAGAAGACGGCGTTCCACACGCACCATGGCCACTTTGAGTTCGTCGTCATGCCGTTCGGGTTATCCAATGCACCCTCCACTTTTCAAGCTTTGATGAACAAGGTATTTAGCCCCTATCTTCGAAAATTTGTTCTTGTATTTTTCAATGATATTTTGATATATAGCAAGTCGGTTGAGGAGCACTTGGCACACTTGAGGATTGTTTTTGACTTGTTAAGAGCACATCAGCTCTATTTGAAACACTCCAAGTGTTCTTTTGCGGCTTCACACGTGGGATATCTGGGACACATTATCTCACATGAGGGGGTTACAGTGGATCCCGAGAAGATCCGAGCTATTCACGAGTGGCCGCAACCACAGTCATGTTCTGCATTACGGGGTTTTCTGGGTCTTGCGGGCTACTACCGTAAATTTATTCAGAACTATGGGCCAGTGGCAGCACCATTGACGAGTTTACTCAAGAAAAATTCCTTTATTTGGAATGAGGGGGCCACCACGTCATTTGTGGCACTCAAAGCTGCCCTCACATCCGCGCCAGTATTACAACTTCCCAACTTTGACGAATTGTTCGTGGTAGAGTGCGATGCTTCGGGCGTGGGCATGGGGGCCGTTTTACAGCAGCTGGGCCATCCTATTGCTTATTTTAGCAGACAGTTGGTAGTCCGCCATCACAAACTGGCAGCCTATGAGCGCGAATTGATTGGGTTGGCCAAAGCGGTCCAACATTGGAGGCCTTATCTCTGGGGCCGGGTTTTTCTCATACGCACGGATCACTACAGCCTTAAATTCTTACTAGAACAGCGTTTGACGACGTCGCCACAACAGCACTGGATCAGTAAGTTGTTGGGGTTTGACTTCTCGGTGGAGTACTGTGAGGGGAGATTAAATAAGGTGGCAGATGCCTTGTCACGGTGTTTTGAAGATCAACAGTCGGTCTATTCTATCAGCCAGCCGAGATTTCTCATTATGGACTTGGTGCGAGAAGCACATTCTACTAACCCTGCACTGCAGGAACTGCATCAGCAGATCTCAGAAGGGACAATGAATGTGAAGTGGTCCATCTAGGATTCACTTATTTATTATAAGCATCGGATTTTCCTTCCACCTGAGTCCGAGTTGATTCCAGCTATTCTCTTGGCCTACCACGACAGTACACACGAGGGGATCCAGAAGACCTTGCACAGAATTCGAGCTGATTTTTATTGGCAAGCCATGAAAGCCTCTATTGCGACTTATGTTGGCAACTGTCACGTATGCCAGCGCAACAAAGAGTCCAGCCGGTCTTCTCCAGCCTCTGGACCTTCCAATGCAGGTTTGGGCCGACATTTCAATGGATTTTGTGGAAGGCCTACCCCTGTCAGCCGGCAAATCCGTACTTTTCGTGGTGGTTGATCGATTCTCCAAGTACGGTCATTTTATACCGATGGCTCATCCGTATACAGCAACACGGGTTGCTCAGACTTTCCTGGAGCAGATAGTCCGCTTACATGGCATTCCAGAATCCATTGTGAGTGACAGAGATGCAGTTTTCACGAGCACCTTTTGGCGGGAACTGTTTCGCTTGAGTGGGACGAAATTGAAGTTCTCCTCCGCCTATCATGCACAGACAGACGGGCAGACTGAGGTGGTGAACCGCACCATCGAGATGTATCTACGGTGCTTGGTGGGGGATCGTCCGCAGCAATGGGTTCAATGGCTTCCGTGGGCCGAATATTGTTACAACACTTTGTTCCACTCTGCATTGCAATCCACTCCTTTTCGGGTTATATATGGCCGGGATCCACCTCGCCTCCTCTCGTACAACCCAGGGTCCACCCGCGTGGACACGATTGATCAGGCACTCATAGATAGGGATCTACTACTACAGAATATCACAGAATGGCTACGACGTGCCCAAGCTCGGATGAAGGATGTATACGACAGAGGCCACCGTGAGGTCTCTTTTGAGGTTGGAAAGTATGTGACGGCTCCAGCCCTACCGTCAGCAGTCTCTAGCGGGAACTCCACGTCATAAGCTCTCACCCAGATTTTTTGGGCCGTTTCCCATTCTTCGACGCATGGGACCAGTCGCCTATCAACTCAAATTACCGGACACAGCCAAAATTCACGATGTGTTTCATGTCTCTCTTTTGAAGCCGCATTCCGGAGCACAGCCTACATCCACTCCATTCCTACCACCAGTTGATCATGGCGAGGTTATTCTTAACCCAGCTGCGGTGTTACGTGCATGGCTAACCAATGATCATTGGGAGATTCTCGTTCAGTGAACGGACACTGACCCCAACGCTGCAACATGGGAACGTGTGGACATCTTCAAACAAGTCTACCCAGCTTTTGAGCTTGAGGACAAGCTCTTTCTCCATGGGGAGGCAGATGTTGTGGACTCAATAGCACACCGAGTCACACAACGAAGAAGACAACAACAACTCACTCAATAGGATTTAATTCTTATATTTCTTTGAGTAGGATTTATTTCTAATATTGTTTTAAGTAGGATTTATTTCTTATATTGTTTTAAGTAGGAGTTATTTCTAATTACTTTTTATGTAAGGGCATTATGGGGAATTATTGTAACCCTAACCCTAAAACTCCCTATTTAAGGGTTAGGTATGAATGAAATAGGTAAGCTTTGAGATTTTAGAATAACCTAGTCTAAATAGGTTGGGATCACCTCTTGATCCCGAGTTTAGGGTTTACTCCAAAAATCCAACCTATCATTCACCCTCCATTGCCATCCATCTTCACCCAAATTCATCCACCATCATCCCTACTAAGAAAAGGAGCTTCCTGCCCCTTTTCCGAGCCCAAAGAGGAGGTCTATCCTCCTTCTCGGCAGCAGCAGCAAGAGAGGCCCAATTCCTCCCTTACCAAGCAGCAAAGTGAGGAATTTTATCCTCAAATCTTGAGCAATTCTTGGTGCAACGTGGGAGCTGATCATAGCATCAAAGAAGAGGTATTAATCTATCCCAAACTCATGTTTCAAGTTATTTAAGAAAGAAGGATTACATTCTTAGCTAGAGCAGCAACAAAGAGGGCCAAACCCTCTTTGCCGTAACCAAGAAAAGAGAGCACCTTACTCTAGCAAGGTCAGCATTGCTGTGGGGTCTTCTACCTAGCACAACAACTCGGTAGGACCCTCAAAAGAGGATCTTTCCTCCTGGCCAAGCATTGGTTAAGGAGAAATACTCATACTCAGACCCTTGACGTGAAGTGAGTAAATTCTGAGTGCTGGATTCACAAATCCCACGTCGTGCTACTCGATCCATGACCCGGGACTGTAATAGGGTAAAGTCACCTTCATCCTCATTTATGGTAATTTCATCTGGGTCCACTTCTATGACAGAGGGTAGTGACTCTGGTGGAGTTGAGTCACTATTTATAGTCACACTAGAACTAGTGTTAATTATTGATGTCAATTGAGGAAGTGTTGACATTCTTACTTCTACAAAAAACAAAATTACAAATTAAAAACATAGAGAAAAGAAAGTTATTCAAACAACAAAGATCCTACACATAATTTAAGATACTTGTCTATTCTTAGAAGAAGGTACGTGACGTTGTGACAATCGAGAACGACCCTTGTCTTTCAATGCAGCGGGGTCTCTTTGAGCCAGTAGCCCTGCACCCAATAGTTTCCAGTCCAATATACCAATCCTTTTTTATATATAAATTTAAAAACTTCTAAGAGAAGGAAATAAGTATACCAACATTCTCTTCTAGTATTCTGATGAAATACAACCTCAATAACAAGAAATTAATGATAAAAATGAAAAAAAAAAAATCAAAACTTATAGAAACAGAAAGTGTGTTCGCCGTTCAGGGATATCTCCAAAAGCCTTTCCAAGAATGAAGGACATTAAATAAAAATTTTACCTCCCGTCGGACCGTCGTTTTCGTCTCGTCAGCGAGGAAGAACTTTGGATGAAGAAATTGAAGAGGAAGGATAAAAATCGATTGCAAAAAAGAGAGATAATTTACATCAATTTGTATCTAACGTATCAATTCAACGAAATATTGGGTCTAAAAATAAAAATTATGTACTGTATTCTTAAATGTTTTGATCTAATATGTATGATGAATACATACTTACAAGACTTGTTACTAGTCTAACATAACATAATTGGGTTGAGTTCCATATGCATAAAAAAAAGTTTTGTTTTGGTGAACAACAATTTAATTATTATGGTTGTTTTATGGACCACAATATTATATTTACGAAGAGGAAGAATTCCATAGGAATAAGAAAAAGACACATGAAGAAAGAACAAGCTCTGATCACACCAGATAGGGTTTTTTTTTTACAATTTTGCAGTTAGGACATGATTTTTGTCTACACAATTAATTCAAAGAGCATGTTATCGTAATTTTAATTCTCTCAAGTTATTGAAAAAAAAAAATAGCACCAAGTCACAATAAAAGCTGCAGAAAAAGGTAAAGATTAATCATTGCATTTTGGATAAAAAAAGTCCACTACCAGATAAAATATAATTAATATGGATACAATCTATATGAACAGAGATCAATATAAGTAGTGAACTAGCAAAAGTAGATGTGCATTGTACATTGAAAATGTTGATAATCCACATATTGTGACTAGAATAAGGGTTTTGAGACTTTGTCCACAGAAAAATCTTATAGGATACCAAATGTAAGACAACATATGAATGACGACTGTACAGAATGCAATGCCGAGCAAAGGATGAATGATCCTTTTCAGCTTAAACAAATTCTTAAGAGAGAACAAAAATTTTATGCATTTAAAACCAATACTACTGATAGCAATATAGATTGAAATTGGAAGGTCAAAGTTTAGGCCTGTGAGTAATAAGATAATAATCAACTACATGGTCTGCTAAATTCTCTTCGTGCTTAAAAAAAACCACATGATAGAAAACGATACGAGATAAACTTATTGATTGAGAAAAAAAGGTAAAAAAATGATTAAAATGATGTATTTAACTTTATCTGGAACATATACAACGAACCCTAGAGTTCTGTCAACCAAAGGCTAACTAGACTTACAGAAGATAAAAATAAAAAAAAAAATCAACACCGAAATTGCAGAGGAAGAAAACGTATAGAAGATAAAAATGAAAAACAAAAATCAACTCCAAAATTGCTGAGGAAGAAAACATACAGAAGATAAAAATGAAAAAAAATAAAATCAACACTTACAGAAATGGAGAGTGTTCACTGTTCGGGGATATCTCCAAAACCTTTCAAAGAATAAAGAATCATTGCTTAAACGAAACGAGATTTAGAGATTTTATAGGGTTAGGTCGGCGACACAAAAAAAAAAAAATTAAATAAAAATCTTACCTCCCGTCGGACCATGGCTTTCGTTCGTCAGCGAGGAAGAACTTCGGATGAAGAAATCGAAGAGGAAGAAGATAGAATAGGAAGAAATAGCAGAGGAAGGCGAAAAAATCGAAGTCTTTGACAGAGATTGAAGAATCGGAGAGGGAGAGGGAGAACGAGGGATTTGAAGACCAAAATCCCCCATTTCCCATGAATACCCGCCGACAGACAGTGATTTTTGCGAGAAAATCATGCTGAAATGGCAGGAAATGGCAAAGAAGTATGGGTTCCAGACGGGGTAGGACGGAAGGGAAGAGACGGAACTCTCTGTCCCAAAAAAATTTTTAGAGCTCCCCCGATTCCCAAATCGCCGCTCATTAAAACGAGCCGGTTCGCGAGCCAACGAGCCGAACCTGGCTCTGCTCGGGTTTGGCTCGTTAATATAACTTGAACTTGATATAAAACTAATCGAACCGAGCCAAACTCGAGCATGTGAGAGTACACGTGATTTATGATTCGGTGACTAACGGGCTCACCAATGAACGGCTACCTGACCGGGGACGGAAACCGTCAACGTTCGTAAGTAAAATTGTTCTTCGGGTGAGTGAGGATAGCACTCCTTTCTTAAATTTTAAATGAAAAAGTAACATACAATGATTAGGAAAAGAAAAAGGCGATTCGTCTTTTTCCGTTTTTCCCTCTTCTAGTTTTATCGACCGAGACTCAGGAAGAGAGAGAAAGAGGAAGAAGAGGACGTGTGGAGCCTCGGGTGCTGTGATGCGTGGAGACCGTGACAGGCCGAAATGGCGATTTTCGTTTCGAATCTCCGCAAATGGCTGATCTTACAGACCCTAAAAGCGCTAGCCCTTGCTAGTTGCTACGCCTACAAAAGCTTCCAGCTCCTTCAATCTCTCCGTCTTCAGATTTTGCCTTTGGTTGTATTTTCTATAGGATCTAGTACTTGGAGGTATGTGTATATCTTCAATCCTTAGCGCCCTACAGCGTTCGTCTTGCTACATGGTCTGCATTGCACTGATTTGCGTTTGTTATGGAATGTCTTTGTTTATCAGGAGAGTGACTGAGAACTTGAAAGGAGCTGGTCGTCATTCGTGCTTTGAAGCTTTTCATTATCTTTAATTTTATACTTTGTTTAGTTGCTGGATCTTTTTCCTAGTTTTGAGCTGGTTGGTGTTGTTCAGGAAGCAATTAACTTTGAAAAGGTTCCTAAGCTACTGTATTATGTTTTTTTTTTTTTTATCACCTTAAACAATAATTTGCCTGTGCCGAAGCTCGTTCATAATAGTTGGTTCCCCTTTTTTTTATTTTTGTTTTTGTGTGATCGTAAGTTGCAGTTGGACGTTTAAACGCAATAAATTTGTCTTGTAACATGTCCTTCATTTTCTGATTTTTTTAGTTTCTTTTTTTTTTTTTTGAGAGTACCTTCTTTTGTAACTATAACAAAGTAATGGGGCTTCTGGGTTAATGAATGGAGTTTTTTTTTCCTTGCAGCGTTTTGTGATCTGTTTAATGGATTGCGGGTAAGGTTGGTTTCGCTCGTTTGCATTATTTCTCTGATTTGACAATGAGATTTGTGTATTAAGTGATATTATTTCCTTGCACTTTGTCTAGTACCTCCGGTTTAGGAGGAGGCGGTCTTCCTGTGAAACTATTCTGCACTTTCCTTTTGAGAATTTCACCATTTAGTGATCCCTTTTGCTCTCTTTTCTACTTTTCGCCTCTTTTTTTCTCAATTATTTCTTCTGCTGTAAAAGTGGCAGGGGTTTGTAGAAGTTCGGCAAATGGCTGAACCGCCCAAGTTGTTGTATATAGTCATTGTTGATCAGAATGCAGGAGAAGAGGAACAAAATGTGTCGTTCCGGTACACACGGCCGGTGTTGCAGAGTACTCTGCAGCTCATGGGGTGCAAAGCTCGCCACGCATTTAAAGTACGCACGAAAGAACTTATTTCTTACAGTGTTTTTGTACATCTGGTAGCGGACTTCCTTCACGGAAAAAAAATTATCCGCTCTCTCCGTTCTTCTTTTTCCTAGGTATAACAGCCAATTTTTAGCTTTATTCAACTCTGTGTGTATGATTTGCTACGCCTTTGTTCCAATGTCTGACATTCTTGGTTGTAATTTAGTGTGACCGATAACAAATTTCAAACTGGTTGTCCGAAGACGTTTCTAGCATTTGGCTTCCATTTTCTTCCCTGGCTAGAATTTTCTCCATCAATTGTAGCTAATGAGTCGACAAAGTAGGAATTTGTATTGGAGCCTGCTTGCACCTCAGTTTTAATATTGCTAACATAAGTTGCAAAGTTGTTGGATGGTTTTGATCTTTTCTTGAAGGGATGGACTTTCTTTTCTTTTTGTGTGAAAACAGTGTGAATTTTGAACATGTAATTGTTGTGTAGAAGCTCATATGAGTAAAGAATTGTTTTGATTGCCATGAAAATATAAGTAGATGTCATTTGTATGTGGCTCGATGAATCATCCTAAAACATGAGAATGAATTGTGCATCTTTGAGGACACAGTGTTATTGCTCCTCAGTAGATCTAAAATCACTATTTAAATGACAGGTGACAGAAATGATTTGAGTGTGTTAAGTCTGTTCTACTTCCTTTTGTTATGTTTATTTTTAATTTCTTTTTTATCTTTCATTTCAGTCACTGCCATTGGTTTTTTTTTCAAGTATTTATGTGTACATTGGTTTTAGTTACTGGCTTTCTTGGTGTGAATATCAGTCATCATGTGGGTGTATGAGGAATTTGACTTATTTTTAATGTCATATTTCTATAGTTTTTCTCTCCTCTATCTTTTCAAATACTTATCTTCCGCTATTTGCATCAGATAAGTCGAAGGGTTTTTGAAGTTATGAGAATTGAATTTTCTGGATATATGTTCCCTCCTTCCATGGAGGAAACCTTTGGATCTGATACTTTCGAGCGGCTGTGCAACAAAGAACATAGGGAGGTTGAGAGCTATTCAGTTCAAGAGACAGATGAACAGAATAGTGTTCCCTTTGAATTGTACAAAAGACGCACGACAGTTGTTGTTAAAAGAGACACATTCTTGGATGTTGTTTGTGATGCACTTTCTGTATATAAGTACTTTGGTCCCAATCAACGAGCTGACTTAATATTGGCATGCAGGTATAGTTGTATCTGAGCTGGATACTCTCAATTTTTCTTTCTGTAGGGTTAGATTATTCTTGCTTTTTCATTTGGTTTTTTTATGTATGCATGATTAGTTTTCACACGAGTTTAAGAGTTAATGAGTTTTGAAACTTAGCCCAGTACAGAATAAATGAGTAAAATTCATTTAACATTATTAGCCCACTTGATTTATTATGATGCTGGCCATTTTTGTCCAGGTTTGATGGTTTTAAACGAATATGACTGTTTACTAATTAAGGAAGGTTTTATGGTATCTCGGTGATAAGAATGTCATCTGCAAGTGTCCGCTAGTCAACTCAATGTTTAGATCTTTGCATGAGTAGTAGGGTAGAATCCTAAGTGAAATATTTTTTGTGTGTGTGTTTTTCTGTAGAATCCTTAGTGAAATATTTTGTGTGTGTGTGTGTGTGTGTGTGTGTTTTTTCTATATAGTTTCTGCAATTTGTATTAGCACATTGGACCAGTTATTTGAAAAAAAATATCAAGTGAGAGCATGTTAGTGGAGGTCTAGTATTCTGCACCTCATTTCACATTCAAATGATGAGTACGAAATTCACCTCGTCTGAGCTGCTCTATGGCTGTCTAATTCTTTGAATTGTTGAGGTGTAGTATCCTTCTTGTTTATATTGATTCTTGACTAGTAGTTCTTACCTGTTGTAAGATGCTTGAAATACTTGATTTTGATACACGAGCATGCTTCGGCATTGCTTTTGTTTCTCTAATGTGCCTTTCACTTTTTGTAGGATTCGAGAGAAAAAGGAATCTGTGACAATTCTATTATGTGGAACAAGTGGGTGTGGAAAATCTACTTTGTCTGCCTTGCTGGTAATATTTTTTACTTTCAACACCCTTTTTAAGTTCTAGTTCATTTTTGGCTCTATTTTTTGAATTGTAGGCATTTCTTAAAGTTGTCTTAAAAGTAGGCATTCCTCAAAGTTCACATACTTTGAGCAAAGCTTCTGGCTGTCCCCTTGAAAAACAAAGTGATTCCTTCTTTCTGTCACACCAAAGCTGTTCATTTACACTGACTGGGTTTGAAAGAATTGGCATTTATAATGTGAAAAGATAATATATGAACATACTTCCTGTTCCCTGTAGATATATGAGAATACTAATTAATAGAGCTCTGGTAGTTCTCCTCACTATAGGTCTGGTAATGCCTTTCATTTCTTCCTTAGGTCCTCTTCTTATTAATAAGATTAAGAAATGTAAAGTGTTCCATTACTGTACGTATATGATGTTATTCTGCTAATTGTTTGGCTGTAGTCTCTCATCTTGACAATTGGTAGCAAAAGTATCAGTCTGATAGAGAAGAGGCCTTGTTTTCTTCAGTAAGCAAGATTTTAACCTTTTCATTTTGTCCACCTATGTTTTGACTTGCTATATTTCTTTCAGGGTAGCAGATTAGGCATCACAACAGTGATTTCTACAGATTCAATTCGCCACATGATGAGGAGCTTTGTGAATGAGAAGCAAAACCCTCTTCTTTGGTCTTCAACCTATCATGCTGGAGAATTCTTAGACCCAGTTGCAGTTGCTGAAGCTAAGACAAAAAGAAAAGCCAAGAAGCTGGCTGGGATTTCTCTTTCCTTCTCTAAAGAGGAGTTATCTCACGCAGCTTCAAATGACAGGCCCAAAGCAGGCCTGATGGATACGGCATCTAGCACTGAAATAAAAATTGGACCTAAGCAGATGGCGATTGAGGGGTTTAAAGCCCAAAGCGAGATGGTTATTGATAGTCTTGATAGGCTGATTACAGCATGGGAAGAAAGAAAGGAGTCAGTAGTTGTTGAGGGTGTTCACTTGAGCCTCAATTTTGTGGTTAGTAACTTCCCAAATGGTCATGACTGGTTATCTGTTTTCTTCTTTTAAGTGAACAAAAAAGCGTAATCCTTTTGCTGTTTTATTTCTTTGTTTGTTTTATTTTCTTTTCTTTTATTTTTTAATTTTTTTAAGGGGTAATTTGTGATATTATACGTATTTGTTTGAAACAAATGAAATAGATCCCTTCATTCTTCAATTTGCTTTCTTCTGGTGCATCAGATCTCCGTTGTCTTCCCTAATTTAAATGTTGGATGTACAGAGAGAAAGGTTGGTAGTAGGCCAGTGGAAACAGTGCTTTCTAACATGCTGACATTCTAACATGGTTTCAGCAAAGTATATGTTTGCTTATGGTTCTTCTGTTTTGTGTATGTTTTGATCTACTAGATGGGGCTGATGAACAAACATCCATCAATTATACCTTTTATGGTGTACATCACCAGTGAGGACAAACACATGGAAAGGTTTGCTGTCCGAGCAAAGTACATGACGCTGGACCCCGCTAAAAATAAATATGTCAAATATATTAGGAACATCAGAACGATTCAGGAATATCTCTGTAACAGAGCAGATAAGCATCTTGTACCCAAAGTAAACAACACTAATGTCGACAGGAGTGTTGCAGCAATCCATGCTACTGTGTTCAGTTGCCTCCGCAGGCGTGAGGCAGGAGAGCAGCTTTATGATCCAACTACTAACACAGTTGCCCTTATTAATGAAGAGTATCACAATCAGTGTGCCGCTAACTCATTAAGTTCCAAGTGCATGTTTCAACTGATTCAACGGAAAGGATCTTCAAGGCATCTAATGGCACTTGTTAATACAGATGGATCTGTAGCTAAGGCTTGGCCTGTAGAAGAAGTTGATGAGAACGGGAAACCAGTTGTGGTTTATAGAGAGAATGGTGGAAAAGGGCCCATGTCTGGACCATTACAGATTGGGAAAGCAGAGCCTGTTAATCTTCAGTTTGGAAACTTTGGGATCAGTGCTTGGCCAAGTGATACATGTGGAACCAGCAATGCTGGGAGTATCGACGAATCCAAGGGAGATGGTACTGAAAATGGGAGCAGGTATTATTCTTCGTGTTGCAGTTCTCCAAGGATGTCTGATGGGCATGCCAAGGAGGTATGTCATTCTCTTGTCATTGTCTGTTTTCCAAATACTGAAAAGACATAGTGCTAATTCTCCTTCTGTGAAGATAGCTGATTACTATTGCACTCAGCAAAGTTATGTCCACATATTCTCTGTATCTGTTGATTGATCAATGATCATGTTGTATGCATCAAAACAGATTGGCCAAATTTGGTTAAGAGGCCTGGTTGGCTGTCAAAACTTAATTTTTTTTCTAAAATTTAAATTTCAAAATCCAAAGTAGAAATGTGGATTGCTGATTAATCTTGCTGCTACCATTTACATTTGAAGTTAGATCACCAGCTGACTGCGGTAGGAGTGGTACCCAAACCAGTGGCTTCTCCATCTCATGGACTATGCCTTGCCCATCTCATGCCTTCTTTTGGGAACTTGTTTGCTTTTTTCAGATTTCTCCAGTGAGCACTTGTCTCAAACACTTTTATGACCTTTAGTTCTACATTTCAGCTCAAGGAAGAATTGTCAGTCTCTGGTAGTGAAGAAGAACCTGATGATCCAGTTGAACAGGATAGTGATGAGGATCTGAGTGATGCTAGCAACAAGGAAATCCATGACGAGGTAATGGCTTTTCATAGTACTTACATGCCTTTCGACACAAATGAGCAGCACTCTAGTTTTGAAGAACAGGTAGACACAACTTGAGATCTTCATAAACTTCACAATCCATAGTGGTTATTGTTGTCATCCACTTGTCAATAGTTGCAATCTGAGATGTTATTGTATGAAGAAACGACCTGATCTTACATCTTAGCGTATTGTCCGTCTCTTTCAGTGTAATTTCATACAGATTTACCTCCCTTTCAACGTTTTTCCTCAAAACACCACCCGACTTTCTTCTTTCATTTTGGCAGATGGAGGGCTCTGTGGATGAAGAGTCAACTAAATCGGACGAGGAGTACGATGATTTGGCGATGCGTGATGGGCAGGAGAATGGATATTGGTCGGATGATAACGAGGAACATAGCAAGAAGTCTCTGCTTGAAAGCAACAAGCATCTGGGTGACAAGTATCGGGAAAATCTCAACAGATTCTTAAGTAATAGTGACCAACTGCATCATGTGTCTGAGACCCTGTGCTCTTATTCTTCATTCATGTTAGAGAAAAGTCAGAGGTTTAGAAAACGTTCCATCAGTGGTGATAGGTTTCTAGGGCGTTCCCAAAGCATTCCTGCTCTTGGTAAATATGGGTCTTTCAGCGGACCCATCCTCACCGGAGCACCTGAGAGGTAGCCAAAGAGGTGAGTTTTGTAGAGGTTTGACGCATGCGGTTGTCATTCTTGAGTCACCTCTTCCTGTGAATAAACTATAAATGAATCTTCTTTTGTCCATGGTCACTTGTGTATTGTTCATGGTTTATAAACAACTAGAAGTTGGTTAAATAGATCAATCGATTTGGATAAATGCAAATGAGCTCCTTAACACAATGGCAGATCACTTATAAACTTTGATGACTTACACTCTAAATAGATGATCGAAAGATCTCTTTAGTATGTTTTGGTTCAACTTGACTCGATTGATCAACATTCCTTCTTACTTTCATTGAAGTTGGTCAATCGGTCAATCAATCTGCTTCTAGATGCTTTCTGAGTTTACTTCCTTGTGTGATCAACATAAGTTGGTTGATCAAGTTTAATTCCAAGGGCCTTCTGCACTAAAACCTTCATTAGTCTTTTGAATTAAAAGTTTGATTGATCAACTTGACTTGATCGATATATTTGACAACCTAGCCTTTTGAGTCAAAAATTTAGTTTACCAACTTGACTTTGTTGATCAATCTTCGTCCAATGTTTGTTTTGGAAAACTCTTGTACCAATATGATTTGGTTGTTCAATATCTTCTGAGATCGATATCTCCCTTTAAAAAACTCATATTGAGAATTGGTTGGATAGGCAAGAAAATAAATTTACAAATATTTTTTTGATGTATAATTATATTCATATAAAGTTTTGTTCTTTATGGTATAAAACGCCTCGAAAGTTGAGTTTTCGGCTGTTGCTCGAACCTCTCTTGTAGTTTGATCTTTGTTGCTTTAAATATCGATTTTTCTTTGTAGAATTTGATTGTCAAGATTCTTTTTGCGTTGGAAATTAGACTCGAAGATATTTCTGTAAATATATAATTTGAAATATAAATATTTCATTAGGGAGGTGCAAATGCCAAGAAAATAATGGGTCTAATACCATGTTAAAAAAAATAAAAATAAAAATAAAATAAAAAATACAAACTGAAACTGGCTTTAATACCATGTTAAATTTTTGGAAAAAAGAAATATTTCGCTAACTTGTTGTAATTTGTTGTAATTAGAGTATATGAACCTCTATTTAAAACTACCCTTGTCCTAGTTATACCCAAAGTTAAATATTAAAATATAAGTCCTAAAACAATTGAACAATTAAACATAAATAGAAGACTAACATAACTAAAACACTTTTAAATGAGACTCTTCTGTGAGACCTCCTCTAGTGAGACTCTTGTAAGACTCCACTATAATAATTTTGGCACTGTTAGACTTCTTTATATAAAAGTCATATTAGACTTTTTTATACCTATTTTTTCAACATATTGCAACTGAAAATTGTTGTGCTCAACTTTGTGGATGAAATAGCAATTAGAGGACTATGATATAGAGCAAGGTGAGATGCCTATTTATTGTGATAACATGAGTGTAATATGCCTAAGTAAGAATCCAATTTACCACTCTCAAAACATATTATGATTGTTAATTTTTAGGACTCCATGGATTTAGCTTATGGAGAAAAAGAGAGGGATTTATTTAGAGAAAGTAAGAGGAAGAAGAGGTTATAGACTTATTACCCTAATCCTTCTCTTAAGCTCAATTTATAGATTAATCAACCTAAAATATTATAATTATAACCTTGGAACTTTAACCTAATTACATCAATGTCATCTCTATGAGATGACTCTCTATTTACCATACTGCCATCATTGTATGGACCTATGGGGTTTCTCCTTTATATATGGGCCTTGAGCCCATCTTCCATGTCTCTTGGATGTGTGGGCCTTCCTTTGTCTTATGGGCTTGAGCGCATCTTCCAACACACTTGGATATGTGGGTCTTCCTTTATCGTGTGGGCTTGGGCCTATCTTCCAACACTCCCCTCAAGTTGGGGGTGAGAGAACATCATGAACTCTCAGATTGTGGCAAATGGTGTATAAGATCTTCTCGTATAAAATGACAGTCCTCCATATCTTCCAACACTCGCCTTCACACTGGTGGTCTCTTCCATGAGACCCAACTGGCATAAGATAAGTGAGAGTAAAATCACTCAAAGCCGTATGACATTGCTTCATACTCTAGTCATAACCCATGTTGGATGTAGGACAACTCTCATATCTTCTGTAGGTAGTGGATCTATACACAATGCTCAAAAGTGTCTAAACCCTAGACCTCTCAAGTGGTAGGAGTAATAAATGTCAATTAAGGGGGGTAAAGAGTAATTATCCAAAAAGATAATATTTTGGGGTTACCTTTGCTTTCGTCATCCATCAAAATAGCAAATGCCGATAAAAATCAGCACCTGAAGTCCTTTTTCAATAATAATGTCTCATCCAAAGAGACACAATAGTTGTAGTTAAAATGGGTCTGGGCCTATATAACACGAACCAAAATAAAAATCCTTGTAAATGGACCCATAAAATAATCTGATGCGAGTATCTGCACCAAATAATGTGCTGACTAAGGAATATGCTGCAAATACCTCAAACTAATAATCTAGCCAGAGAAATAGAATCGAGTTGCACCGAGTCAAATAGTAGACCAATATAGCTAAGTCATGGAAGAAATATGTATAAAACTCGGGATCCGTACCCAAATAAATGATGCAGAAAACAAGTAGGCCGAGTCACTTGACCCGGACCGAGTTGTCTCTGTCTGAGTTTGCTCGAGTTATCTCGGTAGGACAAAAGCAACCTTGGGTCGGAGGTTCTCAGCCCGGTCCAAGTTGGGTTGGAAGTGGCACTGGCCGACGCAAGACTCACTACCAGCCTTGGATTTAATTTTTCTTAACTTAGGAACAAATTTATCAACAATGCGTCTTCTTCGGCAAAAGACCGCTAGTTTCCCTGATTTGTCGTCCGGAAACGGCAACCAAGCTGGCACTTGGGAAGCTCAGAGGAGATACATCCAAAGGAAACTTTCCAAAAGAATCAATCCAGCATTATAGCCAACTATCAATTCCGGATTTCTGGAATGAGATGAAACGAAAACAACTACTTACCAAAAGAAGTAGAGAACCAACGGCTCGGTTCCAATAGAATGCCAGATTAGGATAATGTCCAAACATAGAGCTGGTAATTGATCTCAGACTGATCTTTCGCCTATAGCTTAGTGGATACTCGGATTTGCTCTGTGTTTCCATGATTCAGGCTAATCAATACAGCCAGAGAAAATCAACGAGAAATCATCATAATAACTTCTGAGATTAATTTGGAATGACATAACACTTATCGGGCAGCGAGATGCACTTGTGCTAGATAAACTGGATGCTGGCTGGAAAGATAGTAGTGAGAAGATCTATTGCAAAGTTTTTTGAGCCAGGAAATAATTGAGCGACATCGTTGTCCTCCCCCGGAAACCAAGCAATAGAAATTTTCTCGATCTCGGGCTGGATAACAACGGGTTAACCCAGCAACGGAAATTTTGTAGGATGGTAAGGTCGCTCGGTGGATTATACAGAATGAAACATCTTTTCCCCACAACTCTCGCTTCCAAACAGAGCGGGAAAGTAGTATGGATCTTCAAAAACAAATATACATCACCGAATAGAACGATGACGATGCTTAATCCGAGCAGAGTCAGAATAATTATCAGAAAAGTGATGGTAAAGAGGTAGGAGGCTCCTAGCACAGAGGTGGCAACGGATGTGCTGACGGTGGGTTTGTCGGAGAGACTTTTTTCAGTGCCCCAGCCTTTGCACCGGTGACAAGTGCTATCGAAAGCAGAGACTTCGACGGCGGAAGAACAAACAAGCATATGATGGACTCGCTGGTGGGTTGCCTCCGACATATTGGCAATTACTAGTAGAAAAAATAAAAAATAAAAAAAGTTTGGAATTTTAAAATACCTCAGCTACGAGTCCCGAAAATCAATGTTATGATACCATGTTGATTTTTAGGACTCCATGGATTTAGCTCATGGAGAAAAAAAAAAGAGGGACTCATTGAGAGAAAACAAGAGAAAGAAGAGGTTATGGACTTATTATCCTAACCCTTCCCTTAAGCTCAATTTATAGATTAATCAACCTATATTACAATTATAACCTTGGAACTTTAACCTAATTACATCACTGCCATCTCTATGAGATGACTCTTTATTTACTATACTGCCATCATTGTATGAGTTTGTGGGTGTTCTCCTTGATATATGGGCCTTGGGCCCATCTTCCACATCTCTTGGATGTGTGGGCTTCCTTGGTTTTATGGGCTTGGGCCCATCTTTCAATACACTTGGATATGTGAGTCTTCCTTCGTCGTGTGGGTTTGGGCCTATCTTCTAACATCAATAAGATGTCACTTCATACAAGAGCTAGTTCAAACCAAGGTGATAAAAATCATAAAATTTAACGGCAGTCTGGATAGAAAAATAACTTGGTAATAAAGTTCATAACACACATCCAATCCACTTTAATCATCCAAATGGTGCATGCAAAAGTCTCATGAGCAATAGTGAAGATCAACCTAACTACTGCAATTCAACCATTCGAGTTGTATCCACTATTAGAAGTCAAATGCCATATCAACCACTGTAGTGAGTTGAATAAGAGAGGAAGAGAAAGAGCACACTACAGTAATGATCGATCGAGTGCAAGAAGACTGAACAATAGGAGAGAGAGAGAGAGAGAGAGAGACAACTCTTTGTTGCAAAACATGTTTGGCCCCCAACAAATAATATTATTGAAGCCAAAAGAGTTGTTGATTTTCAGGATTCTATAGATTTAGCTCATGGGGAAAAAAAAGATAAATACACCATTGGAAGAAAACCAGAGGAAAAAATAGGTTATGGACTTGATATCCTAACCCTTCCCTTGAAGCTCAATTTCTAGATTAATCAAACTACAGTTTTACAATTATGCCCCTTGGAACTTAAACCTAATTACATCAATCATGATTATCCAAATCTACATAAATCAAGGGAAGATAAATCAATTACATTAATCTAGGAAGATTTGTCAAATCTTCCAACTCATGTGATAAGGATTCCAACTTGTGTGATGACTCATCATGCCACCTCACATGATCATGGTGGGTCCCACCATCTCGTGTGATCATGGTGGGTCCATATCTTATGGGTTTGGGCCCATCTTCCAACACTCTTGGATATGTGGTGTTAGAGTTTGTGGTCTGGGTTAAGTACTTGGCTTTCTGCTTCCTAACAGGTCAGCCTTTTGGGAAGTATTGGCTAATTGACATGGTATCAGAGCTGGGCACTTGTTCCGCATTCGAATCCCAGAGTGCAGCAGTAATGAACCCAGGAATAGTGGGTGTTAGAGTTTGTGGTTTGGGTTAAGTACTTGGCTTTTCGCTTCCAAATATGCTGGCCTTTTGGAAAATATTGGCTAGGCGTTTGACATGTGGGCCTTCCTTGGTCGTGTGGGTTGGACCTATCTTTCAACACTCCCCCTCAAACTAAGGGTGAGAGAACATCATGAACTCCTAACTTGCTGCAAATGATGTATAAGATCTTCTCATATAAAATGGCAGTCCTCCATATATTCTAACACTCCCCCTCATGCTGGTGGCTCTTCCATGAAGCCCAGCTGGCATAAGATAAGTGAGAGTAAAATCACTAGTATGACATTGCTACATACTCCAGTAGGTTAGAGCACACTCCTATCTTTCTGTAGGTAGTGGGTTTATACGCAATGCTTTGAAGTGTAATAAAACTCCTCCTCCATCACCTTGTCACAACGACTCTCAAGTGGTAGGGAGTAATAAATGCCAATTAAGAGGGGGGGTTTATAATATATGTAGAAACAAGCTCCTCCATCATGGTGTCCCAACCCGGGCACCGACTCTCACAGGTAGAAATGGGTGATAAGTGGGTAATGTCTGCCATTCACAAGATGGCGATAAATGACCCATGGATATATATATATATATATGATGGACTTAAACTCCAAATCGAAGCAACACTCAAAATGTTACAATAAAGGTTGGCCCAAAGATATGTGAGAGTTAAATAAAGGATGATAGGAGAAATGTTGTCAAATAACCAATGAGTAATGGGTAAAGAGGAAGATAGGATGTTGAGGTCACCACTTCTTCAATAATAATGTCTCATCCAAAAAGACACAATAACAGTAGCTAAAATTGGCATGGGCCGATTAACACGTACCAAAATAATAAGAATCCTTGTAAAAATACCCACGAAATAATCCAATGCGAGTATTTGTACCAAATAATATGCTGACCAAGGAATAAACTGTCAATACTTCAAAATAATAATCCAGTAAAAAAAAAAAGTATTGAGTCATGCCAAGTCAAATAGTATAACAATATAGCCGAATCGCAAAAATAGGTATAAACGTTGTGATCCGGTAACCGAAGCATGAAAAAAGTTAACTCACTCAAAAAGTTCTCTTAAATTATTCATTTTTAGGTTAAAGTATATCATATGTTATTAATAAATTAATAACTCAACGTATTACTTTCGTTTTTGTTATTTATAATGTTATTTATTTATTATTTGTAATTAATCGTGTAGGTATTTCATTGGCTCATGTAATTACCATATTAATGTACAATAAAATATCTAATTCAATTAATAAATATATTAGTATATTTAATTATACATTAAATAACTTATTCGTGTAGTAATAATGGTTGTTTTACCTAATTTGGGGTTTAAGGATTATGTTGTAATTAAGTGCACTGTAAAGGTTTAGAAATTCTCTTGTTTTTTATGTTTTTCTCATGTTGGGGCACTAACACTGGAAACTGTTTTCCAGTGCACATGAAGTCGTCAACACTAACACAAATTCTTACCTGATCTTCATGTACATGACATGACATGATCTTCATGTTGGACATGACTTGATCTTCAAGAATCCACTTTGGGGCACTAACCCCCCCCAAATGTTTCCTAACTTACGAAAATATTTAATTCTTCAACAATCCCTTCGTCCTCCTCTCGGCGCCGAACAGAGCGGCTGTTGAAAATTATTTTTTTTCGATTCTGGACTTCTTAAAAGAAACGAAAAACGGAAAGTAGCAACGATGAAGATAAGTATGCAGGTGCTAGAATCATAAATAATTTCCTGAATGATAGCAGAACTTCCCAATATCAACGGCAATAGTATCATCTTCCCCGAACAACGCGGAACAACAAAGTCTCTTCATGGCAGATTAAATTCAAGATACCGATCAGAGGATTTTCTAGAAATCAATCAGCAAATCAGTTGCGTGTATAATTACTAGTAATGATCCGGTAGAGGCAGAAATAAGGCAGTGAAGGAAACACAACTTCTGGTTTAATAGAGCTAGAATCGACGGTGAAGACAATCTTAGAGAGGGAAAGCGAAAAAAAGTCCTTGGAATCCCTTTACGGATGGGAACAACAAGAAGGAATGACGACGATGATATGATACGGTCAAAAAGATTTCTGAAAAGTGACTTCTGCTCCCCAAGATTAATACTGTCACCGGAGGATGGCCCCCATTAGTGTTGGTTCCAGAAACGGCAGCAGTAGCTGCAACGGTGACGGGGAGGCTTCGACTGAGGATGGTAAGCTGGAGGGGTCGGCTGACGAAAATAAAAAAAATGGCAGAAGATGGGCTCTTTGGTGGTTGCCTCCGGCATATCGGCTTGGTGGCAATTACTAGTAGAAAAAAAACATGGCTATGGTAAATAAAAAAAAATAAAAAGGGTTTGGAATTTTAAAATACCATCGCTACGAGTCTCGAAAATTAATGCTCTAATACCATGTTTATTTTTAGGACTTTATGGATTTAATTGATGGAAAAAAAGAGAAAGACACCATTGGGAGAAAACCAGAGGAAGAAAGATTAATTAAACTACAGTCTTACAATTATGCCCCCAGATCTTAAACCTAATTACGTCAATCATGATTATCCAAATTTACATAAATCAAGGGAAAATAAATCAATTACATTAATCTAGGAACATTTGCCAAATCTTTCAACTCATGTGATAAGGATTCCAACTCGTGTGATGACTCATTATGCCACCTCACGTGATCATGGTGGGTCTCACCAGCTCGTGTGATCATGGTGGGTCTCACCAGCTCGTGTGATCATGGTGGGTCCATATCTTATGGGTTTGGGCCCATCTTCCAATACTTTAGGATATGTGGGCCTTCCTTGGTCGTGTGGGCTTGAGCCCATCTTCCAACAATAGTCTTTCTTGTAACTCATTTGGTATATCGACTGAATAATTAAAAGTACAAAGCCTCGATCCGCGTACTGACTCAGCGTAGGGCATTGATTAGGTTCCACAACTTAACAATCTACTACTTGGAGACTAATCCATCATCAATATCTCCTCTACAACGGTGACAACTTTTCAATCCTCATAGAGAAGTTCAACTGAAGTTGCACACAACTTTAGTTTCTCAATTGTAACAGTATTGTCAATATATCAGTCGAATTCTGACTCCCTTGAATCTTCTCAAGTGCTAATACTCCATCTTCAAGAACCGATCTAATGAAGCGGTAACACACTTGTATGTGTTTTGTTCTAGCATGATAAACAAGGTTCTTCGCTAAATGAATAGCACTCTGACTGTCACAATACAAACATTCTTCTCATGCTTGAGACCTAATTCTTCCAAGAAATACTATAACCATACCATATCTTTGTTGGCTTCGGTCAAGACGACATTTTCTGCCTTAGTAGTAGAAAGAGCAATTATCTTCTACAACTTAGGGACCCAGCTAACTGCGATACTACTTGATGTGTATACATATCGAGTGGTACTCTTCCTGCCATCAATGTCTCCAGCCATGTCAGCATCTACATAACCCTGTAATCCCAAGTCTGACTATCTGAAACATAAGGCTAAGTCTGTAGTGCCTCTCAAATACATGAGAATCCACTTCACTGTTTTCCAATGTTATTTACCCAGATTACTCATATATCTGCTCACAACTCCCATTGCATGAGCTATGTTTGGTATGGTCCATACCATAGCATACGTGAGACTGCCAATACCAGAAGCATAAGGCACATTGGCCATGTAGGTCGCTCCTGCTATGTATAAGGTGACTGCTCCTTAGATAGCCTAAAGTAACTAGCCAAATGAGTATTCACTGGTTTTGCATTGTTCATGTTGAACCTACTCAAAACCTTTTTCACATATTTTTCTTGAGACAGTTTCAAGACATCAGTATCTCTAGTAATCCTCGTCCCAAAGATTTATTTTGCAGCACCCAAATCCTTCATTGCAAACTTCTTGGACAACTCCCTTTTCAACTTATCTATTTCCTGTTTGCAAGCACCTATTATCATGTCATCAACATATAGCAATGAAATGATGCAGGAGTCATCAAGCTTCTTCACATAACAGAAATGATCCGCTAGCACCTCACGAAACCTTTACTACTCATAAAGGTGTCAAACTTCTTATACCATTCTCTTGGAGCCTGTTTATGACCATTAAAACTCTTTTGAAGTTTGCACACCATTTTCTCCTTTCCTTGTGCTTTGAAACCCTGTGGTTGCATCATGTAAATTTCTTTCTCCAAATCACAATGAAGAAAAACTATCTTGACTTCCAACTACTCTAAGGGGGGGTTAGTCCACAATGAACTTGAATTGAAATGAATAATTGAATTGAACTTAAATGAATTGATTCAACTTTAACTCATCCTTGGGTGTTAGTGTAGACGAGTTCAAGTGCACTGGAAAACAAATTCCAGTGTTAGTGCCCCCAAATGAAAAGTATGATATAAACAAGAGAATAAGTAACCTTTTTATAATATACTTAAATAGAACATATACCTAAATAGATAATTAACCAAAATAAACTTGGTTACTACACTTATAAGTGATTTAAGGTGTAGTATTAAAATATGTTAATATCCTAATTAACTAATTTTTTTATTATATTACTTAATGATTATAGTTTATTATAAATTAATAAAATAATTATGTGTGACAAGAATAAATTATTAAAAATTAATAAAAAAGTAAAAAATAAAAGAAGCGCATATAATAAATAAATAAATTATTTTGTAATAACATAAGAAATATTTTAACATAAAACTCACTAATTTAATATAATAATAATAAAATAAATATAATAAATAAAAAAATATATTTATCAATAACATAATATATATTTTTATGTATTAATAATTAATAATATATTGTCACAAAATTTAAAACCATTGGTTTAATTAATTATAGCAATGGGATAATTAAACCAAAACAATTTATCAAATATTTATTTTAAAAATATTTTAATTATTACTATTAAATAAATAATTTAATATAGTAATTATAAAATAAATATATTAAATAAATAAAAATAGAGAGCAAAGACGAGAGGAAGAAGTTGGGGCAAAAAAAATCTTCGGGAGACGAAGGCCTAGGGAGAGGGAGAGGAGAATAGCGAGGAAAGTGGTTGATTCACAAAATAGGTATGAATCAACCTTCCCCCGTTTTTGCCTGAGCGAATGAAATGGTGTTAATCTCACTTCAATTCAATTCTTTCTACACTAACGCCATTATTTGATGAACTAGGTAATGCGGGGGAATTCATTCCACTTCATTGTGGACAAACCCCCCCTAAGTGAAAGTCTTCATTTGCCACTAGTCCAAGCATTTTTCTAATAGAATTCAATTTCACTACTGGAGAGAAAATCTCAGTGTAGTCAATGCCTTCTTTTTGTTGAAAGCACTTTAGCACTAGTCATGCCTTGTATCGCTTGTTGCCATCATGTTTGTCTTTTATTCGGTACACCCACTTATTCCGCAAGGCCTTCTTCCCTTTTGGTAGCTCAGTCAACTACCATGTTTGATTTGATAACAGTGAATTCATCTCATACTTCATGGCCAACTTCTACTTGGTTATTTCATCAACTTGCACAACTTCCTCATAACTCTCTGGTTCACCTTTATTAATTCATCGTAGGGAAGTACTTCTATGGTGGTCTACTAGTTCTAGCAGATCTCCTGACTTTAGTAACAATAATATTCTGATATACTTCTAGGGGTATGTTTTCTTGGTCTTCTTGAGCAATATTCTCCATCTCAGTAACTAGAAGATCTCTCGACTGAATTACCTCAAACTTCTTGGCTTGACCTATGCTCTCAGACTCTGTTCTCAAGTTGTCTTTATGTAGGACACCTTCATTGAAGATCACGTCCTTGATCTTGATCACTTTACAACGTCAGTCACAACCAAACTCGGTACCACCATAGCCAGTTAAGAAACATATCTTAGATTTAGCATCAAGTTTACTTCTAACAACAAAATCAATGTGAATATAAGAAACACAACCAAAAACTTTCAAAAAAGAAAAGTTTACCTCTTTGCCGCTCCAAACCTCTTCGGGTATTTTGTAATTTGTTGGAAGATAGGGCCAAAATCCCACACAACCAAGGAAGACCCACATATCAAGTGTGTTAGAAGATGGGTTCAAGCCCATAAGACCTAGGAAGACCCATACATCCTAGAAAAATATAAGACGGGCTCAAGGCCCACAGATCAAGGAAAAGGCCCATAGACCCACATACAATGATGGCAAGATGGTAAATAAAGGGTCATCTCATAGAGATGGCATTGATATAATTAGGTTAAAGTTCCAGGTTAAAATCCTAAACCTTAAACCCTAAGTTCAGGGGTATTATTCTAATACAGTAGTTTCATTAATCTATAAATAGAGCTTCAAGGGGAGGTTAGGACATCGAGTCCATAACCTCTTTTTCCTCTGGTTTTATCCCAATGGGTCTCTCTCCTTTTTTCTCCATGAACTAATTCCATGGAGTCCTGAAAATCAACATGGTATCAGAGCATTGATTTTCAAGACTCTTAGTAAGGTGTTCAGGATTCTAAAAACCCATTTTTTTCTCTTTTCTTTGCTCATATTACTACGTTTATTCATCTGGTTGATTATTCTTTGTTATATGGATTATTCTCCATCTCCTCTAACTTATGATCCAAACAACTCTTGTTGCTCTGATCCAATTCATCGGATCCTCCTCCTTCACGCAAGCAGTCTACAAATTTCTTCCCATTGCTGTTGATTGGTAGAGTGTCTCCTCAAATAGAATAGCACCTGAAATATATTCACCTAGACAAGGAGTGCAAGGATGCTACATCCAGGAGAAGCTACAGATTTGGTGGTCTGGACGAGCTCATCAGTGTAAGCTCCAACACGGATAGGAACATCAACTCGATAGGGAAAGGAGTGAGTCGAACAGTTACCATTGAAGGACTGTTGTCCAATCCACTGAGAGGAGGATGCGTTGAGTCGCATGAGACTCACAGACGCCATTACTGCAATTACCCTTCCTTCTTCGATCAATATTCAGCATTTTTCCTTGATCGTTCTGTCTATAGAATCAGTTTCTTTACCGAGGTAGGTGGCATCGATTTTTATATGATGGTGAGTTCTAGTGGCACGAACTATCGTGTCTGCCTCTGGGATTCATAGTTGTCATCCCTTGGCTTCATAATGAGAAAGCTAATACCGCTTCCATAAGTATAATGGGAAGATAACAATTACAAGGAGCATAAGGGTGACAACAGATCTTGTTCCGCGTAAGCCTTGTTTGTGAAGGCAATGATCATTGTCTTGTTCTCCATGGAAGCCATCCTCAGTGCGCTCCCAAGCCCATCTCGTTGGCAACAGCTTCATTGTTGGTCATTGACAGACTCAAAAATAATACTTCACTTTCAATCTTAATTTCTCATTCACATCATCGGCTTAAATAGCTATTTTACAGAATACACATGGAAGAATTATGAGTGATTAACGGGATTACACAATCACCGGATTTACAGAATATTTACATGATTTCTCCTTAAGGGAAGAAATCTCAGAGTAAATCTTAAACACTCCCCCTCAAGTTGGTGCATAGATATCAATCATGCCCAACTTGTCAAGACATTTGTTAAAAGCTCGGTAAGACATTGGCTTGGTTAGCACATCGGCAAGTTGATCCTCAGATCGAACATGAGGGACTTCAATGATTCTTGCTTCTAACTTTTCTTTAATAAAGTGTCTATCAACTTCAACATGTTTAGTTCTATCATGCTGAACTGGGTTGTGGGCAATATCACATGCTGCCTTATTGTCACAATATAATTTCATAGGACTTGTTTGCTCAATATGTAGTTCTTGTATCAGATTTTTGATCCATAATAATTCACATATTCCCTTGGTCATTCCCCTGTATTCGGCTTCAGTTGGCGATCTAGCCACCATCTCTTGTTTCTTACTTCTCCAAGTGATCAAATTTCCACCTACAAATGTAAAGTATCCAGATGTAGACCGTCGATCTTCTATTGACCCAGCCCAATCGGCATAGGTATAACCTTCAATTTGCAAGTCACCTCCCTTTTTAAATAAAATTCCGTTCCCTGGAGATGATTTCAAGTAGCGTAGGATACGGTTGACAACATTCATATATTCTTCACTTGGAGAGTGCATAAATTGACTAACCACACTTAGTACATAGGCTAACTCTGGTCGAGTATGTGCAAGATACATTAACCTCCCAACTAGTCTCTGATAACGCTCCTTGTTAGCAGGGACTTGACCTGAATGTGTTCCCAGTTTCAGATTTTCTTCCATAGGAGTACTGACTGGACTACATGCTGTCATACCAGTTTCCTTCAATAAATCCAAAGCATATTTTCGTTGAGATAGAAAAATTTCTTCCTTAGATCTGGACACTTCAATGCCAAGAAAATATTTTAAGTAGCCAAGATCCTTCATTTCAGATTCCCTAGCAAGACGACTTTGCAATGATTTCTTTTCTTCCGGATCATTCCCAATTACTATCATATCATCAACATATACAATAAGAGTTGTGATGGCCTCCTTGTTATATTTCAAGAAGAGAGTATAATCTGAGTTGTTTTGCTTGTATCCGATAGATTTCATAAAATTTGTGAACCTTCCAAACCACGCCCTCAGGGATTGCTTCAAACCATATAGGGATTTCCTTTGTTTACATACTTGTTAGCATCCTTTGTTGTGCATAATGCATCCAGGAGGTAATCCCATATATACTTCTTCTTGGAGATCTCCGTGCAAAAAAGCATTTTTTACATCAAACTGATATAAGAGCAAATCAAGATTCACAACCAGTGATAGTAGAATCCGAACAGTGTTGATTTTAGCCACTGGTGCGAATGTCTCCATATAATCAATCCCGTAGGTTTGAGTATATCCTTTGGCGACAAGCCTTGCTTTGAACCTTTCAATGGTATCATCGGCTTTATATTTAATGGTAAATACCCACCTGCATCCAATTGGTGTCTTTCCTACAGGTAGGTCAATGACTTCTCATGTTGAATTCTTTTGGAGGGACCTCATTTCTTCATTCATGGCTTGTTTCCATTTAGGATCTTTCAAGGCTTCCTACACACTATTAGGAATAGATATAGCTGATAATTGATTCACAAAAACTTCATTTGCCTTTGACAATCTATGATAAAACACAAAATTATGCATGGGATACTGAGATTTAGAGGTGAGAAGAGGTTCATAATTGACTCTAGGTTTTCCTCTTGTGGTTTGATGAGGTAGCACTCTTAGTTGAGTTTCGAAACTTACCTGAGGTTCAGACAAGGACTCGGACTCATAAGGCAATTGATCCATTGGTACATTATGAAGGGGGGAAGATGGCGGCTGAGACTTTGGTTGTATCACTTCCATCTGGTCATGTCTTTCTCCATCCTGTGAATCATGTTCATAATCATCATTTTGATGTCCACAGCACAGCTGTAATCGGAATATTGACCACTTGTAGTATCCAAGATATCCAAATGATAATTAACGGTCTTCAATTCAATCCTGTTCTCCCCCTGTACTGAAGACTCAGGAGTAGAATAATACATGTTTTCTTCGTAAAATACCACATCAAGAGTGACATACAATTTGCGAGATGGAGGATGATAACAACGATAACCTTTCTGATGTTGAGCATAACCAACAAAAACACATTTGAGAGCTCGGGGTTCCAATTTATGTCTCAATGACTTATGGAGGTGAACAAAGGCTACATACCCAAAAACTTTAGGTGGCAGATTCGGCGCAACAGGTGAACTTATGGTTTTATGAAGAACACTCAAGGGAGCCTGAAATTGTAACACACTCGAGGGTATTCGATTGATAAGGTAAGCTGCAGTTGTGATGGCTTCACCCCAGTAACTTGCCGACATATGAGCTTCAAGCAAAGAAGCACGAACAACCTCAAGAAGCTGGCGGTTCTTTCGCTCTGCAACCCCATTTTGCTGAGGGGTGTACGAACAAGTAGTTTGATGAGTAATACCATGATCATCTAGATATTCTTTGAAACTTTGATTCACAAATTCTCCACCATTGTCACTTCGAAGAGTTCGTATAGTAGAATGATACTGAGTGACTATCATTCTGTGAAATTGTTTGAACAATGAACTAACTTCACTTTTTGACTTCATTAAACAAGTCCAAGTCATACGGGTGTGATCATCAATAAAAGAAACAAACCACTGTTTATCACTAAGGGAGGCTATATTTGTTGGACCCCACACATCAGAGTGAATAATCATAAAAGGTGATGGACTCCTATTCATGCTTATTGGGAATGGAACACGATGGCTTTTCGCCAATTCACATACATCACACTTAAAATCTGAAATAGATAATTTTTTAAAAAGTGTAGGAAACAATTTCTTTAAATAACCAAAGGATGAATGACCCAACCGTTTATGCCATAACCAAATATCAGAATCTGGTGATTTATTCTTCATGGAGAACGCTTGGGCTAACTGATGAAAACTTTCTGGCTGCAGATCAAGGTTATAGAGTTTCCCCCTTCTAGTACCATACCCAATTGTCTTCTGAGTTCGAATGTCCTTAAAAACACAAAGCTGAGGCCAAAAAACCACAATACAATGCAGAGTTTGAGTTATTTGAGCAATTGATAATAGATTATGATTGAGGGTTGGAAAAAATAATACAGAATCAAGACTCAGATTTTCAGTGAGAGTGATAGAACCTTCTCCAATAACGTGAGATGGAGTACCATTTGCTATAGATACGATATGTTGTTCAGATGGTTTCATACTTTTAACATGATGATTGTCAAAGGTCATATGATCAGTAGCACCAGAATCAATTATCCATTCACTATTTCTACTAGGAGCGGAAGTATTAAGAACCTTACTAGATGTAGCAATTAAGACTGATGCATCCTCAGTTGTGTGAGAGGTGGAAGGTTTTGCTACTACAACGGAAGCATGATTATTTGATTTGGAGTTTTGTTTGTGAGGCGCTTTTGTAGGATCCCACCATTCTGGATACCCGATAAGTTCATAACATCGTGACTTTATATGCCCAATCTCACCACAGTGAGTACAAATGCGCTATGGTTTGGTTGTTCCAACCTCATAGCTACGATTCTGAGATCCTGATGTTCAATTTTGATCACTATTAGGACCAGTTGGTCGAGCTGTTTTAGGCTTAGGTCGACGTGCTACCATTACAGATGTCTCAACACGATCCACTTCACTATTTAAAGTGGTTCTACGAACAGAGTCACGACGTACATAAGCTTAGGCTTCTTCAAGATCCAATATCGGGTCTTTTCTGAGAATTTCGCCACAAACTTGTTCGAATTCTGCATCCAATCCGTTTAAGAAAATATGAACACGCAATCTTTCAACGGATTTTCTATAAGCGATCACATCATCAAGATCTTTCATTATAGTCTTGTCACGATGATCAAGTTCTTGAAAAATTTCCACAAGATCACTATAATACGTTGATAAAGGGCGACCAGTCTGTTTGGTGGAGAAAGCTCTCTGATTCAATGAAAATAATTGTGATTCATCTGACCCATCATAGAAAGATTTTTCCAGAGCATTCCATATTTTGCGTGCGGTACGCAGCCAAATATAGCACTTCACAATATCTGGTGACATAGAGGTTAACAACCACCCCTTGACTTTTTGATTTTCAGCATACTATTTCGCATAAGAGGCATCCGTTTCTTGTGGGAATGGTGTTTTTCCCATAATATATTCGAGCTTTTCTCGTCCTGCAATTTGCATCTCCATGATCTGGGAGCATACATCATAGTTGACTTCGGTAAGAGTGAGGTTGGTTGTAAAACTAGAGTTTTCGGATTGCACATGAATAATTGGTATTGATTCCTTCGACATGATGAAAAGAAGATCGACGGGAACACGAAAAAAATATTGGTCCGATACAGTCCGGTCCGTAGACTGATTCGGTCTGGTCCAGTTCGCTTTCTAAAAAAAAATTGGTCCGATCCAGTCCGGTCCGTAGACTGATTTGGTCTGGTACGGTTCACGTTATTTTGCTAGGCTGATCTTGGTCCATTCGAGACCGGGTTGCTCGGCAAATAAATAACCCGGACCTAAGTTTAAATGAACAAATATAAAATTTACTGTACCTCTTCTTCGTCGAGACGCTCAACAGTGCGTCTCTTCCCCTTCGCCGGAGCCGATTGGGCTGACAGTGTTCTGGAAGGCTGTCGTCGGTGCAAATTGTCTTCATCGAGACGCACACTGGTGCGACGCCGGTGAGGCTTTTCCCCTTCTTTTTTTTTGTCCTTCGTCGGTCGGTGAAGCTTTCTGATGGAAGGCCGAGTAGTGGCTCGACTATTGTCGTCGGCGGCTTGCGGAACTTCTGAACAGCTCTTTTTCTTGGCGAGTCGTCGGTCAGCGAAGTTTTTTTATGGAAGGCCGAGCAATGGCTCGGCTACGATCGTTGGCGAAACAGAGTCCGTCGACTGAGATTACGGAACAGAGCTTTCGATCTATTCTTCAGCTACGATAGACTATGGAACAGAGCTTTTGCTCTGCTCTTCGGTGATGAGAAGGAGAAGGAGATGATTCTCCCTCTCTGATACCAACTCGAAAATAATACTTCACTTTCAATCTTAATTTCTCATTCACATCATCGGCTTAAATAGCCGTTTTACAGAATATACATGGAAGAATTCTGAGTGATTAACAGGATTACACAATCACCGGATTTACAGAATATTTACATGATTTCTCCTTAAGGGAAGAAATCTTAGAGTAAATCTTAACACACAGCACTCTGGTAAGAACTTACATGTTCCAGAATATGATATTGAAGTTGTCAACATTGCCTCTCTGCTGGTTAACAGCAGATTGCAGAAATTCTGTCCCTGGCTCATCTGCTCTGGTCCATATTTTTTTAGCAGTCAGAGATTGGATCATCATCCAGCAAATCACATGGAAAGTCATTTGAGCTTCCGCTGGTTGATTATAGTCACTATCTCATCTTCAAATCCATGGCAATCCGATTTCTAGCACAACAATCCGATTTCAAGGAATCAATAGCCAGCACCCAGCATATCTTTGTAAGTCATACAAGATATTTTTGGAAAGTTGCCTCCAAGCACTGCCGTCTTCACTAGAATTGGAGTCATCACCGCTGAGTAGTCGGACGTTAACAGAGGAAGTCTCTACAAATCTGAGATTTTTTGCTATCTTCGAAAGTTATTTTCGTTGCTTGATCAGCAGTCCATTACGATTCTCGTTGTCGTTTTTAAAAGTTTCACAGGATTACATTCCGAGTTTGGCTTATTGAATCTGAGTTTATCTCCAATTTTCACTGTCCTGGGAGCCAATGATGCGGGGAGGAAGACAAAGGAATATTTCTGGATTTAATTCCCCAAGTTAGGTAGTGTTTTTAATCAAGCGCCGATTCAGCCCATCTTAGACCACTGTCAAAGAGTCGCTTCCTGCCTTTGTTCCGGTCGAGTTAGCCCACAGGTCGAACCAACTCGGACTGAGTTCGTGTCTGAGTCAACTTGACATGGTCTACTTGTTTTTTGCCTCAATTATACAGGTCCGGAGTTCTATACCTATTTCTCTCACGACTCAACTGTATTGGTCTACCATTTGACTCGGCTCAACTCGGTACCTTGTCTTCAGCTGGATTATTATTTTGAAAAATTGACATATAATTCCTTGGTTAGCATATTATTTAGAACAAATATTTGCATTAGAATATTTCATGGGTCAATTTTACAAGGATTTTTGGTTTGTGTCATAAAGGCCCAAACCCATTTCAGCTGCTGCTATTGTGTCTCTTTGGATGAAATATTATTAAAGAAGAGGTGGCCTCGGTACCTTTTCTCATGCCATAATTTATTTGAGTCTTAAAATTATCACGGTTGGGACACCATGAGAGTCAGTGCCCGGATTGGGACACCATTTATTTAACTCTAAAAAAATATTAAGGTTGGAACACCATGAGAGTCTCGGTGTCCAAATTGGGACACCATGATAAATAAACCCACACCCTTCCCCAGCGCCCCCCCCATCCCCCCCCCCCCCCCCCCCCCCCCCCCCCCCCCCCCCCCGCACACACACACCTCCGTTAATGTTATTTATTACTCTACCACTTGAGAGTCCTTGTCCTATGGAGGGACACAGTGGTGGAGGTGGACACACTTTAGAGCAATGCCGATAGACATACTACCTATAGAAGTCGGAGTATCCCCTATATCTAGCATGAGTTAAGACTGGAGAATGGAGGATTGTCTTAGCGGCAAGAAGTGATTTTACTCTCACTTATATTATGCCAGTTGAGCCTCATGAACGAGAGCACCAGTGTGAGGGGGAGTGTTGGAAGATGAAGGCATATTGGAAGATGTGTCATTTTATACAAAAAAATATTTATACATTATTTGGTCGAGCCCAATAATTTTAACCAAGTTCGAGTCGAGCTCGAGCTTCAACATTCATTTAAAACTTTTCAAAACATACATGCCTCGCATTCGAGCTCCAACATACATTTAAAAATTTTCAAAAAATACATATAAAAAAAATTATATATAAAATTATGCATACATTTTACATAAAATTGGGCATAAGGGTGAAATCGAATCGAGTCAAGCCGAGCCCGAACCTTCCTATGTTCGAGCCGAGTTTGATTTAATTATTTCGAACTCGAGCTCGAGTCAACCCTAGCCTCAAGCCTAAAATTATAAATGAGCTCGAGCCTAATAATTTTAACCGACTTCAAGCTTCAACTTACATTTAATACTCTACATAAAATATATGTCAAATAAATTATATATAAAATTATGCATACATTTTAAAAAAAAATGATAGTGGATGTTTGGGATTTAATCTTGATAATGGATTAGAACACACCTATATTAATCTTTTTTATCCCAAATATTGTCTAGCTTATTTTGTAATTTCTGAATCTGGCCATAAATTTACTATGGCCTCCTTAGTGACCCTGGTTAAAATTTTATATTCTAGGAAAAACTAGAAATATTTTTTCCTAGGATACATATTTCCAAAAAAAAAAATTAAATAAAATCCTATTAGTATTAGTGACTTACTAGAAAATTAAAAAAAAAATATTTTAAAATTTTCTTAGGAAAGTTAAATGGATGTCTTATTGCCTCTTCCAGGGAAATAAAAAAAATTAATAATAAATCTAATATATTACTATGCTTATCAATAAATTTTTAATCAAATAAAATGTCAAACACAAAATTGCTATGAAAATTGCCTTCTGCTAAAATTATTACAACATCAACTATCAAATACTTATTCAAAAAATTTCTATACGGTTTTCTAGGCCATCTCGGCAAAATCTTACTTAAAAAATTATATGGTTTTTTTATAAGAATTTCCAATTAGAAAAATATTTCCAAAAAACATAGGCACTAATAGTCCCTAGAAACGTATTTCGACTAAAATGTCTTTTTAACATTTCTTAAAAAGACTATGGCTTCATTTTTAATAAATTTTTACTACCAATACTACAAATTATTTTGTATGTCATGAAATTTATCTTTGTGATGGGTCAATTAAATTGAAAGGGTATTCTAGATGAGTCTTATTTATTTAAAAAATTATATTAATAATTGTGTCTCAATTAATAGGATCATGTTCATCTCCTTTACCTACTGCTCCCTATTTTCTTCTGGTTTCGACCTTTCGGCCCTCAGAAGTCACAAAGACATGAAATACACTATAAGTTATGAACAAGATAAACTTTTAAACTGAGAACAAGATTTAAAAGCATGACTCAATTGTACAAGACAAATTAACAAAATATTTCTCATGTATAAAAATATTTTTTTATAAAATAGTTTATATTTATTTTCCTCAATTTTCCCTTTAATTATATTTTTAATTCATTTTAAAATTTTAAAGATATATTTTAATTTTTTCCTTCACTCTTCTCCTCTTCATGCTATTTGTTACCTTTTTCGTTTGTCCTTCAACTGTTATTTATTTATTTTTTTCCATTTTTCCCACTCCTTTTTTTTTCATTTTCCTTTTTTTCCTTAATCTCCCATTTTTTCTTTTTTTTTTCCATTTTTTATATTTTTATAAAATATTTTATATTTATTTTACTCATTTTCACTTTAATTATAATTTTAATTAAATTTAAAATTTAAAATTTATATTTTAATTTTTTAATTTTTTCCTTCACTCTTCTCCTCTTCCTACTATTTGTTTCTTTTTTCCTTTTGTCTTTAAACTCTTATTTATTTTTCTTTTCCTTTGTCTCTCTCCTTTTTTTTTAATTTTCATTTTTTCTTTTTTTATTTCCTAATTTTTATTTTTATTTTTATAAAATATTTATATTTATTTCCTTAATTTTTACATTAATTATAATTTTAATTCATTTAAAAATTTTAAATATACATTTTTATTTGTTTTATTTTTTCTTCACTCTTGTCCTCCATTTTTTATTTTTTATTTTTCCTTTTTTCTTCCTTTTTTATATTTTTTTAAAAAATATTTTATATTTATTTCCTCAATTTTCACATTAATTATAATTTTAATTCATTTAAAATTTTTAAATATATATTTTTATTTTTTATATTTTCCTTCACTCTTCTCCTCCATTTTTTACTTTTTCCTTTTTTTGTTCCCTTATTTTTTCTTTATATTTTTGTAAAACAGTTTATATTTTTTCCTCGTTTTTCACATTAATTATAATTTTAATTCATTATAAAATTTCCTTCTCTTATTTTTATTTTTTATTTTTTCCTTCGCTCTTCTCCTCCATATTTTTCATTTTCCTTTTTTCCTTTATTCTCCCACTTTTTCCTTTTTTCTTCTCTTATTTTTCTTTATTCCCTTCATTTTCCTTTTCTTTATTCATTTTCTCTTATTGGTTCCGCATAGGTAAAAAGAGGAGAATGGCATGAGAGGAAGGCTTATAAAAGCCTAGCTATAGGGGAGGCAAAATGTGCTTAATTGGATGGGGTGAATCGGTGATGAGTTTTGACTCTATGAATCGACACTTGGAGACATCCCATCCTGAACTTGACTCCTAACTGTTGTGTCTCATTAAGTTAACGAGCCAGTTCGCGAACTTTCAAACCAAACTAAGGTTCGTTCGAGCTTGGCTTGATAACTTAATCGAGCCTCGTCTAGATCTAGAACTCGGTTCGTGTTCCAGAAATATCGAATCGAATCGAGTTAGAACCGAGTCGAGCTCGAGCTGCTCGCGAATCGGCTTGATTCGATGCCACCCCTACTCACAAATCAAGGAGGGCCCATAGGCCCAAATACAATTATGGCAGGATGGTAAATAAAGGCTCATCTCATAGAGATGACATTAATGTAATTAGGTTAAAGTTCCAAAGTTAAAACCCTGCATCGGCGCTAATAGCCTTAGACCATAACATATTTGGCAATCCCATGTGTAATCTCATGCGTGTAGCATGCTCTCCACACCATTCAGTTAAGGTTTTCCATGAATGGTCTTCTTCATTTTGATTCCATTATTAGCACAGTACCGCTTGAAATCATCATATATGTATTCTCTCCCTTTATCTGATTGTAGACGCTTTACCTTCAAATTTGTCTCATTCTCAACCATTGTTCTCTCTTGAAGGTATCAAAAACATCAATTTTTTTTCATGAAATAAACCCATACCTTTCTAATTGCATCATCAATAAATGTCATATAGTAATTAGAACAACCAAGGGAGGTAACAGTTGAAGGCGCCCGCACATCTGTGTGAACCAACTCCAATTTTGTTGTATTTTGCTCCTTTCCAACCTTAGAAAAGCTAACCCTTTTTCTGTTTGTAAAAAATATAGCCTTCACACAAACTTTTGTTTATAATTTTCAATGTTGGTAGCTTCCCTTTGCACTGAAACACTTTCACTCCCTTCTCACTCATGTGACCAAGCATATAATGCCACAAATCAGAATCAGTAACGGCATCATCAACTACAACCGTGTCTCTGCAACTGGAAGTGATGTACAAAGTTCCAGTTTTAACTCCTCTTGCAACAACCATGGATCCCTTTGTGACTTTCCAGGCAAAAAAGTCACATTATGACATTCATCATCAAGTTGCCCTACTGAGATCATATTACACATTAGTTTCGGTACATTTCTCACCATGTGAATTTTCTACACTGACCCATTTGACATTGTCAAACTGACATTACCAATACAGATAATATCCAAGGGTTCTCCATCAGCAAGATACATGTTCCCTTGATCTCCAACAACATAATTCTCTGTGATCTCACGGTGCACAATGGTGTGAAAAAAAGCTCCTAGATCTAACACCTAAGAGTCAATAGGGCTATCAACTAACAAGAGTAAAACTTTTTTGTACTTCTTCAGTCACCGCATTTGCAACATCATTTTTCTTTTCATCCTTCTTCGGTGCTTTGCAATTCTTCTTTATGTGACTAGAAGTGCCACAATTCCAACATTCCACATTTTTTCTAAATTTGGACTTGCTTCTACCATTCCTTGACTTCCCTCTACCATTGTCTTTGTTGGAATTTCCCTCGAAGTTCCTACCCCAAGTATCGACACTTAAGACAAAATTAGATGTCGACGATTCTACGGAGTCCTTTCTACGAACTTCCTCCTCAAAAATGGTATTGTGAACATCATTAAAAATTAACTTCCCATTGGCTACAGAGTTACTGACCGCAAGCCTCATAGGCTCCCAACAATTTGGCAAAGACGCCAAAAGAACTAAAGCACGAACCTCATCATCAAATTTAATTTGAACTGAGGTTAATTGATATACAATAATGCTAAAGTCATTCAAATACATTGCCACTAATGTATTTTCTGTCATCTTTAAATTGAAGAGTTTTTTTATGAGATGTACCTTATTATTTGCAAAAGGCTTCTCATACATATCCGACAGAATCTTCATCATCCCTGTAGTGGTTTTCTTCGACGACATATTATGAAGAACGTTCTTCGATAGTGTTAACTGAACTACTCCCAACACCTGTGTACCAGTGAGATTCCACTCATTATCTTTCATACCTTCCGATTTCATATCCAAAAGTCGTGAGTGCAACTTTTTACTATATAGATAATCTTCGATTTGTATCCTCTAGTACACAAAATCCATACCATCAAACTTTTTGATTCTTAGTGTTGATCCTTCTCTGCCAACCACTGCTTTCAATCTCGAACCAAAGTTCTAATATCACTTGTTAGGAATTAGTCGCCCTAATTTCAAACTAACCAAAGTTCTAATACCACTGCTTTCACCCCCCACCCCTTCTCCCCCTTCCCCGTCTAGTTATAAAGAGAAAACTAGAACAACCGCTTTACAAGTGTAAAATTTCCAAACTACCCTTGATGAAATAATAGTCAATATATTGTGGACCTTTCAGGGGCTCCCCGCCCCCGTTCCAACCCCCACAGCGACCTTAGCATGAAGGTCAATTTGCGTACCGACTCAGCGTAAGGCATTGATTAAGCTCCACAACTGAACATGATCAATTGTTATTTGTGGTTTAATTGTAATACATGCCTATTACGAGGTAGTGGTACTTAATTGAAAAGTAAGTGAACCTTGCTAAGCTATAAAACCTTGGTGTTCATTGTAATTGCATACTTGACTATTCGTATTGATTGCTTGAGAGCATTGTGATTAAATTTTATAATTGAAATAACCATTAAAATTTGATAAACTTATTTTCACACACCCTAGGTTTATACTTGTGCAACCTACAAAAGGTTTTTATAGTGGTGCAAAACCATAAATTAATAGGCTAATTCACTCCCAAGAACGTTTCACCTTGTAGTTAAATCATTTACTAAGTTTGGGTTGTCAAATAGCACTTACACTAAATTATCTCTAAAGTCAATTATAATGTTTCTCAAACATGGGCTTATGTCAATCAGTTGACCATAACAACTAAATTACAGTAACTCACCTTCACTTAGGAATAAAAAAATAAACTAGGTTATCTACCTAAACCCACAAAAGAATTTCCAACAACAAACTACCCAATCCTGTTCAAACCCATGCAAGTATTTAGAATGGTGCCTCTCTATGCACACCAGGAATAGACCCATGAATGGGATTTTTACTTACACAAGGACTTACAATTCTTCAACAAAAATATTCGCAAGGATTTTCAACCTCTTTCTCTCAAGAATACAACAATTAACTAAGTGGTAGTTTAGATCCATAAAGGATTTTACAATAGTTTCTCCACCATCACACAAATCACTCTCAATCAAGCCAACACTTGCCCTTACATGCAAGAGTTCCTTGCTTATAGTTCAGCCCAAACAAATTACTCTCCAATGGGCATATTTCTTAAATGATAGTTCAAGTAAGCTTGGAAGGGGTGAATAGGTTTATTGAAAATTATGAACTTTTGATTTTTTTGCACAAAAACATCCACAACATCAAGATTTTACAGTAGTTTACAATCACTATCTCATTTGGGTACTCCTCTCCTCTCTTACCTTGGAATTAAAATGTCCACAACAACATCTACAACTTAGAATCACACTAGTTCTATTATAGCACCTACCCAAACACTTTGGGACTTAGCATAAGTAAAAACTCTAAGTAAAAATACTTAGTGTTGACCGTAGGTTGACTCCCATGTTGCTTTTGATGATAACAAAACTTAATTGATCAAACAACTTGAAAATCTAAGTATTTCAAATACTTCATCTTCAAGAGTAAATGCATCTCAAGGTCTAAAGCTGCAAGCCAAACTCAGGACCTCAAGTACCATTAAAGTGCATCTTTTGAAGAAGCATCCATAAGGAAGAAGATAATGAGAAGACTAGAGTTCAACTATAATAGTCAAATATCCAAACTCAATTACTTTTGTAAGAAAATTCTAAACTCCCTTTTTTTTTAATTACATATGTGCAATCAGAGCTTTAGGTCATAATTTCCACTTAGACATGTTTAGGATCATCATAAACATCATTTAGAACTTGCTAGAGCACTTAAAGAAAAATATTCTCATGCTTTAAAAATCAACACTATTGAACTAACATTAGAATGATCAATCGATCATCCTACTTGGATTGATCGATCATTTCTGTCTGGATAGTAAATTTGACATGGAATGATAGATCATCCCACCTAATTGATCAATCAAACATAACCTTGCCAATAGGGGACATAAAGCATGGTCGATCATACTTGAATTGCATAGCTAGAGTGAATTTCGATTGAATGATCATCCACTGGTAATGATCTATCAACGTAACTTTTCAAGGCCAACAGTAACATATTGTTCAATCAATCTATCGATCAATAAGTCACTGCTTGATAAAAAAAAAGTAGTCTTTATGATCAATTGAACGATCAATCACTTTTCAGTGATCGACCAATCAAAGTACTGACTTTTGAAAATGGACAAATAATGACTAGTTTGAGTTGAGGAAGCTATAAATACCCCCAACAAACCGTGTGTAGAGAAGAGAATGATCATTTATTGGCAAATACTTAAACCAATATTCTCTGTCTTGAAATATTCCTCTGAAAGTGCCTTAGAGTGTAAAAGAGAGTTTCACACCTTCAAAAAATATCATTTCCCTTCCATAAATCCTTACAGACATATTGTCAAAAATTCCTTCATCATTTCACATTGTGCTAAAAAGGAAGAGGAAGCTTGAATCTCTCAAGGAGAAGTATCTCTCCAAGTAAGGGTGTGTTTTTACCTTTTTTTATTTGATTTTGGGAAAGGTTCATCTATAACCTATATAATCTAGATAGAAAGGCCTAGCTAGAACTAAAATCTAGCAGCAATCTCTTGGGGAGATTGGCTTTATAAAAATTGTGTATTGAGCTACATGTGACTAAAGGGAGTCGGAATCTCTTTTGTAATTTCAGCTATTGGAGCTTTTTAAATAGTGGAATTTTCCCAAGCAAGGGTTCTTGGGTGGTGACTACCACTAGGGGAACATCATTCACAAAAAATTTATTTGTCCTTGTGGTGTGTGCATGTTACATTTTATCTTTAATTGATTTTATGCATGATTTCTTAGTTACACACATAACTTGCTTTTAATTTGATATTCTCAATTCACCCCTTCTTGAGAAGCCACCTGGGCCAGCACTTATATATATATATATATATATATATATATATATAAATATTACAGCTAGGCAATCTGTCCAAAGTGAGCAAAGAGCAATGGTTTTTGCTTCACCGTTAGCCTCACAATTGCCTCATAGTGGGCTGAACAAAAATCATTATTGGAAAGAAAGGTTTCACAAGTTTCCTAAGTGAAACTACCAATATGTGAACATAATTAATAAGAATATTTTGAACTGATGCTAATCCATTTCAAAAACTTTTGCCAATGAAGATAAAAAGTTGAATCAAAATATGTAATCAGAACTTCAAATGACACAAGTTATTCAACATTGATGTAAAAGCAAAGTTCATATATTTAGCTTACTTGAAGAAAAAAATAATTCAAGTAGAAGGCCTCAATCTTCAATTTTAAAATGTGAGCACAAGAAAACCATAGAGTATGATGAAAAATATTTTGAAAAATATTAAAAAATATTCTACATGTACTACTTGTCATTTTGGTAGGTCACTTACACAATTTGAAGGTCTACATCTGAAGATATTATTTCTATAATAGCTTAGGATTCAATTTTAAGAGTTTGGGGTCGAGTCCTTTACTTTGGGGTCAAATCTTGTCTACTTCAATGGCTCTATTGGAGATCAAATTCTTTGTTTAACTCGAATCCCATGTCTTCTATTGTCTACATGGGTCAACTCCATTTAGAAAGGGTCGAATCCTTCTTGGTTAGCAGCTTTAGTCTAAGCCAAACCTATTTTTAGTTGACTCCTATATACACATATTTCCTACAATGGTCGAGTCCTTAATTAATTCAAAACTTACTATAAATTGGGTTCATCTCCTTGTTCATTGTAGTTGGTTATATGGGCTTGACTCTATCACTCTAAGGTCGACTCCTTCTAGCTTTTCCATTTTTGAATGGGACTTCTAAACCTTGAAATATAGTCATGTACATTATCTCCTTGCTTGGTATTATATATTGTTTGGAAAATATCGTATAATTTTTGCAAGCAATTGACACTAGAGTATAACTTTGTACAAGTATCCCACACTTGTTTAGCAGTCTCAAGATACACCACATTATTTGCATCGGTCTCTTCCATGTTGTTGATCAACCAACTAAGGACTAGTGTATCCTCCTTAAACCACTTGGTATATGCACTGTCTTTCTCATCAAGAAGAGGAGGTGGCTTATTCAAGTGACTCAACAAGTAGCGAGTGATGAGAAATCACTTAATAGATTGTGACCAACTCAAGTAATTTGAGAACTCCTTAATAGGAATTGTGGTGATTTTGATTAGGTCAGTCTTTTTCAGCCATATTAAATCCAATATGTTCAGCCATGAAATATTATCCACTAAAAATAAAATCACCACTCAAAGAGTTTATGAGCTGAAGTTGTAACTTCAAGAATCAATTATACTTGCTGAAATTTCAGCACCTTTCTTTTTCGTTGACGTGGGACAATAATCTCTTAACCAAACATCCTCTTGGGTTTAAAGCCAAAAGATGAATTAAAACCAAGAGAGAATCAACCTAGATTCATGTATAAGGTGCAACAATCCAGAAATAAGCTAAGAGAGCAATAATTGAAGCAAGGAGAGCATATACCAAGTGTTGTTTTTCTTAAATCCAAACCTCAATTCATGCATGCATTTAAAAAGAACAGACCTTCCTTATGCTGGCCCATGCAATCTAGAAGAATTCTTATCATTCTTAATCAAGAGATAATCTCCAAATCCAAAAGGATATCAAATCAAATCATCAAATCTTGCTTAAAGTTGAGTCAATTCCAAATAAGGAAACTTTTCTCCTTAAGTGTGTGCCCCATATGTAAAGAAAACTCAGACTTTGGATTTTCTTTTAGCTCTTGAGTATTTAGATAAATAAATCTCAGAATATAATACTAATTAGAAGGATCAAAAGTGTTTCTGAATTCAGCAATCTTCTTGGCAAAAAGACAAAAAATTCCCTCCTGCCTTGCATCAACCAAGAACCCAATGTGGAGGAAAAACAAGCAGCAAATAGCCAAAAGTAGCACTCTTCTAGGGGTTGTAAACCTAATAAATCATGATATCAGTAGGGAATCAACTAGGCTTGATTCAAATAATTTTCCAAAGATAAAAAATAACATTAAGATATGGAAAACTGCTCCTTAACCAAAACTTGCATGAATGAGAGGAAACGGAATAAAAAACCTTATGTTGATTCAATCAAAGTAGTAGCACTTCATATTCAAGTAATTAAGAGAAAAAAATACTCATTCTCAAAACTTCTTCATGATGTTAATCATCTTAGCAAAAGAAAAGAAGAGCACTTATCATGGAGAGCACGAGTTGCTCAATTTTGATTCAACTCCAACTATGCAAGCTCGATAAAATTGTATGATCAACACCTTAACCAAGGGACTTGGAATCATAAAGCCATAGTTCTTATACCACATAAAATTTAGGATTCCATGGTGGAAGACCTTGATCAAGGACGTGGAGAAAGAGAGGATGAAGAAGAAAAAAATAAAAAGGAGAAGAGAGGAGAAAGAGAGGGAAGGCCGTAGAGAAAGAGGGAGAGAGCTGTTGGGAAAAGAGATAATAGGCTAGGGATGAATTATGAGAAGGGGAGAGGCTTGATGTTATACCCCTACCTTGAGGCTCTTATTTATAGTTGTGGGAGGAGGTTTATAATGACTAAAATGCCCTTAGGGCTAGAAGCTTTATGAAAGAAAAGACTTAAGTCGACATACATCAGCTTACATAATTATACCTTATGACATCCTTATGAAGATCACTTTATTTACCCCTTGTGCCACCTCTAGAAGTGGGGGAAGGGGTTCCCTCTCTTTTTATCATTTGTGCTACCCTTCATGGGTGCCTTCTAACATTGTTAAGTTTTCATCTCGAAACTAATTTTTTCACACTTCAAAGTAAAGTCATCAAATGTCTATTTTTGCTATCATCAAAATCTAGGTACTTAGAGAAGTCTATGAGCTTCTTTTTTCTCAATTTCACAATTCAAACACAATCAGGTAGGAAGACCAATCTTAAGTACCTATTCAATCTAAATACTAGTTCAAATTGTCCTTGAACGACTATGTTTTAAAATAAAAGCCCAAATCAATTTGGATTAATTTTTAAAATAGGGGAATGTCATAGAGTAGCATCACTTAAAAAATTATTTCACAATATGAGCACACTAGTTAGGAATCTGAATCTTTGAGTTCAAATTTGTTGGACCAAGATTAATAAAAGTTTTAAAGTATGAGCTTAATGATGCTTGGGTTTTGGAAGTAGTCCTAAAATAGCAATATTATATAATGTCTCTATCAAATGCCCTAGAAAATAAATATGCATATGTATAGTATGATTTCAAAGTGTTGAAGAAAATAATTTAGCATGAAATATGCTATGTAAAATATATATTTTATAATAAAGGCCTAAAAATACATAGCTCCTTCGGTAAATAGTTTTTAAAAAAAACTCAAATAGTCTCCATATTTGATTTAAAAGTATATGTGTTCTTTGGAGTGGTTATTTTTGTCTTAGGATTCAAGAGTGTGAAACATTGGGGCGACATTGGCTTAAATAGATGAGTTTCGAACATTCAAAAATTGAATCATTAAACTCAAAATGGAATGTTTTTGTCATTTTTAATTCTCAATGAAACCTTGATTAAATTATAATAAGATAGTTAAATTTTTTGTGATGAGAAGTTAATGACATAGATAGTCACTTACAGATTTTGGAGACATATCTTGGCCAAATCAAGTTCCTTAATCATGTTCCGCAACTTTCCAAGAATGTGTCATTTGGTCAACTCTAAATTGGTCATTCAATCTTCATAGGAAGAGTCTTTCTTTTCTTCTAGGCAATCGGCTTAATTTTTCTTAGTCATCTGGTCAATTGGGTCAATGATTTCAAATCAAGATTTTTTTGTCTCATCTCATTTGGTCAACTTTATTTTAGTCAGTCAACTTTCTAAACTACCCTTTTTTATCCATAACTTCAATTTCTTTGCCATTCATTTGTTCTCTCTCATCGATTGTGCAGTTGAGTAGAGGTTCTTCAACTTCTTTTAAGATGTCTCCATGCATTATCAGATTGATTTAGGTCCAGATATTCAACCTTCTTCAAATGATATGTTGTTTCTTCTTTTCTTTTCTTCCTTCATTTGGTTTGCTTTCTTTTTGTGTTAAGCTCTATTGATCAGTTGAACAGTGCTGATAGGCTATCCGAACAGTGATGTTTCTAGTAGATTTATTTATTTCCATATTTGTATGGGTAGTTCAATCAAATCCTTTGTCAATAAAATGATTAGACTACCAATAACTTCCTTTGAAGATGCTTTAGTGTTGCACAATATTTTATATGCATATCATTAGTAACTTAAGTTTTGTTTGTCATCAAAATTATCTCAATAAAGAACTTGAGACCAAAAAATAGTTTTTAGCATCACTAGTCACTTCCTTAGTAGTGCAATCCATTGGCACATCTACAAATGTGTCGTACTTCAAAAAATGGCCTACCACCACAATGATAGCACCAAATTCTTCAACCTTCTTTAGTCCAATGATGAAAATCCATCGAGAATTCTACTACCAAATTCTAAAGAAGTTGGGGGCTTGCTCGATCATTGGAGCAGTTTCTTTTGTTCCATCTCATCCTATTGGTAGGTAAGGCACGTAGGAAGACAATCTTCTATGTTATCCTCCGTATTAGGCTAGTAATAATTGTCCTTCAACAATGCATAGGTGTGTTTGAGTCCTAAGTTCCCAGCCCATTCTATGTCATAGCATTCATGCAATAGCTGCAATTGCAAACATCCATGCAACACGCATACAAACATTCACCTCGTGTACACAAGACTCCCTTGTACAACCAAAATCTTCTTGTCTCCTCATGCACAATAGCATCATGCTACAATCCTTCTTTAACATGTCCAGCTAGTGTGGTGCATACTTGACTTAAGGAGATTGTTGCATCCTATTGTAAGGCTGCAAGTTTAGCATTGCAGGTTAATGTATCAACCTTGTAGTTGGTCCAACCAGATATGTATTCAAGAAGCATGTTGAATTCAATTTTCATACTTGACGTAAAGAGGTTATTGCATCCTATTGTAAAGATGCAAATTCAGCATTGCATCATAATGGATCAACCTTATAGTTGGTCCAGCCAGATTTGTATTCAAGAAGCATGTTGAATTCAATTAGGAAGTATTGTCATAGTGCTTGTTTTGGATTTAATTTTACATAGATTTTGAAGAAAAAAACTTGGGGTAAAATGGTTTGTTATCACAATATCCTTGACCCCAACACGTAGTGCACTATTTTCATCATCTCTCCTTTGCACCATGTAGTGCTTCTCCTTGTCATTGAGTTCTCGGCTTTGATAAATGTCAAGTGATCCTTCTTACTCTAGAACACCACCACTTGTAAATTCAATTGTGGATATCTCAAATGCTGGTGAATTTTGGTAGTCTCAGTATTGGCACCTACATCACTACATCTTTGAGTGTCTCAAATGCAGCTTGGCACTTTTTTAGCAATGCCAAGCTTGTTGCTTCTCGAGAAGATCTATCAACAGTGTTATTATGTCTGAGAAAGCCTCAAATGAACCTTCCATAGTATTTTACTAGTTCCAAAAAACTTTACCGGTCACAAATTTTAGTTGGGATCTCCCATCTCACAATCAACTCAATCTTGCCTTTATCCATTTGTATTTTCTCTCCTCCAATCCAGTGGTCGAGAATTGTTTCTTCTTCCAATGCAAACAAGCATTTTCCTTTCTTGTTGTAAAGTTCTTCCACAAAACTTTGATCCTTTGTGAAGACGTTTTCACTAACTATTTTTTGGAACAGTAATGGTCAAATTTTTATTTTTTTTCTTTTATTTTCCATTAGGTTCCAAACATACTCAACTATTTGCCCAACCCAATAGATATTTCTCATGTTCTAGAAATTCTCCTAATATCCCTTCACCCACAAATCATTGATTTTGGCCCCCTAACTCTGCTTCTTTCCCTTCTTTGAAAAGAGTTTTATCATCACCATATCTTAAAACACTATTATGCAACTAAGATAATATAAGAGGCATATAAAACCGTGTTATAAATACATGAACAGTTAAAATTAAACATTAATAAATAGTTTTGTAGGGCTTTGCCCTTGCCAGGGAGCCCTTCCAGAAATTCTCTATGGCCTAGGCTGAACCCAGGCCAAAGAGGGGGTTTGGAAATAGTTTTCAACCAGCAATTGACGCGCCTCGGTTATAACCTCACTAGCTGCGTCATTGCCCCAAGCGCAAAGATAGACTTCTTTCTTCACGATCATTCGATTTTGTATCCTCTTTCCGCTCCTCAACTTTCTTGTCCTCTGAATGTGGGACTTTTCCTTTCTGATGATACGTTCAAGAGCATCAAGAAATGCGACCGAAAATGGATAACCTCTGTTGGGGACCTCTGTGAGACTGTTTCTGGCGCCTAGAAAAATTTTGAACAATTCAGAGCCGTGCTCATTTACTTTTTTCACTTCCGCATCCGAATGATTAAACTGTACAATTTCGGAGCCCGAAGCCTCTGCGCAGCTGTTTGTGGCGTCACTGCCCTCCATCTTACCTTGAATTCTCCCTGTTCGATTTTGGATTTGCAAAAAGTGCATGCCCGTGTCATCAAAACCGACCTTTATCCGTATGGGTTTCTCGGTGACCGGTTGGTTTCTGCCTATGCAAACTGCGGCCTTTCAATCGATGCAAGCCGGCTTTTCGATGAAATTCCTCGTAAGGATTTGGTATCTTGGAATTCTCTGATTTCTGCTTTCTCGCGAAATAGGAACTACGGAGAGAGTTTGAACATTTTCCGTTGGATGATATCAGCAAACTTGAAGCCCAATTTTGTGACTGTTGTATCTGTGGCTTCTGCTTATGGTAACATAAATGCCCTGGATGAAGGGATGCGTCTTCATGGTTATGTTGAGAAGGCCGGGTTTCTGTCCTTTGCCGAAGTTGTCAATTCTCTTATTACCATGCATGGGAAATGTGGGCTCATTGATTTAGCTCATAAGTTGTTCGAGGTGGTGACAACAAAGAACACGGTTTCATGGAATTCAATTATTACTATTCATTCTCAAACTGGATCCGTGGAGGGTGTGTTTGTTCTCTTTAACTCGATGAGAAGAGCAGAAATAAAACCCGACCGTGCCACAGTAGTGAGTGTGCTTCAGGGATGTGCTAATTTAGCGGCAGTAAGAAAGGGGATCGTCATTCATGGTTACATCGTGAGTAATGGCTTCTCAATGGATACTCCTGTCAAAACTGCACTTATAACCTTCTATGCAAAATCAGGAAATTTGAATTCTTCCTGTGAAATATTTGGGGAGATGAATGATCCTGACAATATAGCATGGACAGCCATGGTTGGGGCTTATGCTGTGCATGGACAAGGTAGAGCAGCAATAGAGGTTTTTGAGGACATGATTATTAAAGGTGAAATACCTGATCATGTGACATTTACACATGTTTTAAATGCTTGTAGCCATTCAGGACTTGTCATTGAAGGAGAAAAGTATTTCAAGGCTATGGCTGAGAATTACAAGATTCAAGTGTCAGTGGATCACTACTCATGCATGGTCGATCTTTTAGGTCGCTTTGGACTGCTAGAGGAAGCACGCCAACTAATAGAGAGTATGACTGTTCAGCCGAATTCAGCTGTTTGGGGTGCATTACTCGGTGCTTGTAGGGTTCATCGCAATATCAAATTAGGGAAGGAAGCAGCAGATAGATTATATGAGTTGAATCCCTCAGATCCAAGGAATTATATAATCCTATCAAACATCTATTCAAGGGAGGGGCTTTGGGAGGAATCATCAAAAGTGAGGGCACTAATGAAAGAAAGAGGACTTGGAAGGACCCCTGGCTGTAGCTTTATTGAATACGGAGGTAAGGTTCTTAAGTTTGTGGTTGATGATAGATCACATCCTGAATCTCAGGAGATGTATGATAAACTAGCTGAACTGACAAGGAAGATGAGTGAATCTGGTTATGTGCCGGAGACTGAATTTGTTCTTCATGATGTTGCCGATAACCTGAAGGTAGAGATGATTAGTACCCACAGTGAAAAGTTGGCAATTGCATTTGGACTCCTGAATATAGGTGCTGGCATGCCCATAATGATAATCAAGAATCTTCGAATATGTGGTGATTGTCACAATGCTGCCAAGTTCATATCAGCAATTGAAAATCGTGTGCTAATCATTAGGGATTCAAAGAGGTTCCATCATTTTCGAGAGGGGACTTGTTCATGTGGAGATTACTGGTGATGTATTAGCAAATCTGTAAAATTTGTATATGAATTTCTGGTCACATGTTTGTACCAACCGAATCTATTAGATCAAGTGTATAGCAACTTTTTCTTATCTCATTCCATGGAGTACTCGGTGACAGAGTTTTTTTATGATGAAGGTGACGTCCTTGTCTAAAGATGGTTGTAAGAGGAGCTTCTTCTGGCTCTTAACATTTAGAAGTGGACAGTACAGAATTGTACTTTTGCTTTCCAACAATACCATTACTATATGGGCCCTGACGTTCACTGTTCTATCTTCCATTGTTTTACTTTTTCACTTTAGTTAATGGAATCTGGAGAAAATGTACAGACAAGAGAAGTATAAATTGATGAATCTTTTTTAGTAGGTCTACGAGCTTTAAGTAGTTGAGATTTTTTTGAGTCTTTGGAAATGCTTCCTATATTAGTTTTATTGTGTACATTAGAAATTTTATTTATATATTTTTTTTGTAACACTAAAAAGAGACCCTATCTTCTGTAACATTTGTTTAAACTCAGCACTTGTGCAACAAGACAAGTAGAGCATGTGTGAACGATATGTTTCTTGACAAAGCAACCAGTACTAAAGAAGAAGCAGTTTCTAAGGCAAGTACATGTTTAAACGATACTTGAATTTTTAACAAATTTGATTTATAAATTTTGCCATTCTGCTCATCTTTCTCTTATCTTTTGCAAACAATTCCTTGTCCGCAACTAATGCCCCACAACAGGCGAGGCTCGAGGGCATACCAACCTCTACTTTTGAGCCAAAAGTGGAGACTACACAATCAGTAGTGAAGAGATGAGAACTTACAAATTTCTTAGCACCACTCAAGTGTTGGAAGACATCTCGAAGTGGCATTAAGGTAAATACTTTTTCCACATCAAGAAGGTGGCAAATGATGTAATTTAAAGATCTTCTCGTAAGGATGACACATTGGTGTAATTAAAGAAGATGATGTATGTCTACTTATGTCTTTTCTTTTTTAGAGCTTATAGCCTTAAGGGTATCATTGTAAACTTCCTCCCTCAACTATAAATAGAGGTTCAAGGCGTGGGGTAGATCATTAAGTCTCCCCGCTTCTCTTTTAAATTTGTCCTTAGACTTTTCTCCCAAACTCTCTCTCTCTCTCTCTCTCTCTCTCTCCATATCTTTAGCCGTCCCTCTCTCCTTTCTCTTCTTTTTCTTCCTTCTTTCTCTCCTTTTCTTCTCCTCTTCTTCTTTTTCTTCTCTCTCACCACCTTGTCATAGGATCCTAAATCCAACATGGTATCAAAGTTGTGAATTTAGGATCCTCAAGTTAAGATGGTGCTTAAGTTGTTTCGTTGATCAAACCTCACTCATGAAGCAAGGTATCAAGCCAACGACAAGATAAATTTTTTATATCCATTCTTTATCTCCTGCTTCAGATATGATTTCAGCTACTTCCTCCTCTTCGTCCTAGATCATCGACTCAAAGGCCTCCAAGCATGTTACAGGTAATAAGAGCTTGTTACATTTCATATCTCCATGTCTATCAGACAAGTTTGATACCGTAGCCGACGGATCCCACACCAAAGTTCTAGGGAGGGATCCTCCTCTATTACACCATCACTTCCGATTATTGATGTCTTATTTGTCTCTCAACTCCCCTTAATTTTGTTATCTGTTACCCAGTTAACCAAACAATTTAATTGTTCCATCATCTTCTCACCTTCTTCTTGTGTTTTCCAAGATCTAAAAAATGAAGCTGGTGATTGGTAGCAGCCATGAACAAGGGGGCCTTTATTACTTAAACTTGCCTCTAGTCATTACGGTTTCCACTTCTTAGACAGAGGCAAGGTTATGGCACAACCGGTTTGGCCATCCATCAATAGCTCGCTTCAACACTTTTTTCCATCTTTAAAAAATTTATCAAGTGTAAATTGTGAAGTCTATCAGTTGAGCAAACACCAAAGGACAACATATTCTCCTTGAACTAAACTTAAAAGTGTTGCTCCCTTTTCATTAATTCATCTTGATGTATGGGAACCCTTAAGTATCTCGAACATATCTCAAGTTTAGTATTTTTTCACCTTTGTTGATGACTTCACTCGAGTGACATGGCTATTTCTATTCAAAGAACGGCCTGAAATTTTTTCCATATTTTTATGTCCTTTCATGCCATGGTGTCCACACAATTTGGAAAGCAAATACAAGTGTTTCGGTCAAATAATGCCAAAGAGTACCTATCTAGTGAATTTCAATCATTTCATTAGGATTATTCATCAAACATCGTGTGCCTACATCCCTCAACAAAATGTTAGAGCCGAAAGAAAAAACTGGCATCTCCTCGAGGTAGCTCGTGACCTACTCTACTCTGTCTAGGTGCCTTACTTTTACTGGCCTCATGTCATTCTTACAACCTGCTTCCTTATTAATAGGCTACCATCTTTAGTACTTATCCGTAAATTTCCATACACATTGTTATTTTTGGATGAAAACCCCTTCTCCCTTCCTCTCAAGGTTTTTTCTTGCACATTGTTGAAAGACACTGACAAGCTTAGTGTCATTGTTGTTAATATCTTATGTTTTTTGTCTCTTCTTCACTCTCTCTAGGGTGAAGGGTATACTTGTAATTTATGTACTCTTGACATCTATAAATAAAGGCTAAGGGGAAGGGTTTGGATATCTTTCACAACCCTAATTCTCTTCTACACTTCTCTTCTCCACATGACCACTTCTCTCCCTGTCTCTATCAGACGTCCTCACTTCTCTCCTCTTCTCTTTTCCTTTTCTCCTTTTCTCTTCTCCTTCTTCCCTCTTTTATCTAACATTTTAATTTGAGGGTCATGATAGTATGGAATTCTAAAATCAACATGGTATCAAAGCAGTGATTTCAGGATTCTAGTTAGCTTCATTGATGCTCCGATTATGAGACATGAAGATGCTGGTTTATGTTGAAGATTTCATGGGAATTCTGTTTGAAGAAGATTGCTATGCGGACCCAAAAAAGATAAGTTTTTTTTTCCTCTTGACTTATCTATGAAACAGTAGGTTTTGCAAGTTGGTCTTTGATACCTATTTCATGCCTGAATAAATTGTCTCGTGGTATCTACTTCAGTAAGGTTAGTGCTTCTTGTTTATAGAAAACAAGAATGACGCAAGAAGATATATGAGTTGTAATCTACTGCTATTTGAAGATATGTTGAGATCTTCTATTGACCTATTTTGAAAGTATATTCATTGTTGTTGTTGTCTTCCTTGCTTGAAATTATACTCCTTATGCTTGCTCGTGATTACTAGACTTGTCTGTGAAGAGTGGTTAAGACTGCTTTGCCTTGTTTTGCTTTGCTTCCTTGCTTTTTGATGCATTGTGCAAGAGGGCCGATTAACTCGTATGTTGCAAAACTGATCTCTTTGTTCTAATGACTTTATATCCAAGGCACAAGCTATTAACTTGTATGTTGCAAAACCAATCTCTGCATTACAATGTTTACTTTGCTGCTTTACCTTCAAGTTCAAGAGGGATGATCTTTCTTGCTTTCTCACAACAACATCGGTTCATCCCATCTTCTGGTGCAAGAGCTGTCTTCTCATAGCAACATCGATTCATTGGTGATCTTGTGTGAACACGTGTGATCCCAGCATCATCATTCCTTGTGTGATCTCATGTGAGAAGAAGGATAAATCCGGATCCAAAAGTATTCTTTGGTTGACAAATCTCATTCTGCATGGAAGATCTCAAGTAGTTTGGTATTCGGCCTAGTATTCTGTTGGAAGTTTCCCAGAATACGGTGGGCATATCTCATTCTATTGGTTGGCATATCTCATCATGATTCTATCATTCCAGCCCCATATAGCAAAGATCATTTTGTTAAGAAGATTACAGCAAGGATCGTTTTGTTGGCATCTAATTTATCTTTGGAAGATTTCTTTTTGATTTCCTTCTATCAAGGATCTACTATTTTCCGTTGCTGCATATACCAATATCATTGTTGTTTCTCTATTGGAAATATTGTCTTCCATATACCAGGAAAGAATTGATCCTTGCAACCGTCTCATTGCCAGCCAGATCGTATCTCTCTTAGTAGCACATTTTCGTTGTTGTTGCCAACCAGACTTTGTTGTTGGTGTCTTACCGTCTGGCTTGGTATCACAATATCTCATATGGCTTATATTTCTCCATCTGGTACTCATCTACTCAGTTTGTATTAGGCTTATATTCTTGATTGATACTCAACCAAATTTGATAATTAAACTAAATCCGATAATCATAGTATCGGTAGCTTTGGAGTCAACTAAATCTGATAACCATAGTATCGGTAGCTTTGGAGTCAACTAAATCCGAGTCTTTGGATTATATTTCCAAAGTCTGAAATCGAACCCAATACGTACAACCATCTTGGTCTCTTGACTTGGCTTCACTCAGAATCCTGACTCAGTACCTTACTCAGCTTGACTTGGTCTCTTCACTCAGTCTGACTCAAGACCTTGGCTCTACTAGACTCGGCCTAACTTGGGATCTTACCCCAGCTTGACTTGCTCATTGTGTCTCATTACCTTTGTTGTTGCACATAGGGTCTTTTTAATCAAGACATTTTGTTGAAGAAGAAAATCCTCGAATTGATTACCTTGGATTATTACTCACTGACTATTGTCAACATGCACTACGATGGCTCTTCAAAACTGTTGGAGGATATGATGTATCTAGGGTGACACTAATGTAATTAGTTTAAATTTTTTGCCTCTTATTCACTCTTCTTAGGGTGAAGGGTATACATCTAATATTGATACTTTTGATGCTTATAAATATGACTTATGGGGTAGGGTTTCCTCCTCTCTTTGGACGTGTGTCATATTCTATTTTTCTTCTTTCTTCTTTCTTCTTCCTTCTCTCTTTTGCCTAAAGTTATTACTTATGGATTCCTAGAAAATCAACATGGTATCAAAGCAGGTTTTGTTAGCTGACTCGATCAACCCACAGAGACAATGTAATCCTTTTATGATTTATTCTCTCTAATAGTTTAGCTTCGTATTTATCTTTTTTCTTTTTTGTGTCCATATGCCAGTTGTTTTCTTTGTGTTTTCACCTATATACTTGGTTTTTAATATTTCAAATTATATATTGACAAAAATATATTCGAGTATACTTTCCAAGGAAAAATTAATTTTTGAAATTGGGGTTATCTACAAAGAGAGATCGATATTTGAAGCAATAAAGGTCAGACTACAAGATAGGTTCAAGCAGCAGCAAAAAGTTTCAACTTTCGAGCCATTTTATAGTATCAAGAACGAGACTTTATACAGAGAATTATATATCAAAAGAAAGATAAATAAGTCTATTTTCTTACATATTCAACAAATTCTTGGTCTAAGTATCTTATATGGATATATTTATCTTGGAAGATTTAATGGTCATGTTGGTAAAAAGATAAAAAGTACTTAGTTCGGCCAGATTACAGAGACCAAAATATATTATATTATTTATCTCAATAGAAGTATATTTTATGAAGAGAATTTATTACTTGGATGAAAATTATTTAAGTCTAGTTTCCTAAGGATAAAATTTTATGTCAATTTGATCTATATTTAAGGATATATTCCCATTGGAATAATCAAAGGCCATGTTGATAACCTATTGCATTAAAAAATCCTAATTTAAGCCGAATTTTTTTTGTGTCACTTTTGAGTTGCTATTATTGATCAAAAATATCAGGAAAATATCTCACTTACCTATTTTTTTAGGTTACATTTGTCCTACCATCCCTTTTTTACTCTAACATACCCCTTTGGGCCAACCTCTTGTGTGTTGCTTTGGTTGGTTTACCTTTTTATATATATGGGTGTTTTTAAGTCCATTGAGACTTTTTCTTGGTACCCTTGGGTTTTTTTCGCTGTCTTTTGAATAATAGATATTACCCACTTTAGTGATTATTGTCACTATTTTTGTTCGAAATCCCTTGAGGTTGGTTTTGACTCTTGTTTTATTACCCATTTTTACCTTTTGAGAGTATCCAGTTTTGTAGTTATCCTTGGGACACCGTGATGGAGGAGATTATTACTACATCTATGTTATTTGTTTCAAGTTGAGATCATTGTCATTACCTCCTAGCTTGAAGGGGAGAAGTAGAAGAAGAAGTACAAAAAAGAGGTATTTTATTCTATATGTTGTGGTAATTTTAATGTGACAAAAATATTCAAGAAAGGGGGAGCACAAAAGAGGAAGTTTTTCCATCTATAAAGAAATTTTTGTAGCAAAGAAAATTGAAGACCAAGAATCATTTTCATTGCAAACTGGAGTTATAATCTCTAGCTTGAGGGGGAGTGTTGAAGAGAAGATATGGAAGCCTCTTACATGACTCTCACAGTAAGCAATCTCACAAAGCCAGAATTAATATGGTGGAGTCTTACAAGAGTCTCACAAAAGGAGGTCTCACAAAAGAGTTTCAATGTAAAGGTGTTTTAGTTATGTTAGTCTTCTATTTATATTGAGTTATTTAATTATGCTAGGACTAATCTTCAAGTGTTAGAGTTTGGGTGTAATTGGGACAAGGGTAGTTTAATTGTAATTGGACTCTACTACTTACCTCTATTATAAATAGGGGCTCATATACTCTTATTACATTAAGTTAATAAAGTTTTTTTCTTTTCCATAAATTCAACAAGAATACCTGAGGCCAGAAGACTGTCTCTACCGAAGAATTTGCACTATTTTAGAAGATAGTGTCTGATGGCTTATACAAACAGCCAGGACACCTCCAACAAGATTTCTCCTATTGCTGCTACTTCAGTAAAAGGTATGGTTTCAGCTGCTTCTCCATCCGGGATCATTGGCTCTGGGGCCTCTGAGCACTTTATAGGTAATGATACCCTCGTGAATTCTATATCTCCTTGTTTACCTGACAAATTTGGTTTGATAGCTGATGGATCCCAAACCAAGGTACGTGGGGTGGGGTGGGGTACATATATGCTATACCTACTCTTCATTTAAAAGATGTCTTATTTGTTCCTGAGTTTTCATTAAATCGTTTATTCATTAATCAACTCACAAAAAAATCAACTATTCCATCACCTTTTATCCCAATTATTGTGTTCTTCAGGATATGAAGACAAAGAAGGTTATCGGTGGAGGCCGTGAAAGAGGGTGACTCTACTATCTTGATTCACCAGCACTAACAGCCACCACTAATTCTCAACATATGGCTCTTCAGTGGCACAATAGGTTAGGAGATCCATCCCTTCAGTCACTTAAATAGATTATTCCTACATTACAGTACATTTCCAGTCTCAACTATGAAGAATGTCAAGTGAGTAAACACCAACAAAGTACTTATTCTCCTCGTCTTGAAACCAAAAGTGTTGCTCCATTTTCTTTAGTTCATATTGATATATAGGGCCCTATGAACATCTTAAATGTTTCTCGGTCAAAATATTTTATTACTTTTATGGATGATTTCTCTCAGGCTACATGGTTGTTCTTATTAAAAGAAAGATCAAAAGTCTTACATCTTTTTAAGTCTTTTTGTGTCATGGTGTCTACCCAGTTCAACACTACCTTAAAGATTCTTCACTTCAATAATGCCAAGGAATATATGTCTACAAACTTTCAATCTTTTTGTATGGACAAATGCATCATTCACTTAACCTCTTGTCTACACACCACAACAAATGGTGTAGCTGAAAGAAAAAAATAGACACTTGCTTTAGGTTGCCCGTGCTCTACTCCATCCTATGTGTGTCCCTCATTTATATTGGTCCCATGCCATCCTCACAACATGTTATCTTATTAACAAGTTACCGTCTCTAGTTCTTGTCAACCAGACACCATATCCTCATCTTTTTTCCTAGTGATAACTTGTTTTCTCTTCCTTTGAAAGTTTTAGTGTGTACCATTTTTGTTCATAATACTTCCCCCATAGTACTAAATTGGATACCAGGGACATTAAATGTATTTTTTGGGGTACTCTTGTACTCAGAAAGGATATGTAATTTACATTTTGTCTCTTTCGAAACTGTTTGTTTATAGTGATGTCACATTCTTTGAGGACCAATCCTTTTATCCATTAACCGGTGCCCCACCTAGTTTTTCTGCAGTCAATGAGTTTCCTAAACCTATTGTGCCGATTGATGACTCAGTAAGTCATGGCTCTATTGTTGTACTTGCCTTGCCCCCTGGAGCATTGGCCAACTCTACACCTGTGGAGTCTCCACATTCCTCTGAGGTAAGCTCTCCTTGTCCAACCCCTATTTTTGGTCCTCCATTTGATACTCAACCCATTGTTCTTCGAAAATAACCAAGGGCATGTACCCAATCTTCTACCTTTTAATCCATTGCTCATTTTTATCCAACCATCGTTTATCACCATCTTGCTCTCAATTTCTTGCCTCTATTTTTTCTATTGGTATTTATTTTTATTAGGAGGCCCTATAGAATCCAGGATGGAAAGCAGCCATGGACGAAGAGATGACATCACTTTACGAGAATCAAACATGGTGCCTTGTTTCCCTGCCATCTGGAAAAAAAATCTGGTGGGTTGTAAATGGTTCTTTACAGTCAAACAAAATTCGGATGACACAATGGCCTGCCTTATGGCCAAAGTCTATACCCAATGATATGGGATGGATTATGAGGAAACCTTTTCCCTAGTCACCAAGCTCAACTCGATGCATCTCTTATTATATCTCGCTACTAATTCTCGATAGCATATTGTTGATTTTCAGTACTCCATGGATTTTGCTCATGGAGAAAAGGAGAGAAAGTACATTGGGAGAAAACATAAGGAATAAAGAGGTTCTGAACTTGTGTCCTAACCCTCCCCTTGAAGCTCAATTTATAGATCGGTACAAGTAATATTACAAGAATACCCTTGGAACTTAAACTAATTACATCAGTGCCATCTCTATGAGATATCTTTATTTATCATCTTGTCATCACTATATGGGCATGTGGGCCTTCTTCTCCATGGTTTGTGGGCCTTGAGCCCATCTTGCACATTTCTTGGATGTGTGGGCCTTCCTTGGTCATATGGGCTTAAGCCCATCTTTCAACACCCCCCTCAAGCAGGGGGTGAGAGAACTTAATGAAATCCCAGTTTGCTGCAAATGGTGTATAGGATCTTCCCGTATAAAATGGCAATCCACCATATCTTCCAACAGTCCCCCTCAAGCTGGTGGTCTCTTCCAAGAGGCCCAACTGGCATAATATAAGTGAGATTAAAATCACTCCTAGTCGTAAGACATTGCTCCATACTCCAATCAAATAACTCATGTTGGATGTTGGACACACTCCTATCTTTTGTAGGTAGTGGGTCTATGTGCATTACTCATAAGTGTAATTAAACTCCTCCATCACCATGTCCCTCCACAAGACACCAACTCTCAAATGGTAGGAGTAATAAATGCCAATTAAGGGGGGTAACGGGTAATTAGCCAAAAGATAATATTTGGGGACCACTATGTGCTTTCTACTTCATCAAAATAACCAATACTTAAACAATCAGCAACTAAGAAGTCCTTCAATAATAATGTCTCAATCAAAGAGATGCAATAGCAGCATGTGAAACGGGCCTGGGCCCAATAAAATGTACCAAATAATGAAAATCCAAGGACCCATAAAATAATCCATTGTGAGTCCATCAAAAGGTTGTGCACCAAATAATATGTTGAACAAGGAATAACCTGTCAATACTTCAAAATAATAATCTAGCCAGAGACAAGGAACCGAGTTGAGAGAGGAAATGGTATAAACTCGGTACTTGGACTAATATAACAAAAGCAGAGAGCAAATGGACCAAAGCAAGCTCAATTCATTAAAGATAATGTCCTTGCTCCTGATAACCTTATGACTTTGGTCATCCCAAAAGCAATAACCAAACTCGACCACAACCAATAAAGAAACATATCTTAGATTTAACATCAAGTTTATTTCTAATAGCATAATCAATATGAATATAAGAAACACTTCAAAAAACTTTCAAGAAAGAAAGGTTTACCTCTTTGCCTCTTCTGGTATTTTTCAATCCAATGGTGTTGAGGGACCTCTGTTGATCAAATAGGCAGCGGTGCTAATAGCCTCAGACTAGAACATCTTTGGCAATCCCGCATGTAATTTCATGCTCATTCAAAGTTTTGTCTATCCTCTCCACCACACCATTCTGTTGAGGTTTTCCAAGAATGACCTTCTTCATCTTGATTCCATTATCAGCACAGTACCGCTTGAAATCATCATGTATGTATTCTCCCCCATTATCTTACTGCAGACACTTCACCTTGTCACATTCTCAACCATTGTTCTCCATGTCTTGAAGGTATCAAAGACATCAGTTTTTTTTTTTTCAGGAAATAAACCCATACCTTTTTGCTTGCATCATCAATAAATGTCATGTAGTAGTTAGAACCACCAAGGGAAGTAACAGTTGAAGGCCCCCACACATTTGTGCTAACCAACTCCAATTTTGTTGTCTTTTGCTCCTTTCCAGCTTTAGAAAAGTAAACCCTTTTCAACTTAGCTAAAATACAACCTTCACACAAACTATTATTTATAGTTTTCAACCTTGGTAGTTTCCTTTTGGACTAAAACACTTTCATTCCCTTCTCACTCATGTGACCGAGCCTATAATGCCAAAAGTCAGAATCAGTAACAGCATCAGCAACTGCAACCGTGTCTCTATAACTGGAAGTGATGTAAAGACTTCCAATTTTAGCTCCTTGTGCAACACCATTAAAAGTCACATTATGACCTTCATCATCAAGCTACCCTACTGAAATCAAATTACGCATCAGTTTTGGTACATGTCTCACCTTGTGAATTTTCCACACTGACCCGTTTGACATCCTCAAACTGACATTACCAATACCGACTATATCCAAAGGTTCTCTATTAACAAGATACACCTTCTCGTGATCTCCAACAACATAATTCTCCATGATCTCAAGATGTGTGGTGGTGTGAAAAGAAGCTCATGAATCTAATACCCAAGAGTCAATAGGGCTATCAACCGACAAGAGTAAAGCATCTTGTACTTCTTTAGTCACCACATTTGTAGCATCATTTTTCTTTTCATCCTTCTTTGATGCTCTGTAGTTCTTCTTTATGTGACCAGACTTGCCACAATTCCAGCACTCCACATTCCTTCTGAATGTGGACTTGCTTCTTCCATTCCTTCACTTCCCTCAATTGTTGCCCTTGTTGGAATTCCTCTTGAAATTCCGACCCCTAGTATCGACACTTAGGGAGGAATTAGATGTTGAAGATTCTCCAGAGTCCTTTCTATGAACTTCCTCCATAAGAATGGTTTCTTGAGCATCTTTAAAAATCAACTTCCCGTTGCCTATAGAGTTGATGACCACAACCCTCATAGGCTCCCAACAAATTGGCAGAGACACCAAAAGAATTAAAGCAAGAATCACATCATCAAATTTAATTTGAACGGAGGTCAATTGATTGACAATCATGCTAAACTCATTCAAATGCGATGCCACTGATGTATTTTCCGTCATCTTTAAATTGAAGAGTTTTTTCATGAGATGTACCTTATTATTTGCGGAAGGCTTCTCAAACATGTCAGACAGAATCTTCATCATCCCTGTTGTGGTTTTCTTCGATGCCACATTGTGAGCAACGTTCTTCAACAATGTTAAATGGACTAATCCCAACACTTGTCTATCGAGGAGATTGCACTCATCATCTTTTATGCCTTCTGGTTTCATATCCAGAAGTGGTGTGTTCTCCTTTTTACTGTACAAATAATCTTTGATCTGCATCCACTAGAATGCAAAATCCGTACCATCGAACTTGTTAATTCCAAGTGTCGATCCTTCTTCGCCAGCCATTGCTCTCAATCATGAACCAAAGCTCTGATACCACTTGTTAGAAATTAGATGTCCTAATTCCAAACTAAAGAGATCAATAATAATAATCATGAAAGAAAGGAAATGCAAGTGCAAAAACCAACAAGATTTATACAGGTTTGCCTCAAGGTGAGACTACGTCCTATCTTCCATCGATGCAATAATCCACTATGAAGATGAAATAGTTTACAAGAGAAATTGTACACACTTACAAGTGTTTTCTCTTACCTTTCTCAAACTACAACTCCAACTCCTTCTCGGATATGATAAAACCCTAACAGTGGCACCCCTCATACCCCTAGGAGGGGGGCTTCCCTCCCCCTTCCAAACCCCCACCGCGACCTTACTGTAAAGGTCAATTTGCGTGCCGACTCAGCGTAAGGCATTTATTAGGCTCCACAACTTAACACATGCAACATTTCAAAAGATGATTTTCTAGAAATTTTTCTCAAAGAATTGACAATCTAGTCTGTTTAGCTAAGGGGCAAATCATGCAATTGTCTATATTACAAGAGTTTTTTTATTTAAAAAGGAAAATGAAATGGTTACTTTATTTGAAGGATGTTTGAGACGTTGATACCAAATATCAAATGAAGAATGGACGAAATAGCAAGTGATTTTTGTGGTTGATCAAGGTAGTAGAGACCCTTTCGTTCAGTTCGTGTCCCAATCATCTTCCCAAAGCGTGGGTCCTATATTGCACATAAACCAATAAGGAACACTATGATACATAGAGAATGACAGATAAGTTTGCTTATGGAAATGAGATTGAGCTGAAAAATGGGAACACACAAAACATTATTAAGAACCAAACTAGAAGAGAACACCTCTTGACCAATATGTGTAATATTGGCATGAGAATCGTATGGTAAGTCTACTATTTTATTCTTAACAGCTCTCTGTTACAAAGTGGGACTCACCATGGTTGCACGGGCTGGTGGGACCTACCATGAGAATGAGAGATGACATGATGAGTCATCACACGAGCTGGCATGAGTTGAAAAATTTGAAGATCAAGCAGACCCAAAAAGATACCACGAGCTAGTATCCTTATCACATGAGATAGAAGATCACGTGGGACCCACAATGATAACCACGAGTTGGCATCTCTATCTTTTGGTCACATCCTCATAGAAGAGGTTGAGTTTGAGTTATGTTAGTATTCTAATTATGTTGAGTTATTATATTATGATAGACTTACCTTTAAGAGTTATAGTTTAAATGTAATTAGGAGAATGATAGTTCAATTGTACATGGACTCTACTACTTGCCTCTACTATAAATAGAGGTGCTTGTCCTCAAATTATGAATAAGAAAGAAGTAGTTCTCCACTTCTCATCGTGAAGATTTCCTCTCTAGTCTAACTCTTCTCCCTTTTTTCTCTCTTCTCTAATCGAGAGCTCTCTCTCTCTCTCTTTCTTTTTCTTTCTCCCTCTCTCAACTTGCTCGAGATATCAGTAAAGGGTCCTAAATTCAACACTCTCCAAGTTGTAAGCAATTCAAGGCATCAAACAATATGAATAGTTGCTCCACTATCGAGGATCCATGTGGTTTTCTTACTTTGAGAGGAAAAATATAGGGCTTTACCTGAAAGTTCTTCATGGGTTGAGGAGTTCCCCACAAGATCTGTCATGTAGGGCTTGTTGTTACTGAGCATTTGCAAGAATTTTTAGCATTGTTTCTGAGTAAAGGGAAGGAGTTAGAAATGTCCTTCTTCTCTATGTGTTTATTTGATTTTGCATGCTTGAGTTTTCAACAAATATCAACTGTGTGACCCTTCCATCTGCAATAAGTGCACTTCAAGTGTGCCCAATAATTTGCAGTGTTGTGATCATATTTGTTACATTTTATGCACGTGTAAGTATCACCTCTCTTGTTGGAATTCTTGATGGTGAAAATTGCTACTTCAGGTTGAACTATGCTCCTTTTTGCATATACATCTTTCTTTCATTCATGTCTGAGCACATGGGAATAAACTTTGCAGATATTTGGCAAAGGATCCATTGTCAATATCTATCCACGTACTGTAGCAAAGTGCTCAATTAATCCCATGAGAAACCTTTGTTGATTATACAAAAGAAGAATTGGTTCATGGGCTTGAAAAATATTTATTGAATCAATTATGGAAGTCTTTTTCCTAGGCTTTATTTGAGTGAGTTATTACTCACGGCTTGCCTTTCATGGCTGAAGAACATATTGGAAGTAAGAATGATGTTCTTAGGATTACCACCATACCCTTAAAATGGTTATCGAATAACTTGAGTTGGCCAAAATCGGTTAGGAGATTTCTTATTACCCGAGACTTATTAGGTCACCTAACTGAGCTAGGACCACCTATTGATGAAGAAGATATCAATTACAATAAGTAGATGAAAATTGATACCCTGGTGATTGGTTGGCTTATAAACAACATGGAGCATGTAGCTAATAATGTAATCCATCTAGAAATAGCTAAAAAAATCTGGGATACAAGTCTCAACCTATACTCAAGCACTAATAGTCTCCAAAATTTATATAACGTTTTACAGGTATGTTCAATACCAAACAAGGAGATAACTTGCATGAGTACTTGGCAAGATTCAGAGGTCTCTTTCTAGAGTGGAAGCTACCTCAGGCTTACTTCACTAATGTCTTTATTCAAGAAAAACAGAGGAAGGCCTTAGCAACCGCAATTTATCTAGCAAACATCAAGCATTATCTTGAGGTTGCCAAAACTCAACTCTTTAGCTCTTCTGCTATTCCAACATTTGATGATGTATGTACCACCTTACTCAGAATTCCATATTCTTCTTCCACCTCTCATAATGAAGTATCATCAGCCATGTACTCCGGTAATAGGGGCACATCTTCCACCAACTGAGGCCATGGTAGAAGTTATAGAGGAGGCCAAGTAAGAAATGGAAGGAGTAGTCAGTCCAGAACAGACAACCAGGGATGCACTCATAGTATAGAAAATTTTTGAACACTACATGGAAAGCCAGACTGGGCCACGGCTAATCAGACCTCAGTCAACAGTAAAAAGGAGGACAAGTTTGAACCCAAGTCAGACATAAAGAGCCTCACTGATGATAAGTATGAACTATTCCAGAGAATGAAAACTCAGGTGGTATCTATTATTACACCTTCCACTACTACTATTGCCACCACCGCTTCAGATATGTTTTTTGCCACTACCTCCCTTTCATCCTAGATTATTGACTCAGGAGCCTCAGAGCATCTCCCAGGTAACAAAGGTCTACTACATTCTTTATCTCCATGCCTCTCAGATAAATTTGTTACTATTGGAAGATAGGGCCCAAGCCCACATGACCAAGGAAGGCCCACATATCTAAGAGTATTATAAGATGGACCACACGACTAAAGAAGGCCCACAAGGTGGGCCCAGCCCATAAGAAGTAGGACCCACCATGATTACCACAAGCTAGCATTCTTATCACATATGTTGGAATATCAAGAAGGACTCACAAAAGTATCTTTATCTTATGGTCACGTCTAAGAAGAGTTTTAGTTTTAGTTATTTAATTATGCTAGGACTTATCTTTAAGTGTTAAAGTTTGGGTGTAATTGGGACAAAGGTAGTTTTATTGTAATGGGACTCTACTACCTTCCTCTATAATAAAGAGAGGCTCATGTACTATGATAATAAAAAGTCAATGAAGTATTTCTCTTTTCTATAATTTCAACATGGTATTAGAGCAGGTTTTGTGAGTTGACTTGGTCAACCCACAGAGATAATGAGATCATTTTCTCTAAACCCTAAACCCTAAGTCTAGGTTCGTAGTTATTTTTTTAACCCTATACCCATAGATTTATTTGCATTTTTTATTTTAATAAGGAGTTTTTCATATTGTAAATTATATATTTACTGAAAGATATTTGAGTCTACTTTCTAAATAAAAATTATGTGTTCCAATCGGAGTTATCTACAGATATATATAGATATTTTAATGAGTGAATATCATATTGCAAAAAGGTTCGAGCAGCAGCAGCAATCTTCAGATTCTGAGGTAATTTTTGCTATCAAGAACTAGACTTTAAATGGAGAAATATATAGAAAATAAATATCTATAAGTATATTCTTCTTCCTATTCAACCAATTTTTTATCTGAGTTATCTACAAAGAGAAATCGATATTTGAAGCAGCACATGTCAGATTGAAGAAGAGGTTCGAGCAGTAGTAGAAAGCTTCAACTTCCAAGGTATTATATGCTATCAAGAAAGAGACTTTATATGGATAATTATATATCAAAAGAAATATATGTAAGTCTATTTTCTTACCTATTCAACCAATTATCGGTATGAATTTTTTATAAGGAGATATTGATCTTGGGAGAGTCAATGATCATTCTGCAAAAAAAGGAGAAACAGTACTTAGTTCGGCCAGATGATAGAGACCAAAATCTATCAGATTATTTATCTTCTTATAATTATATTTTATGAATTTAAATATACTTGGATGAAAGCTATTTAATTCCAGTTTCTGAAAGAAAATTTTTTATATCAATCTGATCTATATTTAAAGAAATATTCGCATTGGAAGAATCAAAGGTCATGCTGGTATTCTGTTGTATTGAAAACTCCGAATTTATGCCCATTATTTTGCATCACTTTTTGAGTTGATATATCAAGAAAATATCTCACTTCTCCCTAGTATGAGGGCTTATTTATATATCTCTATTATTTGGGCTTATTTCTACATCTATGATATTTGGTTCAAGTTGGGATCACTGCCATTACCTCCCAGCTTGAGGGGGAGAAGTAGAAGAGTACAAGAAAGAGGTATTTTATTCCATATGTTGTGAATGAGTTCATGTGACTAAAATATTCAACAAAAGGGAGCACAAAAGATGAAGCTTTTGCATCTAAGAAAAATATTTATATCGGATTATGATTATTTCATGGGTCCTTCTACAAGGTTTATTATTTTTGGTTCATGTTATGTGTTGGAAGATGGTCGTGTTATATTCAATTGCAGCTATGATGTCTCTTTGGGGATATTATTATTGAAGAAGAGGTGGCATTTTATCCTTTCTCATACCAACATTTATTTAACCCAGTCAAAAAATATCACAGTTGGGAAACCATGACGGAGGATACCCTGTCAAAAAATATCACGGTTGGAAAACCATGAAGGAGGAATTTATTATTACATCTATGTTATACCCCCCTGAATTGGCCAACTGGGCCTCATGGAAGAGAGCACCAGTGTGAGGGGGAGTGTTGGAAGATGGGAGGACTACCATTTTATACAAAAGGATTATATATGTCATTTGCAGCAAGTTGAGAATTCATGATGTTCTCTCACCCCCAGCTTGAGGAGGAGTGTTGGAAGATAAGGCCCAAGCCCACATGACCAAGGAAAGCCCACATATCTAAGAGTATTATAAGATGGGTCATATGACCAAAGAAGGCCCACAATATGGGCCCAAGCCCATAATAAGTAGGACCCACCATGATTACCACGAGCTGGCATCCTTGTCACATATGTTGGAAGATCAAGATGGACTTATCTTTAAGTGTTAGAGTTTGGGTGTAATTTGGACAAAGGTAGTTTTATTGTAATTGGACTCTACTACCTTCCTCTATTATAAATAAAGGTTCATGTACTCTGATTATAACAAATCAATGAAGTATTTCTCTTTTCTATAATTTCAACAGTTACCACAGCTGATAGATCCCAAACCAAAATTCTTGGGAAAGGATCCACTTCTATTACACCACTACTTCTGCTCAAAGATATCCTATTTGTTCCAACTTTTTCCTTGAACCTATTTTGAGTCTGTCAAACTTACTAAACACTTTAATTGCTCTATCACCTTCTCCCTCTTCTTGTGTTTTTCAGCATCTAACAACAAAGCGGGTGATTCGTGGAGGCCATGAACAAGGGCGGTTTTACTACTTGGACTTGCCTCAAATAAATGCAGTCTCAACCAAGCAAACCAAGGCAAGATTATGGTACAATCGATTGGGATACCCTTTAGCACCATCTCTTCAACATCTCTTTCCAACTTTTAAACATTTGTCAGTTGTAAATTGTGAAGTGTATCAACTAAGCAAACACCAGTGGACCATATACTCTCCTTAGACTGAACTTAAAGGTGTAGCTCCTTTTTCCTTGATCCACATTGATGTATGGGAACCCCTGAGTAGGGGTGGCATAGAATCGAGACGAGCTCAAACCTATCAATGTTCGAATTGGGCTTGATTTAAATATTTTGAACTCGAGCTCGACCCGAACCCAGCCTCGAGCCTAAAATTGTAATCGAGCTCGAGCCCAATAATTTTAACCGATTCTGAGCTCCAACATACATTTAAAACTTGTCAAATAATTTTAAATGAGTTCGAGCTCAAAAACATATGTCAAATAAATTGTATATAAAATTATGCATACATTTTACTTAATATTGGGCTTGACCTCTACCTAAAATTAGGTATAACCTATGTACATAATACCTGCAAAAAATTGTCTATACACTCTGCATAAAATTATTCATAAACTCTAGATAATAATATGCATAAACTTTATACAATAATCAAACACAAAAAATTAAATAAATATCAATATCAATTTATACTCACCCAAATAAAAACTATAAATCCAGTATAAATTTATAAACTATACTACTATTGACATCATCGTTTCCATGATGAGCAAATATCTGAGGCATTTTCTATGTTACTAGCATCCTGAACTATTTTTGTGCAATTATTTGACAAATTTAGTTTTGTTTATTAGTATCTTCCATAGCATGAAATCCTGTAAAGGTTTAATCTATTTGTACCCAGTAGCTTCATACTCTTGTCTATTAGACTCAACCATATAGTATTATTTTTAGTAGATGATCATGTGGAGTTAATATGTTTTTGTTTCAAGTTATTCAAAGAGATCATATAGACGACATTTTCCTTCTGATTTTTTCATTGAAGAAAACTTAAACTGGTGGAGTTAAATGGTGGGTCAAGTGGGAAAAGTACAGTAGTGCTATGCTCCTATGTACAATTTTCCTATTGTGCTTATGAAGATATCAACCATTCTTAATGCTCTTTTTAAAGGATATATTCTCACCAATCTTGTGAATTGTCCAGGGATATGTACCTTGTGCCCTAAGGTTTTGAAGTTAGAAATATCTCTTTTGAGAATGAACATTAGAAATACATGCCACTGAATAGTGTTGATATTTTATACTTGCATTCGATTGGAAAATTACCTTCTCTGAAGAAGAATTTTGGGCGCAATACTATGTTAGCTTGAGTAAGCATTGGTGCTGAGATAATGTCTAGACGCAACATTTTCTGATTATATACTGGATGTTTTAATATTAATGTTTATATATAAAGATGTGGCACCTTCATTTTGCCATCTCCATCCCAAAATGTGAGTTGTCACTCCTGAGCATCAATAATTTGGGTTGAGTCTTGAAATCAGAATGCTAGTATAAAGCTGGTCATCAAAAAGAGCAAGGCAACTAAGGAAAGATGATAGAACAGTGCAAAATAATGGAAAGCTCGAATCCAATAACAGGTGAAAAGTTTAAGGACTCAGAAAACCATCACGTTTTGTATGCATCTATTTTTTTTTATATATTGAGAGTCCAATGTAAGTGAGAGATCCTATCCCCAAAAACAAAGAGAGATGAAACACAGAGCCTTGAGGGCATCTTTGGATGTCAGCTTTCTCTTCCTACAATACTATGACCTATATTTGTATAGCTATATACTAATTAAAATCACCGCATATTTGTAGTATATTTGGTTGTCTTTTACAACAGTTCACTAAAGTGAATTGCAAAACACTTGTCTTGAGCATTTACTACTACATTTCTTTTGTTCTTTTTATTGGTCTCATCACCAGCATTATGTTTTTTTGGTGTCATCTGTCTATTCAGCCCTTGATGATGTGCAATAGGAGAAGATTTTTGTGGACATTTGCAGCAAATTCTTGTACTCCTGAGACAACTTTGATGTCAAAACTCTTTTTTTTTCCTAAAGCAACAAATTTTCTGGCATTATGCTTCAAGTGTTTCATGAACACTTATTCTTTGAAAAAAAAACTTTCTCATTTAATTCTGCAAAAGTCCTCTCTGTATGCCGACATGTCTGTATGAATCATGCAAGGTATAAAATAATCCTATACATACCTAAAAGACTGGCAATAATTCATAGAAATAGAACTATAAAACCACCATTAAAACTATAAAAAATGGCAATAATTCACATAAAAATAAGGGTAGGCTGATCTGACTTGAGGGGTGCACGTTTTCCCTCCTTTAATCACTAGCTTGGTTTCGAAAGGCTCTGCTCACCTCTAGCTCTGGTCTCCACTCTAATGGCATCAAGCTCCTCTGGTCACCACTATAATGGCCGCAAGCACCTCTAGCCGAGAGAGAGAAAGGGGAGAGAGGGGGTAGATGAGCTTCCTTTTGTCCTGTAACCTTTCAATAGGTTGCTCAGCTCTGTAAATTGTTCCTTGGTTACAAAAAATTGATTGGCGACGAAGAACGAAGAGATTGAGGAAGAAATCGTAGAAATATATGATGAAATCGAATAAAAATGAAAACTTACCTAAAGGGCCAGATTGCATACCTCTTCTTTCTTTGTTTAGGCTTGGAAAAGATCCGGCTGAGGGAACTTCATAACAACATCAGTGATTTCCTCCAGATTTTCATATGATTTTGTTAAGCCTCTCGAACCCCTGATTCACTACTCCTCAAAATCGAAGCCCAAAGAAACAACAAAAAGTCGAAGAGAGGAAAGGAAGGTTTGCCAAAAATATTAGGGCTCGGGCCCAAAATTGCTCGTTAAGTAATGAACCGGCTCGTAAGCCACCAAACCTAATCATGATTCGCTCGAGCTGGACTCATTTAGTTAAATAAGCCCGAACCTCATCTCGAACTCGGTTCGAGCTTGGGATTTTTTTAACCGAACTAAGCCGAGCTCGAGTTGTTCTTGAACCGATTCGATTCAATGCCACCTCTACCCTTGAGTGTCTCAAACATTTCCAGAGTTAAGTAATTTATCACTTTTATTGATAATTTTACTCAAGTCACATGAATATTCCACTTTGAAGAGAGATCTGAAATTTTATCCATATTTAAGTCATTTCATGCTATGGTGATCACTCAATTTGGATGGAAAATAAAAGTACTTTGGTCTGATAATACCAAAGGGTATCTCTCTAGTGACCTTGACTCCTTTTATCAAGAAAATGGTATTATCCATCAGATATCTTATGTTTATACCCTTCAACAGAACAGTGTAGAAGAATGGAAGAACCGACATCTCCTAGAGGTAGCCCATGACTTACTATACTACATGAAGGTACCATATTTCTACTGGCCACATGCCATACTTACTGCTTGTTTTCTTATTAATAGGTTACCCTCATCTGTACTCGGTCATAAATCCCCATACTCTTTATTATTTCAAAATTATGAACCATTTTCACTTCCTTCAAGATTTTTCGGTTGCACATGTTTTGTTCATGTGACATTACCTCAGAAAAATAAAGTTCACCCAAAATCTATCAAGTGTATCTTCTTGGGATACTCTCTCACACAAAAAGGTTATGTTTGTTATAACCCTATTCTCTAAAGGTTAATTGGGTCTAGGGATGTGACCTTTTTTTAAAACACTTCATACTACTTCAAAAATGCTCATCCGGGTCTCTCATTTGTACAAGCCTCTCCTTGATTGGTTATGCCCTTGTTGCAGATATTTTTTAACCTCTTGAAGCATCGAACGATACCACACCTACGAAGTTTATGGATCCCACCAAAGTAAGCCGTCTTCTTTCTATTGTCAATTTCTTACATCTATTTCTTCCACCTTTGTGCCATAGTCCTATCAGGAAGCTCCGACGCATCCAGGATGGAAAGCCAATGGAAGAAGAAATGCATGCACTATATGAGATTTAGATGTGGACTCTAGTTCCTCTTCCTTCACACAAGAAACTCGTGGACTACAAGTAAGTTTATACCATTAAACACAATCTCGATGAATCAGTTGCTCGCCTTAAGTCACACGTCATTGCCAAAGGCTATATTCAGTGCTATGGAATCGATTATGCAAAAACATTCTCTCTGGTGCCCAAACTGAACTCGGTATGTATATTGTTATCCCTTGTTGCTAATTCATTACGGTCGGTATATCAGCTTAATGTAAAAAAATGTTTTCTTGAATCGGGATATTAAATAAACAATATATATATGCTATAACCACCTGAATTTTTAGTTGAGGGGGAGTTGATATACAGATTGAGAAAATCACTATATGGTCTAAAACAGTCTCCTCAAGCTTGGTTTGATAAATTTAGCTAAGCAATGATACGGGTTGATTTCATTGATGCTCAGTAGATCACTTTGGGTATTTATTAAAGACAACCCCAAAGGGAAAGTACTCCTTACAATCTATGTAGATGATATTGTCTTAATCGGCAATGATTCAAATAACATTCAAGAGGCCAAAAACAAGATATGTGAAAAGTTCAAAATAAATGATCTTGGACTACTTAAATGTTTTCTAGGTATTGAGGTGTTACAATTGAAGCATGAGATCATATTATCTCAAAGAAAATATGTCTTTGATCTACTTGAGGAGATAGGAATGATGGGATGTAGACCAGCAGATACCCTATGGATTCAAATACCGAGCTATCTGCAAGCTCTGGAGAAGATGTTGATATAGGGAAAATATCAAATACTTGTGGGAAAACTTAGTTACCTCAATGTAACAAGACCAAATATATCATATACAATAAGTGTGGTAAGTCAATACATGCACAAACCACAACTTACTCATTGGCAAGTTTTGGAAAGAATATTACGATATTTGAAAGGAGCTCCAGGACGAGGACTTCTCTATAAAAACCATGGTCACTTCAACAAAAAGGCTTCTCATATGCAAACTAGGTTGGATCCTTGGATAATACAAAGGCCACTTCTAGATTTTGTACACTGGTTGGAGGAAATTTGGTTACATAGAGAAGTGAGAAGCAGAATGTGGTTGCAAGGTCGAGTGCAGAGGCAAAATATAGAGCTATGGCACACACATTCAGTGAGCTTATATGGATCGGATCCTTTCCACTGATTTGGGATTCTATAATGGAGCTTTTATGGATCTACATTGCGATAATCAAGATGATATACATATCACTTCGAATCCGATCTTCCTTAAAAAAAACATAACATATTGAGGTGGACTGCCACTTTATATAGGAAAAATTCCAAGTTGGCATAATATCTCTTAGACATATCTCATCACAAGAACAAATTGTAAACATCCTCACAAAGCCAGTCACTCACAAGATCTTATCCACCATTTGCAGCAAGTTGGGCTTTTATAAAGTTTTCCCACCCCTTGCTTGAGGGGGAGTGTTAGAAGATGAGCTCAAGTTCACACGTCCAAGAGAGGTGGCATCATGGTAAATAAGAAGAGATCTCATAAAGATGGCACGAGTATATAATTACTCAAGAAGAAATATGTCTACTTATGTAAAACTTGTAGCCCTAAGGGCATTATAAACATTGTAACATCCTCTCAAAAAATAAAAATAGAGGCCCTTGGATTGGGGTAGAGTATCAAGTTCTCTCCCCTTCTCTCAATTTGTCCAAGCCCTTTGCAAGCCTAAAGACTCTTATCTTCTTTCTCATTCCCTCTTTTCTTCTCTAGCCAAGTTCTCTCTTTCCCTTTCTTTTCTTCTCTTCTTCTTCTCTTCTTCTTCTCTTCTCCTCTCACACTCTTCTTTGCTCAAGGTCCTAATCAAGAGATCCTAAATTCAACACCTACAATAGTCAATTCAAAACTTAAAATCTTCCTCTACAACATAATGGGCCACAATGTTAGAACAATGCTCTGATACCATGTTGACTTTTAAGACTCCATAGATTACATCATGGTGAAAGAAGAAGAACACAAGTTGGGGAGAAAACAAGAGGAAATATGAGGATATGAACTTATTCCAAAACCTCCTCCTTAAGCTCTATTTATAACTAATAAAGGTACAATATTACAATTATATCCATCTCCTAGTAGGAGTGAAGAAGAGACAAGAAACATAAACTAATTACATCAATGACACCCTAATTATATCATATCTTCCAACAGAGTTTGAATTAAAAGATTCAATGGGCAAATCATATATTGGACTCACACAAAAGATATCAAATAAGGAGACAAAAATTTAGCCAAGAACTATTAATTTGAATCAATTTATTTCAAAGAGTGATCAAATATAGTTAGTTACCTTACAACCTTGAGGTAGGTTTCTTCATAAAATTGGATAGAAAAAAAATGTTTCTTTGATTGAGGGAACTCTGAAGAACTGAGGCAGTTGTCTCCACAAAGTTGGGACTAGATATAGTTTAAATAGAATAGATTCCAATATTAAAAAAATAGCCATTTTTCCTCTAAAAATGACTCTTACTACTCTTGAAAAATTGATCAAGGTGGGATTTGTTGAATTTAGGACCCCATTAATAATATCTCGAACAAGGGGAGAGAGAGAAACAAAAAGGAAAAGAGGGCTCTCGGGTAGAGAGAGGAGAAGAAGAAAAAACTAAAGAGAGGAGAGGGATTTCTTTCACGTGAATGAGAGAAGAGTGAGCTTGATTGAATGCCTCAACCAAGACCCCCTATTTATACTATTTCCAATACATAATTAGAGAAACTCCTTAATCAATTAGGATTCCTACTTTCCTTATAATACATCGATTTAAGGAAGATAAATCAATCATATAAATCAAGGAAGATATGCAAATCTTTCCAACTCATGTTGGGAAAGATACCAGCTCGTCATGCCCATGCAGGTCCCACTTGATCCTCATATCTTTCAATGTATTCCAGCTCATGTGGTGACTCCTCTTGGCTGACGTCCTCATGGTGGGTCCCACCATAGTTGCACGTCATGGTGGGTCTCACATTGTAACACTCCTCCTCAAGCTAAGAGTGAGAAAACATCGTAGATGCCCAGCTTGCTGTAGATGGTGGACAAAATTTAATGAGTGACTAATTTGGTGAGAATGTCTACAACCTGGTTTTGCGAAGATATATGTTTGAGGGATAAGATGTCTACAGTAATATTTCCCTTATGAAGTGACAGTCTATTTCAATATGCTTTGTTCTCTCAGAGAAGATTGGATTCGATGTGATGTATATTGCGGTCTGATTATGACAATATAAATCCATAGAAACTTCTTTGTAGAATCCAAGTTTAATAAGAAGGGATCTGATCCATATGAGTTCACAGGCCGTGTGTGCCATGGCCATGTATTCTGCTTCTATACTAGACCATGCCACTACATTCTTTTTCTTGCTTATCCATGTAACCAAGTTCCCTCCAACCATCGTACAATATCCCGAAGTGGATTTTCTATCATCCGGAGATCGTGCCCAATCAGCATCTGAGAATCCTTCGATGTTGAAGTGACCATGATTTTTATAAAGAAGTCATCTTCTAAGTGCTCCTTTCAGATATCGCAATATCCTTTCTTGTGCTTGCCAATGACTGAGTTGTGGGTTGTGCATATATTGACTTACCACAATGACTGAGTTTTGGCCTCATTACGCAGAGGTAAATAAGTCTTCCCACCAATCTTTGATATTTTCCGATGTCTACTTCTTCTCCAGTACCTGCACATAATTTTGTATTTTGGTCCATAGGAGTTTCTAGTGGTCTGCATCCCATCATTCGGGTCTCCTCTAGTAGATCAAGGACATCCTTCCTTTGAGATAATATAATGCCATGTTTGGATTGTAGTACTTCAATACCCAGAAATATTTGAGCAGTCCAAGATCCTTTGTCTGGAATTCTGCACATATCTTTTCTTTTGTTTTCCGGATTCCCTCGGGATCACTACTGGTTATAATGATATCATCAACATATACTGCCAAAACTACCTTCGCCTTTGATGTGTCTTTTATAAATACTGAGTGATCTCCAGAGCATCTGTGAAATATGGCCCTATGAGTGCTTGGCTAAAATTTTCAAACCATGCACGACGAGACTATTTCAGACCATTGAGGGCTTTTTTTAGTCGACAGATGGACTCCCTCTCAACAACATACCCAGGAGGTTATTGTGTATAAATTTCTTCTCTAATATCCCCATTCAGAAAATCATTTTTTACATCAATTTTGTATACCTTCCAGGAAGAATTAGCGGCCAGATATAATAATACACGTACCAAATTCATTTTTGCCACTAGAGAGAAGGTTTCTTCATAATCAATGCCATAACTTTGTGTATAGCCTTTAGCAATGAGGCGAGCTTTCAAGTGAGCCACAAATCCGTTTAGATTATGTTTCACTGTAAATACCCATTTGCAACCGATGGGTTTCTTATCAGATGGAAGTGGTACTAGTGCCCCTGTCTAATTTTCATAAAGTGCATGCATTTCTTCATCCATTGCCGCCTTCTACCCTGGATGTTTGAGAGCTCTTGATAGGACTGGGGTACAAATATGGAGGAAATAGCCGAGAGAAATTGATAACATACAGGGGACAGACGATGATGACACACAAAATTTGTTATGGGATAAAAGTAGATGGCATGGTGCATGATCTGGGTTCTTTTCTGAGGGCAATAGGACAAGTATCATATTACGGGCCAAAAATAACTGGAGAGGATGGACTTGCCTTGGTGGGATACATAAACTCAGAAGGTGTGGTGTCAGCCAATGTTTCTAGGGGCTGATTTGTTTCTATAGCATGGGGCACAACCGGTTGAGAAGAACCTAGTACTAAAGATAGACCTAGAGGAGAATTGCCAAAATAATATGGAAAATCTTCAAAAAATGTGACATCCCTGGACACAACTAAACACTGAAGAGTGGGATTATAGCAAACATATCCCTTTTGGATGCGAGAGTATCCTAAAAAGATACACTTGATAGATTTTGGATCAAGTTTACTGTGTTTGGGGGAGGAAATATGGACAAAACATTGACACCCGAAGACTCTAAAGGGTAGTGAAAAAGGATCATTATTGGGTAATAATAAAGAGTAAGGGGATTTATTACCAAGAATGGAAGATGGTAACCGGTCTATGGGAAAGCATGCGGTAAGGATTGTATGTGGCCAATAAAAGTATGGAACTTTCATGGCATATAGTAAACCGCGAGCTACCTCAATGTTGGAAGATATGGCCCAAGCCCACACAACCATGGAAGGCCCACAAGATGGGCCCAAATCCATAAGAAGTAGGACCTACCATGATTACCACAAGCTGGTATCCTTACCACATAAGTTGGAAGATCAAGGACTCACAAAGACATCTTTATCTTATGGTCATGTCCTAGAGGAGTTCTAGTTTGAGTTATGTTTGTCTTTTATCTATATTGAGTTATTTAATTATGCTAGGATTTATCTTTAACTGTTAGAGTTTGGGTGTAATTAGGACAAATATAGTTTTATTGTAATTGGACTCTACTACCTTCCTCTATTATAAATATAGGTTCATGTATTCTGATTATAATAAGTTAATGAAGTCAATGAAGTATTTTTATTTTCCATAAATTCAATAAGGTATCAGAGCAAGGTCTGTGAGTTGACTTGGTCAACCCACAGAGATAATGAGATCCTTTTCTCTAAACCCTAAAACCTAAGTCTAGGTTCAAAGTTATTTTTTTTAGTCCCTACACCTGTAGTTTGCTTTGCGTTTTTCACCTCTATACTGAGATTTTTATATTACAAAATATATATTGACATAAATATATTTGAGTCTAATTTCCAAGGAAAAATGATTTGTTCCAATTGGATTTATCTACAAAAATAAATCGATATTTGAATGAGCGAAGTTCACATTGCAAAAGAGGTTCGAGCAGCATCAAAAAGCTTCAACTTTCGAGGTATATTATGCTATAAAAATTGAGACTTTATATGGATATATATCAAAATAAAGAAAGATTTGTAAGTATATTCTCTAACATATTCAACCAATTTTCAATCGGATTTATTTACAAAGATAAATCAATATTTGAAGTAGCGAAGGTCAGATTGGAAAAAAAGGTTCAAGCAGTAGCAGAAATCTTCAACTTTCGAGGTATTTTATGCTATCAAGAATGAGACTTTATATGAACAATTATATATCAAAATAAAGATATGTAATTATATTTTCTTTCCTATTCAACCAATTCTCGATCTGACTTTTTTTATAAGGTGATATTGATCTTGGAAGAGTCAATGGTCATGCAGTAAAAAAAGGAGAAACAATGCTTAGTTTGGCCAGATGACAGAGACCGAAATATATCAGATTATTTATATTCTGATAATTAAATTTTATGAAGATAAGTTATACTTGGATGAAAGGTATTTAAGTCTAGTTTCGTAAGGAGAAATTTTATGTCAATTTGATCTATATTTAAAGATATATTTGCATTGGAAGATTCAAAGGTCATGTTGGTATTCTGTTGTATTGAAAAATCTGCATTTATGTCCTTTGTTTTGCATCACTGTTTGAGATATATCAAGAAAATATCTCACTTCTCCCTGGTTTGGGGGCTTATTTACACATCTCTATTATTTGGGCTTATTGCTATATCTATGATATTTGGTTCAAGCTGGTATCACTGCCATTACCCCCCTGCTTGAGGGGGAGAAGTAGAAGAATTACAAGAAAGTGGTATTTTATTTCATATTTTGTGGATAAGTATATGTGACCAAAATATTCAAGAAAAGGGGAGCACAAAAGATGAAACTTCTACATCTAAGAAAAAATATTTATATCTGATTATGATTATTTCATGTGTCCTTCTACAAGGTTTATTATTTGGTTTGAGTTATATGAGTTGGAAGATGGTCGTGTTATATTCAGCTATAGCTATTATATCTCTTTAGGGACATTAGTATTGAAGAAGAGGTGGCCTCATACCATTATTTATTTGTCCCCATAAAAAATATCAAAAATGTCAATGGTTGGGATTCCATGACGAAGGAACTTAATACCCGTCAAAAATATCAAAAATGTCAATGGTTGGGATTCCATGACAAATGAACTTAAAACCCCATAAAAATATCAAATGTCAACGGTTGGAACACCATGATGGAGGAACTTATTATTACATCTATGTTATACCCCCCTGAATTGGCCAGTTGGGCCTCAAGGAAGAGAGCACCAGCATGAGGGGGAGTGTTGGAAGATTGGAGGACTGCCAATTTATACAAAAAGATTCTATACATCATTTGCAACAAGTTGGGAGTTCTTGATGTTCACTCACCCCCAGCTTGAGGGGGAGTGTCGAAAGATAGGGCCATCTTTATCTTATGGTCATGTCCTAGAGGAGCTCTAGTTTGATTTATGTTTGTCTTTTATCTATATTGAGTTATATAATTATGTTAGGACTTATCTTTAAGTGTTAGAGTTTGGGTGTAATTGGGAAAAATGTAGTTTTATTGTAATTGGACTCTACTACCTTCCTCTACGATAAATAGAGGTTCATGTACTTTGATTATAATAAGTTAATGAAGTCAATGAAGTATTTTTCTTTTCCATAGATTCAACACTCAAGAATATGACGGTTCTCCCGTTCAGCTACACCATTTTGTTGAGGAGTATAGGCGCATGAGGTTTAATGAATAATGTCATTTTCTTGACTAAAGGAGTCAAGGTCTTTGGAGGTGTATTCTTCGGCATTATCTTACTAAAGTATTTTAATTTTCTGACCAAATTGAGTGAGTACCATAGCATGAAAAGATTTAAAAATTAATGGTATTTCGGAACACTCTTTAAATAGAAATAACCAAGTGGTACGAGTGAAGTCATCAAAAAATGTGATGAAATATTTTTCTTGAGAAATGTTTGAGACACTCAAGGGTCCGCATACATCAGTATGAATTAAGGCAAATAGAGTGACACTTTTAACTTCTAGTCGAGGTGAGTATGTAAACCTCTGATGTTTACTCGTTTGACAGACTTCACATTGAAACTTTGACTTTATTTTCTAAGTAGAAAAAAAATGATGAAGAAATTGTGCAAACGGATGTCCCAACCGGTTCTGCCATAACCTGGTTTCAGTTTCACTGGTTGAAACGGTATTTATTTTTGGCACATCTAGGTATTAGAGCCCCCCTTGTTCATGACCTCCATCAATCACCTGCTTCGTTATAAGATCATGAAACACACATGAAGTGGGTGAGAAGGTGATGGAGCAATTAAAATGTTTGGTGAGTTGACTAACTCATAAAATATTTAAAGGTAAGGTAAGAACAAAAAGGATATCAGATAGCGGAAGTGATGGTGTAACAGAAGTGGATCATTTCCCTTGAACTTTAGTTTGGGAGCCATTAACTATGGTAACATATTTATGTGAAGGACACAGAGAAACTGAGTGTAATAAATATTTGTTACCTATAAGATGTTCGGAGGCACCAGAGTCAATTATCCAAGATGAAGAAGAGGTAGATAGCATACCTGAAGCAGTGGTGGCAGTGGTAGTTGAGGAAGTGCTTGGAGTAGAACCCGTCATTGTTCTCATTTTTTGGAACATCTCATACAGTTCATCAGTCAATGTTTTCTTTGTTGGAAGTGTGGTAGACTGATCTTCTTTTGTTTCACTCACTAAGGCTTGGTTAGCCTTATTCTAGTATGGTTTTCCAGTGAGTTTATAACAATTTTCTCTTGGGTGGCCTAGGATGCCACAGTAGGTGCAATCTTTCAAATGGAAGTACTGGTCTCTAGTGTGGTCAAATTTCCCACAATAAGTGCATTCCCTTCCATCTGTTCTATCAAACCCATTCCTTCCACCTCTTCCTCGACCTCCTCCATAATTTCAGCCTCAGCCTCGGCCTTGGTTAGATAATGGCCCCCTATGTCCAGAGTACATAACGGAGGATACTTCAATTTTAGAGGAAGAGGCATCTAGAATATGGAGAAGTGTGGCATATACATCATCAAAGGTGGGAACCGCATAAGAGCTAAGAAGTTGACTCTTAGCAACTTCAAGATACGGTTTGATGTTAGCAAGGCCTATGGCTTTGACTAAGGCTTCTTTTTGTTTGTTTTGGACAGAGACATCTATGGGGGTAGGCTAGGCAATTTTCTACTCTTGAAGAAGACCTCTAAACCGAGCCAAATATTCATGAATATTGTCTCCTTTTTTAGTGGTAAGCATTCTTTGGAGAATATCGTATGGTCTATGTAAGTTATCGGAGCTAGAATACAGCTTAGTACATGTCTCCAAAATTTATTTAGTCATGTCAAGATGAATAATATTATTGGAGACATGTTCTTCCATGTTGTTAATAAGCCAACTAATCGCCAAAGTATCATTCTTCAGCCACTTGTTGTAAAAAATATCATCTTCATCAATAGGTGGTCCACGAGTGGTGAGGTGACTATGGAGGTCTTTTGTTATAAGGCATCGGCGAACCAATGTGGACCAACTCCTATAATTTGATACCCCTCGCAAGGGTACATTAGTAATCTTGAGGATATAACTATTTTGACCCATGTATTCTTTAGCCGTAATAGGCAATTCACTTTTAAAAAATTCTCCAATCAACTACTAGTCAAAGAACCCAAGTATAGGTTTTTTAACCAAATCGGTTAATGGAGAGGCTTTAACATAAAAGCTAAAAGATCAAATTTCTGAAAAAAAATTCTCAAATAATCATTCATAAGAGGCTCAATACCATTCTTCTTTATCAAGGAATCTCATTCCCATAGAGTTATAACTCTTTATGCAAAAATTTCAACATAAACTAGTCTCGGTCAAAAAAAATTTCAAACTGACAAAAACTACCTTGATAACTTCTTCTAATCCAAGATGAAAATATTTCCACAACCTCATAATATGAATACATGCATAAAAAAATCTCTAAACCATCCTTTTAATATCCGAAAACTAGTAGCATAAATCAATAATATCATAAACAGAAATAAACTTATCTTATGGGCTTCAATCTTGCTTCATGAAGACCCTTCTATGATCATATCTGCTTAGAGCATTCCTTTGACATGGGGATCCTAAATTGGTTGCTCTGATACCATGTTGAATTTAGGACCCCATGAATAACATCTCAATCAAGGGGAGAGAGAAAGAAAAAAGAGAAAAGGAAAAGAGGGTTCTCGGGTAGAGAGAGGAGAAGAAGAAAAAACTAAAGAGAGAAGAGGGATTTCTTTCACGTGAATGAGAGAAGAGGAGAGCTTGATTTAGTGCCTCAACCAAGACCCCCTATTTATGCTATTTCCAATACATAATTATGGAAACTCTTTAATCAATGAAGATTCCTACTTTCCCTTATAATACATCAATCTAAGGAAGATAAATCAATCGTATAAATCAAGAAAGATATGCAAATCTTTCCAACTCATGTTGGGAAAGATACCAGCTCGTCATGCCCATGTGGGTCCCACTTGATCCTCATATCTTTCAATGAATTCCAGCTCATTCCAACTCATGTGGTGACTCCTCTTGGGCTGACATCCTCATGGTGGGTCCCAACATAGTTGCATGTCATGGTGGGTCCCACATTGTAACAGGATTTAAAAATACAAGAAAGTATTTAAAATCTTTGTTTCGAGCTATTGATTTCAATGTTTGGTCACATATAAATTTTGAAGACCGACAATTGTCAATTCAAAACTCAAAATCTTCCTCTACAATATAATGGGTCACAATGTTTGAACAAATGCTATTGTTCAAACATTTTTGTTCTATCATGTGCTATCTCTCTGGGGGATTGTTCAAACAACTCTCTATGTTCAAACAAGTGGATTTGATTGAAAAATTCTTTCCCTATTAGAAATTTTTGTCTAATATTCCTTAGATGGATAAATTTCTTTTAAGTGTGCTTTGTTTGAAGAGGAAGACATTGTGGAGACAGAACAAGAGGGTCAAGAGATTTCACTTCATGTCATGACTGGCTTGCGCAGTTCTAACACCATGCCGGTTCGGGCCCAGTTGCATCATCTACAGTTACTAGCTTTAGTTGACTCTGGCAGCACGCATAACTTCATCAGTCAGCCAGCGGCAGAACAACTTGGGTTAGTAATCCAGCAGCAAACAGGCCTCTCCGTCTCAGTGCCCAATGGGGCCAAAATTGCCAGTGTGGGAATATCTACAGCCACCCTCTTTAATATTGAGGGACACTCCTTTATTGTAGATTTCTTGTTGATTCCACTGACAGGATTTGATCTGGTACTGGGAGTTAAATGGCTCCAACTGTTGGGGCCTATTTTGTGGGATTTCCAGGCTCTGACCATGACCTTCACAGAGGACCAGCGTCAGATCACATTGCATAGCACCCAGGCACCAGTGCCCTGCACACTTCAAGTCGTTCAGGTCCAGAGCACCGACAACTGTAAGTTATCTCAATTACTTACAAACTTTGATGATATATTTCATGAACCTACTGCTCTTCCGCCTATTCGCCACTGTGATCACCGCATCCGATTGAAGATGGGAATTGAACCTATGGTGGTTCGGCCTTACCGTTACCCTCACCTATAGAAGGATGAAATTGAGAGGCAGTGCCAAAATATGCTCGCCCAAGGAATTATTCAGCCAAGCAGGTCTCCTTTCTCATCCCCGATATTACTGGTCAAAAAGCATGATAAGTCGTGGAGGTTTTGTGTGGACTACAGGCAACTCAACGCTCACACAATTAAAGACAAATTTTCAATCCTAGTGGTGGACGAGTTGCTAGATGAGTTACACGGTGCCACTATATTTACCAAGCTGGACCTGAAGTCTGGCTATCATCAGATCCGCGTTCATCCTTCAGATGTGGAGAAGAATATGTTTCGCACGCACCACAGTCATTTCGAGTTCCTCGTGATGCCATTTGGTCTCTCCAATGCGCCTTCCACATTCCAGGCCCTCATGAATGAGGTATTTTCCTCTCTCTTGCGGAAATATGTTTTGGTATTTTTTGATGATATATTGGTGTATAGCAAAAATTGGGACAAGCATCTTTAGCACCTTCACTAGGTATTTACTCTTCTCCGCTCCCATCGTTTGGTTTTAAATAAGGCCAAATATTCTATGGGCACCTCCGAAGTGGCATACTTGGGCCACGTTATTTAAGCAGTTGGGGTGAAGGTTGACCAGAGTAAGATTCAGGGCGTCACCGATTGGCCTCCTCCCACCTCCATTACAGCCTTAAGGGGATTTTTGGACCTCGCTGGGTATTACAGGAAATTTATCCACAGCTATGGCCAAATTGCAGCACCGCTCAACAACCTACTCAAGAAAAATGCATTCACCTGGTCCGAAACAGCGGCTCATTCCTTTCAGCAGTTGAAAGAAGCCTTATCATCAGCGCTGGTTTTGCAGCTACTGGACTTTGATGAGTTATTTTTGGTGGAATGTGATGCTTCGGGTGGCGGTATCGGTGCAGTGTTACATCAACAAGGACACCCGATCGTTTATTTCAGCCGCCAGCTTGGCCAACACCATCACAAGTTAGCAGCTTATGAGAGGGAATTGATCGGTTTAGCTAAGGCAATATAGCATTGGCGGCCTTATCTTTGGGGGCGCCCATTTCTGATTCACATCGATCATTGTAGCCTCAAGTATCTTCTTGAGCAGCGCCTCACCATCTCCCCTCAGCAGCATTGGTTAAGTAAACTGATGGGGTTTGACTTTACCGTGGAGTATAAACCTGGGAGTTTGAATGTGGGGGTTGATGCTTTATCTCGCCGAGACATTCCAGAGCCGCACTTACATGCTATCAGTCAGCCCAGAGCTCTCTTGTTAGATTCTATTAGGGAGGAGACACAACAGTATCCAGAACTTATTGCATTATATCATGAGATTCAGCAGGCGACATCAAAGAAACAGTGGATGATGCAGGATCGTCTTATCCTATTCAAAAACCGGATTTTTCTGCACCACACGTCACCACTTATTCACAGCATTCTAGCCTCTTTTCATGACAGTACACATGAGGGCCGACAAAAAACATATTTCTGAATCAGTCGGGCCTTTTATTGGAAGTGTATGAAGCGCAGTATAGCAGATTATGTGGCGGCTTGTCAGATTTGTCAACGGAATAAAGCTGAATCACTAAGTCTAGCCGGGTTGCTCCAACCACTTCAGCTACCGTCACAAGTCTGGTCAGATATTTCCATGGACTTCATTGATGGCCTTCCCTCTTCGTCCTGCAAATCCATTATATTTGTAGTGGTTGATTGTTTCTCAAAGTATGACCATTTCCTCCCTCTGGTGCATCCTTATACAGCAACTCACGTAGCTCAGCTATTGATGGATAATATTGTCCGATTACATGGGATGCCTACCTCCATTACCAGTGACAGAGACGCTATCTTTACCAGTACATTCTGGAAAGAACTATTCAAGCTGCAAGGCACAATGTTGGCGTTCTCTTCTGCCTACCATCCGCAGACTGATGGACAGACCGAGGTTGTCAACCGGACGATTGAGATGTATCTTCGTTGTTTCACGGGGGACTCACCTAAATGGTGGGTTAAGTGGCTCGCCTGGGCTGAATTCTATTACAACACCTCCTACCATAGCGCACTCGGAACTACTCCATTCAAGGTAGTATATGGCAGAGATCCGCCTCGACTTTTATCGTATGAACCAGGTGCATCCAAGGTAGCCACTTTGGACCAATCTTTAGTAGAAAGGGACGTCATGCTCAGTGAGGTGCGCACTCATCGCCAGGAGGCCCAGCATACTATGAAATTATATTATGATAAGAAGCACTGAGAAGTATTCTTTTCTCCAGGAGATTATGGATGGCTGCGTCTCCAATATTACAAGCAGCTTTCACTGAAAGCCTCCAAACGCCACAAGCTCTCTCCGAAGTATTATGGTCCCTTTCCGGTGATGGACCGCATTGGCACCGTCGCCTACCGCTTGCAGCTTCCGCCAGAGACAAAGATCCACAATGTGTTTCATGTCTCCCAACTGAAGGCCTTCCAGGGCGACTCTCCCTTGCTGCACACCCCTCTGCCACCACTACATGAGGGACATGTCCTTTCTACTCCAGTGCAGGTGTTGCAGGCTCGTCGCATTCAGGGTGATTGGGAGATACTAGTGCAGTGGGCTAATGCTGACCCCAGTGACACTACATGAGAGCCCATAGCAGCTTTCAGAGGCTTATACCCCTCTTTCGAGCTTGAGGAATAGCTCTTTCTCCAAGAGGGGGGTGATGTTATGGACTCCATAGCATCACGAGTTATCAACAGGTGTAGGAATTAAATTATGTTATTTTCCTATTCATGTAATTCAATTTGGTTTGGTTTGGTTTAGATGTAATGTGACATGAACCAGTTTACCCATGGGTCTACCTTGTATCTCCGTCCTCAACCCTATTTATGGGGACATCAAGGTGAATGAAAGCAAGCATTGAGAAAATTAGAATTAATCAGGTCGGATTCTCCCTCAGTAGTCTAGTTCGGATTCTTCCACTGAGGTCCAGGTCAAGCTTCCTTCAAAGCTCAATCATTCCATTCCGAATCCCACCATTCCACATTCCAGAAACAAGAATCCTCTTCCAGCGTCAATATTCAATATGGAGGGAAGAGAGGAAAGAAGGGTGACTCGATCCATGGCTCGGGAAGATCCTAACATACTGGATTCAATGTAATGTGTATTTCTTCTTGATTGTCATAGTATAGATCTATCGGAGCTTCTTTGTAGAATCCCAATTTATTGAGAAGAGATCTTATCCATATGAGTTCACTAACAGTGTGTGCCATGGCTCTGTATTATGCTTTTGCACTAGATCGTGCTACTATATTTTGCTTCTTGTTTTTCCATGTAACCAAATTCCCTCCAACCATCGTACAAAATCCATAAGTAGATTTTCTGTCATCCAGGGATCCGGCCCAGTTTGCATCTGAGAATCCTTCGATGTTCAAGTGACTATGGTTTTTATATTGAAACCCTCTTCCTAGAGCTCCTTTCAGATATCGTAGTATCCTTTCATAGCATACAATAAACCTCGAGCTACCACAAGAATATGACGGTTCTTCCATTTGGCTACACCATTTTGTTGAGGAGTATAGGCACATGATGTTTGATGGATAATGCCATTTTCTTGACAAAAAATGTCAAGGTCTTTGGAAACATATTCTTTAGCATATCAGACCGGAGAATTTTTATTTTTTGACCAAATTATGTGAGTACCATAGAATGAAATGACTTAAAAATAAATGGTATCTCAGAATGCTCCTTAAATATAAACAACCAAGTTGTGCGAGTGAAATCATCAATAAATGTAATAAAGTATTTTGCTTTAGAAATATTGGAGACACTCAAGGGCCCCCAAACATCCCTATGAATTAAAGAAAATGGAATAACACTTTTGACTTCTGGACGAGGAGAGTATGTACTCCTTTGATGTTTACTCAATTGGCAAACCTCACAACGAAATTATGACCTTAGTTTAAGAAAAGGAAACATATAATGAAGAGATTGTGCAAATGGATGTCCCAACCAATTGTGCCATAACCATGTCTCATTTTTAGTAGTGGAAACTATATTCATTTTTCTCACATCCAAGTAGTAAAGCCCTCCTTGTTCATGGCCTCCACCAATCACCTGCTTCGATATAAGACCTGAATGACACATGAAGTGGGTGAGAAGGTAACAGAGCAATTAAAATATTTTGTCAGCTGACTAACAGATAACAGATTCAAAGGGAAAGTAGGAATGAAAAGAATATCAGTGAGCGGAAGTGATGGTGTGACAAAAGTGGAACCTTTCCCTTGGACTTTGGTTTGAGAACCATCAACTATGGTAACAAACTTGTGTGAAAGAATCGAAGATAGAGAATGTAATAAATTTTTGTTAACTATAAGATGCTCGGAGGCTCCTGAGTCAATTATCCAGGATGAAGATGAGGCAAATAGCATACCTGAAGCGGTAGTGGCAGCAGTAGTTGCGGAGGAACTAGTAGAAGAACCCTACATTGTCTCCATTTTCTGAAATAGCTCATACTCTTCTTCAGTAAAAAATTTATGTGTTGCTGATTTTGTGGGTTGTTCTTCTTTTGTATCACTTATAAAGGCTTGATTAGCCCTTGTCAATTTTAACTGTCCATTGGCTTTATAGCATATTTCTATATAATGGCCATATTGTCCACAATAAGTACACGCCTTGGAATCCTTGTAATAGTATTGATCTTTAGTGTGGCCAATTTTTTTTACAATGAGTGCATTCTTTCCCATCTGCTCTGCCAGCACCAGTCCTTCCACCTCTTTCTCTGCCTCCTCTATAACCTCTGCCTATAATCCTCTATGATCGGAATAAATAGCGGATGACACTTCAGTAGTGGAGGAAGAAGTGTCTGGAATACGAAGTAGTGTTGCTCATACATCATCAAACTTGGGGACAGCTGAATCACTCAGAAGTTGACTCTTGGCAATCTCAAGATGGGGTTTAATATTTGCAAGACAAATAGCAATAATTAAGGCTTCCTTCTGTTTGTCTTGGATAGAAATATATGTGGCTGAAGGCTGAGCTAACTTCCACTCTTGAAGAAAGCCTCTAAAGCGGGCCAAGTACTCATGGATATTTTCTCCTTGTTTAGTATTTAACATTCTTTGGAGAATGTCATATGGTCTATGTAGAGTATCCGGGCAAGAGTACAATTTAGCACATGTCTCCAAAATTTGTTTAGTAGTGTCAAGATGAATGACATTGTTGGAGACATGTTCTTCCATGCTATTGATTAGCCAATTAATCACCAAAGTATCATTTTTCAACCATTTGTTATAAAAAATATCATCTTCATCAATAGGTGGTCCTCGGGTGGTGAGGTGACCAAGTAGGTCTTTTGTTATAAGGAACCTCCGAACCGATGTGGACCAACTCATAAAATTTGATACCCCATGTAAGGGTATGGTGGTAATTCTCAGTATATCACTTTTGATATTCATATTCTTTTCAGGCATGATAGGCCCTTCTTCAAAAAAATCTAATAATAACACCAAGTAGTACTCTTCAAACAACTCGATGTATGGGGAATTTTAGCATTGATGCTAAATTATCATTCTTATTTTTTTCTCTAATACCACTCATAAGAGACTCAATAACAATCTTAAATATCAGATGACTCTTGTTCCCACGAAAAAAAACTCCAACAATCTGATCATGTACTGGTCTCGGTTAACAGAATTTCCAAACTGACAAAATTGTTTTGATAGCTTCTTCTAGATAGAGAGGCATACATATCCATAATATAATAAGATGAAAGCATTCACATACTCATCCTTAAATCACCTTCTAAAATTCAGAAACCAGTAACATGAAAAAAAAATTGAACACTTATCTCACGGCTTGTGTTCTTCCTTAAAAAAAAAACCTTCAATGAGTAGTGTTGATCATCACTTCTTTAGAGCATTCCTTTGATGAGGGATCCTAAATTTAATGCTCTGATACTATGTTGAATTTAGGATCCCTTTTCCATAATTCCGAGCAAGAGAAAGAAGAAAGAAAAAAGAAGAAAAGGGAAGAAGGGCTCTCGGGTAGAGAGAAACAAAAAAGAGAAAAGAGAGGAGGCGCCAAGAAAAGAGAGAGAGAGAGAGAGAGAGAGAGAGAGAGAGAGAGAGATTTACTCAAGAAGAAGATGTGTAACTTGATTAATTCCCAATTACAACACCTATATTGATAGTAGAGGAAGAGGTAGAGTCCTTATACAATTAGCCTTTCAATCCTAATTACATTCCAACTATAACTCTCTAAGATAAGTCTATTCAAACCAATCTACTAGAAGACTAATATGAGTTGAAGTAGAACTCTTTCTTCATTCAGGTGAATATAATGGAGCATGCCAGCTCGTGGCCTTATCCTTGTGGGTCCCTCATGATCTTCCAGGTCATCTTGATAAGGTTGCTAGCTCTTGAGATATTTGTGGTCCCCACTTGATCTTCAAGTCTTCTAACTCATTTCAGTTTGTGCTTCTTAATTCCTTAACTCGTGCTTGCTTGGGTGAGGACTTTTCTTGGTGTCCCACGTCCTCATGGTGGGTCCCACCAGCTCGAGCACCATGGTCGGTCCCCACATTGTAACAAAGACCAACCAAGGCTAGCTCAGGTAGATGGGAGGAGAACCCAAGCTTCTCAGGTCTTTAGGCAAGAAGGGGACCCTCTTAGGCCAGTCAACTTGCTGGCCAAAAATTTATATAATTAATTCTCTAGTCTTCCTTGTAGAGAATAACAAAAAATCAATCATTGAGCAAGAAATCAAGTAAGGTAAGGAAGCAATTCCAAATTAGATCTTTCCAAGATCATTCCAAAAATATATTTGACTCCAGCTTGGGATAAACCAGTATATATTCAATTCCTCATGAATTAGGCAAGATATAATTTATCGAAAATCAAACAAAATCAGGCCAAATCAAGAAGATATTGTAAGATCTTCAAAAACAACAATCTTTCTTCAAATGAATTGGCGTCAACTCGCCACTTCTTTTCTTATTTTGTGTTTGATTCCTTTTATGTAAAACACAATATTCGATGGTTAATTTTCCAAGAACAATCAGCCACCTCATGGTTCTCAAAAAATTCTCCAAAAAATCACAAACCGAGTAGAATTCTTCAAACAACTCGGTTAATGGAGAAGCTTAGCATAGAAGCTAAGTAATTAGATTTTTGAAATCCAATGGATAAAAAACCGCTCATAATAGACTCAAGAAAAATTTTCTTCATCAAGAAAATCTGTTTCCACAAAATTATAACATTTTATGCAGAAAATCTCAACATAAACCAATTTTCAGCCAAGAACTTGCAAACCGACAAAACTACCTTGGTAAACTTCTTCTAACCTAAGATGCATAAATCTCAATAATTTCATAAGATTAAGACAACAATAAAATCATCTTTGAACCATCTCTAAAGATTTGAAAACCAAGAGCATGAAGTAATAATAACAAGAATGAAAAACTTATCTCACAAACTTCAATCATGCTTCATAAAGAGCCTTGTATGAGTAGATTTGATCATAACTTCTTCGAGCATTCTTTTGACGTGGGGATCCTAAATTTGATGCTCTGATATCATAATGAATTTAGGACTCCATGATTGAAACCTCTAGCAAGATGAGAGAGAGAGAAGAAAAAGAGCAAAGAGAGAGAGAGAGAGAGAGAGAGCTCATTTAGAGAGAAGAGAAGAGAAAAGAGAGAAAAAGAGTTTAGGCTAGAGAGAGATTCTTCACGAGTTGAGAAGTGGAGAGTTTGATTGAACCCTTCAAACAAAACTTTTATTTATACTATTTTCATTACATATTTAGAAATAAGATAGGATCCCTAATTGTCAAACGCCTAGCCAATACAACCCAAAAGACCGGTCTATTAAGTACGAAAAGCCAAGTACCTAACCCATCAGTGGACCAGGGGTGGACAGAACCTAACCCAGGTGGATTGGAACCACCTAGTTGTGACACCCACAGTTCCCATTACCTACCGCTTCTATCAGAATTCGAACACAAAACGTGGTGCCCAACTCTGATACCATGTCAGATGTCTAGCCAATACAACCCAAAAAACCGGTCTATTAAGTACAAAAAGCCAAGTACCTAACCCATCAGTGGACCAGGGGTGGACGGAACCTAACCCAAGTGGATTGAAACCACCTAGCTTTGACTCTAATATCTCTAATTACATCAATCATGATTATCCAAATCTACATAAATCAAGGAAAGATAAATTTATTACATTAATCAAGGAAGATTGCCCAATCTTCCAACTCAAGTGATAACGATGTCTGCTCGTGTGATCATGGTAGGTCCCACCTTGTAACATATATATAGTTTACTTAAGTACTTGCTAGATGGTAAGGGTCAATAGTTAATTCACATAAACTAAAGTCAACACAAATAAGACAACATAGGCTATGGCCTATGGGTTCTTAAAGGTAATCATTTATTAATGTTTCATAATAATTATTTAGTTTATTTTTATTTACTCTACCATTCTGTTTAAACAAAGTAAATCATAATTCTTACTAAGATAACATGTATGGAAGTAAAGAGGATTTCAATAACATATTTGACAACAAAAATAACAATTCAAGTGATAAGTCCAATGAAAGAGTAAAAGAGTGTAACGATGCAAGTAAAGATGAAACTAGAGATGATAGTGATGATTTTATCTAAGATTAAGATCAACTACTAAGTATTTTTTTTAATATTTAATGCAATTTATTTGACTTTTTTTATTTGGGACATTTTGACTTGTAAAAGATTCTTTGCATAGTCGAATGCAATGGACCCTTGCTCTTAATATATTTTTTTCGATAATTTTGACTAAAAGACATTAAATCAATGTCTTTTAAGTTTTATTTTTACTAATTTTAGTTATTTTCCAAAAAAATTACCAAATTTTGGAATGACTTGATTTTTGCCTTTTTCTTGCCAATTTAGAAAGCATATAGTATTGAACAAGGTCTCTAATATGATGAAAAACTAGTTAGTAAATTCTACCCACATTAATTATATAGGAATGAAACTCATATTTCTCACGGTTAAATAGTTAATGTATTAGCATTTTATGGTAAGGGTATTTTGGAAAATACAAAGGAACTGTGTTATTTCTTAATTATGTCTTTTTTTTGTATTTTTATATTTTACATTTGACAAAAATTATGGGAGAGAATTTGATTGTACTGGTATTTTAGTAATTTTAAATAACAAGATCAAATGTTTTATAATTATATGATTTCTTAATTTCTTGCTTATATGTTTTGTAGTCGTATGTTTTGCAATATCATATGTAATGAATAAGTTAGGAGAATATTTAAATGTTTCAAAAGTTAGTTTTATAGGAAACTTTACTTTAGTAATTTCAACAAGATGAGTGTGTTTTTTATAACAATATAATTTTTTACTTTTCTATACCATATGTAACAAATAATCTAGAAGAGGGTATTTTTAATGGGTCAAAATACAACCTGTGTTAGATATCATATTTCTAAATATATTTAATCAGATGTTGTAATTCAAAAATGTGGTCACATTCTAAATATGACCAATATAGTTCATAAATTTGAAGGGTAAATTAGTTATTATACTTAATAATTAACTATTTTTAGGGCATTTTTAATGGGTCAAAATACAACCTGTGTTAGATATCATATTTCTAAATATATTTAATCAGATGTTGTAATTCAAAAATGTGGTCACATTCTAAATATGACCAATATAGTTCATATATTTGAAGGGTAAATTAGTTATTATACTTAATAATTAACTATTTTTAGGGCATTTTTAATGGGTCAAAATACAACCTTTGTTAGATATCATATTTCTAAATATATTTAATCAGATGTTGTAATTCAAAAATGTGGTCACATTCTAAATATGACCAATATAGTTCATATATTTGAAGGGTAAATTAGTTATTATACTTAATAATTAACTATTTTTAGGGCATTTTTAATGGGTCAAAATACAATCTTTGTTAGATATCATATTTCTAAATATATTTAATTCAAAAATGTGGTCACATTCTAAATATGACCAATATAGTTCATAAATTTGAAGGGTAAATTAGTTATTATACTTAATAATTAATTATTTTTAAAAATAAAAATTAATTTGAATTTTTTTTAAATTTTTTTTTAACAAACTAATTTTTTTATGGGGTGCATGTGTCGTCCTTAGCTAACAAAGAATGCTTGCACTATGTGAGAAATGCCATTTTCACAACAAAATGGCTTAAGATTTTTGGTCTATCCTACTTTATATTATTTATTACAAACAATTGTTTTCTCCTTAATATGCCTTTAGAGAGAAAAAAAGACTGAGAGATAGAAAATCTTTCAAAATTGATGGTAAGTTTTCATGCTCACTTTTTTTGTTTTGGATTCTTTAGGTTTTGACAATAATAAACAAAACATTAGCTCTCTTTGGACTAATATCGCATATCTCAATGACTCACAAACTTATCTTTATTGAAAAAGAGTTGCTTGATCAAAATAAGATGAAAAACTACAAACTTAAAAAAAAAAAAGATTAGGTCACCTTGAAGGACTTACAAGATGCAACAATAAGATATGAAGACTAGAGTCTAATGTATCACGGATAAATCTCAAGAATTATAGCTTTATAAGAGGATAACCAAGTTCAGTTTCTCCAACTAGGTTAGAAGTTTGAGTTAAACCATAGGACATTAAAAGCTTTTTTCAAAATCATACACTAATTCATCATTTTAAAGGTTTTGAATTCATCTAAATGGCTTTCAATGTTACACCAACAAGATTACATAGATTTTGAAATACAAAACTCATCCTTGAAAGGACAATAAGTAAGGTAACCAAATCGGTATTATAACTGATACCCCGGTTATAAGAGAATAGATGTTCTCAAAGGCACCAACATGGTTCCATTTCAACTAGATTATTTAGATCGCTTGAAAGGAATAGGTGGTCTCTTCCTGGTTGCTGCAAGTCTTATGGCCGAAAAGGACCAGTCTTTCTCCCGCTCCGTCCCCTTCCTTCTCCTCTCGCTTTTATGCTTCTGTTCTCTTTTCTTCCTCTTCTCATATCTTCGGAGCTCCGATGCTTTTGATAATACACTCGATTTGTCCGTAGAACGAGAGATTATGAAAAGGTCGAATCGCTTTTGCAATTACTCGGACGGTGTCTGGATCAAAGATGGAAAGACGAGAACGCGGTATGATGGAACTTGCAAGGAGATTTTCAAAGGATGGAATTGCATGTTGAGTGGTAAACCTAACGCCCATGATTTGGTCAAATGGCGGTGGCAGCCGAGGGACTGTGATCTTCCGCCGCTCGACCCGCTCTGGTTTCTTGAACGATTTCGAGATACTAATATTGGTAATTTCTTCATACTTTTCCTTAAAACCAATTTAAGCTAATTTCCCTGTGCTCGTTGTATATGTGGTCATGACTTTTTAAGTTTGGTTTCTTCTGTGATGTGACCTAATTTCTGTTGTAAATTACTGATGATTAAGATCCATATATTACTAAGAGGAACCCTCTTTGAACCTCAGAACTTAACCTGAAACGATGAACAAGTAGAAAAAAAAAAAGTTCCGTGTCCTTTTGCTAGTTTTATTCATTTAAGGTCTTTATTTTTTTAAGTTAGAATATGTTAAAAAACTAGGTGTTATTATATTAGATCTATTTAAGACCAAAGTTGAGAAAGAAACATTTGTATCAACTTGCAAGTTCTTCAGTTGTGCAGGATTTGTTGGTGACTCTCTTAACAGAAATATGTTCATTTCACTTGTTTGCACCTTAAAACAAGTGTCAAATGAATTTAAAAAGTGGAGACCTGCTGGAGCAGATCGAGGTTTTACTTTTCTGAAATACAACCTCACTGTTGCATACCACCGGACAAATCTTTTGGCACGTTATGGTAGGTAAGAATTGACTGAGTCATGGCTTTCAGGAAGTCTTTAATTGATTGAGTGATATAACGGTTTTGACTATATGGCTTACATTAGACTTTCAATAAATGACAAAAAGGTTTGTTTATGCCAGGAATTGAAATCAATATATTTTTATTTTACAATTGAATATTTTTAGCCTGGAAAAATCTTGAGTGAACAAATGTAATCATATTATGTTGATCTCATCCGAGGTTCTACTTATAGACCTGATGACTTCATCCAATGGATTTAACATGGTCTTTTGTTATCTCTTAGCCAAATTTCACAAATGTGCTTTAATTTAAAGTATGTGCAATGACCGTTTCAGATTACGCTGTGATGTCATTAGATGTTTAGGAGGTTGTTGAATGAGCATCCTCTTTGCAATGCACCTTTTTAGCACCAGCAGATTATAACAATGACTGTACTGTAGACATAGAGTCATCCCTCTTGTTTCTATCATATTAAGCAATTCGCATTATCTGTATATGCCGTGATAAGCTATAATAGCCTCTTGTTATGTTTTTTAGTTGGTCACCCAGCGTAGATGGTGGTGTGTTGGAATCACTTGGGTACAAACGGGGTTACAGAGTTGATGTTGATGTACCTGAACATACCTGGGCCGAGGCACCTAGCTTTCACCACATTCTCATCGTAAATACTGGACACTGGTACTCATAGTTTACTCCTTTTTTTCTCCTTTGATTACTATTAGACATATTATTTTATGAAGGACTTCAAAGCATGAATTGAATTGGAATCTTAATTTTTTATGAACATATCATTATACCTGGAGCCTTGGTACTCTTTTAATAACTGGCTCATATCTTGTTTTACTATCTTCCTTCGTTTGTTTTATTTTACACCAAAACAAACAATTGTCTGCATATTTCAACTTTTATGTTTATCAGCTTCAATTTCAACCTTTGCTAACCTTACTGCTTTTTTCTTAAATCTGCTGCTGTTTATGCTTCTGATTTTTCTTTATCAGATAACAATTTAGTTTAGAAATTCTTTGGCATTTTCACCAAGTATTAATTTTTCAATTTATGTGATTTACCTGTATCATTGGCATGGTGTTGTTGGGGTTAATAATTTTGAGATGAAAATAAAGGAAGATGCTTGTTGGGCTTTTGATGCTCAATAATGGAGAGGGCCGAAGGGTGATAGAGATTTCACAATGCAAAAGTGTCTTACGAGGATGTAACCAATTCAACAGTTAGCCATTTTGCTGACTGGCATCGTAACTAACTTCTTGTTTGTTTGTTTTTTTTATTTCCATGTTAATCAATTGCCACCATTTAAGGCAAAAAGCTAAAACATTTGCTACGTTTTTAAGTTCAGTTTCCTTACACAATGTAAGTAATTGGTAACACATTTGCAGAAGTGGAGAAATATCCAAATCTTCTACCTTATTGATGAAGTATGTGAAAGATCCTAAACATGCACACTTTTTCAATGTCATGGCTGATGCATATAGGGCGTTTAAGTGTCTGATACAGCCTGACCCAGTCTTCTACCAGGCATGCCATGTTGTTTGGTTTTTCTTAGGGGTGTAAACAGATCAGATATTGGAATTCCAGATCCGATCCGTTTTTCAGATATTCGAAATCCGAATAGCTGAGAAACTATCCGAACTCGGTTAGCAGAATCTGATCCATTCGTATGGTTTTTGGATCCAAAATCCTGTAATGAAAAGCATATGGCTCCTCGAGAAAAAAAAACTCTCAAAAGGAGAAGAGAAGATATTTGCCAAATAAATTACCAACGACAGAACTTCTATAACTAAATATTGATAAGAAATAATGTTGAAAATTATGTTGAAGAGCAGGAATGGAAGTCTCACCTGACTCTCACAATAAAAAGTTTTACAGAACTGGAATTATCATAGATGAGTTTCAGTTTAAGGTGTTTTAGTTATATTAGTCTTCTATTTATGTTCAGTTGTTTTATTATGTTAGGACTTATCTTTAAGTGTTAGACTTAAGGTGTAATTGGGATAAATATAGTGAACCATGAGCCAAGAAAGGCATGAGAGAAAAGCATATTGGCTAGTGGAGAGGCCCCAATTCTTGATGGGAAGGGACACCAAACACCTCTGACCCCCTTCTCCTCTCTATTTATCTTAATTGGATTTTACTTATTTCCTCTATTATAAATAGAAGTTCATGTACTCAAATTACATCAACTTAGTAAAGTTTTTCTTTTTTCTAGAAATTCAACATGGTATCAGAATAGGTTTTGTGAGTTGACTTGGTCAACCCATAGAGATAATGTTATCCTTTTCTGATCTATTATCTCTAGTAGTTTGGATTTGTATTCTACTTTTTTTTTTTTTCTTTCTAGTCCTAAGCACATGTTGTTTTATTGGTGTTTGCATTTCCATACTGAGTTTTTCATATTGCAAAATATATATTGACGGAAAGATCTCCGAGTTTACTCTCCAATACAAAAAGAATTTTGGCAATCGGAGTTTTTTACAAAGAGAAATCGATATTTGAAGCAGCAAATGTCAGATTGCAAGAGAGGTTCGAGCAGTAGTAGAAAGCTTCAATTTTTTAGCCTTTTTATGCCATCAAGAATGAGACTTTATATGGAGAATTATATATCAAAAGAAAGATCTATAAGTTTATGTTCTTACCTATTCAAAAATTCTCAATCTAAGTTTTCTAGAGGGAGATATCAATCTTGGAAGAGTCAGTGGTCATGCTGGCCAAAGAAAGAGTACTCAGTTCAGCCAGACTACAGTATGAAATCTATCAGATTTTTTATCTCAAAAGAAGTATATTTTATGAAGAGAAGTTATACTTTGGATGAAATGTATTGAAGTATAATTTCATAAGGAGAAAATTTTATGTCAATCTGATTTATATTTAAGGAGATATTTGCATTGGAGTTGGCAATGGTCAAGTTACATAACGAAGAGAATCAAGAGGCAATGTTGTTTTCAAGTTTTGTGTTTTTTGTTACTCGGTTGTATATCTTTTGCATCGTCAATTCCGGAAAATTTTGCTCACCCTCATGAAATTATCTTGTGGTCATACTTGGTCAATTTTTTTTTATCGCTATAGTCTCCTTCTTATTATCAAGTTGGTTATTTTTCCTTCGTTACATTCATCACTTATCCCTTTTTATCGGTTACTTTTCTCCTACCATCCTTTTTTGACTCTCGTGTACCCCTTTTATATACGTATGGGTATTTTAAGTCAATTGAAACTTTTTTATGAGTACCCTTAAGTGGGTTTTTATCGCTGTCCTTTGAGTAACTGGCATTATCCTTTTTTGTGATTATTATCACTATATTATCACCCATCTTATTTTTTGAGAGTCTGTGTCCGATAGATTTCTTATCCACGAGACACCTTGATGGAAGAGATAATAAATACAATTATGTTTTTGTTTCAGGCTGAGTTTATACTGATACATTCCAATTTGAGGGGGGAGAAGTAGATGAAGAAGTACAAAAAATCGGTATTTTATTCTACATATTTTGGTAATTTTTGTGTGACCAAAATATTCAAGAAAGGGGGAGTACAAAAGATGAAGAACTTTGCATGTATGAAGAATTACATCTGTGAAGAATTTTTTTCAGCTAAAGAAAATTGAAGATAAAAAATTCTTGTCATTGCAAGCTAAAGTTATAAACTCCACTTTGGAGGGGAGTGTTGAAAAGTTGGTATGGAAGAGTCTCGCATGATTCTCACAATAAGAAGTCGTACATAGCCAAAATTATTATAGAAGGAGGTCTCATTGAAGAGTTTCAGTTTAAAGGTGTTTTAGTTATGTTAGGACTTATCTTTAAGTGTTAGATTTTGGGTGTAATTGGGACAAGGGTAGTTTAATTGTAATTAGATTCTACTTATTTCTTCTATTATAAATAGAGGCTCATGTTTACATCAAGTTAGAGAAGTTTTTCCTTTTCTAGAAATTCAACAAATTACAAAATTTAGAGACAAATTCTGAATAATAAGCACATACCATTTTACGAGAAGATGGGTCTTTGGGCAATGTATTCGTGCAAAGGCAGATCCTACATCCTTGAGTTAGAACAAAAAGGAAGAAAACAAAATGGATGAAATAAATTTTCCTGCAAAATAGAGCATTTGGACAACAATAAAATCACAAAATATGCAAGAAAAAAAACAGTTTAGATATTCAAGGTTGAAAAATTACATGGGGAAAACAAATAGGAACGATTGAGAGTTGCAAATTGCAAAACAATCGAGAGAGCTCGATGATTGTTGTCTGCATAGGAGAATGATTGGTGGGAGATAGCGAGGCAGCGAGACATGAGAAGGCAAGATAACAAGGTGAGGGGCGTGAGGCATGAGGTGGTGAGACAACGATGTGTAGAGACGACGAGACGGCAAGATAGCGAGACGGTGAGGCGTGAGGTAGTGAGATGGCAAGACGGTGAAACGGCAAGACAGTGAGACGGCGAGGCAGATAGGTGGAGCCTGGAGTGGCGTTAGGGTTAGGTAGAGAGAAGAGAAAAAGGAGAAAAGAGGGTTAGGATTAGAGAGATTTTGTGGAATGGGGGCATTTTAGGGAAATCCAAAGAGCGGTTTCAAATCCTTATATTTACCTAATCCGAACCTCTTAATTCTGATTCTGGATCTGAAGTTTCCTATTTTCGGATTGGAAGTATCCAAGAAGGATCTAAAAGATCCAAAGTTTCAGATTTTATCTAATTTTTCGAATCCTGAACTTGAGCAAATCCAAATAAAACTCAGATCCATTTATTCCCTGAGCTTTTCTTGTACCTGATATTGACACAAAAAAACATAGTGAAAATGTAGTATCTGTGATGTGGTTGAATCTTTGCTCTGGTGATTTTGTCTTTCATTGATAGAATAGGATTGTGGGTTTGAATTTCAAAGCTCACAGGGGCTCCCCCAAAAAAAGAAAAAAAAAGGCTAAAGTAACATTCGTAATGAAAGTTGTGGGTTCCAATGTCAAACCCTATCATAGAAGCTTACAGGGACCTAAAAAAAAAAAAACTAAAGAAAGTCATTGTTGTTGGAGTAAAAAATTTTATGCATTGGAAGAAATTAAAATGATATTGTGATGAAGGAAGAGGCGCACTTTGGTAACTCTACTTGTTTCATTTGTGTGTGACATTTCATTTGTTTCAAAAATCTATAACTTCATTGTGTTTATAGGTGGCGGGCCCCATCAAAGTTTGACCCAATTCATTCACCAATGATCTTTTTCGAGGGTGGTTCCCCTGTGTTACCTCCTATATCACCTGAGTTTGGTCTAGACATGACTCTCAAATATATGGTATTCACATACCTCCTATTCCTCTTTATTCTTTTAAACGATTATTATTAAATGAAGAGTGTACTTATTTCAGCTACTGAAATGATATAAACCATATTTTTTTTATTTCTTAGTATTCATTTCCATTTTAGAAAATATGTGCTGGAATTCAAATTATTAATTTGTTTTTGATAATAAAGCATGTACTCAAATCATTTGTGTTTCCTTGATAAACAATGTGCTTAATTTTTTTGCACAAAACAAAGAGAAAAAGGGTATGTGATCAATTTCTTTTAATGTGTACAAGCTTGGTTTTACCATTGCAAATGACTGGATATCTGCTAGTGTATGAAAACCCCAAAGTTACTAATTTTACTGCTGTGTTATTCAGTTTAAGTCTAATGCCACAAAACTACAAAGCATAATTGACAGGGTTGGAATATGATTAAGTCAGCCACCAGCTTTCTACTTTAAGAAACTCCTGGTTTTCAAGTTCATATCCAAGATCTTGAATTCACAAATGTTGTCTTCTAACAAGCAGTAGCTAGCCCAGAGCTTGTAGACTCGAAAACAACCATGGACTTACCAAAATAAGTTACATCACTATAATAGAATTTTCTTAGGACTAAAATTCCCAATTACAACTGAATTGTTGCTAAATTGAAAACCTGCTACTTAGGACCAAATGTCTGCCTCTTTCCCTATAGGTTCAATTCCTTCTGATTTGTATTTACCCATTAGTCTTTGAAAAGGTAAAAGGTCATGTACTTCTCATCCTATATCACAATATATTTCTCTTAATTTTTTTGTCCTTGTCCTACATATCCTTTGCTATCTCATTATCTATGTCCACTATATCTCGTTCAATGCAGATATTATGGCATCATTAGAGTAGCAAAGTGCTATGGATGAGGAGGTGGATGCCTTCGTGTCTAGAGGGACGTCGAGTCTTTGTGACCCACCTTTAGGGGCAATTACTGTGGGATGTCGTTGGGTGTACACAATTAAGTACAAAGTTGATAGAACTATGATGAATATAAGGCCGGATTAGTGACCAAGGGCTATACATTTGGCATTGATGATTTTGATACATTTTCACCAGTTGCTCAACTAACTTCAGTTCATATTTTGTGTCAGTGGGAGTTAACAAAGGGTGACTACTATTTCAATTAGATGTAAAAAATGCATTCCTATATGGTGACTTAAAGGGTGAAATGTATATGGAGCAACCTCCGGGGTATATTACTCGAGGGGAGACAGAGAAAGTGTGCCGGTTGAAGAAAGTTATTTATGGACTTAAAAAGTCCTAGAACATGGTTGAAAAATCAGCACTGTGGTGATGAAGCTTGGTTTTATAGAAGTCGTTGTGGTCATTTTATGTTTTTGCTAAAAAGGAAGACAGTATTGTTATTTTGGTGGTATATGTTGATGATATTGTCTTATCTAGGAGTGACCTTGAAGAAATTGAGCATGTACAAATGTATTTGACCATACACTTTCAAATAAAGGATTTGAGACAATTAAAATATTTTCTTGACATTAAAGTGGCTCAAAGTAAAAAAGGGATTGTTCTCTGTTGGAGAAAGTATATTGTAGATATGTTGTAGGAGTCTAGGTCTCTTAGGTGCAAAACCAGTAGATACACTAATGGAAATTAATGCTAGCCTTCATGTCTCTCATGTGGGAAGACAAGACAAGAGTATAGATGCCATGTGAGAAATTTGATTTATGCTCCGATCACTGGGCCTGATATATCATTTGCAGTGGGAGTAGTGAGTTAATTTATGGAAAACCCAAGAATAATACACTTGGAAACTGCTCAGACGATTCAGAAGTATTTGAAATGTCCTAGAAAAAGTTTGCTATACACTTGGAATGAAAAAATTGATGTGTTGTGTTATTCTTTTAAAAAAATGTAAGATTGAGAAGAAAGAAGAAGAGAGGAGAGGAAAATAGAAAGAGAAGAAAAAAAGGGGAAGCAACCAAAAGAGGGCTGCATGAAAATCAATCTCAAAGCTCGAGCCCGATCCCCTTTATCATATCACTTAAGCAAATTTATATTAAAAGTATAATAATACCCCTAAGTATAAAAACACTATAACTCAATATATATCAGAATTCAATGGGACTTGAAACATAAATACATGATAGGTAGTCTAGCTTTCCGTAAACATATGGCACCCATATGAGATGATGAAATGACCAAAATACCCTTGTACTAGTATTCTAAGTCTACCCCTCAAGCTAGAGAGTAAATGTCAATAAGTCCCAGCTTGTCACAAAATACTAGGTGTTCACTTCTTCTAAGGTTTTTTTTATACACTTCTTCAAGTTGCTCTGAGGACTTCATGTAAGGAATGACTACTTTCCCTTGCATGGCTGCATCTCTAGTGAAATGGCAATCAACCTCTATATGTTTAGTCCTTTCATGGAATACTGGATCAGTTGTTATGAATATAGCAGCCTGATTGTCATATTTTATAACCATAGGTTTCCGAATGGGAAATCCACACTCAACAAGAATTGACTTCACACACACAAGTTCACTAATTGTGTGAGCCATTGCCATGAACTCTACCTCGGCACTAAATCTACCCACTACAGTTTGTTTCTTACTCTTCCAACTCATCAAGTTACCTCCAACAAAATAGCAGCAACCGGTGGTGGACCTCCTATACATGTTGCACCCAACATAATTTGCATCACAATATCCCAATATATCAATCTTCTCATTTTGAGTGGACTGTAAGCCTTTTTCCAGGAGCACCTTTCAAATATTTTAAAATTCTCTAAGCAGCTTCTAAATATATAAATCTTGGGTTTTCAATAAATTAACTCAGTGCTCCTACTACGAACAATATATCAAGCCTAGTGATTATAGCATAAATTAATTTCCTCACTAGGAGTCTATTATGGGTCTAGTCCTTGAGCACAAGACTATAAGAAGTATGAAGATTAACATTTTCTTTCATGGGAGTGTCTATTGGCCTAGTACCCAAGAGACTGTATTTTTGCAACATATCTACTATATACTTCCTCTGAGTGAGAACAACACATTTCTTATTTCGAGCTACTTTAATGCCAAGGAAATATTTCAACAGTCAATCATTTAGTTTGAAAATGTGTGGCCAAATACATTTTTACCTCCTTAATTCCTTCCAAGTCACTCCCAGATAAGATAATATCGGCAACATAAACTACTAAGATAAAAATACCGGTCTTATTAGCACTGGCATAATGTGAACACAATGATTTCTATGAAACCAAACAAATTTCATCACCACGGTGGTGAATTTTTCAAACTATGCTCTACAACTTTATTTAAGTCCTTAAATAGCTTTCTTTAATTGTCACACTTTTTCTCTCTCCCTAAGTAACATACCCAAGAGGTTGCTCTATATATACTTCCTCCTTTAAGTCATCGTACAAGAATGCATTTTTTGACATCTAGTTGAAATAGTGGCTACCCTTTCTCAACTGCCATTGACACCAAAATACGAATTAAACTTAGTTGAGCCATAAGCAAAATGTTTCAAACACATCAACACCTACTAATCTGGCATTATACCGATTAGAGGTCGCATAAGCTTTATACTTAATTGTGTAGTCCCAATGACAACCCACAATAGTCGCCTCGGAAGGTGGGTCACAAAGACTCCCCATGTTTGACACTAACGCATCCATCTCCTCATTCATAGCTAATTTCCACTCAGGTGAAGCAATATCATCCTACATTGACCGAGGTATAGAAGACATAAGCAACGACATAGCAAAAGATTTGTAGGATGGGGTAAAACAATCAAAGCAATCATATTGAGAAATGGGATGAGTGGTTCATGACCTTTTACCTTTCCGAATGCTAATAGGAAGATCCAAATCAAAAGAAACTAGACCTATAGGCAAAGAGGAAGATGGTTGGTTTCGAGTCGGTGAGCTTATGAGTTGGAGCGTCAATAGGCACTAGTCCAGGTAATAGACGACGAGAATGTCGAATGTATACCTAAAGTGGTAGAGAAGAATTTTTAGCTAGTGCATCCATAACAACAATGGAAAATAGGTTATCCATAGAGGGACCAGATGAGGACTAAGACTCTGTAGAAGGCACAAAGTGAGTGCTATAAAAAAATGTAACATCGAAGGACACATTCGTCTTTCTTTTAATTAAATCATAACATTTGTATTCTTTTTGTTGATGGGAATAACCTAAAAAGACACATTTAACAGCTCAGAGTGGACAGTTTATCTACAGAGCTGCTAAATAAATTGTCAAAGTATGTAGACCCAAAGAAACGAGGAACAACATCAAATAATTTAAATTGGGGTTTTAAAACCTGCATAGGAACTTATCCTTGAAAAAAACAAATGAAGGCATACAAATGGTCAAGTAACATAATGTTAACATTGTATCTGTCCAAAAAGATTTAGAGACATTCATGTGAAATAAGGTCACTTAAATAAGGTGTTTGTTTTTGTGTTCAATGACCCCATTGTGTTGTGGAGAGTATACATAGGAAGTTTGATGAGTAATACCATGTAAAGTGCAAAATGATGCAAATTTTTTATTGAGAAATTCAAGTCCATTACTAGTAAAAAAAATATTAATACGGGCACCAAATTGATATGTTATTTCATTAAAAAAGTTCACAAATAAATGGTTTGTTCTCCCACAATGGATGCACTTCTTATCCCCTCTATCATTACAACCACAGCCTTGACTAGAGGAATCTCTGCTACGACCTTTACTACTATTGCTCCCATGACCTCAGTCCTCAGGTTTAGTATAGGATGAGTTTAGGTTGAGAGAAGTTGCATCAGAAAGTTAGGTATCTTTCCCACCCTTTACTTGCCACTACACCTGTTGCGTGAATGACAATGTTAAAAGCTTGTTCAAGTGTAGTTACCGTGTTCATTTGCTAGCAGCTGTGCCCGTATAGCATCATATTAAGATTTCAGATCATCAAGGAATCTAGCCACTTGAATCTGGTTTCTCCTTTCGAATGTCATCAGCATTCGTAGTGGAAGGATGGAAAGTGCTGATTTCTTGCAACACACCCCTCATCTCTGATGTCTTTTGCTTTCCTTTTCGCTTTCAGAAATAAAAATAGAACTGGACCAATTCACATAGTTTGATCCATTCAACTTAATTGAAGTAATATGGATGGAATAAGACTCCTTACTGTCTAAGCTTTCAAACGTTTGAAGGGCAGCAAATGTTTGCTGGAATCTGCCATTTGATCCTTCAAATACACAAATGAGAAGTTACTTCAGATCCCGTTTGAAATGTTGTGTGCCGTCAATCTTGCTTTCCAGTTTTAGAACTATCTTGTGTAAGAAAACGAGATGTGACTGAAGAGCATTTGTTTTTGCAGACATTATTCATTGAGAAAAAAATGGGAGCTGATGCACCCAAATTTTTTCGTACACAATCCCCAAGACATTTTGAAGGAGGTGATTGGAATGAAGGAGGTTCATGTGAGCGCCTTCAGCCATTTTCATCAGAGCAGGTACAACCTTATTCTGTTATTCTCTACTTTTATAGGATATCTGAACGGTTACATTTTGGCTTCTTAATAAATGTCGTTTTGGTTTGCAGGTTGAAAACTTGTATTCTCTAAAGAGAAACGGGACAAATTTGGAGGCACGGCAGTTGAACCAGCATGTGTACAAGGCTTTGAAAAGCTCCACGTTTGGCATTTTGGACATTACACGCATGAGTGAGTTTAGGGCAGACGCTCATCCATCGACTGCCGGTGGCAAGAAACACGAGGACTGCATGCATTGGTGCCTGCCAGGAATTACAGATACTTGGAACGATTTGCTTGTTGCTTACCTAAAAGGCTTGTAGATTTTTCCACTAATTTGTTTTTCTTCTTTCTTCTTCTTCGTCTTATTATTATTTGCCCATCAACTGCCTAAGTGTTTGACGGTCTCGCCTTTGTCTTTATTTTCCCTTCAATCATGAGTATCCTTTAGCACAACGTGAAATTGAATGACAATAGCCTGCGCCTTTAGTGCCCTTTCCAGACATGATGGAAATCTGGTTTCAATTAAAAAAAAAAAAATCAGGGAATATTAGCCATGCCCCATTATTTCCTTTTTGAAATATCTTTTCCGTTTGAAATTTATATTTTAAGAAAAGTTAGAAATATTTTTCTTAGGATATACATTTTCAAAAAGCCTCTAAATAAAATCTTATTAGCCATATTAGAAAATTATATGGAAATTTTTTAAAAAAATTGGAAAAATTAAATGGATATATTATGTTTTTTAGGGAAATAAATAAAAAGTGGTATCAGTCTTATATGTTATTATATTTATTCAATAATTTTTTAGTAAAATAAAATATTTAAATTTAAATTTAAGACCTTTTTTATCTAAAAACAAATTAGTATGTTAAATCAACTTTTCAATTTTCAAAAAATAGTGGCGAATGTTAAAGGTTTTTGAAAATAAAATGGACGCGCATGGGACTAAAAGCATGTTTTTTTTAGCTTGGGCTCCATTTGTTTAGTCCCACATTACTAAAAGTAACGGGGACTTCTTGATTTAAATACAACTACTCAAAGTTTTCGAGTTCAAGTGCGGCTCACACGTGTGCACGTGTGAGCACATCTGTTCGCACGTGGGGCAAAGCAGGATGGTTTTTTTTTATCGGAGCAATCCTACGGTTGGTATTTTCATCCACAAATTGGCAGTTCAGAAACAAAAATGGCAAAAATCGATGACGAATTGTAATAAGTTTATCGAAGATATCTAAATTTTCCCTAAAAATACCCCCTCTTGAGCCCGGAGAAGAAGGCTGGTCTTTCCCTCTCGCGCAGGTCAATTTTTTTTTCTTCTTCTTCATGTATAGTTAGACAATGGTCACAAGGCCTTTTTATCGGAAGATTCGTAGTGGCAGGTGGGAGGAGGGCAGTTAATTTTTCCCTTTCTTGCCGCATCTTCTTTGTCTGCCATTGGAAGATTTTTTATTTTTTTTAGTATATTTTGTTTTTTTTTTAAGTAGGCACACCAGAGAGCGGAAGGTGGTGGTACTTGTCCTCCTCGCGGAAGGTGGTGGTACTTGTCCTCCTCTCGCTGCTCCACGACGGAAAATTGTAAATGGGATCGCGTGCCACTGAAGCTGCGTTTTTTATTTGCTTACTTTCGTTTTTCGATAACCGGATTGCTTCCCCATTCGTCCTCCATAGTCCACAGTCCACTGATTTCGTCGGGGACAAGTAAGATCCACGGGATAAAAAAAAAATCTAGAATTTTTTATTAAAAAATAATATAATTTTCTAAATAAGATTTTCCTGTCAAGATGGGCAAGAAAACTGTATAGAAATTTTTTGAATAAGTACTTGATAGTTGATATTATAATACTTTTAGCATGAGACAATTTTCATAGTAATTTTGTGTTTGATATTTTATTTTATTAAAAATTTATTGATAAGTATAGTAATATATTAGATTGATTATTAATTTTTATTTATTTCCTTAGAATAGGCAATAAGAGGTCCATTTAACTTTCCTACGAAAATTTAAAATATTTCTTGTAATTTTCTAGTAAGTCACTAAGGAGGTCATAGTAAATTTATGGCTAGATTCAAAATTTACAAAATAAGCTAGACAATATTTGGGGTAAAAAAAAAATATTGGTGCATTCTAATCCATTACTGAGATTCAATCCCGAACCTACCCTATCATTCTTTTTTTTAAAATGTATGCATAATTTTATATATAATTTATTTGACATATATTTTATGTAGAGCATTAAATGTAGGTTAAGCTCGAACTCGGCTAGAGCTCGGGCTGGAACTCGATTAAAATTATTAGGCTTGAGCTTCATTACAATTTTAGGCTCGGGTCGGTTCAAGCTCAAGTTAGAAATATTTAAATCAAGCTCGGCTTGAACATAGGAAGGTTCAGACTCAATTGGATTTGATGCCACCATTATGCCCAATTTTATGTAAAATGTATGCATAATTTTATATACAATTTATTTGACATGTACTTTTTGAAAAATTTTAAATGTATGTTGGAGCTCGAACTCGAGACATGTATTTTTTGAAATTTTTTAAATGAATGTTGAAGCTCAAACTCGGCTCGAACATAGGCAGGTTCGGGTTTGGCTCGACTCAATGCCACCCCTACTCAAGATGGCGATGCAGAGAGAGAACTCAAAAAATGGTCAAATGTGTGTACAACTAGAATATGACAAAAAAAATTAAGCAATAATATGAGAAAAGAAAAAAATGATAGGTTTTTTTAATCCTAAAAAACCATATATGTCATCCTGAAAATCAATGTTCTGATTCTATGTTGATTTTTAAAACTCCATGGATAAAAGGGGAGACGACATGTTGGAGAGAAAATAGGAAGAAGAAAGAGGTTATGGACTAATGTCCTAACCCTCTCCGCTGAGCTCAATTTATAGATGAATAATATTATAATATTATAATATAATAATACCCCTAAAACTTAAATTAATTACATAAATACCATCTTTATGAAATGACTATTTATTTACCATCATGCCACCTTTGTGTGGACCTTCTCCTTTGTCTGGACGCTTGAACCCATTTTCTAACTCCCTTGGACGTGTTGGTTTGGGCCCATCTTCCAACAATTTGAGTCACCATCAATAGCGATCCAACCTATCTGACTGGAACTCTCAAGACAAGGTTCAATGGGAATAACAAGCTGAATGAGTGACTCGTAGGAGCACCAAATTAAAGAGAATTTTATTCATATCCCATCTCTATGAAGTAGGTATTCAATTGCACTATATATGAGGTTAGTGTATTATCTTAATGATATTGAAGCTATAGTAGCAAGGTATAAAGATACAGTATATCTTTGGATATATCACCGATATGAGTGTGTGACTGTGTAGTCGCAATCTAGCAATCTAACAGAGAATTAAAGTTTGTTCTCTAAGAGGCACTCACAATACAAAATACTTGTATATAGCCATAACATGTTATCCAATATAACTCACATGCAGGATTAGTTGTTTGTTATTCTCAAAGCCTTTACATAAATAAGTTTTATTTCAAGGTTTTTTCACTTAGGACTTGTGTGGGTGGCAAATTTCCAACTAGACCCAAGTTCAAGTCCCAAAGATACCTGTCGTCAAAAGCTATAGTGTATTGATTGTCAAATCTAATCGTATCTTGTTTTTCAATTTTCAAAAAATAGTGGGGAATGTTAGGGTCACAAGGCCTTTTTATCGGAAGATTCGTAGTGGCAGGTGGGAGGAGGGCAGTTAATTTTTCCCTTTCTTGCCGCATCTTCTTTGTCTGCCATTGGTAGATTTTCTCTTTTTTTTTTAAGTATGTTTTGTTTTTCTTTGAAGTAGGCACACCAGAGAGCGGAAGAAGGTTGTAACTGTCCTCTCTCTGCTCCATGACGGAAAACTGTAAATGGGATCGCGTGCCACTGAAGCTGCGTTTTTTATTTGCTTACTTTCGTTTTCCGATAACCGGATTGCTTCCCCATTCGTCCTCCATAGTCCACAGTCCACACACTGATTTCGTTAGGGACAAGGAAGGTTCAGGAGATAACATATAAAAAACGAAGCTTCGATGGAAATCCACAAGTCATCGGTTGATTCAAAGTCCAAGCTTTCGCTTCCAGGTAAAGAAAATGTGGTAATTTATTTATCAAATCTGAAGTGATAATCCGGTTTACCATTTCTGCAACTCAAATTGCGGCCTGCAGGCGGAGAAAATCTAGTTTACTTACCGTTACTAAAGAATGATATGGGAAAGACGGTCGCAGTTTCTCCCCCACCGAAAGTCTCTATCGGAGTTAGAAGTTCAAAGCAAGCGATTCAGATTATCCAATCAAGTTCAAGCAGAAAGTGGAATCAGCCGACCGCTTCTAATGGAAGTTATGGATCTGTATAGGGTTTACAAAAGTTGAACTAAAACAATGGAACGGGAATCCCGATTGCGTAAAAAATGGTTTTTTATTTTTTAAATATGCAGGTAGGACGGAAATGGCGGTTGCCCAACGTCAGCGTGCTACTGTTTGACCTTCCAGACAGCTAAGTCAAAGTTTCCTGTAGCTTTCAGTATTTCTCCTGTATTTTAAAGGTATTTATTTAAATTATTATTTTTATAATTCGTTATAAAAAATTAATAACGTAAGCAAATATTTTATATACGATTTATTTAACAAAAAAATTTATTTAGTGCGAAACACGATAAAAAGATACACGCTTCCGTCTTATCAATATAAAGATTATCATTGTGATCCGTGAAAGTGACGCCCCAAATCACCATCCATCCACCTAATCCTATCATCTCCACCCTACACGTATTCGCAAAGTCAAGGGCAGAATCGTTAAATATCCTTGAAACAAGGGCAGTTTGGTCCTCAGAGGAACGAAGGCGAGCCATCGGTGCTCGCGGAAGGAAAGGCCCAAAAAGCGGGTGACCGTAGCGCGGTAAAAACGCCATCTGTCAGAGACGTTTGTGACTCGAGTCACATTCTCCTGGGTCCAAAAGGGAAGATCCTCCCGAATATGCTTCCGAAATTCTAGATTTTCTTCTCTATTATAAAAACATTTATCCGGATAATCGACGTCTCTCCCGCCCATACGCCTCTTACCCCTATATAATCTACCCTCTTCGTCTTCGTCGCCTGCTACTTTTACAGTTCTTCTTCCTTTTTTGTCTGAAAAGCCTAGCTCTAGTAGGCATGGAGGCTACTGGTAATCTCGTTGAGATGACTTCCCCGTACACGGATGTGAAAATGCTGTTGGACAAGCTGCAAACGTTTAAGATCCAAGGCAGGGATAAAGGCGGAAGAAAGATTTTGAGGATTGTTGGGAAATTCTTTCCAGGTAATTCTAGAGTATCATCCTCTTGTATTTTTCTTTATTTGATCCTGCGATGTCACTGTTACGAGAAGTGCATTCTTTGAATTACAAGAAAAATACTCGGCCGATCAGGTGTGTCGATGAGGCTTGGTGATTCATCTTTACTGACGGATCTATTTCTGGTTTTACAGCTCGAGCTTTGAATGCTGAGGCGTTGAAAAAGTATTTGGAAGAAAGGATTTTTCCGGCGCTGGGCGAACGCCCCTTCTGCGTCGTCTACGTGCACACGCACGTGCAGAGGAGCGAGAACTTTCCCGGATTCTCGACCATCCGGTCGATCTATGAGGCTCTGCCGGTAGCCGTCAAGGACAACCTCGAGGCCGTTTATTTCGTTCACCCTGGTCTCCAGTCCCGCCTCTTCTTCGCTACCTTTGGTCGCCTCCTCTTCAGCGCAGGGTAAAATTTTTAAAACCTAAAAACAGATTTTATTTATTTTAATAGTTAATTTATGTATCCGGACATTCCGGACCCTGGGGCGCGCCCTTTCATCTCGTGTATGTTCACGTTTGGAAGACCTCCCCGAGGTCGAGGTTTGATTTGAATTGGAAGATTAAAGCATGCGCCCGGGTGTGCAGGCTGTACGGGAAGCTGCGCTACGTAAACAGGCTGGAGTTTCTGTGGGGCAACATAAGGAGAGGGGAGGTGGAGATGCCGGAGTTCGTGTATGACCACGACGAGGAGCTGGAGTACCGGCCGCTGATGGACTACGGTTTAGAAAGCGACCACCACAGGCCGTACGATGCTCCGGCCATGGACTCCGCCGCTTCCATGTACTCCCTCAGGTGCATCTCCTAGCAGAAGATTGGTAGAAACGCTAGCTATTTCGCAGTTGGGTAATCTTTTGTTTTTCTTTTTTTATTCCACCTAGGAGAAGAGGAAATTGTAAATTCTGTAAATAGTTTAAGCCAGCGGCCGGAGGCCAGAGAAAATCTGGTGGTTTTGGAGCTTCGAACTTGCTTCTTTGGTGTAGGAACTTAGAAGAGACGAAACTGGAAAGCGACCCTCGAGCAGACGACTCAGTAAGGGGGTACCCCACCCGGAGAGTAGAAGGAGTAAGGGATTAATATTCTAAACTTGGAGGAACCGGTAGTGGTACTATTACCAGTTAAAATATAGCCCGTGACTGATGAGGCTGAAGACCTTATTCGTCCTTAGCATTAAGATTTTGGTTAGTCAGAAAAGATGGGGGGGGGGGGGCACGACAAACACTCTTGACCGTTTCTGTCAAATCTCTAAGAATTGGGTTTGAAAGCCAAAGAAAATTAGATCACTCTCTTTATTCACGCAATATAATAATAGAAAAGAAAGTTAAAAGGTAACCAGATGAAAAAGCTCTTCATTGACCGGACCCGTAACCACCATTTTCATGATTCAAATTGATAATGGGTTCTTATAACAACAAGAAATAACGTAAAGTGGGTATAAGAATAATTGGTGGAATACAACTTTTGAGTGATTGTCAATCATCTTATATTCCAATTTCCATCACTTCATTAAAAAAATAGAAATTAGCCAGTATACCAATGATACAATAATATAAATGATTAAAAGTTATCAATACTATTCATTGGTGATTATTATGTCTCTCTGTGAAACAGGTTATACGCTTTGTTCTTGCTATATTTATTTATTTATATCATTTATGGGGGAGATTTTAATCCCTTGTTTGAAAACAAGGATATGATTGCTAAGAGGACTTGATGGAAGTGACAACTAAGGGCATGTTATTGAGCCTCTCGGTCAGATGATATTGTCATTTGAGGCAGATGCGTTAGTGCAAACGGGTAGCAGCTCAAGTGGATGAACGGATTTATGCACTTGAACTTACCAATGAGTAAAGTGGATGAATCAGGATTTCCACTAAAAGCCTGACTCATCTACTTAACTCGTGTCTGGGCTCACAAAAGTGGATCTCGTTCTCCTCTCAGTACTCTTAACTCCCTCTCTCGTTTATTATTAATTCAGTTCATTATCAAATATTTTTGTTTAATTATTTACTTTTTTTATAATTAATTAAACTATTAACTTTAAAATTTTTAGAAATATATTATAAATTTTACTATGCAAAAAACTATCTTGTGTTATTAATAAAATATTTTATTTATTTATTTATTTATTAGTTTTATTATTATATTAAATTAGTGATTTAGGAGTAGTAATTAAAATATTGTTAAAGTCAGCATTTGATAGAGTATTTTAGTTTAATTATTTTTAATTTTTTAGAGATATATTATTAATTTATATTACTTACAAATCTATCTTATGATATTATTAAAAAATTTATTAAGTATATATATTATTTTATTATTATATTAAATTAGTGATTTAAGAGTAGTAATTAAAATATTGTTAAAGTAAGCAATCGATCAAGTATTTTTGTTTAATTATTCTATTTTTATTATTAATTTAAACTACTAAAAATCTATCTTATGTTATTAATAAAATATTTTATTTATTTATAATTTTTATTTACTATATTAAATTATTGATTTACGTGTGGTAATTAAAATATTGTTAAAGTAAACAATTGATTATTCTATTTTTATCATTATTTAAACTAGTAATTTTTAATTTTTTAGAAATATACTATTAATTTATACTAAATAAATATATATCTTATGTTATTAATAAAATTATTGATTGATATATTTATTTATTATTTTTATTAATATATTAAATTAATGATTTAAGAGTGGTAATTAAAATATTGTTAAAGTAAGCAATTGATCAAGAATTTTTGTTTAGTTATTTTATTTTTATCACTAATTAAACTAATAATTTTTAATTTTGTGAAGATATATTATTAATTTATACTACTCAAAATATATCTTATGTTAATATTAAAATATTTTATTTATTTATTTATTATAATCATTAATATTATTTTTTATCTATTTTTATAATTAATTAGTGCACAAGTTAATTGTCACACATAATTATTGTATTAATTTAGACTAAACTACGATCTATCTTAATTTATTAATAAAATATCTTATTTAATTAATTATTATATTAATATATCTTAATACTATATTAAATTAGGATAGTAACCATGTTTGTATTGGTTAATTATTTGTGTAGGTATATGATTTATTTAGGTATGTTACAAAAAGTAACTCAATCTCTTGTTTACACTACATTTTTTAGTTTGGGCATTGACACAAGAAAGTGTTTTCCTAAGCACACTAGTTCATTTATTTTTACTTTCACTGTCACTTACACTACATCCTTAAGATGATCTGTTTCTCTCAATGTTAACAAATCTTCCAAATACATCAACCCCCGTGTATAGTTGTTCTCAATAATTTGTGTCATTTGAATAGGTAAGCCACTCCATTAGCGTTCTTCTACCACTATTACTTCCTTCCAAGATCAGTTTGTCGTAAAAAAAATTACAACACCATACTATTGCACGACATTCGGTATATGCCACATTTGTGGCTCCATAAACTAAAACAATCTTTTTTTATACTCTTTTATCTTTACTATTCATCCTTTAGCAAATGAAAGAACAAAATACGATCATGCATTAGAAAAAGGTACCTTGGAAAGTAAAATATCTAATAATACATTCCTTTCTTTCTTCAGTTATGATGACTATGACTTCCTAAGCCAAGTCCAATAATACAAAAGAAACCGAATACAATACATTCATTTCATCTAATAATATAGAAGTCTCTCTTTCTCTTGACAAGTCATAATCTTTTCGTTTCTTTTTTGTAAAACGTTTTTTATTTGGTTCTCCTGTACTAGAAAAGGAAATTCTACTCCTCTCTAAGACTGTTGCAAGTAGACTAAAATGTTTTGAAGTGAAGAATACTACTCCAGTGAGTGAATAATGGATGTGTTTCACTCAAACACCTGGTGCACTTGTTGTCCCAAGGCATAATTTTTGTCCCAATGCCATAAAGGAGCCCAAAATGCTCTCCTTGCAATAAGCATTGAAGCCTTTGTAGCAATAGCAGCCATGCAAGCCCAAAGTCACTACATTCCTACTCAGAATAACATTAGGCACTTCTCACTCTAATGGCATCTAAAATAGTGCCAAATTCGTAGTAAACATATACATTATGTAGTAGAACATTGTTCCAGCAATAGGCCCCATTATATAGATTGGAATATTGAAATTTACTTGAAACATGACTCAGTAATCAACTCATTAATCATGTAATAGTTCTAATCAACTCAGTAACCATATAATAGTTCTACCTTACTTGAAACACCAGAAGATACTGATCCATGCAGTTTAGACCAAAACAACCCAAGGGGGCAGATGTATTTCAGTGAATCGGATGGAGCCTATAAGGATCGAGGAATCATGGGCATTGAGCTTCTCCTCTGAAGCTATCGAACCAAAGTAGATCATGCTCATGCACCACCCGTTCCGACATACAAGCTTAGCACCAAGCTGGAACCTTAATAAAAATAATACCCAATTGAGCCTAACATTGAGACTCAATACAACACCTAATAGTACCTACTCAATGGATGACTAGTGTTTTATGCAAAGAAAATCTAAAGTGGCTTTCCTGGGAAATCTGATTCAAGAATTCCATTTTCTACCAAGGAATTCTTTCTCCTTGGTTCCAAGTTTTAACGAAGAATTTCAAAGGAAAGAAAATCTTGTACTTTGTACTAGTGTCTCTTGCTAGGCTATTTCACTAAGAGATGTTCCATCAACTCATCATGTTACCGTATAGTCTAAACACAAAAAAATACTGAAATTCTAAAAAGCTTTGTACCAATGCAATCCAAATTGATCACTTAACCAAAATCAGAAGCATTAGTATGTGATAAGTAACACAAAACTCTCTCTCGTTCTATAATATAGAACCACAATTTCACCTAGTGAAGCTCTCCTAGCTACATTATAAATAGTAACCATAAGAAACCAAAATCAGAAGCATTAGTATGTGATAAGTAACACAAAACTCTCTCTCTCTCTCTCTCTCTCTCTCTCTCTATGAAAAACTGATGTAGAACACTAAAGATTTACAGTTAAGAATTGCCTAATGTATAGAGTATTGCATCTTTCTGTCTTTGTGGCTTGCATATGAAGCTTCCCTTCCAATGATATCTCAGTAATTTTTCTCTCATTCCACCCAATGACTTAGCCAGTCTATTGAACAAAGGCAAGAAATGTGCCATTTTCTTAATTAGGATGCCAAGTTCCAATCATCCAGAGTGCACAATGGTTTCATAGAGCCCTGAAATCGCAAGATTCATGGGGAGCTCAAGTGGAGTTTGGCAGGAAAAAAAATCAAAACACATTTTCAAAGTTTTTTGGTTGGAAGTGTTATGGGAAGCTCAAACAACCAAACTCAATCAAACAACCACAAACTTGTTATGGGAAACTCAAAAAACCAAGCTCAATCAAACAACCACAAACTTGTTATGAGAAGCTCAAACAACCACAACACAAGATTTACGTGGAAAAACCCTTTAGTGTGAAGGGTTTTTCCACAGGGCAAATCCGAATAATCTTCCACTATTAACAATGGGCTTACAATATCAATTTCTCTCAAGTTTGCCCAAACTTGAGGTTTACAAAATCATGAGAGAAAAATAATTTTCTAATTCAAACTCATTCATAAGAATTGAGAGATAACCAAATAAACAAAGGTTAGAGATCACCGGATATGGAGATTTCACCAAAAATAAGGATCTAGAGAAACACCAACTTTGGAGAAGATTTGGAGAACCTTCTTTCTTTCCTTCCTTTCTTTTCTCCTCTTCTTCTTCTCTCGGTCGAACGTCTTCGCATTCTGTTTCTCTCTCGGCTTCTGCGTGTTCCCCCTTTATAGGTTTTTGTGAGACTTTATTCTATCTCTCTTTCACATATGAGAGATTGAGTGGTGGGGCCCACTCATGGGCTGGACCCTACCTACTAAAAACAACAATCTCCCCCTCCAGACCATGAGGAGGGCTCATCACAATCTTCCATACCGGCTAGACTTGTGCATAACTCATGTTTTTCCTTAGTCACCATTTTTGTCATCATATCAGATGGGTTTTTATCAGTGTGGATCTTCACAAGAGATAACATATCATTTTCCAACACATCTCTAATCCAGTGATACCTCAAATCAATATGTTTTGTCCTACTATGAAAAGTAGCATTCTTACTCAAGTCCAAAGCATTTTGACTATCACAATGAATTGCATACCTCTTTTGTTTGAAGCCTATCTCACCCATCAACCTTTTCAACCACAATATTTCTTTCTAGCTTCACTTGCTGCAATGTATTCAGCCTCTGTTGTAGAAAGAACAATGCATTTTTGAAGTTTAGATTGCCAAGAGATGGTTCCCCCTGCAAAAGTGAATAAGTAACCTGACATAGACTTTCTCCCAGCTATGTCACCTGCCCAATCTGCATCTGTAAAACCTTCTAATATAAGTTTTGAACCACCAAAACACAACCACAATTTGCTAGACCCTTTGAGGTACTTGAGAATCCACTTAACAGCAACCCAATGTTCTTTCCCTGCATTTGCAAGAAATCTACTCACAACACCAACTGCAAAAGCAATGTCTAGTCTAGTACATACCATAGCATACATTAAACTTCCTACTGCTAAGGAGTAGGGAATCTTCTCCATGACTTCCTTTTCCTTCTCAATTAAAGTACACTGTTGGGAGTTTAATTTGAAATGATTTGCAAGTGGTGTATTTACCGGTTTTGCATATTTCATGTTGAGCCTCTCAAGAATCTTCTCAATGTACTTTTGTTGTGACAACCAAATTTTCTTCTTCCTTCTATCACGAGAAATCATCATGCCCAAAATTTGTTTGGCTGCACCTAAGTCCTTCATATCAAAGGACTTGTTGAGAACCTTTTTCAACCTGTCAATCAAATTCATATCTTGCCCAAAAATTAGCATATCATACACATACAACAAAAGAAATATAAAACAACCATTTGGGAACCTTTTATAGTAAACGCAACGATCTGTAGATGTCCTCTTGTAGCTTTGACCCATTATAAAGGAGTCAAACTTTTTATACCATTGTCTTGGGGCTTGTTTCAACCCATAAAGCCTCTTTTTCAACTTACAAACCATATGTTCTCTCCCTTTTTCTTTGAATCCTTCTGGTTGTTCCATATATATCTCCTCTTCTAAGTCACCATGGAGAAATGTTGTTTTGATATCCATTTGTTGAATCTCTAAGTCTAGGCTAGCAGCTAGACTAAGAATCAGTCTAATTGATAGCATTTTCACTACAGGTGAAAATATTTCTTCAAAATCAACTCCTTTCTTTTGGCTAAAACCTTTTACAACCAATCTGGCTTTGTACTTGACTTGATTATTCCCTTCTTGTTTCAGTTTGTAAACCCATTTGTTTTTCAAGGTCTTCTTACCCTTCGGCAATGTCACCAACTCAAAAGGGTGGCTCTTATACAAAGAGTTTATCTCCTCTTCCATAGCTTTCAACCACATATTCTTGTTCTTATCTTTCTGAGCTTCTTGAAAAATTTCAAGTTCACCTGCACTAGTAAGAGTAATAAACTCATTAGAAGGATATTTCTGAGAAGGAATTCTACCTCTTTGAGATCTTCTCAATTCAAGTTTAGCCACCGGTTGTTCAATAGGAGTTTCTTCTTCTTCAACTTCTTGAGACGGTTCATTTAGTTGCTCCCCCAATTCAGCATCATTAGGAGTCACATCTTCATGGATAACATTATCCTCTTCATGAGATTCTACACTTTTTTCAATAACTAGTGTAGGAAGAGACACAAGAGGCAAGAATGAGGTAATATCTGGAGTACTTTGACTTTTCTCAACTTTTTCCAGGTCTTCAACGGTTTTGTCTTCGTGAAAGACCACATCTCTACTTCTATGCAACTTCCTGTTTTTAGGATCCCATAATCTGTATCCGAACTCATCATCTCTATATCCAACAAAGACACATGGAATAGATTTCACATCAAACTTTGACCTATTTTCTTCAGGTACATGCATAAAAGCTTTACAACCAAATACATGTAAATGGGAATAAGAAATGTCTTTTCTTTTTCATACTCTCTGAGGAATATCCTCTCCCAAAGGGTATGAAGGTGAAAATTTTATCAAATAAACTACAGCCCTCACAGCTTCCACCCAATAGGATTTAGGTAATTTAGTTGTAGAAAGCATACACCTTACTCTTTCCACAATGGTGCGTTGCATCCTTTCAGCTACACCATTGTGTTGAGGGGTCATTGGAACTGTCAACTCATGCCTAATTCCATGTTTTAAACAATAATCTTTAAATGCTCTAGAAGTATATTTACCTCCATTATCACTACATAAGCATTTAAGTTGTTTACCTGTCTCCCTTTCAACCATGGCATGAAACCTTTGAAATATATCAAAAATTTCTCATTTGAATTTTATAGTGTAGACCCAAACCTTCCTGGAAGCATCATCTATAAAAGTAACGAAATACTCTGCACTACCAAGAGACTTAACATCCATAGAGCATACATCAGAATAAACAAGTTCAAAAATCTTTGTGTTTTTCTTATGAGCATTTCTAGCAAAGTAAGTCTATGTTGTTTACCAAACAAACAATGATCACACGGAAAAATTTTCATACCTTTAGGTAAAATGTCCTTCTTTGGTAGAATCTCTAACCCTTTCTCACTCATATGTCCAAGTCTCTTATGCCATAAATTTGATGAGCTTGCTTCCAGGGCTGCAGTCAAGCCTTCATTAATGACTTCTACTTCAGTTTTGTAAAGAGTACATGACTTGATTCCTTTTGCTAGTATAAGTGATCCCTTGCAAAGCTTCCACTTGCCATTAACAAAACAGCTCTCAAATCCCTCTTCATCTAATATGCCTGCAGAGATTATGTTAAAGCGAAGATCTGAGACATACCTTACATCTCGAAGAATCATCTTGCACCCAAGGTTAGTTTTGATGACTATGTCCCATTTTCCTTTAACTTTCGAAAAACCTGTGTTTCGCATTTTCACTGTTCCATAATCACCTGACTGAAACATAGAAAAATACTCTGCATGAGGAGTAGCATGGAAGGAAGCACCACTATCAACAATCCAACTTGTTTAAAAATCACTTGCTAAAAGAGAATCTACATCACAAGTCATAATAGCAACTTCACTATCCAACACTATTGTATTTTCATATTTTTCATTCTCTTTTTCTTTGGCACTATATTTTCCTTCCTTCTATGCTTTCTTGAGAAACCAACACTCACTCTTGATGTGTCCCTTCTTATGGCAATAGTAGCACTCAAGATCCCTTCTTGACTTTGATTTTCCTCTAGATTTTCCTCTCTCTTAAGGTTTTCTACTTTTGCTTCTACCTCTCTTTTCAAACACCAATGCTTGAGAGTGGGAAGAACCTAGTGATTTTCTTTTTGTCTCTTCATTCAACAAGCTGCTAGTGACAAAGCTCATACTCACAATTCCATCCGGAGCGGAGTTGCTCAAAGACACCACTAAGGTTTCCCAATTATCTAGTAGAGAACTCAATAATAAAAGGGCTTGAAGATCATCATCAAGAACCATCTTCATGGCTGCCAATTAATTTACAATGCTCTTTATCTCATTGAGATATTGTGCAATAGAACAATTGTCATTGTCATTGTACTTCAAATTTACAAGCTTCCTTATGAGGAAAGTTTTATTTCCAGCTGTCTTTCTCTCATATAAATCCTCTAATTTTTTCCATAATGATTTGGCTGAAGTTTCACTTGAGACACGATGAAAAATATCCACCCATTGTCGGATATGTCCCACTGCTTTTCTATCAAGTTTCTTTCATTCTTCATATGAAATATTTTCAGGTTTTTCCCCTTCAATGGGTGCATACAAGTTTCTGCAATACAAATAGTCTTTCATCTTTGTTTTCCATATTATCCAATTTTCTTCATTCAAACCAACCATTCTATTAACTACACTTGAACTCTCCATTGGATCAAAAACACCTCAAACAACCAAGCTCTAATACCGCTTGTAATGGGAAGCTCAAACAACCAAACTCAATCAAACAACCACAAACTTGTTATGGGAAGTTCAAACAACCACAACACAAGATTACGTGGAAAAACCCTTCAGTGTGAAGGGAAAAAACCACGGGGCAAATCCGAATAATCTTCCACTATTAAAAATGGGTTTACAATATCAATTTCTCTCAAGTTTTCCCAAACTTGAGGTTTACAAAATCATGAGAGAAAAACAATTTTCTAAATCAAACTCAGTCACAAGAATTGAGCGATAACCAAATAAACAAAGGTTAGAGATCACCGGATATGGAGACTTTACCAAAAATAAGGATCTAGAGAAACACCAACTTTGGATAAGCTTTGGAGAACCTTCTTTCTTTCCTTTTTTCTTTTCTCCACTTTTCTTCTTTCTTTTCTCTCATTCCACCCAATGACTTAGCCAGTCTATTGAACAAAGGCAAGAAATGTGTCATTTTCTTAATTAGGATGCCAATTTCCAATCATCCAGAGTGCACAATAGTTTCATTGAGCCCTGAAATCGCAAGTTTCATGGGGAGCTCAAGTGGAGTTTGGCAGGAAAAAAAATCAGAACACAATTTCAAAGTTTTTTTGTTGGAAGAACAAACTCGAATTTACAAGTACTGTAAACACCAAATTTTTCGTATTTCTTCCATATTTACATGGAATTCCATCATGGAAAAAACAAAACTCCGTTGGGATCTTAAAATACCTTTTCCATGCTCAGTTCCAATTAGAATCTCCCATGGCTAGAATTTGGCATGGTTGTTTGATTTCGTTGCAACTCCATAAACATCTGAAAGTATCCCTGCACCAAATGCCTACATTTTATCTAGAAGCCCAGGATCAAACATTCAAACATTCTACAAAAAGCTTCCTGAAAACTTGTAAACAATTGTTTAAAATTTGTAAATAATTCTTCAAAAAGAGCCATCCCTCAACCTTTTGAAGGCACTTAAGAAGTGCTACTGGCTTTATGTCACAGTACACGCACCTGGTCCTGGGTGTTATGGGACACCCTAGTCCTGGTGGTCCTGGGCTAAGGGTTAAGTACTTATGTCTTCCGCTCCTAACAGGCCAGTTTTTTGGATAGTATTGGCTAGGTGCTTAACATTTCCACATGGCCGACCTGGAGAACTGCGAAGGGGCACTAGGAGTGGGGCAGCCGCATGAGTAGGCTAGCTGCAGGTGAGCCGTCGTGGGCGTCGGCTCGCAAAGGGGGGGGGGGGGGGGGGGGGGGGTGATGTCACAGTACATGCACTCGGTCCTTGGTGTTATGGGACGCCCTGGTCTTGGTGGTCCTGGGCTAAGGGTTAAGTACATATGTCTTCCACTCCTAACATGCTGGTCTTTTAGGTAGTATTAGCTAGAGTTTAACACTTTACTTCTATATCACACTAGAGCCTCTCCATCCACGTGGTGATACCAGAGTCCACCACACCAAATATTCTAGTTAAAGTAGAATAAAAGATATAATCGTTCCATACCACATATTTAGGAGTAGTGGTCTAGCAACAAGTCCAAAGATACACCATATTTCCTTTTCCTTTTGCTCTTGAAAAGGGCTGCCATGACGGGCCTTTCACTGAATGGCGACAAAGGGGGTCTCTGTTGTGAGGTTCTTAGATTCAAGTCTCACCGGGGGGATCAAACATGAAATCCGTTCATGCAAACTTCTTACTTAACAAATAAAATAGTATTAAAAAATGATATGATGTAAAATGAATTAATTACAGGAGGCTCCAACCACCTAATTGAGTGGTGACGGTGGAGTAATTTTAAATAAATATATCAAATAAACAAAAGAATATGAATATAGTCCATCTGACCTATTTCAGGGCCCTGAGGAACGGGGGAACAATGTCTTTGCGTGTTCCAGTTGCTCTCTAATCATCTTCGGAATTAAACATTTGTTTTCTCAATACATTATGCAACTGGCTAAAAAGCTTCTTTTTCACAGAGTCAAATGCCATTTCAAGCTTCTCTAGTTCTGGGATCCGGCCGCATATTTATCATATTCTTCACATCTCATTTCCTTCATATCACACCCTTCTTGCTCAAAAATCTTTAAAAACTTGTCGCAACGATTAATCCTGTATTCACCACTCCCAATTATCACTTTCTCGTACACAAATGTAAGACCTTCCCAGCCGTCTTTTCCACTTTCTGGACCAAACATTGGGTTACAAAGAATGTCAAATTCCGGGGGCAGTAGCTTGAGGAAGACCTTTTTCACAAATTCTTTTACAGAAAGAACATCAACAAATAGCGTATTTCTCTTTAACCGCTGAAGGGGCAAAGATTCTAGAATAGATTCGGTGGATGTTATCGAAGTGGAGAGAACAATTACCTCAGGGTGCTCCTCGCAAAGATCATGAGGGTCATTGGAGAAGGAGACACCCAATTTCCCAGCAGTTTCTGAGTAATCCGTTCGAGAGAAGGCTACAACAATATGCCCCTGCTTAATAAAGGTCTTTGCCAGGAATTGCCCAAAATTACCAAATCCAATAATCGCAATTTTGAGTTTGTTACTTTTTTCAAATCGGTTGTGGATGTGAGCTTCGTAATCATAGGGCTACGCAGCGTCAATAGCTTCGGCGATGAGGTTTGCGAGTCGGAATGAAAACGAGACATGAAAGTGAAGACTGGAAAGAGTAAGCAAATTGACACAGACGTTTTGGATGTACGACTCGTTTGATCTCAGAAGAGCAGAGGCAATAGTTCAAGCACCCCAAATTTGTAGTAGAAGAGACAATCGCAGACTTAGAAGTCTACAAAATGGGGAACGAAATGGAAGAACCGGCGGTGACAACACTCCGTGCGGAGCTTGTCGCCAAGGAGAGCCGTCTCGGCGGCACGACGTAAAGGCGCCAAATAGATCTAGGGTTGTCTGGTTGGACCATAGCACAGGGAGGAGCTCAACTTCTCCACGAGCTCGCTCTAAACACGCGTGATAGGGTTGATAAATCAAAAAATTAATAAAATTAAGCCTAACAATTAGAAATTAGGTATGGGCTTCTTCCAATGCGCTCTCAACCCCGAAGTCTAAGTGAGCGTAATAAAAAAATATTACTAGAAAAAAAAAGTAATTTTTAATTAATTTATATAAAAATTAAAAAAATATAAAATTAATATTAAGGACATCTTTTCGAGGGAAAACTTCAGAATAACTGTGACGAATGTATACATTGGGTATACTAAATGATTAAAAGTTACCAATACTATTCATTGGTGATTATTATGTCTCTATTTGAAAGAGGTTATCTCTTAGTTCTTGGTATATCTGGAATGGAAAATATAAGAATTTAAATGATAATAGATGAGAACATTATATTAAAATCAATTATGCCTATTAATTAACATAATTTCTAATCCTTTTTTGTAGTTTAAAAAAATCACTGAAGCTGATTTTATAGAGAGTGATGTCATTGCAAACATCATTAATAAGATGAACTCTCATATTTGAAGTCAGTGATCAACAAGTCTAAAAAAACTACTTGCAATCTTGATGATAAAGTTGATTATGCTATGAATATTTCGTTGCCAACTAATGCATGTATATGATCATCCTGAATTTTCTAGTATTAGATAAAAATTTCAAAATAATTAAAAATAAAATAAAATCACAATGTTGACAAAATAGTAGGGTAATTTTTTTTTTATATTTGAGCCAAAAAGTACCATATCAAGATTATTTTTTTATTTTTTATTTGTCTCTAAGAAAAAAACAATCTAGTTTCTACTCAATCGCACTTTGATTGTCCATCTTTGTTTAGAAAAATTAATATTCTAGAACATTTCTAATATCCTGAAACTCTTGGGAATCTATAAAAATATTTTTTTATTATCTATGAGAAAAAGAATAAAATTTAGTATTATTACATGTGTTACTAGAAAATAATAATGGAAATCATGAAATTGATCTTGCATTGAAAATTATAGTACACAATATATATATATATATATATATATATATATATATTGTTAGCTCATAACTGATAAATTTTTATTAAGTACTACTTTATACATAATATCTTGCATATATCCTTCTTGGACATTATCTCTTTATTTGGCGAGGATTTTAAATCCACTTCTTCAAGTAGTTTTAAATATTCTGGATCATTTCTAATATCCTGAAACTCTTGGGAATCTATAAAAAATATTTTATTATCTATGAGAGAAAGAAGAAGACTTAGTATTACACGTGTTACAAGAAAATAATAAGGAAAATTATGAAATTGATCTCATATTGAAAATTATAGTACACAATATTTTTGTATACACACACACACACACACACATATATATATATATATATATATATATATATTGTTAGCTTATACCGGACGAATGTTTATTAAATACTACTTTATACATAATGTTTTGCATATATCCTTCTTGGACATTATCTCTTTATTTTAGGAGGATTTGAAATCCACTTCTTCAAGTAGTTTTAAAGATAGCAATATATAGTTGTCCATGGCTGAATATAAGTTTTGGCAATTATATTCCAACATAATTATATGTTTAGTCTTGACTTTTATTTATTGTCAATACAAGATATAATTTCATCGAAAAATTGTCTCATTCTCAAAATAAAAGGTACTTGTGCTCATACGAGGACATTAAAATTCTTAATATAAACACTCTTTCACCATCATTCAACTCTGATTAATTCTCTTGCCTAGTTTTAGAATTATTATTCTTGTGTCGTCACAAAGTTTTATGTTACATCCAAATTTCTTAAAAAAATACAAGTGTGATAACTTTTAGTTGCAAACAATGGTTAGGCATTGTGGAAAACTTTAGTGTGTTAAGAAACTTAATAGGCTGCACTAAAGTAGTAATGACTATGACAAAGAAATAGATTAAACACAAGCGAATTTACTTCTTCAACATCTTCATAACTTGTAGGACCGAACATTCCTCGATCGAAATAATAATTTTTCTTTCTATAGTTTCCATGTACGTTATTGTAAGTCAAATATATTATAGAAGCAACAAGTTCTTCACTAACTGGAACTAAATGACTATTTCAAATTTTTATCCCATATGGTTCTTCCTATGTAATTATAGATTCCAAGTATATCACCTTCTATAAAATAGGGAAGTGTATTTTTCCGTGTGTTGATTCCTATAGAATGAAGAGGTAATTTATACAAGAGTTTTAGAATCTATAATCACCATTCTCGTGATTTTATATAATCCATTTACAATGATTGAGTTTATTTTTTATTTCTACTGTGATTTTCTCAACACTCCCCCTCAACTTGGAGAATGAATGTCAAGAAGTTCAAACTTGTGCATCGTAGTTGAGAAGGCTTCCTTTCCCAATGGCTTGGTGAACACATCCGCAAGCTGATTTGTTGAAACAACATATTGTTTACAACCAAACCATCTTGTATTTTGTCACGAATAAAATGACAATCTATCTCTTTAGGTCTGGTTCTTTCATGAAAAACGGGATTGGCTACTATGTGTAAAGCAGTTGTGTTATCATAATATAACAGTGTTGGCTTTGGATATAATATTTTCAACTCTGTCAACAATAACCGTAGCCAAGATAATTCACAATATGTACCTGTCATGACTCTATATTTGGTTTCTCTTGAGGAGTGAGATACGATTTTCTGCCTCTTTGTCTGCCAGGAAATAAAAGAAGATCCCAAAAAAACACAATAACCTATAGTGGATCTACGAGATATTGGACAACCAGCCCAATCCGAATCAGAAAATGCTCACAAGGATAAATCATTTCGAGAAAGTAAAAACAAACCTTGTCCTAGACTGCTTTTTAAATAATGCAACACACGCTAGACAACTTCCATGAGTGGTTTGCGTGGTGCATGAATCTGCTTAACACATGGACCGAATAGGTAATATCCGGTCAGGTGATAGTCAAATAAATTAGGTGTCCAACAAGTCACTTATATTGAGATGGGTTATTAAGCAATTCTCCTGAATCTAAAAGTTTTATGTTTTGTTCAATTGAAAAGTTCACAAGTTTAGCACCCAAAAATCCACCATCTTTTAAAATTTCGAAAGTATATTTTCGTTACGAGATGGAAATACCTTTTTTTGACCAAGAAACTTTGATGCCCAGTAAATACTTCAAATTACCCAAATCTTTAATCCAAAAATGGCTATGCAGACATTTCTTGATGATTAATATGGCATTGACATCATTACCCGTAATAAGAATGTCATCAACATATATCAATAGAATTGTAAAAGATTTTACTTTTCGATATGTGAATAACGAGTAATCTGCTTTGGATTGAACAAATCCAGCAGCTTGGATAGATGTAGAGAATTTGGTAAACTATTGTTTGGAGGCTTGTTTTAAGTCATATAACGACTTGTGAGGGCAACACACAAGATTCTCTCCTTGTTGTCGAAGACCATGAGGTGGAGACATATAAATTTCTTCATGGACACCATGAAGAAAAGCATTGTTGACATCAAGTTGGTGAAGCGACCAACTTTGGGTGGTGGCTAAAGCTAATAAATAATGAACAATAACCATTTTAGCAATGGGAGAAAAAGTGTCATGGTAATCTATACCTTCCAGTTGAGTGTAACCTTTCGCAACCAAACGAGCTTTGATACACTCAATAGTACCTTTCGAGTGTCGTTTGATTTTATAAACCCAACGACAACTGATGGGTTTCTTACTAGGAGAAAGAGAAGTGAGGGACCAAGTGTGGTTGGCTTCTAAAGCGGCCAATTCAGATTGCATTGCTTCTTGCCAATGGGAATGAGAAACTGCTTCCATATAAGATGTAGGCTCAATATATTGACTCACAGCAGCAGTATAAGAGTAATGTTATGGTGAGTAACGATGATAAGAGACAAAATTGCTAAGAGGATAACGTGTACCTTTTTGTGGACTTGATGACAAAGGCAACAAATGGTCGGGAGACGTCACTTGGTTGTAGACATAGTCACGTAAAGTCAAGGGAGGGTTATGAAGACACTAGGAACGGCATAAAATTGGTTCAAAATGAAGAGTAGCAGATGATGGTGGAGGAGAAACAGGAATCGGTGGTAACAGTTGTTGGTAAGGATCGAGTACAGAAAGAGGAATCACCAGGGCTGAATTTGAGGGAGTGAATGGAATGGACTCATAAAGAAAAATAGTTTCATGAAAAACAATATCACGGCTAGTGAAAATTTGATGAGTGGTAAGATCATATAGCTTCTAAGCTTTCTGACCAACTGGATAACCAAGAAAAATACAGTATTTAGCTCGAGGAGAAAATTTATGGGGAACGTGCACATCAATAGCATATGCAAAACACCCAAAAACTCGAAGATGAGAATAAGAAGGGAGTTTGCCATAAAGTTGTTCAAAAGGAGTTTGGCGAGAAAGGAGTGGTGTGGGCAAACGATTAATTATATGAACAATAGTAGAAACACTTTCTGCCCAAAAATGTAAAGGAAGGTGGGCTTGAAAACGAAAACCTCGAGTTGACTCAATAATATGGCGGTGCTTGCGCTCTACAACCCCATTTTGTTGGGGAGTATAGACACAAGAATGCTGATAAATGGTCCCTTTTTGTTTAAAAAATTCTCGCATAGAAAAGAATTCTCCACCATTATCAACCTAAATGTTGTCTATAGAAACATGACATTGTGTTTGGACAAAAGAGAAAAAAATTGACAAGTAAATGTTATGTTTCACTTTTTTTATGCATAAAAAATACCCTTGTGAATCTAGAATAATCGTTCACAATAGTCAAAAAATATTTCGCACCAGAAAGAGAGGTTGTTTTATAGGGGCCCCAAATGTCACAATGAATTAATTCAAAAGGTTTAACAGAAAAAATTGAACTAACAGAAAAAGGAAGTTTACTTTGTTTTTCATAAGCACAAACATCACAAACATTATTAGATTGGAAAGAGAAATCTAACAAATATTTTGCCATAAAGTTTACTCTAGAGGAAGATAAATTTCCCAATCGGCGATGCCACAAAGCGGTGAAGGAGGTGACCGGGTGACCGACAGGAAGTGGTTGATGCAAATGGAGGTGGAGGTTTTGGCTTCTCTGATGCTAACGCAACCAAATGATAAAGTCCATCTAGTTGTTCACCCAAACCAATCGTCTTTGATGAATATTGTTGCGTTTGAAATGAGTACTTCCTCTAATAGGCCTTTTTAAAACATGTTTAGAGTGGTCTGGTGGGTACCCATTTAGCTTCCAATATGTTTCTCGGACATGATGATCACGGTCATAATAAGAGCAATGCAAAGGTTTTCGATTAGGAGTAGAAGATGAACCTTGTCCATGTCGAACATACAAAGCTACTGGTTCAGTCCGATGAATGACCATGGCTGAGTTCTCCATCATCTCACGTACAGTCCCAAGGCTTCACTGCTTCTCTTCTTGTACAATGTTAGCATTCATATGTAAATAATTAGTTTAAATAAATTTTATAAGTGTTTTTAATTTAATTTAGATATTTAATATATTTTATTTAATACAAATTTTTTTATGATTAGAATAAATAATTTATCATCATTATTTTAATAAAATATCATTAACATGATATTATTGATTCTAAGCATTTTAACTTTATTATCACTATTTTAAAGTTATATAATATTTTTTATAAGTAGTTAATTCCATATTTGTTAAAAATTGATAAATTATGCCAATAATAATCATTTAAAAATAGATATAAGGAAATAAAAAGCTTATTTAGTCTTTTAAATGAGTTCTAGACACCATTAATATTTTTAAATAACAAAAATGAAAAATATTTTTTTATATTATTCTTTGTTTTTTGTTTTATATTGATTATAGGTTGACTCCCATATTGCTTTTGATGATAAAAAACTTAATTTATGTAACAACTTAACAATCTAAGTATTTCAGATATTTCATCTTCCAGAGTAAAAGCATCTCGAGGTTTAACGCTTCAAGCCAAAACTCAAGACATCAAGCACAATTGAAGAACGTCACTTGAGGAAGCACCCACAAGGGAGAAGACAACGAGAAGACTAGACTTCAAGTATAATAGACAAATGTATAAACTCAATCACTTTTGTAAGAGAACATTCTAAACTCCCTTTCCTTAAATACATATGTGAAATCGGAATTTTAGGTTATAATTTACATTTAGACATGTTTAGAATCATCATAAACATGATTTAGAACATGCTAGAGCACTTAGAAAAAAATATTCCCATGCTTTAAAAGTCTAAACTTTTGAACTGGCATTGGAATGATCGGTTAGCCACTGGTAATGATCAATCATCTAGAACAGTGTAGGCCAGAAATATAAAGCATGATCAATCAACTATAGTCTATTGATCGATCATCTAGCACATGGCCATTTCATGTTAGCCGCATGATTGATTATCTCACTTGATTGATCGATCATCTCTACCCAGACAAGCTAATTTCTCATAGAATGATCGATCATCCCACCTGATTGATTGATCAGTCAGTACCTTGCTAGTAAGGGACTTAAAGCATGATCCATCATAGGAAAATACAATCATACTTATAATGCACAGCCGAAGGGAATCTCGATTGATCAATCAACCACTAGCAATGATCGATCAACTTAAAATTTTTGGACCAACGATAACCTATTGATCATCAATCTATTGATCAATAAGTCACTGACTGATAGGAAAGTAGCCATTATCACTTTACAATGATCGATCAATCCTCTGATTTTTACAAATGGGCAAATAACAACTAGTTTGTGTTATGGAAGGTATAAATACCCCACCAAATTGTGTGTAGAGGAGGAAATGAGCATTAATTGGCAAATCCTCAAGCTATTAGTCTTTATCTTGTAAATTTCCCTTAAAAATGCTTTACAGTGAAACAGAGAGTCCCACACTTTGAAAAATCTCTTTTCTCTTTCATTCATCCTTGTATTCATATAATCCAAGCTCCCTGATCATTCCACATCTTGCTGCAAAGGAGGAGGAAGCTTGAATCTCTCAAGGAGAAGCATCTCTTCAAATAAGGGTGTAATTTTTACCTTTCTTTTATTTGTATTTGTGAAAGGTTCATCTAGAATCTAGAACCTATTTAATCTAGATAGAAAGGCACAACTAGAGCTAGAATCTAGCAACAATCTCTGGGGAGATTGAGATTGTACGAATCATGTATTGAGCTACATGTGGCCAATTAGAGCCAACGTTTCTTTTGTAATTTCCAGTTACTAGAGCATATAGTGGAAATTTCCCAAGTAAGGGTTCTTGGTGTGTGCATGTTATATTTAACTTGAATTACTTGTATGCATGAATTTTTTAGTCACACACACATCTCACTTTTAATTTGATTATCTCAATTTACCCCTCCTCTTGAGAAGCAATTTGGGCCAAATATTGGTATCAGAGCAAGACAAAAACTTAATTGAAATTAAAATCCTCTCGATTTTGAAAAAAAAGATTAAATGGCATCTCAAGTAGAATTTATGTTCCAAGAGGGTCATGATCCCTTTTCGGTTTCCTTGCTCATTACTTCATGATACATTGGTGGAGATTAAGAATCAAAATTTTCTTACAATCCATTAGATTTGAATTATGGGAAACTATCTTGAGTGAAACTTTTATCCCATCCCAAAATATAAAAGGAAGACTCATTCCAAAACCTGTTTATGATTGGGATGACTTTGATATTGCAAGAGTAGATGGCAATGCTAAGGCTATGGAAATCATTTTTAGTTCCTTGAGTGATGAAATGATTGATTCTTGCTTATCTTGTAAATTAGCCAAGGATTTATGGGATAAATTAGAATCTGATTTTTCTAGTAATAAAGAATGTTGCTCTTCAAACTCTCAGTGCGATACATCTAGTGATAACATTGAAATTATTAATTGTATGCACTTATGTTTATATGGACACCTTAGATTGAGATGAAACTTCAAGGAGTGATAGTTATGAGGAATTGAACAAAGAAGAATTAATGAGAAAACCTGATGACTCCATATCCACCCATAGAAGAAGTGACAAAGAAAATAAGAAACTAAGGAGGCAATTTTCCAAACTAGAAAAGGAAATCAATTCATTGAAAGCTAACTTTTCCTCGAAGCTAGAAGAGCTTAGAGAGGAGAACATTAAGCTCATTTTAGAATGTGTCAAACTAGATTGCTAAAGTTCTTAAGTCCTAGACTTTTATCCAAGGCTATAATACTCAATTTTTGTGCTCCTCTTCTTGTAAGTTCTTATTCATAACATCAATTATTCGATGTCTTTTTTGCTTTGAGTCAAGACTTGGTAACTTGATTCTTCAATATCTTGTCTTGAGTTTTTGCCATAAATCATGTATATTTGTGTTGGAAGGCATATATCTAAAATATATTAATAACACTGTTAGTAACACATGTTCAAGCTAGCCATTTTGTTATCATCAAAAAAATAGAAATCAACTTCATTTTACCCCTTGGTCTAACAATAGGTTGGTTGACTTGATTAAGACAAATCATCGTAACTTAGCAACTAATATTTTGAGGGTCCAAATGCAAGACAAATAAATGCAAATCAAGGGTTTTTTTTTTTGCCTCTCTTAGGTGGAGATATCTACGTGGAAAAAATGGTCATTTTCGAAGGAAATGTTTTTAGGGAAAAACAGAAGGATAGTAGGGTTCCCTATAAATGGGTTTTTGACAATTGTTGGAAATGAAGTCCTTATAGTGCATTTTTAGTAATTAATATGTAGAGCTAGCATGGAGTAGGCGTGGAAACGAGTTGAGTCATGTTCAACCAAGGCCAAGCTTGAGTCATAATCACACCACTCAGGCTCTGACTCAAGCACAAACTCAAGCCCCATATTTGAGCTCAAGCTCTGTTGTAGTTGATGCAGTAGGGCAAGTCAACATCTCCCTTGTTTTCATAAATCTAGTCAAATGGAAGACTATGAAGAGTTTCAAGTAACAATTTTTATATAAAGACAAAATTTCTATTTAAGGTGATATTTAGCTTGCTTCTGAAAATTTGTTTTTACATTACAAGTGGAACATGTGGACCAAGAGGAATTAAAATAAACTTGATTGAAAATGACCCATCAAGAGCAAACAATTCCAAATTCTGAAATTTTGTGTTGAGACAACTCAAACCTACCTCAAGTCTACTTGAGCTAATGCTCTTGGGTTTGAGTTGACTTCAGCTCTAATTGCTAACGTAAGTTTCTCACATATTGGCCTCGAGTCACCTCCACTTCGGGTCGAGTTGCCTCAACCCCCACCTAAAACTTAAGTTTCTCTCAGCTTTACCTCAAGTCGCCTCCACTTTGGGTTGAAGGACCTTGACCTTCAATGGTCCAAAAAATGGGTAGTTGCTTTTTTTAACTATAAAAGTGCCCCATTTGGGTCATTTTTATGAAAAATGATTGTCCATTCTCCCAAGAATTGAAACTTGCATATTCTTGAGAAAATTATTATGTCAAAATTGGCAAAAGACATTCCCAATTCTCTAAAGGTCAAAATATTTTTGGTTTGTCCACATAAAAAGAACATTCAAGCTAGTGGTGGTTTTGAAAAAGAAAATCTGAAAGTTCTCTAACTAGTATTTGTGTTTATTTATATTTTTTTCCTTTCCCTCTTGACTAATATCTTGTTTGGATGTTATGTGTGAATCAATGGATTGAGATAAGTAGGTTGCTTGGTTTGTTGTAAAAGAGTAATTTGTTCTTGTGTGGTTTATCCCTCTTGTCTTCTTCATCTTCTCCCTCTCGGCTTCTTTGTCTGCGCACTCCCTTCTCCCTCTCATTGCTCTCCTCCTCTTGGCCTCCCTCTCTCTCTCTCACACTCGCTCTCCCTCTAGGCCTTCCTATCCCTTTTCCCTCTCTCTTCTCCCTCTCGACCTCCCTATCCCTTCTCCCTCTCGCTGCTCTCTTTTTCCCTAAAAATCTTCCCGTTTTCCTTCAATTTCCCCCATTTTGGTTTCAATGTCCTTCAATTTTCTCCATTTCTGCTTCAATTTCTTCGATTCTACTTCATTTTTCCTTGATTTCCCCACTGGGCTTTAGTTTTCCCCAAATTTCAAAAGGTAACCCTAAACCCTATTTTTTTCAATTAATATGCTATTGTATTTGATTTAACTTTAATTTATGTGTGCAGTATTTGTATTGATTGTTTAGTTACTACATAATTTTTGGATTTAGGGTTAGGGTTTATGGTATTTAGGGTTTAATTTTATCTTTATTCGGTATAATTTTGGGTTTAGGGTTTTTTTAAGGGTTCTTAGTCTTAAGGTAGGGTTAATAGAAATTAGGGTTTGGGGCTTTAAGGGTTTAGGGTTTAGTTTACTTTCTAGAATTAGGGTTAGGGTTAATAGAAGTTAGGTTTAGGGTTTAGGGTTTGGGGCTTTTAGGGTTTTTAGGGTTTATGGTTTAGTTTAGTGTTTGGAATTAGGGTTAGGGTTAGGGGTTTAGGGGTTAGGGATTAGGGTTTAGGGTTTAGGGGCTAATGGAGGGTGGGTTGAGCCCAGTTCAAACTAGGCTGAGTCGCTTACGCAGGTATCTATTAGCCAACGAAACCCAACCCCCGTCACTGACGAGTTATGGTTCATAGTAACTGCGAAGTAATATGGGGATCTACTAGGGGTGTTCGATGAATTTGGACTTGATTAATGTGTTTTTACATTTTTTAGGGCATCTGCAATGGAATTAGTTTGATTCATTTTTAAATGTTATAAAATATTGTTGAATAATTTTGAAGTGTTATGGAATGATTTTGCCATGTGGTAAGGGGATTCAGATGTTATAAATAGCCACCTTGTGTAAATGATGATGCAGATAGCGATGATAACGATGGTCTTGTGGATGAGGACAACCAATCAAAAAATATTCAAAGGCAGCATGCATTAGAATCCATAAGAGCCGCACAATATTGAGATGCCATAGCGACTTCATGTGGAATGATAATTGATGGTTATATCTTATTGCTTTTGAACATGTATTTAATCATTCATATGTAGTAAACTAGTAACTTGTTGATCTTAATATTAAAGGTACAAACTCGTTGTTATCTTCCAAGGCATAAACGTTTGCTTTTATGCTGTAAATTGTGGACTTACAAGTAACAAGGATCATTTTCAAGCATTTTTTTAATTTTTAATTATATATATATATATATGTGTGTGTGTGTGTGTTATTAATAATCTATCTTAGGTTATTAATATAATGGTATATTTATTTATTTATTATATTTATTAATTTTATTACTATATTAAATTAGATATTTAAGATTGGTAATTAAAATATAGTTAAAGTAAGCATTTGATAAATTATTTTTCAATAATTATCCCATTTTTTAATTAATTAAACTAATCATTTTTAATTATGTGGAAATATATTATTAATTAATATGACGTAAAAAATTCATCTTGTGTTATTAATAAAAAATATTTTTATTTATTCATTATATTTATTTTTTAATTAATGTATTGAAATAGTGATTTAATAGTGGTAATTAAAATATTGTTAAAGTAAGCGTTTGATCAATTATTTTGGTTTAATTAACCCATTTTTATAATTAATTAAACCAATGGTTTTAAATTTAGTGAAAATATATTATTAATTAATAATACATAAAAATATATATTGTGTTAAAGTAAGCATTTCATCAATTATTTTTGTTTAATTATTCCTTTTTATGTTAAAATATATATTATGTTATTAATATATTTATTTATTTATTTATTTATTTATTTTATTCGTTAATGTTATTTTTTTACTTTTTTAATTAAGTATTATAATTAATCAGTGCACAGATAATTGTCACACATAATTATTTTATTAATGTACAATAACCTGCAATTATTAATTAATTAGTATATTAATATATTTTAATTCTACATTAAATTACTTATTAGTGTAGTAATCATGTTTTTTTTGGTTAATTTGGTATTTAGGTATATATGTTCTATTTAAATATACTATTACAAGTTACTTATTCTCTTATTTTGGCTATATTTCTCATATGGGGGCACTACACTGGAAACTGTTTTCCAGTGCACTTGAACTCGTCCACACTGACACATAACTTGAACTTGAAGTTAAATTACATCATTCAATTGAATTTGAGTTTGAAGTTGAATTAGTTATAAATGTTGAGATGACAATGTGAATGCTATGAAACTATTGCCCAATGCCTAAGGAATTAAATTGTCATTGTACATTATCTTGTAATCCGTCATGATGTAGAGGTTAAAACTAGATCAATTTTTTTAAACATTGGCCACAATGAACTTGAAATTAAGTGAAGAATTCAATTTATCTTAAATGAATTGATTCAACTTCAACTCATCCTTGGGTATTAGGGGGGTAAGTCAACAAAACGAAAATTTGATCTTGATCTTGATCTTGATCTTGATCTTGATCTTCATCTTCATCTTAATCTCATGCATCTACATGATCTTCATCTTCGAAATGGGTGTGTGGACAAGTTCATCTTCATCTTCATCTTCGAAATTTAAAACAATTGAATTTCTTAATTATAACAATAAGTTAATTAAACCAAGTGTTTGAGTTAATAATATTTTATTTACCACTATTAAATCACTAATACAATAGAGTAAATAAAAAAATATGCTTAATGAATAAAAAAGTATTATATTAATAACATAAGATAGATTTTTTACATGGTATTAATTAATAATATATTTTGACAAAATCAAAAGTAATTAATTAATCAAATACATACTTTAATTATATTTTATTTACCAGAGACTTAAATATGAAGTTTAATATAGTAATAAAATTGAACAAAAATAATAAATAAATACATATACAACTTTATTAATAACCTAAAAGAAAGATTATTCTAATAACGAGTTCGTGTGTTTAATATTAAAATCATCAAGTTACAAGTTTAGTACATATTAACGACGCATGTTCAAAAATAATAAGATACAACCATCATATATCGTTCCACATGGAAGTCGATATGGTATCTTGAAATTGTGCGGCTCTTGTGGATTCTAATGCACTCTGCCTCCAAAAGCATGTTACTTGGTTACCCACATCCTCAAGACCATCGCAATCGTCGCTGTCTGTATAATCCATTGCACCTAATTGGATATCATCACCTCCTCCATAGAGCTCGGCACCCGAATCAACATCTTCATCTTCAAATATATCATCATAATCCTCTCCACGTATATAATTGTGCAATATGCTACAAGCATGTACAATTTTCACCTGGAACTTAAAAGAAAATGGAGGAGTGCCTTTTAACATTTAAAATCTAGCTGTTAAAGCACCAAAAGTTCGCGCAATAATATTCCGTAAAGATGAGTGTCTTCGGTTGAATAATTCTTTTTCATTTCTAGGAATATTATCTTCAATTCTTGTAGATGATATTGGGTTCCTCGATATGGAGCCAAAAATCCCGGAAGATTTGCATAACCAGCATCGACAAGATAATATTTTCCTATAATAGAAATTACATACCACATTAAATAATTGAAGATAAAATAGATAAAAATGACTGCATAAAAATATGTTACTTACCTTCAGGTACAAAGATTTTATCTCGGTGAGTCAATGCGTCCTTCAGTACACGAGAATCAGTTGTTGGTCCCTCCCATCCAGCAAATACATAAGTGAATTGCATGTCAAATGAATATGCTACCATCACATTTTGTAAGAGATAGCCTTTTCTATTCCAAAACCTTGGTTGATCTTCAAGTGGAATGTTCACTTTGATATAAGTTCCATCAATAGCTCCAATACAATCCTAATTATACATTTTCAATTAATATTGACTAACTTTGTATATTAATCTAAAATTATTTAGTTATAGGAAGTGATGTTTCCTTGAAGTACATATAAAACATTGAACTTGTTAAATTCTTCGAGTGTGTGATTTCCGAAGTTCCTTTGACGTAATCAACGTGAAGTTTGAGGATTGCATCCAACACCTTGTTGAAATACTTACTTATGGTCCAGTTTGATCTATCAAACATATCTGCTATGACACTATAAGATTGTTGTTGACCAACAGTTAGGAGGAAATATGCAAGTTGTTCTTCAACCGAGATGGTCTTTGTGGCTGATAAAAACCCTTTACTAGTAAGTATATCTGCCAATTTGTGAAATACTTGTTGATTCATCCTGTAAACTTTCCAAAATTTAACTAGTGATTTGTCTAGTGCCTTTTGCAAATACAATGGACCATTCATCCCACAAGAATGTGGTACACGTCTGTTGTAATGGTACATATAGTATCTTCCCATGGCGATAAACAAAGTTGTGAATGCAACCATAGTTGCAACCTGTTCTTCGTCTGTCATAGTATCCATGGAAATCTATAAATTCAATCACCTAAATGTCATAAACACAAGTAAACATCAATCTTCAATCATAACCTATTTGCAATCACACCTATACACAACCATATTCATCCACATTCCCACATCCTATATGCAATCACATCCCTACGCAACCATATTCATTTAATTGTCCACATCCAAACTCATCTACCATATTCATCCATGCAATATATAAACACAACAACATATCAAATTTAAATATTATCCATACTAATAGGTCTTGCAACGTCATAATTCAAACATCGTACCTAATACATAACAATATTCCAAAAGAATAGTGTATTTATAACACATTACAATTAGTTTTCAAGACAAAATTTAAGCCTCTCGACCCTCTCTTCCACTGTCATCTCCACAAATATAACCTTCTTACTTGGCGTATTCATCCATAAAGGAGCGCGAAACTTTAATTTTGCAAACAGGTCCGAGATTTTCCTGAGGGCTTTGACCCAATCTCTTTCAATATCGGGCTCTTTCTCTTTAGGCATCATCATGAAATTCTCAAATGTCTGAGCTATTCGATCCATTGCATCAATGAATCTACTAGTGTCATCATCGGGCATTTCGGTTCTCTTTCTACGACGACTTGAAGATGACCACTTACTTCTTTCAAATTGATTACCTGGAGACTCATCCATGCTTAATAATGGCGATGGAGCCTAACTATATCAACATCCTCGGGCTCATCCATCGGGACATGTTCCAATTCATAGATGAGTTCATCGCCCTGATCTACAAAGGTTGCACCTCCTGACCCTACGGCTATTGTGTTTCCCACCACCACAACTAATTTGTCGTAAAGGGGCAGCCTTCACGTCTGTACTTCTCAGCATCTTTATGCACCTACAAGAATAAAACATCCTTTATATGTCTTGGAATAGAGTTATACTACCACGTAAAACATAAAAAATATTTTATAGTACATCATGATTTACTGACCTTTATGTAGTCGAGCCATACAGAATTACATGTAGTAACTCATTGTGTGGTTGCATCCCAACCGAACCCACTAGTGTTGATACAACTAGTTACTGTTTGGTATATTTTCTTCCATGATCTTGTTCGATTCTTCACCTATTCAACAGTATTTTTATTGATTGCGCCTTCATTGAACTTATTAACACAATCCATATATACCTCATGCTTCCATACTCCGTTAGGCACCTTGTTCCCTAGATTAACCTGCTCGACCAAGAGATCAACCATTTTGCTATCATCTTCGAAGGTCCAAATGTCATATGGTGGACCAGTTGGTTGCCTTCTTGCAGCCATGTATAATCTAAATCCGAGAAGGTCCTCATGGCAAAAACTTTATCAGACAACCTTTACCCGTCATAGAAACACAAACCATAAAAAATATAATACCATGTGGTGGATATGTATAACACCCGAATCTCCTCACCACATGGCAAAAACATTCCATAGCACTTCAAAAATTCACAACAACATTCTCAAATATTTCAAAATTAATTAAACTATTTTCACTACTCCATATACACTAAACAATGAGAAAACACACACATCAAGTCCAAATTCACCGAACACCCCTGGTAGAGCCCCATATAACTTCGCAATCACTACGAACTGTACCTCGTCAGTGATGGGGGTCGGGTTTCGTTGGCTTATGGACGCTCGTGTAGGTGACTCAGCCTTGTTTGAATTGGACCAAAAAACCCCTAATAAAACCTAAACCATAAACCATCAAACCCTAAAGTCAAACCTTATCACCTACTAAACTCTAAACCCTAAACAATAATTCCATAACATAATACACTAAACCCTAGACCCCCTAAACCTTAGAAGCCCTAAACCCTAAACCCAAAAAACCCTAGAGCTTAAAAACACAAAACCCCCAAAACCTTAAAACCCTAAACCATCAAACCCTAAACCCTATCACCTACTAAACTCTAAACCCTAAACACTAATTCCATAACTTAATACCTTAAAAGCCCTAACCCCTAAACCCTACACCCTAATTCAAGACCCTAAACCCAGAAAACCCTAGAGCGTAAAAACACAAACCATAAAAAATAGAATATCATGTGGTGGATATGTATAACACCTGAATCTCCTCACCACATGGCAAAAATATTCCATAGCGCTTCAAATATTCTCAACAACATTCTCAAACATTTCAAAATTATTTAAACTATTTTCACTACTGCATATGCACTAAACAATGAGAAAACACACACATCAAGTCCAAATTCACTGAATACCCTTGGTAGAGCCCCCTATAACTTCGTAGTCACTACAAACTATACCTCATCAGTGATGGGGGTCGGGTTTTGTTGGATAATAGAGGACAGTGTAAGCGACTCAGCCTTGTATGAATTGGACTTAAAAACCCCTAATAAAACCTAAACCATAAACCATCAAACCCTAAAGTCAAACCCTATCACCTACTAAACTCTAAACCCTAAACACTAATTCCATAACATAATACCCTAAACCCTAGACCCCCTAAACCTTAGAAGCCCTAAACCCTAGAGCTTAAAAACACAAAACCCCAAAACCTTAAAAACTCTAAACCATCAAACCCTAAACCCTAAAAACCCTAGAGCTTAAAAACACAAAACCTGTAAAACCTTAAAAACCCTAAACCCCCTAAACCTTAAAAACCCTAATCCCTAAAATAACCTAAATCCTTAACCATAAACCCTAAACCCTAATTACATGACCCTTAAATACTGAGTACCAAACTCTATAAATAATCCCTAACACGAATCAAGAATTTAGACCCTAAACCGTAACCCTAAATCCCACAATTATGCACAAATAACCCCCAATTAGGCACTGACAATAAAATTAAATCAAATAAAACACTAATTTAATGAAAAAAATTAGGGTTTAGTCATACCTTCTGAAATTTGGGGAAAACTGAAGCCGAATGGTGAAATCGATGCCAAATGGGGAAATCAATGCCTAATCGAAGTAGAAATTAAGAAATCGAAGCCCAAATGTCAAAATCGAAGAAAATTGAAACCGAAATAGGGGAAATTGCAAGAAATCGGAAGGTATTTTGGGGGAAAAGAGAATAGCGAGAGGGAGAAAGGAGTGAGATGTCGAAAGGGAGAAGAGAGGGAGAAGAGAGAGAAGAAGGGAGGTCGAGAGGGATAAGAGAGAGAGAAGCGAGAGAGAAAAATGGAGAGCGAGTCGGAGAGAAGAGAGGGAGACACGGAGATGAGAGAGGGGGTGCGAGAGAGGGCGAGTCTGAGAGAAGACCGAGAGACGGAGGCCAGAGATGAGAATTTGAGGGAAGAGAGGCAGGAGCGATGTCGGGGTGCAGGGAGACGAGAGAGGGAGAGAGCGAGAGAGGAAGAAAAAAAGGAAAACGAGGACGCGCGAGAGAGAGGGGTGCGAGGAGAGAGAGGGGCGTCCTTCATCTCAAAGAAGATCAAATATGGCCTTCTTTGAGATGAAGGATTTTAAACCGTGGAGATGAAGGACCTAGCAATGGCCCACTCCGCCAAGGTCGCCCCCTCCACAGGTGCAGTGGCCTACTCCGTCAAGGTCGCCCCCTCCGGGATTCAAACGCGCGACGAGGGAGCTAACTCTAATACCAAATGTTAAGCACCTAGCCAATACTACCCAAAAGACAGGCCTATTAGGAGCAGAAGACATAGGTACTTAACCTAGGACCATAACATCAAATGTTAAACACCTAGCCAATACTACCCAAAAGACCTACCTGTTAGGAGCGGAAGACATAGGTACTTAACCCTTAGCCCAGGACCACCACGACCAGGGCGTCCCATAACACCCAGGATCGGGTGCGTGTACTGTGACATCACACCCCCCCTTCGCGAGCCGACGCCCACAGTGGCTCACCTACAACTAGCCTACTCATGCGGCTGCCCCACTCCTAGTGCCCCTTCGCAGTTCTCCAGGTCGGCCCCTTCCGCATGGTCTCTCCTTTCCGCAAGCGCTCCTCCGGGGATTCGAACTCGCAACCAAGGGTCGGCTTTGATACCAAATGTTAAGCACCTAGCCAATACGACCCAAAAGACCGACCTATTAGGAGCGGAAGACATAGGTACTTAACTCGTAGCCCAGGACCACCACGACCAGGGCGTCCCATAACACCCAGGACCGGGTGCGTGTACTGTGACATCGATGTTATGGACTCAATAACACTGAGTCATCTATTTTACTTTTATTATTTAAGTTGCTTTTAATTTCGAATTTTATTGATTTGTAATAGGACTTAAAGGTAGGGTAGAATTGGGTTTTATAACCCTAACCTATGTTGATGTAATTACCCTATTTAAGGGGTACGGATGGAGAAATAAAGGAAGTTCGAATTTAGAGTAAATAAGGGTAATTAGAGTTCCTTGCCGAGAGCCTAGTTTGGTTCTTGGATACGTGAGTTCTAGGTGAAGCCTGTTGTGATATTGAGAGAAAAATATAGGAGATTTACTTCGCTTTTCCCGAGCAAAAAGAAGGATCTTAATCTTCTCACGGAAGTAGGAAAGGGGCAGAGGAGGAGTTCCGAATTCTCATGGAACAAGGAATCGAACTAGGCTCTCGGCAAGGAACTCTAATTACCCTAATTTACTCTAGTTTACACTATATTCAAACTTCCTTTATTTCTCCATCCTTACCCCTTAAATAAGGTAATTAACATCAACATAGGTTAGGGTTATAAAACCCAATTCTATCCCTACCTTTAAGTCTTATTACAAATCAATAAAATTTGAAATTAAAAGCAACATAAATAATAAAAGTAAAGTAGATGACTCAGTGTTATTGAGTCCATAATAGACCACTTCATCCCCTGTATCCAGATGAAATGTCATCTGCGCTCCACTAACGACTTCAAGTGTTGAATGGCGTCATGCGGTTGAAGATCATCTCATACTTCAAGTTGACTAACTTGGGGGGGGGGGGGGGGGGGGGTGGTTAGTACTCCAAATGGATTCTTGAAGATCAAGTTCATGTCCAACATGAAGATCATGTCAATCATGTACATGAAGATCATCTTCACACTTGGTGTTACTGTTGACGACTTCATGTGCACTGGAAAATAATTTCCAGTGTTAGTGCCCCAACATGAGAAAAACATAAAAAACAAGAGAATCTCTAAACCTTTACAGTGCACTTAATTACAACATAATCCTTAAACCCCAAATTAGGTAAAACAACCATTATTACTACACGAATAAGTTATTTAATGTATAATTAAATATATTAATATATTTATTAATTGAATTAGATATTTTATTGTGCATTAATATGGTAATTACATGAGCCAATGAAATACGTATATGATTAATTACAAATAATAAATAAATAACGTTATAAATAAAAAAACGAAAGTAATACGTTAAGTTATTAATTTATTAATAACATATGATATACTTTAACCTAAAATGAATAATTTAAGAGAAAAAATTGATCTAATCATAACTTTAACACACAATATATTTGTACATAATATATTTTATGTATTATTAATTAATAATATATTATCACAACATTTAAAACCATTGGTTTAATTAACTATAGCAATCGGATAATTATGCCAAAATAATTTATCAAATATTTATTTTAACAATATTTTAATTATGAATATTAAATCACTATTTTAATATAGTAATTGTAAAATCAAAATAAATATTTTATAAATAAAAATAATTATTTTATAAATAAAAATAACTATTTTATAAATAAAAATTATAAATTAATGATTTTTATGCAGATAGTTTAATTTTTCCTAACTTAGGAAAAATTAAACATCTTCGTCTTCCTCCGCAGTGAGCCAGTGGGCAACGGCGATGGCGACGGGGACGGGCTAGGCAAAGGCGACGGCGGCGGGCAATGCCGACAGAGGCGGCGCTCCGACGGTACGCTGAGAGGGAGAAGAGAGGGAGGCCGATAAGCTCTGCAACAGAGCTCGACCTCCAGTGCTCTGCGGGAATGAGAGAGGGCTGCGGGAATGAGAGGGAATGAGAGAGGGCTGCGGGAATGAGAGAGGGTTGCGGGAATGGAGACGAGAGAGGGAGCAGAGAATGAGAGAGGGTTGCGGGAATGAGAGAAGGCTGCGGGAACGGAGACGAGCGAGGGTTGCAAGAATGAGAGAGGGCTGCGGGAACGGAGACGAGTGAGGGCTGCGGGAATGGAGACGAGAGAGGGCTGCGGGAATGGAGACGAGAGAGGGAGCAGAGAAAGAGAGGGTTTGCTGCCAAAGTCAGAAAGAAATTATTCAAGGAGTTAAACCTTATTCCATGAAAGAATTTTTGACACGACTCTACTTCTTCTAAACAACCCGGTTCTCTCAATGAACTTCATCGAGAGATCAAAGAAATCAAGCAAGAACTTAAACAGTTAAAATCCTTATATAAAAAGCTTGAAAAACAATTAGGTAAAAAACCTAATGACCCTTTTCTTAATCAAATCACTAAGGTCACTCATCAAAAGTGGCATACTAAAATTAATTTAGTGATTGACCAAAATTTTGTCATACCAAATTTGACAGCTTTAATTGACAGTGGAGCATATTTAAATTGCATCCAAGAAGGGTTAAATCCAACCCAATATTTTGAGAAAACAACTCAAACATTAGCCAATCCTAATGATCAAAAAATGAAAATCAGATACAAATTAAATATTGCCTCAATTTGCACTAAAGTTCAATGCATAACAACCGATTTCTTATTGATTAAAAATATGACTCAACAAGTCATATTAGGCACTCCATTCCTAGAAAAAATAATGTTAATCAAAGGCATTGACAATCAAGGAATTCTTGGTGAAATTAATCAAAAACCAATTTATTTCTCTTTCATATCTTAACCAAAAGTGAGCTTTATTAATGAGATTGCTGATTTGAGAAAGGTAAAGGAAAATCGAATAAGTCTCCTTTACAAAGAAATGATGTTCATAGATTTAGAACAACAATTAGAATCTCAAGAGATCAAAGAGAAAATCAGCTCTCTTCACACACTTTTCTCTCGAGAATTTTATAGTGATATCCCAACAGCCTTTTGGGATAAGCATAACTACATTGTTTCTTTACCATACATTGATGGGTTCAATGAAAGGACCATTCTGACTAAATCACGACCTAGTAAAATAAAACAAGCATATTTGGATTTATGCAAGAAAGAAATCCAGAATCTATTGGATAAAAAATTAATCAGAAAATCCTACTCCCCATGGAGTTGTACTAATTTTTATGTTAATAAAAATGCATAAAAGGAACAAGGTGTTCCTCGATTGGTGGTTAATTATAAGCCACTCAATGATTGTTTAAAATGGATAAGATATCCAATCCTAAATAAAAAATATTTGTTAGACAAATTATTTTATGCAAAAATCTTTTTCAAATTTGATCTCAAATTAGGATATTGGCAAATTCAAATTGTAGAATAGGATAAGTATAAAACTGCTTTAACTGTTCCTTTTGGACATTTTGAATGGAATGTCATGCCATTGGTCAGAAGAATGCTCCTGCAGAATTTCAGAATATCATGAATGATACCTTTTCTAATTATTTTGAATTTACAATTGTTTATATTGATGATATCTTAGTCTATTCAGAATCTATTGGTGCTCATTTTAAGTATTTATATATTTTCAAACTTGTTATTAGAAAACATGGGTTAGTAATTTTTGCCCCCAAAATGTAACTATTTCAGACCTCAGTAAGATTTTTAGGTCATAATATTCACAAGGGAAAAATTATCCCGATTAACAGAAACATTGAATTTGCTTCCAAATTTCCAGATGAAATCCAAGAGAAAACCCAACTCCAAAAATTTCTTGGAAGCCTCAATTATATAGTTGATTATTATCCTAACATTGCTTAAGATTCAACAATACTATATAATAAACTCATAAAGAAACTTGAGTCGTGGACTGAAAAACACTCTGCAGTCATTCAACTAATCAAATCCAAAGTTAGACAACTTCCTTGTCTTAACTTAGCCAATCCTTCATATAAGAAGATTGTTGAAACTTATGCCTCCCATAAAGGATATGGTGGCATTTTAAAACAAATTAATCCAGTTAGTAAAAAAGAAGAACTTGTTCGATTTACTTCTGGAACATGGAAAAATACACAAATCAATTATTCTACTATTAAACAAGAAAATTTTTCCATTATTACGTGCATCTTTAAATTCCAAGATGATTTATCAAATAAAAATTTCCTCCTCAAAATTGATTGTTCTGTAGCAAAATCAATTCTCAAAAAGGATGTCAAAAATCTTACGTCCAAACAAATTTTTGTTAAATGGCAGGCGGAATTAAGCGCCTTTGATTTTGATATTGAACATATCAAGGGAGAATTAAACTCCTTACCTAATTTTTTAACCCGTGAATTTTTATAAGGTAATTTAAATCATGGTTTACTTTTTATTTATTTTTTATAATTAATCAATGCACGATTAACTATCACACGTAATTATTGTATTAATTTACAATAATCTGCAATCATTAATTAATATAATATCTTATTTAATTAATTAGTATAATAATATATTTTAATTATTCATTAAATTACTTATTAGTGTTGTAATCATGTTTGTTTTGGTTAATTTGGTGTTTAGGTATATATGTTCTATTTAAGTATATTATTACAAGTTATTCATTCTCTTGTTTTGGTTATATTTCTCATTTTGAGACACTAACATTGGAAATTGTTTTCTAGTGCACTTGAACACCCAACTTAAAGTTGAAGTTGAATTAGATCATTCAATTGAATTTGAATTTTAAGTTGAAGTAGTTATAAATGTTGACTAACTCCCCCTAAGGTAGATGACAATGCCAAAACCATGAAACTATTGCCCAATGCCTAAGCAATTAAGTTGTCATTCTTTATTATCTTGTAATCCGTCATGATGTAGAGGTTAAATCTAGATCAATTTTTTTAGAAAACATTTAGTGTTGCTAGGGGTGGCATCGAGCCGAGCCGAGCCCGAACCTACCTATGTTCGAGCCGAGCTTGATTTAAATATTTTGAGCTCGAGCTCGAGTCGAACCTAGGCTCGAGCCTAATACTTTTAACCGAGTTTGAGTCAAGCTCGAGCTTCAACATTCATTTAAAATTTTTCAAAAAATACAAGTCTCGAGTTCATGCTCCAACATACATTTAAAACTTTTCAAAAAATACATGTCAAATAAATTGTATATAAAATTATACATACATTTTACATAAATTGGGAATGACCTCTACTTAAAAGTGGGCATAGGGATGGCATCGAGTCCAGCTGAGTCTGAACCTTGTTCAAGCCGAGCTTGATTTAAATATTTTGAATTTGAGCTCGATCGACCCTAGCCTCGAACCTAAAATTGTAATTGAACTCGAGCCTAATAATTTTAACCGAGTTCGAATTCGAGCTCTAGCTGAGTTCGAGCTTAACCTCTATTGAATATTCTATATAAAATATATGTCAAATAAATTATATATAAAATTATGCATACATTTAAAAAAAAATAATGATGGGGGAGGCTAAGGATTGAATTTAAATAATGGATTAGAACGTACCAATATTAATCTTTTTTATTCCAAATGTTATCTAGCTTATTTTGTAATTTTTGAATTTGGCCATAAATTTACTATGGCCTCCTTAGTGCCCTTAGTTGAAAACTTATATTCAAGGAAAAACTAGAAATGTTTTTCCTATGATACATATTTCCAAAAAACCCTTTAAATAAAATCTTATTACTATTAGTGACTTATTAGAAAATTACAAGAAATATTTTAAAATTTTCTTAGGAAAGTTAAATGGACCTCTTATTGCTTCTTCTAGGGAAATAAATAAAAATTAATAATCAATTCAATATATTACTATACTTATCGATAAATTTTTAATCAAATAAAATATCAAACACAAAATTGCCTCATGCTAAAAGTATTACAGCATCAACTGTCAAATACTTATTCAAAAATTTTCTATACGGTTTTCTAGCCCATCTTGGCAGGAAAATTTTACTTAGAAAATTATATGATTTTTTATAAGAATTTTCAATTAGAAAAATATTTATTAAAAACATGAGACACTAATAGTCCCTAGAAACTTATTTCTACTCAAATGTATTTTCAATTTCCTTTTTTCAATTTCTTTCAAATTATTTTTTCACTTTATGATCTCGCACGTGCAAAATCATCTTCGCGATGAGGCGAAGGGCGGGAAATTATTTCTCCCCTTAACTTAAGTATTTCTACTTCTGCAGGTTCTGGTTTTCTATCGAGATGAGGAACGACGCCAAGGGAGCCAGCGGTGCCGGTGAGGAACTTTCGTCGGGGATAGCGCCTATGATGGAGGCAGCGACAACGGAAACAGAAGCGACGACAGACTAGGGGGAAGAAATTGAGCGACGGCCACATAATCGGCGGCGACGGAAAGGCAGAAGGCGGTCGGCGAGGCAGCTGTCAACTGCGACAAAGGCAGCCACAACAGCGGTCGGAGGGGCTCAGCGGTGACGAGGGGAGGAAGAATTTTCCCCCTTCGCTCCGCTCGGCTCTCCGGTCGCGCTCCCCTCTCCTGACTCCCTCGAATCCCGCACCGACTCGTTAAATTAACAAGCCGACTCACAAACTTTCAAGCCGAACCTCGATTTGGTCGAGCTTGGCTCGTTAATTTAAACGAGACGATCCCAGATCTTGAACTTGGCTCGAGATTCGGGTATATCGAATCGAACCGAGCTCGAGCCGGCTCGATTTGAAGCCACCCTAAGTGTTGCTTCTCTCACATTAAAAATTTCAAGAATGTATGCTTAACTGGTGAAATTATCTCATATTCTTATGGGGAATTCTATTGTGAAGATTATGTGGAATAAATTAGGAATAAACATTGACACTATAAGAAAAATCCATCCCAATACTTGAGAAGAAATAATGGAAAATAGTAAACATCATTAGTTACTTTTTGTACTTAAAAAACAAAATTGAATCCTTAAAGTTGGTAGGTAATTTGAATAGAAAGAAAATTTTGAGGAGCTTAGAAAATAAATTATTCTAAGTGCCAAAGACTTACACTCCATTTATCAAATTGTAGACTTAAAATATGAAAATGATAACGTTCTGTGTAGAAATCTAAGGGCTTCAAGATGTTCTAAAATGGATTACTTTGAAAAAGTACATTCCTTGTGGCAAATCGGAGTTTCGGAAGAGAAAATATAGAAACTTAGTATTCATAGTTGAAAAGAAAAAAAAAACTCGACACTCATAAGCTTTAGGTTGGAAAGGCTACATTCTCATCCACATACTGTAATATGTTCTATTATTGTGGACATCATGGTCTTATGCCTTTGAGTGCTCAAGAAGGAGATGTGTGGTGAAGCAGGTTTGCATTCCAAAGGGTACATTAAATGAGTACAGAGGTCATTTGATCTCTAAGTTAGGAGAGTATTGAAGCTAGCTCAAGTTATGGGTTACATTCATAATCTCAAAACTTTACAAATCTTGACCAAAGTTGTATGGGGGTATGATTTGTAGTCATCTTGGAGATAAAAGGAAAGAAGCTGGTTATGAGGTCTTAAGAATGAAAATGTTTCTACCTCATTAATCAATATTAAAACCAATTTAGGTGAAATCGAGCTAAACTAAAAAATAAGTATTCTACATTAACTAAACTTTTATGTAGCACAATGCTGAATTTGATAATATGAATTAGATCTAAAGATACAATTAGATTGTTGACTTTGAGGGTGTAGTGCTACTAGTAAGAAGGTCACGACCTAAAATACAAGTTGACATTTACTTTTTTAGGTAAAAGTTTGAATCTAGATAATAGTTTTACCCACAACAAAGTAAATATGTTTTATTATAAAAAACATTAGTCATTTTGTTGATTTGCCTATAGTATTTAAACTAGAAGTCAAATTAGGCAAATATAAGTAAAAATGGTCCAAGTCTATGCTAAGATGGTTTTCTATTTAGCAAATCATATGAAAAGTATTTGAGTGAACAAACTATTAATTTTAGGTAAATTATTTGGCATTTAAAACCCTTCACCCTCTAGCAAAACATAGGAATATTGTAGAGGCAAGTGAAGGGATAAACTCTCCATCTTTCTATAAAAGAGAAGCTGATGCTCCTCACAACGATGAAGAAGGAAAAGAACAGGTGAATTCAGTCTCTTTGTAACTGATGATCTGGTTGAGTTTTATAACTTATAATATTAAATTACTTAAAAAAATTAAAAAATAATAAAATAGTAAATTCGAGTTTCAACGTCGGAGTGTATTAGGTCAACGAAATGGACAAGAGAAATCAAAACTTAAATCTATGGCTAAAAGATGGAGCCTTCGAAACCTTAAGATGGGGGAGGGGGGGGGGGGGAGGGCAAAATGAAAACAAAGTTCAAATGCACTGGAAAACAGATTCCAGTGTTAGTGCCCCAAAATAAAAAATATGATGTAAACAAGAGAATGAGTAATTTTTTATAATATATTTAAATAGAATATATACCTAAACAGATAATTAACCAAAATAAACATGGTTACTATACTAATAAGTGATTTAATGTAGTATTAAAATATATTAATATACTAATTAATAAAATACTATATTATATTAATTAATGATTACATTTTATTATAAAATAATATACTAATTAATGAATTATTATATTATATTAATTAATGAAATACTAGAATATTAAAATAACGTTGGTTTAATTTGTCCTAACCTAGGAAAAATTAAATCAACAACGTCGTCTTCCTCACGATGCTGATAATGGCAAGGAGACAACGGCATGTCATCAAGCAACAACGAGGGAGGTGGCGCTCCGACGGTATGCCAGAGGCCGAGAGGGAGAAGATAGGGAGGCCGAGAGGCTCTTCGACAGAGCAGGGACATGCAACTGTGACGGAGGCTTGGCGATGGTGGCTCTACGATGGAGGTTGAGAGGGAGAAGAGACGAAGGGAGAAGATAGCGGGAGAAAAAAAAATTCAAGGGAGGAAGGCCGAGAGGGAGAAGAGAGAGCGAGAGAGAATTTTTTTTTTGTCAGGGGAGGAAAGATGCATCCCGAAAATTTGCTTCAAGTGAATGATTCAAATTTTGGGTTGAATCATGTTTCCACGATTTTAGCCTGAGATGATTACCTACATTTTTCAGATGACGCTCACGTTGGTACACCACTAGGGGGGGTAGTTTACAATGAAGCAGAGATGAATTACCTGCACATTACTCCGTTCATTCGATTAGGCCATTAGTGGTGAATGAGCGCCTCTTCATTTGAATTACGCCAGGTAATCTTCTCAGGCAAAAATCAAGGAATCATGTTTCATACCTATTTTGTAAATTATTCACATGAAGTGATCGCACGGGACGCCTCTCCCTCCCCCGATGAATTTTTTTTCCTCATTTCGCTCTGTTCTCCCTCTCTCTTGGCCTTCCTCTCCCAAATTTTTTTTCTCCCACTCTCTTCTCCCTCTTGGCTTCTTCTCCCTTCTCCCTCTCTTGTCTGCTTCTCCTGCTCTCTTCTCCCTTCTCGTCATTCCTCCCCCAATTTTTTCCCTCTATCTTCTCCCTCTCTTCTCCCTTCTCGGCATTCCTCCCCCAAATTTTTCCCCTCTATCTATCCCTCTTGGCCTCCATCACAGAGCACGGGAGGCCGAGCCTCTATCGAAGAGACATATCGCCTCTCCATCTCAGAGCCTCTTGGCTCCCTCTCTTCTCCCTCTCGACGTACCGTTGAAGTGCCGCCTCCGTCGCCGTTGCCTATTGGCCCGCCGTAGTCTCTTGTCATTATCGACGCCGTGAGGAAGACAACGCATCAATGTCGTGGGAAGACGACACTGGTTTAATTTTTCCTAAGTTAGGAAAAATTAATCCAACTTCATAACTTCATTATATTTATTTTTTAAAATAATCCATATTTTGTTATTTATAAAATAATTGTTTTTATTTATTCAGTATATTTATTTTATAATTACTGTATTAAATTAGCGATTTAATATTTGTAATTAATATATTGTTAAAATAAACATTTGATAAATTGTTTTGGTTTAATTATCACATTGCTATAATTAATTAAACCAATGGTTTTAAATTTTTGTGGCAATATATTATTAATTAATAATACGCAAAAAAATATATTATGTTATTGATAAATAATTTATTTATTTATTTATTATATTTATTATTTTTTAATGTATTAAATTAGTGAATTTTAATGTTAAAATATATCTTATGTTATTAAAAAATAAATTATTTATTCATTATATTCACTTATGTTATTTTTTATAATTTATTTTAGTCACACGTAATTATTATATTAATTTATAATAAACTGTAATCATTAAGTAATATAATATAGTCTTTCATTAATTAATTTATTAATATATTTTAATACTTCATATTAAATCACTTATAAGTGTAGTAACCATGTTTATTTTGGTTAGTTATATGTTTAGATATATATTATATTTACATATATTATAAAAAGTTATTCATTCTCTCATTTATAAAAATTATTCATTCTCTTGTTTATATGTTTTTCCCGTGCACTTAACTCTTCTACACTAACACCCAATTATGAGTTGAGGTTGAATCAATTCATTTGAGATAAATTAAAATCTTAACTTTATTTTAAGTTCATTATAAACTAACCCTTAAGGCCTAATTAAATGAAATGGACGTATACTTTATTGTTGACTAACCGCCGTGTCGGTGGACTCACGAGTCTTTTATTTGTTTTCGTTGATGTTTCGTTTCCCTTGTTTTTTCATTGGGGAGAATATTTCATTTCAACACGCCTGTCCTTCAAATGTTTTGCCATTGCCTTACATTTCATGAGAGAGAGCGCACATTGTCGAATGTCTGACCTCTCAAGCGCTTATGACAAAAATTTATCGCGCGAAATATAGTAGCAACCAGTAATAAGTAACCTACACAGGGATACGCGGTCACCCAAATACGCTTCCCTGACTCTCCCTCCCTGGCGGCTGCGGTGTCAACCTTTGGACGTTTGTCTACTCCGTTCTTCCCTGTCGTTCAAAAGGTTGCAGCGCCACCGCTGGAGTCCTGACGCCGTATATAACTCTTTATTCGTTTCCTGCTCCTCCCCGTCTAAGGTTTCTCTCTGGTTCCGGCGCAAGGACTAGCTCTCAACCAGCAGCCCAAATCTTGCCGCCGACTACCAGATCCGAGTTTTGTAACATTCTCTGACGACCCTCGCTTCTATAAAGCAGCTAACTGGCTGCTTCTTTCCGTGAGCTTTCCTCAACTTCACTTCCTTTTAGTTTTCTGTTTTTCATTTATATTTTTTATTTTTTACGATTTGGTGCCTGTTCTGCTTATATTATAGTCCATGGGAGCTGTTTCCCTCGGACATTGTACTGTTATTTTCCTTATTTCAGTTCTTTTCTGTTTTTTCTCCTCTTTATTGGAGTATATTGGGTGGGTTGATTTGCGGCAGTGTTTGGCGGGGTTTTGAACCATCCGTTGAATCCACTTCTTTAGCCTAATTGCAACCTAAGAATAGCGACGGAATGTATGGATTGGCCTTCCTTGCACTTTGTGTCATGGAGGCTATTCTCTGTATCGACGATTGCTTTACGTTCTCAGCTTTTTTCGGAGGCCTTTGAAGCACCAATTTTGTGGCCTAATAAAATGTAAAATTTCTTATTTTTTCATTCGATACTGGGATTTTTTATATCGATCCTACATATGTCCTTATGTGATTCACCTTGTGATTTTGTTCATTGTAATAATGAAAACATAGAAAAAGAATGAGAAAGTAGAAGCGTTCATGGAAGGGTGAGAAAAGAAGAAAAGTTAAGCACACGAGGATGAAGTAGTGGCTTGAGCCTTTGGTTCCATGGCCACATGGGGGGGTGGGGGTTGGAGTTCAGTATGAGGTATTGGCTTCAAGTTTCATTAGGGTATGGACTCCAGCATTCAAAAAAAAAAAAAGAAAAAAAAGAAAAGAAAAAAAAAAGAACAAGAGAATGAAGGAGAAGCTATGTAAATGGCAGTTGCATCATCTCTTCCTATTAATTTTTTTGTGATATTTCTTCTATTGATTATCTGCCTTTGGATTTACCTGTATGTCCTTTAGCCTAATCCAGTAACTTATTGTTTACCTGAATAGTGGGTCTTGTAAATGTGTGGTGAAACAGACTATATTGTAGAATTCAGATAATAAATCATTGCATTACTTTACTAAACTGAATTGCATACTGTGGAAGATGGGTAATGGAAGTGCAACAACCATAAGTGACCTTGATTTTAATCTTTCTCTGTGATTTTACTAATGTTGCTTGCATTGATATTGGGTACTGGAACAGTATCTAAAAGTTCAATAAATAAATTTGTAACAGGTGATACGTTAGTCTCTTGATGCATATCTATCAGCTTCCTTAAATCCAGTTTATATCTCTGGATATGTATGAAATTTTTGCCCTGCTTAAATTAGGATTTCATGTATTTATCTGTAAAAGTGCTTGCATTACACTCATGGATGAATCTGCAGGTGAAGCGTTGGGTCAAGCTAGTGGATATTGAAATTGGTTGCTTTCTTGTGTTACGTATTTGTCGAAAGAACTGCTTTTCTCTGTGGATGCTTGAAGATATCGCTTGGAGGCTTGAAGATAACTTAAGGCCTATTTGTGATATTTTAGCGGGAGAACTGTCGCTTTGGTCACTTGTTCATGAATTGAAGTTGGTCAGTAGATTGGCTGAATATTTTGTAAAAAATATTTGCAGTTGTAGTTGTCTTTAGTTGTTTTAGCATGGCTGCTTCTTGGCATTTTTATGGCACTGAGGCACCATTTACTGGAGTGAGGAGATGCTTATCACGGCACATAGCGCCTCCTACCTTTTCATCCCCAAGCTGGCATTTTGCAGCTTCCGTAGCCTCTACTGCTGGGATTTTATGTAAAAAGAGAGAGATTTTTTGTGAGCGGAGAAGTTTGAAAGTTTATTGCCAAAGAGGTGCTTTAGTGGCTGAGAAAGCTGAGTCTTTGAAGCAAAGTGTTGATGAAAATGTTGGCCAATTGACTTGTGTAATGAAGTTTGGTGGTTCCTCAGTGGCCTCAGCTGAGAGAATGAGGGAGGTGGCTGAACTTATTCTCAGTTTTCCAGAAGAAAGGCCAGTCATTGTCCTCTCTGCTATGGGAAAGACCACCAACAAGCTCCTAGTGGTAAACACAGTATCTGATTTCAATTTTTTCATCATTTGTCTCACTATGATATTTGAACAAGTCTTTTTGAATGTCGTTTCCATGTCATAGGCAGGGGAAAAGGCTGTCAGTTGTGGAGTTTCCAAGGCATCTGACATTAATGAGCTGAGTGATATAAAAGAGCTGCACCTAAAGTAAGTCCCTGCGTCTTTTTACCTTTTTTTTTTAAAATCTTTTTTTATCTAAGTTTCTTTCAAAGTTCATGGAATTATTTTTCCCAGGGCTATTGATGAGCTTGGAGTAGATATATCTACAGTTTCTGGTGAGTCTTTGTTGTTTACCATGCTTTTTCCCTTTTTAATGCCTCTGGTTATTTGGATTGGTCTAGTCTAGAATAAAGAGCACATTTGGTTTTTGGCTGTTGACTACTATGTAGTGTAAGTAGAAGGCAGAAATGTACGGGTCTCGGGTATTCTCACTAAGGTGTTCTTATGCAAAATGCAGTTGTCTGCATTGCAAGGCTGTGGTCTTTTCACTAATGCTAAACATTGTGCATGAGTTTTGTTGTTCTGTTTGAATATGGTGTTCATGTCTTGTGTTTAAGAGGTCATATAATGCAGAAAAGCAACGGGCTGTCAAATATTGTAGTAAAGAAATAAGATCCTTATTTTTTTATTTTTTTTAAACAGTGAGATAAAATCCTTATCACAGGAGTATTTATGCATATTCAATCAGAAGATTTTTTTTTTTTTTTTTTCAAGTTGTATTAACAGAATAAGACAGCAGGTGGTCAGTGTAATGAATATTTGAAAGTGATGGATGTTTTAGACTGAATTTTCTTGTTTGGTGTTTGTCATTAGCTTTGGGAGATAATTTGTTGATTGCAGAAGCGCCTAGCTGAATATTTTTATGGGTTTATAGCATGAAGATGGAAAATGTCCACCAAGTAGCCACTAGACCAGCCAAATTCACATGTATTTCATGAATATCTCTAGAAATTTGTGTCTGCATATCTGACGGGACCGTTATTATAATTTCACAAATGATGCAGTTGTGTAATGGCAACTAGTGGACATCATACAACAGAAGTATATCATGAGGAACTGTGTTTTGTGAAATTTATTGGACACAAAAGTATCTTATTTTAACAGAAAAAACTTTGTTGGTCCAGATGGCACTCAAGAGGGGGTTGAATTGAGTGTATTTTATTTTTTGTTCCTAAATGCATTGGTGCCAAAATAGCTAGTATAAACAAGTAAAAGAAATTAAGACCAAAGAGATTTTTACATGGTTGGGCCAAACTTGGCTTAATCCACATTCAAGCAGCACTTGAAAGCCACTAGCCACCGTGGAATTAAAATGCCTCCCACAAACTGTTTAAAATAGAGCACCTAGCTCTTCCCCCAATTACAACAATGTTCACTAAGAACCTTTTTCTCCCTTCAATGAAGGCAATTGGCCTTCTCCTTGCAATAAAGGCACCTTGCCTTCTTTTCTTTCAACAAAGGCAGCAACCTGTGTTCCCAGCTCAAGAAAAAATGAAGAATAATGAAAAGTAAAAATTAACAAGCTAGTGGACTTATTGATTTTGAATTCTAAATGTGGACTAGCTTGAAATCCTGAGATTGTGGACAAATCTGATGAATCTTGCACTGTGGAGCTCTAAACTTAGATGTGAGAGTCTAGGGCCCTTGGAGAAGGGGTTTTCATAAATCCAAAACAAAACGAGGTTGAGAGGTATTTAGATAACTCAAAAGTATCAAACTAGCCGTTTTTGACTGTTAGGGTTTTGGGTTGACCTGATAAACCAAAAAATGGTTTAAAACAAGGCTCCCTGGTACTTTGGGTTGGCCCAAATACATACAGTAACTTTTTGAAATTTATCAGGTTGACACAAATAAGTCCAAAGGGCAAATCTGAAGTATTTGACTGACTTTGGGTTGACCCAAATACTTACAAAAGCTTACGAGAATTTATCAGGTTGACCTGTATCTGTTGGGTTGACCCAAATAACTGCATTAAGCAAAAGCTGAAGTATTTGAGTCTTTTTGCCAATTTTGAGCTCAATTTTTTTTTTTATTAAACCTAAGGTAAAATTTTTCATGTGGAGTGCCTGTCAAAGTAAAATTCTCATGGCTGATGTGCTTAGAAGAAGAGGTCACCCATCTATAGATCCACTATGCCCTTTCTGCCACAATGAAGATGAACCCACCAGTCATACTCTTCTTCAGTGCCAGTTCTCATGGACTGTGTGGACCTCTATTTTAAGCAAATTGGAGATTCAATTTTGTATTGCTGTCGACTTGATAAGCTTTTGCAAGTCGATCTTGGGATATCCCCTTCCTGGCCTCAGTAAATTGATTATCTCAGCTTGTGCTAGCTTCGTTCCATGGGGGCTTTGGAATGAACGGAATAGAAGGCGGTTTGATGCTAAAAGCGAATCTGAGGCTAGAATTGTTGATAGAGTGATAGGGCAAATATCAACCTGGTTATTGACAAAAAACCCCTTTCCTCTTTCAAAGGCACTGACATTCGAGACAACTGGAGCTAAAATCCCAGCTATGCAGGAATGGACCCCTCCGGAAACTGGCTACCTAAAACTAAACTTTGATGGATCTTCTCTTGGAAATTCCGGGATCGCGGGATTTGGGAGCGTCATTTCAGACTCAACTGGGAATCAATGTTTTTCCTATGCTGGTCCTTTAGGCATATCCGACTCAATGTCGGCGGAATTACGTGGCCTTCTTAATGGATTGCGGGTGTTCAAAGACAAATGTAGTGGGCCTATTCACATCGAAGGAGATTCCAAGGTGGTGATTGGTTGGTGCCAGCGCAATTCTTCTCCCCCATGGAGGCATTGGGATGTATTCCAGGAGATTTTGGATATTGTTTCTTCCTTTTCTTGTATTTGGTCTCACATTCCGAGATCTGCTAATTCGACAACAGATGTGCTTGCCAAGGAGGGAGCTTTCCTGCAATCTCTCGTTGTAAAGGATTTGCGCCCTCCGCTTTTGTAGTTTTGTAGTTTTCTCTTCCTTCTTTTTAATAAAATTACATCTTCATAAAAAATAAATAAATTAAATCTAAGTCTCCATAGGGATTGTTCCACAAACTTAGTTTTAGCTTAATAGACTTTGAAATGAGAAATCAAACCTTTACAAGACAATAAATATTTCTAGTACAACTTAATCTTCAAGGTCTCCTTCCACTTTAATTTATCTTCTTCTCAACTGTTAAAATACATGAGGATATATGGTGATCTACATGAGGAAGTGTATATGGAGCAACCTCTTAGGTATGTTGCTCAGGGGGAGACAGGAAAGGTGTGTAAGCTACGAAAGGTTATTTATGGTTTTTTTTTTTTAAATAGTGCCAAGTTATATTAAAAGGCTCAAATGAGCAAGATTACAAGGAGGGGAATCATCCCAAACAATGAGATATTGCTAGGATGTTCCAAATTTAGCTAGCCTATCAGCCAAAGAATTGGCTGACCTAAGAATGTGATTCCAAGTACAAGTAATTGAGGTTACAATATTTTCAATAGAAGAAATAATTGGCCAATGCCGCCAGAGGGGGGGGGGGAGGGGGGGACTACTGAACTGGAGTACTAACTGATGACCACTTTAGAGCCCCCCCAAGGGGCAATCCCAGAGCTCTACCGAAGTTCAGCTTAATGCAATCACTAGGGGGAGGCTCCCACTCTGCCATGTCCAGAATCTTTTGGGGACCTGCCATATGGCCCAAAAGTCACCAATTACATCGAAGGGAGACATCGACTTGGGGAGCAAATTCCTTTCTAGTGTGGAGCCAACTGGAAACCATACCCACACACAAGAGACTGTACTAGCCAGATTGCTGAACTTGGAATTGAATCTCTGATTATTCCTCTCGAGCCATAGATGACAAGGGATGTGAGCAAGGCATGCAGAAAGTAGAAGCTTGCCAATTTTAGGCAGGTGAGTCCCTAACACCATTTGAAAAGTGCCGAATAGATCTTGATGGAGGCCCACTTGAATGCTAATTTTATGGAAAACTGCCATCCAAACTCTCCACAAAAAGCCAGTGTAGAAGAACATGCTGAACTGACTCCTCACATGTGCCACAGAGGGGGGTAGGTACTATCCAGAGCGGTGAAGCCTCTCTTGTGAAGGTTGTCTGTAGTGAGGATTTGCTCTCTGATGGCTGTCCAAATAAAGAATTTTATTTTGTTAGGTGCTGAGAGTCTCCAGGCGAGATTCGCCTTGTGCTCTGACAGACTGGGCTCATTCTCCCTGATGTGGGAATAGGATGAAGCTACTGTGAAATATACCACTGATGTTAGGCTTCCAAATCAATTTATCTTTCACTCGCTCTCGGATGATGGTACTATTGAGACTGGATGGAAGCGAGCAGAAGACTATAGCTTCATCATCTTTCAAGCTCCAACGGAAGAGAAGACTCCAAGATTCCGCTACTGAGCATGATAGGTCCATAGCAATCCTGGAAAGCCCCAGGTACGCTTTAGAAAGGGGTTGGGAACCGCACCACTCATCGGCCCATAACAGAAGAATCCTCCCATTTCCAGGGTAGAAGGAGGTTGCGGTATAAACGGATTTCCATATCGGGGATAGGCAGCGGGGAGCGCCTCCCTCTCTCCACCAATGCCCTAGAATCTAAAGATAGTAGTACACCATATTTCTCCACAAATTTCTATGGTTAGCACTAAGGTTTCAAATCCACTCAAGCAGGAGGGCATTATTCATATCCTTTGTAGGTTTCATGCCCAACCCACCCCTATCCCGAGGTTGACAAATCTCCTTCCAGCTGACCAAATGATATTTGAATGTGTCTTTTGAACATCTCCATAGGAAGCGACGTCGAATAGCATCAATCTTTGAACGCACGGAGGCCGAACACTTAATAAAAGACAGGAGGTAATTGGGCAGGCTAGCCAAGCAAGACTTTAATAGAGTGAGTCGACCCGTTGTGGATAGGAGCTTGCCCTGCCAAGTAGCAAGTCGCTTATCAAATTTCTCGATAAGAATCGGAATATCAAAGGCCGTTGTATCCGTTGTGGGGGAGAAGCCACCCAAAGCCCTTAGCCGAATAAATCTGAGAGGAAAGATATTCTACCACCACATTGAAAAGTAAAGGGGACAGGGGGTCCCCCTAATGGATGCCTGGAGTGACTTTAAACTATCCACACAATGTACCATTCAGAATCACCGAATAACTGGCCGAGGCGATGTAGCTTTGAATCCAAAATCTCCATTTGGCACCAAATCCCATTCTTTCCAGAAAAATATCAAGAAGCTTCCAATTGACTCTTTTTTTTTTTTTATAAAGTTGTATTGTATTAACAAGCGAAAATTTACAAAGGAAGAGGGAGCAAATCCCCAACAACAAGATGTTGAAGGGAAGCTCCCCGCTTGGCAAGCACATCTGCTGCCGAATTTGTAGATCTCGAAATGTGAGATCAAATACAATAAAATAATGAGGTAATCTCTAAAATCTCCTGAAAGATTTCCCAATGCCTCCATGGCGGAAGGGAAGCACACCGACACCAACCAATGACTACTTTGGAGTCCCCTTCAATGTGAATTGGACCACTGCATTTATCTCTGAACACCCGGAGCCCATCAAAAAGGCCATATAGCTCTGCAGACGTTGAATCGGAGATGCCTAATGGACCCACATAAGAAATACACTGATTGCCAGATGGATACGAAATCACACCTCCAAAACCTGCGATCCCCGGATTGCCAAGGGAAGAGCCGCCAAAATTCAATTTTAGGTACCCAAGCTCAGGGTAGCCCACTCTTTCATAACTTGAACCTTGGTCCCAAAATGCATCCTTGCAGGTTGCTCCAGCTATCACAAATGGAGGTGCCTTTAAAAGGGCAGAAAGACTTCTTTGTCAGAAGCTAGGTGAAAATTTGACCCATCACTTTTTCCACTATTCTTGCCTCAGTTTTAAATTTAGCATCGAATCGCCTTTTATTACGTTCGTTCCAAAGCTCCCACGACACAAAATTGGCGCAGGCTGAGAGCATCATTTTACCGAGTCTAGGAAGGGGATAGCCAATGATCAACTTGCTAAAACAGATCAGATCCGCAGATATACAGAATTGCAACCCCAACTTGCATAAGATAAGAGGTCCACACATTCCAAGAGAACTGGCACAATAGCAGAGTATGGCTGGTGGATTCGGCTTCAATGATGCAAAAAGGACATAGCGGGTCTAGAGAAGGGTGACCCTTTCTTCGAAGCACATCCGCCGTAGGGATCTTACTTTGGCAAGCACTCCACATGAAGAATTTAATCTTTGGAGGGGCACAGAGACGCCAAACAAAGTAGATATCATGCTCACTTTACGTTGAGTCCCAACCATTAATGTGTCCGTATGCAGATGAAACTGAGAATTTACCGCTTTTGTCAGGCCACCGAATGAGCTTGTCTGCATTAGAAGGCCTCATTCTGACATGATTCAAAGAATCCAATAAACAGCTTGCTTGCATAGCCTCCGCATCAGAAAGACCCCTTCGGGGGTGAAGGCTCAAACCACCTTCCTCAAAAGCATCGACTACTGATAGCCTTTGTGTGGAAAGAAGGAAGAGATTTTTGAAGGAGTTCCTCAAAGGTTCCTGCCCTGTCCACCAATCGTCCCATAATTTAAGAGACCTTCCGCTGCCAACAAAAAATCTACAAGCTGAGGAGAAATCCTGAAGAAGCAAATAAAGAGATCTCCATATTGAGGATAACCTTCTCTAATTTCCCCCGGACATCCACCATGAAGAGTTCCAACCCAGCTTGGTATGAACCATATCTTTCCAAAGGTTTGAAGAATCTGTGTTGAACTTCCATATCCACTTAAGGAGCACAACTTTGTTCATTTCTTTTGATTTCCGAATCCCTAGTCCAGCCAATCTCTTAGGCAGACATACTTCTTCCCATCTAACCAGGTGGTATTTAAAGGAGTCACTTGATCCTCTCCAGAGGAATCTTCTTTTCATTTTATCCATGGCTTTGCATAGCGAAGAGGGGCAAGGCATAAAGGATAAAACATAGTTTGGGATGCCAACAATACATGAGTTAAGGAGGATCGGCCTGCCTGCCTTGCTGAGGAGTCGCCCATTCCAAGTTGCTAACCGTGACTCAATTTTTTCAACCACCGGGTTCCATAAACTTTGTGAAATACGCCCATGGAAGAGAGGGAAGCCAAGATACTTTGCTGGAAGAGTAGTTGTAGAGCAACCAAATAAATTTGACATCTCTACAAGATTCTCATGGTCCACATTAAATTCTATGAGAGAGGTTTTCCCCCAATTAACTTTCTACCCAGATGCTATTTAAAAAAGCCCCAATACTGCTTTTATCCTTCTTGCACTGTCCATATCACCGATTCCAAAAATAATAGTATCATCCGCGTACTGCAGAATCAGAATATTAAAAGCCTGGTGGGGGCTTGTTGGGGGTAGCCATCCAAGATCGACTGCTGAATAGGTACCCAAGCTCCGAGGGAGCCCACTCATTTCATAACTTGAACCTTGGTCCCAAAATGCATCCTTGCAGGTTGCTCCAACTATCACGAATGGAGGTGCCTTTTGAAAGGGCAGAAAGGCTTCTTTGTCAAAAGCTAGGTGGAAATTTGACCCGTCACTTTTTTCACTATTCTTGCCTCAGTTTCAAATTTATCATCGAATCGCTTCTATTACGTTCGTTCCAAAGCCCCCACGGCAAAAAACTGGCACAGGCTGAGAGCATCATTTTACCGAGTCCAGGAAGGGGATAGCCAATGATCGACTTGCTAAAACAGATCAGATCCGCAGATATACAGAATTGCAACCCCAACTTGCATAAGATAGAGGTCCACACATTCCAAGAGAACTGGCACAATAGCAGAGTATGGCTGGTGGATTCGGCTTCAATGTTGCAAAAAGGACATAGCGGGTCTATAGAAGGGTGACCCCTTCTTCGAAGCACATCTGCCGTAGGGATCTTACTTTAGCAAGCGCTCCACATGAAGAATTTAATCTTTGGAGGGGCACAGAGACGCCAAACAAAGTAGATATCATGCTCACTTTGCGTTGAGTCCCAACCATTAATGTGTCCGTATGCAGATGAAACTGAGAATTTACCGCTTTTGTCAGGCCACCGAATGAGCTTGTCTGCATTAGAAGGCCTCATTCTGACACGATTCAAGGAATCCAATAAACAACTTGCTTCCATAGCCTCCACATCAGAAAGACCCCTTCGGGGGTGAAGGCTCAAACCACCCTCCTCAAAAGCATCGGCTACTGATATCTGCCTTTGTGTGGAAAGAAGGAAGAGATTGCTGTTCCTCAAAGGTTCCTGCCCTGTCCACCAATCGTCCCATTATTTAAGAGACCTTCCGCTGCCAACAAAAAATCTACAAGCTGAGGAGAAATCCTGAAGAAGCAAATAAAGAGATCTCCATATTGAGGATAACCCTCTCTGATTTCACCCGGACATCCACCATGAAGAGTTCCAACCCAGCTTGGTACGAACCATATCCTTCCAAAGGTTTGAAGAATCTGTGTTGAACTTCCATATCCACTTAAGGAGCAAAACTTTGTTCATTTCTTTTGATTTTCGAATCCCTAGTCCAGCCAATCTCTTAGGCAGACATACTTCTTCCCATCTAACCAGGTGGTATTTAAAGGAGTCACTTGATCCTCTCCAGAGGAATCTTCTTTTCATTTTATCCATGGCTTTGCATACCAAAGAGGGGCAAGGCATAAAGGATACAACATAGTTTGGGATGCCAACAATACATGAGTTAAGGAGGATCAGCCTGCCTGCCTTGCTGAGGAGTCGCCCATTCCAAGTAGCTAACCGAGACTCAATTTTTTCAACCACCGGGTTCCATAAACTTTGTGAAATACGCCCATGGAAGAGAGGGAGGCCAAGATACTTTGCTGGAAGAGTAGTTGTAGATCAACCAAATAAATTTGCTATCTCTACAAGATTCTCATGGTCCACATTAAATCCTATGAGAGAGGTTTTCCCCCAATTAACTTTCTGCCCAGATGCTATTTAAAAAAGCCCCAATAATGCTTTTATCCTTCTTGCACTGTCCATATTACCGATTCCAAAAATAATAGTATCATCCGTGTACTGCAGAATCGGAATATTAAAAGCCTGGTGAGGGCTTGTTGGGGGTAGCCATCCAAGATCGACTGCTGAATAGGTACCCAAGCTCTGGGGGAGCCCACTCATTTCATAACTTGAACCTTGGTCCCAAAATGTATCGTTGCAGGTTGCTCCAACTATCACGAATGGAGGTGCCTTTGAAAGGGCAGAAAGGCTTCTTTGTCAAAAGCTAGGTGGAAATTTGACCCGTCACTTTTTTCACTATTCTTGCCTCAATTTCAAATTTAGCAGCGAATCGCCTTCTATTACGTTCGTTCCAAAGCCCACACGGCAAAAAACTGGCACAGGCTGAGAGCATCATTTTACCGAGTCTAGGAAGGGGATAACCAATGATCGACTTGCTAAAACAGATCAGATCCGCAGATATACAGAATTACAACCCCAACTCGCATAAGATAGAGGTCCACACATTCCAAGAGAACTGACACAATAGCAGAGTATGGCTGGTGGATTCGGCTTCAATGTTGCAAAAAGGACATAACGGGTCTATAGAAGGGTGACCCCTTCTTCGAAGCACATTTGCCGTAGGGATCTTACTGTAGCAAGCTCTCCACATGAAGAATTTATTCTTTGGAGGGGCACAAAGACGCCAAACAAAGTAGATATCATGCTCACTTTGCATTGAGTCCCAACCATTAATGTGTCTATATGCAGATGAAACTGAGAATTTACTGCTTTTGTCAGGCCACCAAATGAGCTTGTCTGCATTAGAAGGCCTGATTCTGACATGATTCAAAGAATCCAATAAACAGCTTGCTTCCATAGCCTCCACATCAGAAAGACCCCTTCGGGGGTGAAGGCTCAAACCACCCTCCTCAAAACCATCGGCTACTGATATCTGCCTTTGTGTGGAAAGAAGGAAGAGATTTTTGAAGGAGTTCCTCAAAGGTTCTTGCCCTGTCCACCAATCGTCCCAGAATTTAAGAGACCTTCTGTTGCCAACAAAAAATCTACAAGCTAAGGAGAAATCCTGAAGAAGCAAATAAAGATATCTCCTTATTGAGGATAACCCTCTCTGATTTCCCTCGGACATCCACCATGAAGAGTTCCAACCCAGCTTGGTACGAACCATATCCTTCCAAAGGTTTGAAGAATCTGTGTTGAACTTCCATATCTACTTAAGGAGCAAAACTTTGTTCATTTCTTTTGATTTCCGAATCCCTAGTCCACGCAATCTCTTAGGCAGACATACTTCTTCCCATCTAACCAGGTGGTATTTAAAGGAGTCACTTGATCCTCTCCAGAGGAATCTTCTTTTCATTTTATCCATGGCTTTGCATACCGAAGAGGGTCAAGGCATAAAGGATAAAGCATAGTTTGGGATGCCAACAATACATGAGTTAAGGAGGATCAGCCTGCCTGCCTTGCTGAGGAGTCGCCCCTTCTAAGTTGCTAACCGAGACTGAATTTTTTGAACCATCGGGTTCCATAAACTTTGTGAAATACGCCCATGGAAGAGAGGGAGGCCAAGATACTTTGCTGGAAGAGTAGTTGTAGATCAACCAAATAAATTTGCCATCTCTACAAGATTCTCATGGTCCACATTAAATCCTATGAGAGAGGTTTTCCCCCAATTAACTTTCTGCCCAGATGCTATTTAAAAAGCCCCAATACTGCTTTTATCCTTCTTACACTGTCCATATCACCGATTCCAAAAATAATAGTATCATTCGTGTACTGCAGAATCGGAATATTAAAAGCCTGGTGGGGGCTTGTTGGGGATAGCTATCCAAGATCGATTGCTGAATAGAACATAGTAGACAGGAATTTTGCTACTATGTTAAATAGGTGTGGGGAAAGAGGGTCCCCTTGTTTAATACCCCTGGTTCCTTTAAAGTATCCATAGACCGAACCGTTGAGGATGGGGGAGTAGGAAGCTGAACCCACACAGCTTTTGATCCAAAATCGCCATTGTTCTCCAAATCCCATTTTTTTCATTGTCTCGTCAAGCAGGATCCAATTAACTCTGTCAAAAGCTTTTTCAAGATCAAGCTTAAGGGCAATTCTCGGGTCCTGGTTACGTCTAAAGTGGTCCATAAGCTCATGCGCAACCTTTGTGGAGTCTAAAATTTCTCTCCCCTTAAGGAAAACTTCCAATTGACTCTATCAAATGCCTTTTCAAAATCTAGCTTGAGAACAAATATGGGAAGCTTCAAGATCTTGAAATGATGAAGAAGCTCTTGACAAGCCCATAGCTGAATCTAGGTTGTTCCTCCCTTTGATGAAGGCACTCTCCCCCTGATGGATAACAATCGTAAGGCGCAATTATTTTATAAGTGCTGGTGGTGAGGTTGATAGGCTGAAATTTTGAAGGAAGCTCTGCCCCGTCTTTTTTGGAAATAAGGGCGATGAACGAAGCCCCTATACTCTTGAAAGCAATGCCACGGTGGTAGAACGAGTGAACCATATGGGCTATATGTTCACCGATGAGGGGTCAGCAGTGACGGTAGAATTCACCATTGAATTCGTTCGGGTCTGGAGCACGATCCAGCTAATTTCTCAATTTCTCGGCTAGAGAAAGGGAGCTCAATGAGATTGGTGGCTGTAATAGGAATAACCATAAGATTAACCCACTGAAAGAAGGGTCGAACTGACTGACCTTCAGTGTAGAGATCTGCAAACAATATCATGAAATTGTTAGAAATAAGGGCTATGTTCGAGGTAATCTCACCATTGATATAGAGCGAAGTGATATGATTGGTTCTTCTCTTGGTAGTGGCTACGACATGAAAAAATTTAGTGTTGGCATCTCCCTCTGAAGCCACTTGAACCGGGCCCTCTGTTTCCAATGTACAAGATCGCAATGAACAAAGGCTTGCAGTTGCCCCTGGAGAGCATAACGCTGAGCCGATTCAGCAGAGGTTAGACTTCTAGACTCCTCATCAGTGTCAATGATAACCACCTCAACAAGGGTGGACTTTCTTCGCTGAACAGGAAGATTGACGCTCAAGGGCTCAGGAGTGCAAAAGGGACTTGAGAAGCTTGAGTTTCACCGGGAGGGACCACCCGCTCGGGCTGACAGCAACAATCCTCCTCCAAAAGGACTGGACCTAAGAATCAAACAAGGGGTCATTAATCCAAGCATTGTTGAATCTAAATGGCGGGTGGTCCTAGCTGCCGAAGTGAGTGTCCATCATGATCGGCAGTGATCCGAAACTGCCCGGCTAAACACTTTGCCAGTAACATAGTTATAGATCTGCAACCAATCCTTCTTGGCGAGAAATCTGTCAAGCTTTGATAGCACTGGGGGCTGCCTACTGTTTGATCAAGTGAAGGTCTTCCCAGACAGAGCAATTTCATCGAGCTCCTAACATTCAATGAAGTCAGCAAAGAGCCTCATGGAGGTAGTGATCCTCCTAGACGGCGGAGACTTCTCTTGGCAGAATCAAGTCACATTGAAGTCTCCAACGAGTAACAAAGGGACAGGCCATCTCTGGCAGATCGACAGAAGATCATCCTAGAAGAGGTGTCTCTTGCTATGTCTGGTAGGCCCATAGACCCCCACGAGACACCAAATGTTCTCTGAGCACTTATCTCGCAACTTAACGCCATGCGAATAGCTTCCCCGAAAGCTATCAATCACCTCAATGATGCCCGTGTCCCATATAAGAAGAATGCCTCCCACCGAGCCAACAACATCCACAGTGATCCAACTGGGCTCTCTCAGAGGCCAATATCACGAACAAAGCCGAGTGGGAGGGAAGCCACCTTAGTCTCTTGAAGCATGACACTACTTGATTTAGTAGAGGTGAGAAGGCTTCGAATAGACACACGGTGCTGTGGTGAGCCAATTCCACGAACATTCCACGAGAGCACAATCATTGATCATTTTGTTTTTTCTTCGACTTTTCCATGGAGTGACTGTCCTCAGGAAGAGGCCCCGTGAAGACAGTTCCAAATCACTGCTAACTCCACGATCTATGCCTAGGTTTTCGGGTCGTACTTGTGCTGCTCGAATTGAAGTGTCTCTACGAAACACTGGGATCGTTCACCTGGCTCTAGGAAAACGAAAAGGCCGGTCTCTAGATCTCGAGGGAAATGAGCTTGAGCACTGGGTTCCCCTTTAAGCAGTTGCCGCAGTTGGCCTCTATTCCTCCGTTGGTATGTAGCTATGGGGGGTTGGGCGGGATTTTGACGATGGCCTTGGGGGGACTTGCTTGCTAGTCTTAGACTCAGTGTCCGAATGTTAGATTAAGGGGACGGGGTGGGGAGAGAGTTCATGATTTCTGGGGTGAAATCATTGGGAGGAGGCTGGTTTTAAAGGAAAGGAGGGCGTATCCAATGGACACACGACGGCCTCCAAATGTGGGAATAGTAGGCGCAAGGCTTTGGAGTAAAGACAGGGTGAGTGTCGGTAGGCTGTAACTGGGGATTGACAAGAAGTTGGTCAGAAGGGTTAATTTCTGGGGGAGGTTGTATGTGGTGAGGGGTCTTTTCTTGGGGCGGGAGATGGGAGTGGTAAACGTGGCGGGCAAGAGGACAAGCGAGATTGGAGGGGTGGGGTGGCAGCACGGCTTGTGCCAGGGCTGCAAGGGGAGGACCACACTTCCATGGGAGGAGTGAAGCTAGTACGCAGTGCTCTCAAAGCGCTGCCAGTCTGTGGGGTAGTATCTCCAGATGGCTCCTCGATAGTGGGGTACTCCACATGTCGGAAGTCAGACATAACTCCAATGTCAATTCGGACCCAAAATCGAGCTTTATCGATCAAGACATATCTGAAGTGCACTCCATCGCAGTGTCAGAGCGGGTTGATGAGAACTGGGGCCTCATCAAGTCGATGGCAATGCTTTGTGAGTGATTCCGAAGCAATGATGGACCCAAACTACTCCACATGTCGGAAGTCAGACATTACTCCAATGTCAATTCGAACCCTGAATCGAGCTCTATCGATCAAGACACGTCTAAAGTGCACTCCATCGCAGTGTCGGAGCGGGTTGATGAGAACTCGGGCCTCATCAAGTCGATGGAAATGCTTTGTGAGTGGTTCCGAAGAAATGATGGACCCAAATTCCTCCCTGATGCTAGTGAAGACCAAAGGCTGCCATAGCTGCATTGGCAAGCTTGTTATGGTCACCTATTGCCCAAATTGACTGGATGACGTCGAAGGAAGCCATTTCGTGATCCCTAGGATGTCTGAAGGGGGGTGGGTTTTGAGGGCGAGGGCCGCTGTTATCATCCGGAAGGAGGGGGGAATGCTAGATTACTTCTGCCAGTGGTTGCCTGAATTCTCGCCGGAATCGAAGAGCTTCTACTAGCTCTTTCCAGTCGAAGCCGGAGTTGATGCTCTTCGGGATGAAGAGTTGAGCAAGGATCGAGCTCCCACGACGCTGGGTGATTCTATAGTCTTGGCAACTTCAGAGAAAGTAAAAATCGAGCTCCCAAATCAGAGCTTGCAAGATTTCCTCGATCCGTCTTTCATACAACGCTGGAACTGTTGGACGAAGGCAGATATTGCTGTTGTGGAGACACAGACGAAAGAGAGCTTCGTCCCACTCACCGAACTAATCCGGATGATAGTTCCCAAGCTTTGGTTGACCCTCTCCACTGTAACTCGATTTTTCCTATAGGAAAATTGAAAAAGTTGCTGTTTCCGTTGTCGCAAGGAGAGTGCAGTCCATTCCGCATCCCTGGGCTCCGTTGATGTCTTCTGTTGCTCGCCAGAGGCATTTCTATGGTCTCCTAGTCTTTGGCCAGAGTTTTGGCCGTTGCTGGAAGGGACGACGACTCTTCTGCTACTTGGAGAGGCTCGAAGCACAAGCTTGGAGCGCCGGTGGCTGTCGTCAGAGATGATGACGGCGTGCTGGTGCTGCGACGGCCGGCAGGTGGGGGGCCGGGGCTGGTGGCAAGCGGGGCCACCCTCTCGCTCAGTCACGCTCGTGGTCTCGCGCATGGGTGCGGTCTTAGACATTTCAAATTTGTTATTTATGGTCTTAAACTGAGTCCACGGGCCTGGTTTGAAAAGTTTATTGATGTGTTAATACAGTTTGCTATAGGAGCCATTGTGGTCATTCTATGTTCCTACTTAAAGGAAGACTTATGTGGTGGTTTTAGTTGTCTATGTAGATGACATTATGTTATATGGTGATGATCTTGATGGTATTATAGAAGTTAAACAATATCTTGCCACACATTTTCAGACAAAGGATTTGGGCTCTCTCAAGTACTTCATTGGCATTGAAGTCGCTTGTAGCAAGCGAGATATTGTTTTGTCTCAGAGAAAATATATATATTGGATATGTTACAGGAGTATGATTTATTAGGTGCTAAACCCATAGACACCCCATGGAAGTTAATCATAATCTACATGACACCCAGGGTCTTACACTTAAGGATAAAACCCAATACTGACGGTTAGTAGGTAAACTGATCTATGCTACAGTTACCATGCCGGATATCTCATTTGTTGTGTGAGTTGTGAGCCGGTTCATGGAAAATCCTCAAAAAGTTCATTAAGAAGCTGCTTAGAGGATTTTGAAGCACTTGAAGAGTGCACCTTGAAAGGGTCTTTTGTATACTCAGAATGAGAAAGTTGATGTACTTGGGTATTTTGGTGCCGATTATGCTGGGTGTAAGATGGATAGACGTTCTATGTCAAGCTATTGTTGTTTTGTTGGAGACAACTTGGTAAGTCGGAAAAGTAAGAAACAAACAGTTGTGGCTAGGTCCAGTGCAAAGGCCGAGTATCGAGCAATGGTTCATACAGTTAGTGAGCTTATGTGGATTAAGTTTGTGCTTCTTGAGTTTGGTTTTAAGTTACCTGACCCTATGATTATGAATTGTAATAACCAGACAACCATTTTTATTGCCAGCAACCCTGTATTCTATGAGAGAATGAGACATATAGAGGTTGACTACCATTTCATTAGAGATGTAGTTATGTAGGGGAAGGTGGTAACTCTTTTTGTAAAGTCTTCAGACTGGTTGGGAAATATATTTACAAGCCTTTGGGAAGACGTGAACATGTATCCTTTAGTGACAAACTGTGATTGTTTGATATAGACTCTCCAGCATGAGGGGGAGAGTTAAAATACAAGTTCAGGGGTATTTTGGTCATTTTCCATATTTTTCACATTACATTTTTCTCTTATAGTATGGCAATATAGAATGTCTTATTTTATCTTTAGTTAAATTTTGATTCAATTTAGACATGTATTTTAGGAGATATATAATTTTGAGTATTGAGGAACATTTTTGTCCTTTTGTAAGTTTTCACTTAAACCCTGATTATAAAGATGCTGGACGAGCCTTTCTGGCTCGGATCCTAAGACAGCAAAGCTGCTCCTCTTCCAAAACTTTTTTTCCTTTTCTATTTTCTCCCCAAATCACATATTTTTCATCAACAATACGATTTTTCAACATTGGCACTTAGAGGTCTTACGTTGGCTGCAAGAACTGTGTCTAATCGTACTCATTGAAACCGTTAGTAACTCTTTCAAACTATTGTTTTGTTATCATCAAAACTTTATCATCAAAACTAGAGGAGCAACATCATGAAACCTTGGACTAACACCCTAATTGCTTCGGCATGGGCATTTATGTTTTAAAGGTACTGTTTGAACCATATCGGTCTAAAGGACATCGTAACTATAGTGGTCAGGGCTTGGATTCTTTAGTATATGATAGGGTCATTCATAGTGAGCTTGCCTTGGCATTATGTACTGCTTTGCAAAATTTTGTTTCTGGATTGCAATGTCACATGTTTTAAGTTGTTACTAGTTTTAACTTTTCAGAGTAATTTACGACTACAAAAAAGAAAATTTCAAGTGGGTATGTTGCCATATGAAAGTTTTGGTTTCTTCATTTACCTATCCCAACATTTCGGTCTCTGTCACAAATTGTTCTTTTATAAAGTGTAAAAGTTGATCGTGTTCTCATTTAGTCTCTCTTCCATTTCTTTCTATCATGGAGGATGTTGCATTGAAACTGATGGTTTCTACATTTTAATAAATGATATTTAAAATAGCACATCTGGAGGAATTGGAACAGCTTTTGAAGGGAATAGCTATGATGAAGGAGCTCACACTCCGTACAAAGGATTATCTAGTTTCATTCGGGGAGTGCATGTCCACAAGGATTTTTGCTGCATATCTGAATAAGATTGGTGCTAAAGCACGCCAGGTAAGTTTCATTGACCACACCGTTAATGTTTCAAACTTAAGGTATACTAGTAGGAGCTAGATGTTTATCATGGAAAAAGAGAAGTTGTGGTTATATTTGTTAAGTTTGATTTGTCCAAGTTATCTCTCTATGGTAACCATAGGGTAGAATTAGAAACTTGAAAAGCCTGCCTGTTGTAAAAACCACTTATGTAGCTTGTGGAAGTCTTCTGCTGTCTCATCTAAGTCAGATAGTTCAGGTTGTTGCATGAAGTCATGTTAGAAGCTTTGCTAAATCAAATATTATCCTTGGACAAATCTAGTGTCCTGATGCAAATTTTATGTCAACAAACTTTCTCTTATTACATAGTGCATATTTGATAATTATACCTCTGCTGTTGCTTAGCTCATTGAAACACTATTTAGTTGTGGATTGGGCCTTTGGCTCAATTATCAAGGGGCAGTTTCTAGTGTGAGGTCTTGGGGTGCAAGTCTCACCGGGAGAAAGGGGTGTTGTCTGCGTGTCTGTCCTCCTCAACATTCAAAAAGGAAAAGAATAAAGGAAGAAGATGGACGGAGAGCGAGTGAGAGTCGGTGATCCTTTGGATCACTGCAAAAATTGCTGGTCAGGAACACGACTGTGCTCTTGATCACCTGAGTGAACATGGATGAAGTACGGAACGGTGGGTGGAGACTGGCCGGAGACAAGGTGGCTCTCGGCGATTTGCTGCTGATAGCTGTAGGGACACCACTGAGCTTGGATGTGATTCTGAAGATGGAGATTTGGAGGGATCTGAGCACCCAAACTCTTGAGGTTTGGAATCAGCGACACTCATTTGGACGAATGAAGAATGCAAATCAGTGAAACAAACGGAACGACAATCCAAGGACCATTGATGAGGATGTTGGAGAAGGCGATGAAGACTGGGTTACTATTCATCGAAAAACCACAAGGTGTTCTTTTCGCACCATCCTTGAGATGGCCACCTCGGAGGACTTTCGGTTTGATTACAGGAGCACCATACTCACCATCTCGAAATGTAACTTCTGTTCCAACCCCTGTCTTCAGGTATATGTGTGAAATGGAGATAAGAGATATTTCATCTCCATCCCCCTAACTGCCTGTGATTCTTTTATCCAGCAATTTGAAGCCATCACTACGGACTGCCTCTCTGGCTCTATTCAAACAAAATAATTTTGGGTCCGATCGATACAATTCACCTTTCTTGTCTTCGAGAGGAGAAGCAAACATGGAATGCCGTATTGTACAGAAGTGTGGTCACACTGCAATGGCCTCGGCATATACATCCTGAAACTCGCTGGATCAAACTTTGGCTGGGATTGCTTCACTCACTGTCTATGGCAACTTCGAAACCCTTCACCTCCACAACCCACTAAGAAGATTTAAAATTAATCTTCAAATTCAGCACAAATGAAAAGGTGAGATTTACATTTATTTATACATGATTTACAACGGATTTTACAACCATGATATGGTCTTCGGCCTCTATTTCCAGTAAAGGGAATGGGTCTTCAGTGCCCCCCCCCCCCCCCCCCCCGCAAGCTGAGTGTCGGATTGGAACTGACGTGAAGCTTGAAGCGAAAAAATAAAAAAGAGGGTGTGAAATACTTTTGGTGAAAATCTCGGCTACCTACAGGTGAGATGGCACATGCTGCGTGTGAAGCATGTCAACAACAACTAGTTCTCGAAGAAAATGATAATCTAATTCAACATGCTTGGCTTGCTTGTGAGAAATTGGATTGGAGCTCAGGAAGATTGCACTTTTGTTGTCACATAAGAGAAGAGGTTACTGAGGAATAGGAACATGTAGATCTCAAAGGAGATGCGTAAGCCAAATAAGTTCAGTTGCAGTGTTCGCAAGAGCACGATATTCAGATTCACAGCTGGAACGTGATACCGTAGGCTGTTTTTTAGCACTCTATGAAATCAAATTGTCTCCAAGATAAATGGAGTAACCAGAGGTAGAGCGACGAGCGTCAGGACAACCTACCAGTTAGCATCAGAGAAAGCAACTAGAGCACTAGGAGTAGTAGATGGGCGAAAGCTAAGGCCAAAGTGAGTGGTGCTTTTGACATAGCGAAGTATACACTTAATAACAAGAAAATAATCTTCAGTGGGAGCATGCAAGAATTGGCTAGTTGATTGCATGGGCAATATCAGGGCATGTGATGGTCAAGTATTGAAGTTTGCCAATGAGAGACTTGTAAAGAGTGAGATCCGAAAATAGAGAACCATCCACTGACAGATGTTGGGAAATGACCATAGGTGTATGGACATGCTTGCTATCAAGTAACTGAGCTCAAGTCAGGATATCCCGTGCATTTTTCAGTGAGAGTGCCTTTGAGGAACACATTCTTGATGTCAAGTTGGTGAAGATGCCATTTGTTGGTCACAACAAGAGGGAGTACACCTCGGACAATGGTAGCCTTTACAACAGAACTAAAGGTGTCAGTGTAGTCAAGACTAGGTACCTAAGTGCAGCCTTTGGTAACGAGGCATGCTTTGAGATGTTCAATGGATCAATTAGGGAGATATTTGGTCTGAAACACCCATTTGGAGCCCACAATGTTGGTGTTGGCAAGTCGAGGGACTAAAATCCAGGTTCGATTATTTTGCAGAGCTTGAACTTCTTCATCCATGACAGCAAGCCAAGTAGAATTCTTAGTGGCAGATTTGAATCCTATAGTCACAGAAGAGACAAGGAGAGCGGAGAGGAGTCCAGAGGATCCCACGATACCGAGGTTGGTTGGATGGCGAGTTTTGAAAATACCAACTTTAGCTCGTGTAATCATAGGATGAGAACCCAATGACAGTGTAGAAACATGAGCATGAGGAGTGATTCATGTCTTAGTAGGTTTTGGACTGAAAGCCTAGGGAAGCGAGGAGGAACTTGCAAAAGAATCAGTGGCCTGCATGAACTCATTGACCGGATCGGTACAAATAGCACATGGGGTAAATCTAGATACAGTAATGGGCGGAGAATGATGAGTAGAGGAGGGAGGGGGGGTTCTTTATGGAGAAGATTAAGTTCCAGAAAGTTAGAAAATTGGAGAGGAAGGGGGTTGAGCCTGAGATGTTTTGATGAAAGAAAAAATTTGTTCATCAAATTGAACATGGCGAGTGATGTAGATCCGAGAGGTGATGGGATCAAGGCAACGAAGTGTAACCCAAAAAATGTGGGGAATACTGCGAGGTGAAAATTTATTAGACATATAATTGTGTGAGCAAGGATAAACTCGACAACCAAAGCAAAGAAAATTTTCATAGTTTGGAAAGGAACCATATAAAAGTTCAAACAATGATTTACCTCCAAGAAGTGATGTGGGCAAACGGCTGATGATGTAAGCTGAAGGCTTCAACCCAGAAACGAGGAGAGAGATGGGAGTGAAAAAGAAGTGCCAGACTAGTATGAGTCACATGACGATGTTTGCGTTCAACACGTGCATTTTGGGCAGGGGTATATGGACAATAAAGTTGATGGTAAATACCAAAGGTATGAAGATAAGTTTGGAAGCAAGTTCTTGTAAATTCGCCCCAACCATCACTTTGAAATTTTTTATATGGGCAGAATATTTATTTTCCACAAATTTTCGAAGTTTTGTAAAAACATCATAAAAATCGGATTTGAATTTCAAACGATAAAGCCAGGTGAAACGTGAAAAATCATCAATGAAGATAACATAATAAGCAAATCCTAAATAGGTTTTGACTGGTGTAGGGCTCCATATGTCACAATGAATAAAATTTAACATATGAGACGACGACCTATGTTCATGACGTGGATATGGCATATGATTATTTTTTGCAAGTTGACAAGTACTACATAATGATGGAGAGGGCAATGAAGTTGTAAGATAAAGATGTCCTTGTTTATGTAAAGAAGAAATAATAGAACGATTTACATGTCCAAGGCGAGCATGCTATAAATCATAAGAAATATGTAAAGATTTATTCTTAAGGACAGAAATAAGGGCAGGGTTGCCATGCTCGAGCACATATAAGCCTCCATCTTTCTTACTGGTTGCCACCACCATTCTTGTGAGACGATTTTGAACAGTGGAAAAATTATTTGTAAATGTAACGGATAAAGGAAAATCAGATGTTAATTACTGATGGAGAGAAGATTTTTGGTGAGATGAGGGACAACAAAAATATCTAACAATTGAATATTTGGGGTAGGAGAGATAATACAAGTGTGTGAGATAGGTGAGGAGGCACCATTCCCCACAATTACAAAGTCTTTACCCGTGTATTGAGTGGATTGATCCAGGATGGATAGGTTATTGGACTTATGAGCGGAAGCTCCACTGTCCAAGAACCACTCAGAGGGTGCAAATCCATTGAGAGAGCATGATCTAGTGAAAGCCTCAACAAGATGAGCATGTGGCTAATGGACTCACTATGGGCATAATTTTGGTTGTATCGATCAACATAGTGACCGTCAAGACGGCATATCTGGCACTGAGGAGGGCGGCGCCCTTGAACAAAATGAGTGCGGCCTCAGTTGACATAATGGCTGTCCGAACCATTTGATCCATTGCTCTCCATGCCAAATATTCTGCAGTAGGGGTGGTAGAATTCATGGTGGCAAACTGAGGTGGTGGTGCTAGGGTTCTATCCACATAACAGAGGATGTTTTGACTTTCAAGAAGAGGAAGAAGTTGGCTTTTCCAGAGGAGGTAGGTTGTGGAGGAGAGTTTAATGGTAATCATGTGGATTATGGTACGAAAGGGAAGAATTTGAGAAAAGGATTCAATGGACATTGAGGTTTGACCTGAGATACCGACTACTCCGTGTTTCGAACCTTCGAGATCAATGTTGTGGACTTGACGGAGAGACAAGGGAGTTGGTCAGAGACTTTGAAAAGAGGCAATTTTTTATTTTTTATTTTATTTTTATATCTTTGTGAACTGAGTTGGGCACAAGATTGAACCACGGACCGACCCGGGTTCACGTATGTGGGTTGGCGAAGCCTCGGCCCAAATGAACTTAGCTCTTGGACTGAAAAAAAATTGTGGGACACCGATTTGAAAAAAATGAAAAAAAAATGAAATCGTTGCTCATATAGCAATATGGTTCTTCCAAAAGGAAAATGTGCAAGGCAATCTGATCAGAGGAGAGCGGTGAGGTCGGTGGAAGAGAAGGAAGCCATGAGAATGATGATGAGTTGGCGGAGAAAGGGGTACGCCAGGTGGCCGTCGCGTCGGGATGGATTGGCGAACCGATGCTGGCAGCGAGAGCGATGACTATGCCGGTGCAAGGACCAAGGGCCGATGCGGGAGACAGGCATTAGCCTGCAGAGAAAGGGGTTGGGCATTAGCGGCGCAGTTCCCATCAGTGCTTGAGGGGTTGGTGGTGTCAAGCTGTGCCGGCCTGTGCCTGAAGGAGAAAGACTTGTCAAGGCAGAAGGGATCGACGCGGCTGCTTTGATACCATGAGAAGATTTAAAATTAATCTTCGAAATCCCCACAAATTAAATGTTGAGATTTACATTTATGTATACACGATTTACAACGGATTTTATAGTGGTTCGCGATCTGGTCTTCGACATTTGTTTCCGGTAATGGGAACGTGGTATCCTTCACACCCATGACTAATGCCATTGCCACTCACATTTCCACCTCTCTTATCCGCCCGCACACTGGCTTCTTCACATCAAACTTTTCAAACCTCCCCAACTCATCCCTCTTCCTCACCTTTGACCACATCGCTACCACCTGCCCAATTGCATTTTGCCGCACCCACTGATGAGTGGCCCGGAAATGTTCAACCTAGCTACCATGCCATTGCCCTGCTCCCCCATCTACTCCACCATCTGCTCCACCTGGTTCTGAGAAACTTGCCTGTGCTGTTATTGCTATTGCTAGCAATTTGCTGGAGAATGGTACTGATCTTGCTAGCTGGTACCAGCCTTTCTGCTCGCTTTTGCGACTGGTCAGTGGGTTATTCAACTCAAATCCCTCAGTGATCTAGTGCTTGCTACCGGACTATCAACAAGTTGAGAATCATTGGGAGCCACTCTCGTCTCACTACCCATTGGGACAATGGTTGACCATCCGGGACATCCGTCGGAACTCTGTGATGACACAGTTTTTCTGCTCATTGCCAGCAATTTTGGCAAACCGGTTCGATTCGATTAATGCACTGAATTGAGACATCACTTTGACATTGCCAAACTTTTCTTCATCCCAAACAACCCTTTGTTTGGTCATTCTTTCTTGATGATCACCGAAGGGGATGCTATTTTCTGGACTATAATCGAGTTCGGCGTCTTTGAGGAGCCTGCTTGGATTGATGATGGTCCCCGGGCAGCTGGACAATGCAACTTGGCCTGTTTGCCCCATAATAACTCACGTGGTCTCTTTCAAGTCGACTCGAAGTCCAGGCCTCAACCCGCCACTAATTGCCTCAACCAGTATTTCTGACATGCTTCCATTGCCTCCCACCTTACTTTTCAAATTTAAAACCTCTCTCTGATCAACCTTCTGCCTGCACCTACCATCTTGACAACTCCGTTTTCTGCAGTTGCAAACCTGTCTCCTTGCATCAGGCAACCAACTGTCTCACCCCCTCTGCCCACCCATGCAATATGCCAAAGCCCTTTACACGTGAAAGGTGCGTCTGACAGCCTCTCCTTCACCTTTACTCATCCAACAAGACCCATCAAACACACAAAATGATTACGACCCCATTGACCCACTTCCCGTCCACTCGTCCCACACAGGCCCACCATGTCAACCTGTCATAAGTCGACCACACCTACCTTCATCTCTTACCACCTGGGCAATAATGATCTCGAGCCGATTCCCCTCCCCTATCCAAGCAATGCGCCACCTATTTAGCCACCGAGCACCTAATTGCCACCACTGACAATGTGATTCTAGGAATGGATTTTCTTCCTTCCTCCCCCACTCGGCAAGCCTCTTGTTGCAGCAACCAGTCGGAGTCTGATTCGGAGTCATTGAATTCTGTTACCAGTCGCTGCAGTGCACTTTCGATGCCCAACTTTCAACTGAATCGACTTGGTGACCCCTTGCCTCCTTTGATAGCAACTTAAAAGAGGAGATGACGTCCTCCAATCCGAAATCTCAATCCTGGAGAAGGTAGTGCATCACAGACCATTGCTGTTGACCCTGGAAACTACCTCCCACCACCAATGATTGAGCTCATTGTCTAATTTTGGCCCTGCAGTCTGAGAGACATAAATATTTCGATGCTACTTGGAAACAAATGATGGAATTGGCCAAAAAAATGGGAGGGGTATACCATGAATCACCGCCGGGAGATGCAGATAACTCAGGAGTCCCCAACAATCAAGGAAAATGATCATTGTATCTTGAAATGTACGTGGAATTGCCTCCCCCAGAAAGACAGCTACAATTCATTGTCTCCTCTCTTCTTGTAATCCTACGATTATAATCCATCAAGAAACTAAAATTCAGTGTATGACCAATTCCCTTATGCATGACCTTTGGAGTTGTGGTCATATTGATTGGAAAACTGTTGATGCCTTTGGTCATTCGGTTGGAATTTTATTGATGTGGAATGCTAATGTGATCAATGGTTTGGATTGCAATGCTGGTTCTTATTCTATCAGCCTTAAAGTTCAAGATACTATGTCTGGTTCCACGTGGAGGTTGGCTGGGTTTACGGGCTTACCTGTTATTGGAGAGAAGTTTGTTTTGGGAGGAATTGTTCAATCTCATTCAGGGATGACAACTTCCTTGGCTTCTCTAATGCCATCAGATTTTGCAATGAAAAATATCCCCATGCCAATCTTATCACCTCTTCTATGCACAAATTTGCGGATTTCATTGGAAGTTGCAAGCTTAGCCCATCCAATTAATTACCAAGTTTTGAAAGTGGGGTCTGACCCCCTTTCTGTTTGAAAATTCATGGCTGAATGATAAAGCCTTTTGTTAAGGAATAGTCCCAATGGATTAATGAGTACAAAGATCTTGAGTTTATTAGTTGGGAAAGAGGTTTCCTAAGTTGACTAGTAATTTTGGGATAAGCCTTGGACCCAATTTCACATGGTATCAGAGCAGGTACTTATATGAGGGCCGATACCTAAAATTATCCACTTGTAGAGCTACAAAAAAAGGGCCTACACGTGAGGGGTGTTAAGGGATAGTCCCAAATGGATTAGTGAGTACAAAGATTTTGAGTTTATTAGTTGGGTAAGAGGTTTCCTAAGTTGGCTAGTCATTTTGGGATGGGCCTTGGACCTAAATTTACATGGTATCAGAGCAGGTACTCATTTGTAGGCCTATACATAAATTATCCACTTGTAGAGCCACAAAAGATGGCCTACACCTAAACTATCCACTTGTAGAGCCACAAAAAAAGAGGGCCTATACCTAAACTATCCACTTGTAGAGCCACAAAAGAGGGCCTACACGTGAGGGGGAGTATTAAGGAATAGTCCCACACGGATTAATGAATGTTGAATTTATGGAAAAGAAAAAAACTTTATTGATTTGATGTAATCAGAGTACATGAACCCCTATTTATAATAGAGGAAAGTAGTTGAGTCTAATTACAATTAAACTACCCTTGTCCCAATTACACCCAAACTCTAACACTTAAAGATAAGTCTTAGCATAATTAAATAACTCAACATAAATAGAAGACTAACATAACTAAAACACCTTTAAACTGGAACTCTTCTGTGAGACCTCCTTCCATAATAATTGTGGCTCTGTAAGACTTCTTACTCTTCCATATTTGCTCTTCAATAATGAGTACAAAAGATCTTGAGTTTATTAGTTAAGAAAGAGGTTTCCGAAGTTGACTAGTCATTTTGGGATAGGCCTTGGACACCTTTGATAGTCTTATTGCTGATTGGTGGAATGGAATTAATGGCACCAACTATGATGGGTGGGTTTTCCCCCGAAAACGTATGGTATTGTAGAGAAAACTTTTGGATTGGTCCTTGGATTGTTGCCGTGTTGCCATTGTTGAGAAGCTCTCCCTTATCTGCCAAATTGCTGAACTTTATTCTACCGAAGAGCAAAGATCCAAGGACCAAGCTTCTTGGCCTGCATTTCCCATCGATCTCCCCTGCCATGGCTGCATTGCTCGTGCTTCCTTCGTCCGACATTGAGATTCAAGATGCAGTTCTCGGTCTCCCCAATGATCGGGCCCCTAGTCCGGATGGTTTTAATGGAAAATTTTACAAGTAGTGCTGGCCAATGATTAAAGAAGATATCTCTTCTATGGTTCGTAGCTTCTACAACGGTGGTATTACCTTTAAAAGTGTGAGAGCCTCTCTCATTGCCCGCATCCCAAAGAAGGCAAATGTTGAACTTCTAAGAGACTTCCAACCCATCAGCTTGGTTTCTAACTCCTACAAGATCATTGCTCGGATTCTCGCTCACATACTCAATTTCATCCTTCCTATGGTCATTCATCGTGGTCAATGAGCTTTTGTTCGTGGCTGAGACATTGGATTCCGCCATGACCATCCACGAGATACTTGACTATTTCAAGAGATCAGGACTCCCTAGGTCGTTCTCAAGCTTGATCTTGAGAAAACTTTCGACTAAGTTAATTGGACTCTCCTTGATGACATTATGATATGTATGGATTTGGAGCAAGATGGAGATTTTGGATTTGCAGTTGTATCTCTTCTGCTTCCTACTCCCTTCTCCCTAATGGTATTGTATGCGGTTAATTTAAAGGTATTAGGGGCATCAGACAGGGTGATTCACTACACCCTCTTCTCTTTGACTTCATCGTCGAGTACTTATCCTCTCTGGTCTATTCAACAGAAAGAGTGGGGTGGTTTAGTGAGATTGCCAGCCATGAGGAATTTGACATACCCCTATTGCAATTTGCTAATGACACTATATGCTTTGGTGTGGTCACCCTCAAGCATGTCTTGTGGTTCAAGGCTCTTGTTGACCTCTTTGAGCTCACATCAGGGCAGAAAATAAATTGTAGCAAAACCACCATTCTTGGATACCATATTGACCTGGATCTACTTCATACTACGGCTGACATTCTAGGTTGCTCTGTTGCTATATTCCCCACTACCTATCTCAGACTTCCTTTGATTGATAGTAGGCCACGTAAGGAACTTTGGGCTTCTGTCATTGAGCGACTTGAAAGACGATTGTCCACCTGGTGAGGAAGGCTTCTATAGAAGGCAGGGAGTCACCCTTCTTAACTCTTGCATTGCAGGTTTGCCAAATTATTTCCTCTCATTCCTGCCTTGCCCTGCCTCCATTTGTCGTTGAATTGATACCATCAAGAAGAGTTTCTTATGGAGAGGAGCTTGCAATGAGTTCAAGTACCACTTAGTGGGATGGAAAGATGTCCGTATGCCTAAGATGTTTTGAGGCCTTGGTGTTCGTCATACCAAGGATATGGGGCAGGCCATGTTAATCAAATAGTTATGGAAGATTAATTCTGTATCTGCTGCTATTTGGAAGCCCATGGTTCTTACAAAGCTTCGGTCTTTTGGGTCTTTTTGGGTTCTTGACAGCAGACAACAGCGCCTATCTCCAATTTGGAGACCTATTTTCAGCCTACTCCCTCTTTTCCGCTCAGAAATCTGCTTCTTTGTGGGCGATGGCAGTACCTTGGATTTCTGGTCTCATTGGTGGTGTGAGAATGGTCCTACTATCATCTCTATTCAATCACTGCAGTGGCTCACTACTCATCGTAACTTGACTGTGGCGGAAGCTTGGGACCATGGTTCTTGGAATCTATTTCTCCGTAGGTTTTTTTTTGACGAGGAAGCCTTGGCTGCTTGTAATCTTATCGAGAATCTCAACAATGTAAAAGTTAGACCTCATGCTCAAGACAAAATGATTTGGCTACCTGAAACTAGTGGAAGTTTTTCGGTGTCTTCGGCTTGTAGGCACATTATGGGATGGACAGGTCCCAGTAGTGAGCACATTGTTGCCTTTGCCTGGCACCTTATAGCCCCCCATAAAGTCAAGTTCTTCTTAAGGAGTGCCTGTCTCAATAAAATTCTCACTATTGACAATCTTTGAAGACGTGGGAATGTAATCCCTTGCACTTTATGCCCTTTCAGCAACCTTCAGGAAGAGACTATTAGCCATCTTCTCCTCCATCGCCCTTTTGCTTGGCATGTTTTGACATCACTCCTTGGCAGATTGGGTCTCCAAATTTGTCTCCCTCGTGACCTGCTCGGAATGTGTCACTTATCTTTTGGATACCGCATCCCCCTACTTGGTAGATTCCTTCTATCGGCTTCCACCCCTCATTCTATGGTGCCTCTAGAGAGAAAGGAATAATCGTCTCTTCAATTGAAAATCCAGATCTGTTAAGGAAGTCATTTGCGTTGCCATTGGTCTTATTTCTACTGGGCTCCATACCCAGAGGGAGTTTGACAACCTCTTGAATGTCCCTCTCCGCACCAATTGGAGTGCGATTGCCATGATGGCTGGCCCTTCTAGAACGCCTGTGCTAACGAAATGGCAGCCCCCTCCCCCCCTCTACCCCCACCTTGGGATTGCGGGTATGGCGGTGTGTTTCGTACACAATTGTTGAGCTCTCCAGCTCCTCCATGGCCTTATTCTCTTCCACAACCGTTTTTGTAGGCCACTCATCATTGAAGGAGACTCTGATTGGCTAGTACTCTCTCTCTTTGGACCCCCCATGGTGGCATTGGGATATTTTTTTGAACATTTCAGAAATTGTATCTTCTATTTTTTGTACTTGGTCTCATGTACCCAAATCAGCAAATTCTGGTGCTAAGCTCGGAACCTCCCTGCTATCTCTTGTTGTAAGGGGAGCTCTTCCTTAGTTGTTTTTTTGTTTTCCTTTTCTCTTAATAAAATCATCTCTCTTTCAAAAAAATAAAATAAAAATAAATTAAAAAAGCAAAAGTGTTTTAGTTTTGTTGACTTGAAGGGCAAAACTAATTAGTGTTTTTTTTTTTTTTTTTTTCAGTATGATGCCTTTGAAATAGGTTTTATAACCACAGATGATTTTACTAATGCGGACATCTTAGAGGCTACATACCCTGCTGTTGCTAAGAGGTTACATGGAGATTGGATAAATGATCCTGCTATTCCTATTGTCACTGGCTATCTTGGAAAGGTATCTGCTCCTGACTGTTTCTTTCTTTTCTTTATTATTTTAAAAGGTATAAATGATTGAAGACATAGTTGGGCAAGAGATCCCAGCAGTACTGTCTTGTTGGAGATACCCCCGCTTGTTATATTCTAGTGCGGCACTGAGCTATTATTTGTATTTGCTATTTTTTTTGTATATATTTGTTTTTGTGCATGTCTCCCCTTTTTTTTATTTTTTTCTTTTCTTTATTATTATTATTTTTTGAATAAATTCTTCTTTTCACTGTTGATAAAAAATACTATTCAAGTATGAGCTTTTAACAAAATACTGGATTTTGACTTGTTCATCATTCTTATGATTAACTGCAGGGTTGGAAATCATGTGCAGTTACTACCTTGGGTAGGGGTGGTAGTGATCTGACAGCAACTACTATTGGTAAAGCCTTGGGCTTGGCTGAAATTCAGGTAATATCTGGATCTAGGCACTCTTAAATGTTGATGCTTATTGCATGGTTTACATGCGACTTAATGAATAACTAAGTAAAAATACTTTGCATGCACTTACTCTTTTCTCTGCCTGATACATGAGAAGCTTTCTGCTGTAACCTATTTTACTTTTTTCTTTTTGACAAGTTCATTTCAGTCATAAATTTGGTTGGGGTGCAGCTCTAATGAATGTATACAACCCTTACTTTTAATAGGAAACAGAACATAAATCAAAGTAATGAATCTTTCATCTCAATCTGAAACTAACGTTTGATTGCAAAAGTTTGAACAATTCAATGTGGAGCGATGCGAATCGGAGCGGATCGAAAATAGGGAGCGGCGCGAATCGGAGCGATGCGGAACAAAACAAAAATAAGAAGCGTCGTGATGTAGATCGATGTGATGTGATACAGAGCGAAGACATCTAGGACCCCATCTTGGGGCCTCCCCATTTCTCCTCTCTCGCCTAAAAAATCCAGAACCTCTAGAACCATCTCCCCGAATACAACATCACTCAGACCCTTTGGTGGATGCCGAATCAACGCAGACGCTGCAACAACAAAAAATGTCCTTTGAAGCAGAGACATCCAGATTGAAAGAGCCAGCCGAAGAAAAAGAATGGTAGACCGTAGTGAGTCGCACGTCAAGACAAAGGATCAGTGTGGAAAATGCAGAAGAATTTCACTTCAGAAACGGCACTGGATCTATCTCCCTCTGGAAGACGATAGATCGAAATGGCTCCTCACTGCGAATCATCTCTTGAGCCCGAGTGAAGCGATCCTTCATCTCCATCCCCATCCAAGCCGTGGAAGCTTTCAGCTTCATCTTGGGGAAAGTATGGGAGGGGAAGACTAGGCGAAGTTTCGGCAGATCACTCTTCACTTGGGAGCTAGAGTTCCAGATCCACACTCAATTTTAAGGAGGAAAACTCGAGTGCTTGATCACCTAGAGACGAGCTAATAAAAATCATGGGGATGGTTTTCATTCAGCTAAGCCCAAACTCAGGCTTGGGATGGAGGCAATTCAAATCCTTGATAAACAAACTCTCCCAGACACAAGCCATAGAAAAATCCCCCAACATCAATCACCAAAAAACGCCGAGTTGATCAGAGCCTGGATTGAAAAAAAAGATTACTTCCAATGGCCAGTGAAGATCTCTCACATCCAGAATAACCTCTGGCTGTTAGCCTTCGGATCATTAGAATATAGAGAGGCTTTATTCAGAGGAAAAAATGAGGTAAAATCTCCAATAACAGGCAAGTGGCTTGGGGATTCCAGCCTCTCTTGGGTCGGACAGAGAGTAACTGCATGCGGCGTCCCGACGGAACTTGGATGTAAGCGCACACTTGAAAGCATGGCAAATATCTTCGGAGAACTCATCTGGGCCGATGACAATCCTCAGGAATTACTATGGGAGAACTTCTTCATCAGGCCAAATTCCTTGGTAAGAGGAACTAAATTCATTGAACTTTTTTCTGGCGAACTCTCTACTTGGGTCATTTTGGAATTCAGTGATCTATGTTGTCTGCTCCCCTCCATGGCCTCCGACTCGCGAGCTCTAGAATCGCTATTGACTTGGTATAACTTTGACTTGCCGAGTGCCGAGTTAAACCAGGTCCACTCTGACCCAATGTCATGGCCCAAGTTAGCCAGTTCAACTCAACTACAGGTCAACTTGGGTTTTGTCCCTGGAACTATCTCTAAAGAAATTTCAAATTTCAAAAGTCTCGAAACCCAAATCATCACTCCTTGCATCATTTCACCGCCGATTATCAGTCCCAAGAACACCTCGCCTCTCGCCACCTCTCCACAACTCCCGAAGTACCATCCTGACCGAAACCCCTAGCACACTCCTCCCATCTGTTCCGCACCAACCCAATCATGTTCCTTCTTTGACCCAACCCGCTACAGATCTCCCTTATCTGGAGCTAAGTACGCCTCTGACCTCCCCCCTCAAATCTCTCCATTTGACACCTGGAAACCCCGACCCTTTGACCCTTCCTAGCTTTGATCTTTCACACCCGGAGCCAAGAGCCCTTCTAACTCCCCCTATCATTCACCTGCCATGTCCCCCTCATCGGGAAAAAAACATCCCTTGTCAACAGCCTTCCCTGGCAACATCCCTTCCCTTTCTCATCAACCACACCACCCCCAAGACAAATCAGCTTCACTGTGAGCTTTGTGCCAACAGCCAAACATCGCTCTGCCTTACCCCAACCTCCCATTACTTTCTGCAGCCGTGTCAATCCTCTCTGGCCACTGACACGACCCATCCCGCCCTCAGTTTCTCCAGTCTCTCCCTGGAGACCCAAGCCATCAGCTCAAGCCCCCTGAATCTTCTAACCCCATGCTGCCACTCCTTATCCCACCCGAACAATCCTCCTCTTAGTACAGATCTTTTCTGCCTTGACAGGTCCCCTCATCAAATGCTACCTTTCTCCCTTCCTCGGGAACCCCCTTGTACCCTGAGCATGCTACCCCTACCTATACGGAACATCCCAATGATGGCAATATTCCTCGAGACTCCTCAAATCTCCCCGCTGAAACCTCACCTCCTCTTAAATGGCATACCCCCTCTCCGATCAATTCACCTCCTCCCGACCATAATCCTTACTTTATCGTCTTTTTCCCTGCTCCACTGGCATTAATAGATCCCAACTTTGCAAAACTTCCAGAAGCCCCTGTTAATATTTCTACTCGGCAAGAAAACAACACCCCCCCCCATCACCTACTCCAGCCGCAGGCCAAAATAGGGGAAGCCACCCACAATTATCACTAAAACTTACTCCAGAAAAAAAATTTGCAACAAAACCCAAGGCCACGCACCAGAACCCAGCAAACCAAATCAGGACCCCCCTTTACCCCATGCCCCCCACGCTCGGAATATCTCAAGGACTATCCCCATCTCACCCGAAAAGAACGATGCGAAAATATGCAGAAATGGATTATGGCATATTCGGCAGGCAACGTCTCCTCGCATCGGCTCGAGAAGATGTTGGAGCTGTGTTGGGACTTCTCCCAATACTATAATGGCCTCTTTTGCTACTCAAACGAGGATATTCGCAGAATCTCTTGGCCATGATTGTCTTATCCTGGAATGTTTGAGGAATCAACTAGCCCTCTAAGTGAGACTCTATTAGAGCAGCACTTTTTGAATGTAAACCTGATATAGTTATTCTTACAGAAACAAAGCTGCAATGTTTTGATATCTCTGTAGCATGCAGTCTATGGTTTAATTCTGACTCCGAGTGGGCTGTGATCGATGCGGTTGGGCACTCTGGTAGCATTCTTGTCATCTGGAACCCAAACTCGGTTGAGGCCGTTTCCACTGATCTTGGTCGTTTCTCCCTCTGCATTCACTTCCGGGACAAATCTATGGGATTTGAATGGGCCCTCATGGGGATCTATGGGCCTTCGGGAAATGGCGATTGATCCATCTTTTGGAACGAAATTTTATCTAAAGTTCAACAATGGAGGCCACCCTCCGTTGCTCCAAAAAAAGCCCCCCCTGCAAAAAGAATCATGTCCACCATGCGAGCTTTTTCGGACCTGATTAATTGTCTAGAGCTCCTTGAAATTCCCCTAGCAGGAAAAAAATTTACTTGGACCAATGGCCAAAATCCCCCCCCCCCCCCCCCCCCCCCCCCGTCCTCTCCAAATTAGACCGTTTCTTAGTTAATAATGACTGGCTGCTTCTCTTCTCCCATACTGCCAGCCAGGTCTTCAACAAAATTGGTTCTGACCATTGGCCTATCCTTATAAACACTTATCCCCCCAAATGGGGTTTTTCTTCGTTCCGCTTTGAAAATTCCTGGCTCTTGGAGGACTCTTTTATTCCAATTTTGAAGAAATGGTGGGACGATCTCCCTCAACATCCAAATCCTAGGTGGGCGTTCCAATTTAAACTCAGAGCTCTCAAGTCAATCATCAGGCCCTGGGCTTGCAACTTTACTGTTGCAACTGCATCTAAAAAACCTCCATTCGTCACCGACTCTCTGAGTTGGATCTTCTGGAGGAGCAAAGGTCTCTCTCTCCTCCTAAAATCATTTGTAGAAATAACCTGAACTATGATCTCTCAAAAATTCTCACAAGTGAAACCACTCATTGGAAGCAACGTGCCAGATTTCGTTGGCTGTCTGATGGGGATGGCAACACAGTTTTTTCATGCTATTGCCTCCGGTTGCAAGAGAACTAACCGTATATCCTCCCTTCTAATCAATGGAGAGGATTGTACGGCTGGTGTCTCTATTGCTAATGAGTTTGTGAAGTTTTTTTCAGGTCTTTATACAGAGGAGAATTTCAACCGCCCTATCCTGGACCCGATTGAATTCCATCGGATCTTTGTATCTGATTCTACGCAACTGGAAAGACCTTTCTCCCTGGATGAAATTGATGTAGCAGTTCTCGGAATGCCTAGAGATAGGGCCCTTGGCCCGGATGGTTTCAATGGAGAATTCTACCGTCAATCCTGGGACATTATCAGAAGTGATGTGCACAATTTTGTCAACAATTTTCATCAAGTAGGTATCACCTACAAATCCATTGGTGCCTTCTTCATTGCCCTTGTCGAAAAAATCCAGCTCCACCTTGGCCAAAGATTATAGATCCATTAATCTCACCACAAGCTCCTACAAAATCCTAGCCCTTATTCTGGCCAAGTGCTTCAAATTTGTTCTCCCAAGTATCATTAGTCCCTGTTAGAGTGGTTTTATTGCTGGTCGGAACATCCTAGACTCATCTATGGCTGCCCATGAAGTCCTTCATTCTTTCAAAAAATGGAACAACCCAAGAGTAGTAATCTAGCTTAACTTCGAAAAGGCCTTTGACAGAGTCAACTAGAAGCTGGTCGACCACCTCCTTGATAAGATGGGTTTTCCCACTCGTTGGAGATTTTGGATGAGAAGCTGTATTTCTAATGTCTCTTACTCTGTCTTGGTAAATGGCAAACCTTGTGGATATTTGAAGGGCTCTAGGGGAATCAGGTAGGGGGATCCTCTATCCCCCTTTTTGTTCACTCTCATTGGAGAGTAGTTAGCTGCCATGGTCCGTCTAGCTAAAATGTTAGGATGGCTAAATCCTATTTCTGTTGACCTTGCCCTCGATATTAGCCTCCTCCAATATGCGAATGACACAATTCTTTTTTGTGATGGCTCCCTCAGTCAAATTTATAATTTAAGTGCCCTACTTAGCTTATTTGAAATCTCATCTGGGCAAAAAATCAGTTGGGAGAAATCAACTATCTCGGGTTACAATATTGAGCCTGGGTTAGTCAGTTCTATGGCAAGCTATCTTGGATGCAACATTGAATCATCTACTGGAACCTATCTGGGGCTCCCTCTGACCCCCCGTCTCCCTTCTAAGGCTTCTTGGCACCCTGTCATTGAACGCTTGGAAGGGCGGCTTGCCTCTTGGCGAGGGAAAGTCCTCTCAAACGCAGGCAAATCAGTTCTAATCAAATCATGTTTGTAGGGAATTCCCAACTACTTTTTATCTATGTTCCACCGCGCAACTTCAGTCAGAAACAAAATTGAGATCCTAAAGAGATGTTTCCTCTGGGGTGGTCCAAATGTGAAAAAAAATATCATCTGGTTAAATGGGAGGAACTGTGCAAGTCAAAATTGTTGGGTGGGCTGGGTATCCAGGATATCATTACCACAAACTCTGCTTTTCTTCTTAAGTAGATCTAGATGTTTAATATGCAACCTGTTTTGATTTGGAAAGCTTTCGCTGCGGATAAAGCAAATCTCCACTTTGACTGGTGGACAGAGGGAGGGCGAGTTTATTCACTCTCACCTACCTAGAAAAAAATCGTTCGGTTCCTCCCCAAATTGAAAATGGCAGCAAAATGTTACATTGGAAATGGAGGCTCAACAAAATTCTTGAATGATTGGTGGGCTGGCCAATCCCCGTTCAAAAATATCTTCCCAGAAATCTCTGGCCTCTCTGGTAACTCAGAGGTCTTTATCTCTGACATTTGGGCAAAAAATGGGGGCTAGAATTTAAATCTTAGAAGGTGCCTCATTGATCCTAAAGTTCTCCTTGCCTACGAGCTCCTTCACAACCTTCCAGTCAGACATCCATACAACCCAGGTGACAATCTAATCTGGACTCCCTGCCCAAAAGGATCCTTCTCCACATCCTTCGCCTACAAATTCCTAAGCAACCTCTCCACAACTCACCCAAAGCACCCTGGTGCCTATGCCTGGGACCTCCTTGCCCCTCCACGTGCCAAATTCTTCATCTGGTCTGCTTGTAGGAACAAAATCCTAACTTCTGATTCCTTAATCCGACGGGGCACCCTTATCTTGGACCCTCTCTGCCCTTTTTTGCAAAAATGCTCCAAAAACAACAACCCATATTCTCCTGTCATGTCAGTTCGCCCACTTGGTCTGGACATCCCTTCTAAGCAAAATTGGCTTCCAATACTGTGCCTCGGGAAACTTAGCAGACATTGTCCTCTCACTCATCAGCTCCAAACTCCCAAAGTCAGGTAAAATGATAATATCTTGCTGTATTGGTCATATAATCTGGCCTCTCTAGAAAGAACATAGTAGGAGGAAATTCAAATTCAAAACCTCTCCTATTGAGGTTCTGACTGAGCAAATCTCTAGCCAAGTTTTTGTTTGGCTCCTAAATAAAAAAGAATTCAGAAATTTCAGTGATTCAAACTTCAAGGGAAACTGGCAGACTATCGCTGGGCTATCTTTGCCCCCTCGCCCCCCAACCATGGCTATATGGGCCCCCCTCCTCCCGGGCACTCAAAACTCAATTTTGATGGAAGAGCTCTCGGCTGCCTGGGTCCAGTAGGGTTTGATGGTGTTATCCACAATGAAAATGGTGACCTCCTCTTCTCTTATGCAGGCCCCATTGGCAACTCAGACTCTACCACAGAAGAGCTCTCGGGTTTGTTGCACGGGCTCAAAATCTTCTCTAGCTACCTTTCTGGTCCCCTTTATATTGAAGGCGACTCAAAAGTGGTCATCAATTGGTGTGCAAACCACGACAAACCCCCATGGCGTGATTGTTGTATGTTCAATGAAATATGTAGGGGGGGGGTTAGTGCACAATGTAAGTTTAGGGGGAAAGTGAGAGGGAATGTAAAGTACTTGTTTGTGTTAGTGTGTGCAATGGAAAGTGCAGTGTAAAGTACTTGTTTGTGTTAGTGTGCACAATGGAAAGTGTGGTGTAATGTGCAAATAAATTATGTATTAAATAAAATATTTTGATATATCTGGCTTTCAGAAAATTAAATTAATATTAGTTAATAAATAAAATATATTAAATATAACAATTAAATAAATGCTTACTTTTATATTATTAAAATTGTAATTTTATAATATCTAAATATGAAATAATTATACAATCATCGTACTACACGAACATCGTAATAATAAAAATAATACAAATATAATTCAATCACTTATTTAATATAAAAAAATTACAATTGTATATACAAAAATACAACACACAAATATTTGTCAAATTAGGGTGGGAAAACAGGGTGGATCTAGTTCCTCTTTTTAGCCTTTTTTTTTTGTCAAATTAGTAGGGGTTTAAGGTTAAGGGTTTGGGGTAAAGTTGAGTTCTTAAAAATATGGCTCGAGGTTAGCTTGAGTGTTTACAAACTCCACTTGACCCAAACATTAAACAAAGTTACAATTATTTTAAAAGGAACGAAAGAAAATAAAAATATATTATTAGTTTTAATTATACTTTATAATTAAAAAATAAAATTGGGAAGTAATTAAATACTAAGTATTGCATAATGAAAAAGTCCAAAATATGAATATAAAATAAAAAAAGAAAAACGAGATTATAAAAAAAATAAAACTGAACATAAATAATAACAATGGTTATTTAAAAGGAAAAATTAATAATAATAATTATTTAAAACGAGTTACTGTAGCTCGTCTTCCTCGCTCAGCTAGTGGAACGAATAACAGAGGTTGTAGCGAGTGGAACGAATAACGGAGGCTGCAGAGAGGGGAGAGAAGTTGTCGGTGCAGGGGACGGTGAGAGGAAAAAAGTCGAGCTCCGGGGAAAGGTCGCAGAGGAGGCGACTGAAATTGCCGAAGTCGCGAGCGAGAGAGGAACCGGAGAGGTTGCAGAGAGGGGAGAGAAGTTGCCGAAGGTCGTCAGTGCTGGGGACGGCGAGAGGAAGGGAGTCAAGCGCCGGAGACAGGTCGCACAGAGGGCGATTGAAATCGTTGAAGGTCGGTCGTGAGTGAGAGAGAATTTTTTTTTCTTCGAAGCCTTGTTCGACTGAGCTTCCTTCCCGACAGCCCGAGCCTGATGTAATTGAGAGAGGGAAAGTGAATTCAGAGCTCGACTCCTCTGAATTCACTTTCCCTCCCATTATGCCTAAAATGAGGGAAAGTGAAATACATTTGTATTTCACTTTCCCCCTGCACTTACGCTGCGCACTAACAGCTTTTGGCATATTTTATCCAGTGTAAGTGAACTAATAGGGCCGTAATTTATTTTCCCCTTTAAGCTGTAAATGGAATCACATTCCGCGTTCTGTTAATCACCTGGCAGATACCCAGGCCAAGGTGGGCATTTCTCTCCAACACTTTGTTGTGAAGTCGGGCCCCCCAGAGCTAGGTTTGTAATTTTTTTTTTCTTATCAATATACGCACTATTCATAAAAAAAAAACGTTTGATTGCATTGAAACCTGATATGTAAGGTAGATAACATGTTTGTTGAACTGAAGTTAATACATATAATTCCAGAAGGTGCAGTCTCTCTCTCTCTTTTTTTTTTTTTCGAAGGTGAAATTTTATACTTGAGTGTAGCTTACAAAAACAAATTTTAGGAAGGGGTTCTCCTTCCAACAAGGGATTGGAGAGATAGCCCTTTTTTAGCTCTTGAATCTGCAGCATAATTGGTTGATCTCAGTAGACTATGCCATGAACAATGAAAACTAGCTACATTGTCCATAATCTCATGATAGGTTGGTCAGTGCTTCCAATGGGGTGGCTTGGCTGTGGAGCACCAGCCAATGACATTGGTAGAGTCTCCTTTAATCCAAAGAGGGCCACACATGGAGTTTTTGTGAATGATGAGTCCTTGATGAAGGCTGTGAATCTCGGCAGTTGTAGAATTTGCTGTACCAAGAGGTCCTGAGTAAGAGGCATTGGTGGTCCCTTTGTGATTTCTGAAGGTCCTGAGTAAGTGCAGTCATTGATTGGGCTTTTAAAACAACTGCATTGTGGTTTTAGCATAGTTAGTTAAATTAGTCTATCTTTAGTTCAAAATGACTCCACCTAATTTAGCTGGACACTACCTTCAACCAACTTGGCTTCCAGAATGGGAATCTGCCAACAGCTGTTAAAGTAGTTATATGCCTTGAAGAAGAAGAGGACAGATTTAGATAATAAAGTTCACTATAATTTAATCCAAGGAGTTTTGTCTTTTGCTGAGTGAGCAATTGTATTGTTAGGAATAAGTTGGAAAGAAGTGAAAAACAACAGGCGTTGAAATATCAAAGAAATGAAGTAGAGGTGCAGAATGGGAGGAAAGAGAGGGGAGATGAAGAGGGAAGAGCTTCAATGCCTTCAAATTTTGCCTTCAAGAGCAGAAGGAGAGAAGCCACAGATAACCTTAGGCCTATACTATCGACCGACAATTGATCATTCTCTATATTTGTCTTTCAAGCAAATGAGGACCTATAATTATTCAAATCAAATAGGTAGCACAAATAGGTAGCACAGGATCACAAAATTTTTCCTTGAATTTTCCCTTCGTACTCTGACTAGAGATGGAAATATTATGTGCTTAAAACTAAATATATTTATTTTACCCCTTGGATTGAAGAATCCAAGTTTCTAAGGATTTCAAAATAGGATTGTTTTGAGAGGATATAAGTTGGAAGATTTTTTGAAAAGGGCATTGGGGAGTTGTTGCCTTAAAAGAGTTCCATAACGTTTTATAAAAAAACAAAAGAGTACCATAACGTTAGCAGCCAAGAGCAGGGATAAGATTGTCAGTTTAATCATGTCAATAGTCTTTCATAAATAAGTAAATACATATACCTTAGTTTAGATCATTTAACTTCACTAAGTAAATTCATATTTTTTTGTTTGATAGATCTAAGGAAACAAATTTGAAATAACATGCTATCACATATTTAAATTTCAGTTAAAGATTCTTTGGTGGGGATGCTATTGTAATTTTCTGGTCACCTCTAATTGTCTTCTTAACTCTGTGAGGATAATCTTTGATTGAAACTGTTATGGTTTCTGAATTCGGTGAGAGAATGACAAGCACAAAAGGCTCTGGCAAATAATATTGTGAACAGACTAAGTTGAATTTGATTTCTGAACATGAGACATTCATGAGTTTGCCCAGAAAACTGGCCTGCACAGATTTTACAGTCAATAGAGGGTTCGAATTGCAGACTAAGATACTAATGAACAAACCACAAAGAAATATACAGCGCTCTTCTATTCTTTTCTCAAGCTATTCTGAACATTTATTTATATTTGCTGTGTGTTAGTTAGTTTCTAGAGGATTTGATTCTGTTGTTTCTCTCTCTAAACCTTTGAATTTCTGGCAAAGCTGCTTGTCCTTCATGAATTTCTGCTCAGCAGACTCGTATTAGAAACTTTTCTTTTTTGTTGTTATTGAACCCTTTGTTTGATGGATGACCTTTAAATCTGTGTCGTCTTTTTGTGAAACCATAATATCCACCTTCTTTTGAAATTCTTTGGAACTTGGAGCCCTTATTTGTAGAAAACCATGACTAAATAGCACATTCAAACAGTGTATGGGAACATGATGCTATCTTATATTTGTAGTGATATATTTTATTTGCTTACTGAGGTTCAGTAGCAGCCTACTTCTTTATTGACAGGTATGGAAGGATGTGGATGGTGTTTTAACTTGTGATCCGAATATTTATGCACACGCAAAACCTGTACCCTATTTGACATTTGATGAGGCTGCAGAACTTGCATATTTCGGGGCACAGGTGTGGTTGAGTGTACATTCCTTGTTCTGTTTGTTAGTTTTCCTTGACTTGTTAGAAAACTTTGGAGTTTTATATGGCAATAAAGTAATACAGCTTATTCCAACTACTGGAAGTGATTGTTTCATAAGTCCTATTAAAGTTTTTTGTTGGCCAATTTGTTATGCTACCATTGCAGGTCTTGCACCCACAGTCAATGAGACCTGCCCGAGAAGGTGATATTCCTGTTAGGGTAAAAAATTCGTACAACCCTAAAGCAGCGGGTACCCTCATAACTAAAGCAAGAGATATGAGTAAGGTCTGTGGCATTACTTCCTCTGAAATCACTATCACTGTTTCAAGTAAAATTAACATTTTATCACTTGCAGGCGGTTCTTACTAGCATAGTCTTGAAACAAAATGTCACTATGTTGGACATCGCTAGCACCCGAATGCTTGGACAATTTGGTTTCCTTGCCAAGGTTCATTATCTTGCCACATGTTAAAAATGTTCCTCCTAGCTATGTTTTTATCTTTTTCTTTATTCGTTTTCTTTTATCTTACAAACAGCCATTTTCTATGAGCACTGAGTGGATTTATCTCTCTTTGATGGGCAGGTTTTCTCGATATTTGAAGATTTGGGTATCTCTGTGGATGTTGTTGCCACGAGTGAAGTCAGTCTTTCTTTGACATTAGACCCTTCAAAGCTTTGGAGTAGGGAGCTAATTCAGCAGGCAAGTGTATGAACTTAGGCTCTCATAAATATGTTACTTCAGCTAAAGGTCTTTCATTTTCATGTGCTTCTTACTGCATTCCTAAGGCAATCTAAACTATACTGGTTGAGCAGGAACTAGACCACGTAGTTGAGGAACTAGAGAAAATTGCTGTTGTAAATCTTCTCCAACATAGATCTATAATATCACTTATCGGAAATGTCCAACGGTCTTCGTTGATACTTGAAAAGGTAAGACTCACGTATACTACTGATTCCCATACATTTTGCATGATAGTTAAAACTTTCAAACCATCAATAGGTCGGTGGGGGGTGGTTTCTTTTGTGTAATCTTGGCTTCAAGTCTCACTTGTGTATCGGGGTTCAACATTAAAAAGAATATTGAGAGGCTTCTATTAGCAAATAAGATTTGCAGGTGGACTGACATTTGCTGAGTGAATGGTGTTTCCTTATAGGCTTTCAATGTCCTTCGAACTAATGGTGTGAATGTTCAAATGATCTCTCAAGGAGCATCAAAGGTCTGTTTCCATCTCTGTGTATGTTCGTCTGTGTTTGGGCTCATGAATGTTCACATGGATGTTGTCATATCCTGTGTGCAGGTCAATATTTCCCTAATAGTGAACGACAGTGAGTCAGAACAATGTGTGAGGGCACTCCATTCAACGTTTTTTGAGAAGAGTGTGCTCCCAGAACCGGATGCTGTAGACACATTTGAAAATGGTTCCACAGTATCAAATTGGCATTCAGTTTCAGGGTGCTCAGACACATTTGAAAACGGTTGAAGAGGATGATTTTAAAATATTCTGGGGGAATGCTACAAATTGGTGAGTTTAGACAAATAATAGAGGCCATCGTTATATGTTTCCCCACCAATGCAGGGGACTTGTATTAAGTTTGCTTAGTCACATTTTTTTTCTTAGAATCAGGCATCCGGTTCTGTTTGGCTTGTGTACCATGTTTATTTATCAGTTGCTAATAGAAGGATAACATATTTTCTGTGGGATGCAGATGACCCAATAAAATTACATATATGAACTTGCTCAATTAATCGAGCTGAACACTTCAAAGGGACATATTTACTTTACCTGGCCGATAACCATACATAAAACCTTTCCTACCATGTGTCATACATGAAATTAGCACGATAAATTAAAAAATATTTAATGAGAAACTAATACAATAAACAAAGAGTATCAACTAGTTATGGATAGCATCATTTTATGTTCAAGTTTAGTTGAAAATTCTGTGTATGCGGAATTTGGACATGTCATTAGTCTAGTAACATGTCGGTTAATTGTGTTAGGTGTAGATGCATCCCATAGTTCAATCCTGAATTAATGGGTGGGAAAATAGAGCAAGTTGTTTTTTGAGGTTCAATGGATATTGAAGAGTAGGTATGGAAGAGTTATATTTTTATAGCTCATAAGTCTTACATAAATATGGAGTCTTATAGGAGTCTTATTTAAAAGTGTTTTAGTTATGTTAGTCTTCTATTTATGTTCAATTATTTAATTATTATAAGATTTATCTTTTAGTGTTTAATTTTGGGTGTTATTAGAACAAGGGTAGTTTAATATAATTGGATATTATTTGTTTTTTCTATTATAAATAGAAGTTCATTGTATTTAAATTAAAATAAGTTAGTAAAATATTTTTCTTTTTTATAAATTCAACAATGTATCATAGCACGTTCGATGAGTTTGACTTGGTCAACCCACAAAGATAATGTGATTTTTTAATTCATTTATCATCTCTAATAATTTAGGTTCGTATTTTACCTTTCTTTTCCTTTTCTATCCCAGTATCTATTGCTTCCTTGGTGTTCACACCTCTATAATAAAGTTTTCATATTGAAAAATACTTATTAGTGGAAAAATCTTTGAGTTTACTCTTTAAAGCAAAATGAATTTTGGCAATTGTAGTTTTTTAAGTTTATTTTCTAACCTATTAAAGCAATTCTCAATTTGATTTTTTTTTAGGGAGGTATCAAAATCAAAAGAGTCAATACTCATATTGGCCAAAGAAGAAAGAGTTCTCAGTTCGGTTAGATTGTCAAGTCCAAAATCTATCACATTTTTTCTCTCAAAAGAATTATATTTCATGAAGGAATTTTATACTTGAATGAAAGATATTGAAGTCTAGTTTCCAAAAGAGTAACTTGCAATGGTCATAATACAAAATGAAGCAAATAAAGTGGTCATAAAAGATCCAAGAACGGAACTTTTATGTTAAATTAGGTATAAAATCATAGCTCTCTGAATCTAGTTTCTTGAACAATAAATTGTCTGTGATTCTAAGATATATTTTTGGAGACAACAATATTAAAAGTACTAAAGGTCAGTTTTGTCAAAAATCTCTCATTTCCCTTTTTCTCTCCTATTATCTTTCTATGCCTTGATGTGAATTGAATTTCCTTTTCTCCTAGAATCTTAGTTTTTATCCAATTTCTATTTTAATAAAAGATTTTTGGTTAGACTTAATCACTCCTTGATGAGCGTATAAAATACGTGTATCTTCCACATTGTCATCTCTAAAAATTATGCTTATCCCTCAAATTTCTTTGAGGTCATACTTGGTCCAACTTGTTTATTATGTTTACATTTCTACAATTACAGTCTCCCATATTTTTTTTCTAAAAATGAAAGAAGAAGGTCACTGTCACATTAGATTTTTTTTGGAAGTATGAATGTTTGCATGGTCGCCTCCTTCTGGTTAAAGTTGTTTTTCTTTAGTATTTATTTAATTTTTCATTTTGTGTTTTTATCACTTCGGAGCAGTACCTAGACCCACTATCTAAAAAGTATAGGAGTGTGTTCGACATTAAGTTCAAATCAAGTATTTTATTCTTTATGTAAGAGGCGATTTGTGTTTGAACTACCCTTAAAAAATGAGAAGTCCCTTTGTTGTACGTTAAAGTTGAGCATTTTTCTATATTTAAAACTGAGCAGAGTGTATTTTAGATTATAACCATTTTGACTAGTGTATAGAGCTTTGTTGTATTGTTAGGAGTAATTTTCTTTTCCCATATTACGTTTTATCCAAGTTGGATCTCTATGTTCATTCTATACCTAGCCTGAGGGGGAGAAGCAGAAAAATAAGTAAAAGAAAGATGAGTCTCTCCCATCTTTACAAAGTAGAGATGTCAAGAAGGACAAAAAGGTGAACCCTTCTCTCCCCCTTCTTTCCTTGGCTAGGGGGTGTCTCCTATCCACCTGCAAACACAAATGAGTTTCTCCCATTTTGCTTAGTCAAAGAGGAACTCTATTTTAGCCAATCCATTAAGAAAGATACTCTTAAGTGCAAAAGACATCTATGAGGTTTGAACAAATAAACCCATTAAAAGTTGTTCTCAGGTGAACAACAAAAGTAATAGTTGAAATGATAACCCAAATCAAGTCGAAGCAAATCCACATTTTCTTTAGTTAAACGAGTTGTTAGCTTTAAAACTTCAACCATGACTTTGTCTTAGGATTACAAATTTAGTGGTCAATATATATGAATTATAAATATGAGAATTACAAATTTAGTGGTCAATATATATGAATTATAAATAAGAGAATCGTTCGCCAAAAAATAATTCAGAATTTTGATAGGAGAATTTTATAAGTAAAAATATATATAATATAAATATGAGAATTGGTTGCTCAAGTAATTTAAAGTTTCGCTAGCATCAAATTTACAAGTAAACCAATATAATTATAAATTACATAATTTTTGGCCTAAAAGTTATTCAACATTTTAAATATTTTATAAGAACTTCAGATTTTGGAAAATAATGCAATCATATAAAGGAAAAAAAAGGAGTATGAACCTATGTCCTCTAAAGTTATGTGCACCTAATTTTGTAATTTGATCATCAAATTTGAAATGAATGGTTCAAATTTGATTTTTTATTTTACATATTATTTAAGGGATTCATGTTAATATTCATTTGAATTTTTTCTTATTGATATCAATTTTCACTGATAAAATGGAGATAGTAACTTTATTATAAATATAACAAAGTAATGACATTCTTCCAAATTTTCTAAATGCAATTCTATTTCACTTTCATACTCTAGTTTTTACAATTTAAAAATTAAGTGTGCAAGAATTTAAATGTAATATGCAAGTGAAGAGAGAAAAATTCACACACCACAATAACACAAGATTTTTTGTTATCGATGTTTCCCTATTGGTTTTCACCATCCAAATACCCGTGTTTGGGAAATTCTACTAATATTAGTTTGGAATTTACACTAAAGAGATTTTGGCTATCTCAAGCCACATATATGCTCAAATACACTATTACAATTCAATCTCTCCTAAAATTAGCTATATACTAGCTCTTGCAAACCTTTCTATCTAGATTTGAAATGGTTCTAATTGAACCAATCAAGAAATTGAAAAATTACAAACAAAAAAACTTACACCCTTTACAATAGAGGAGAGACAACATTTTCCTTGAAATGTCCAAGCTTCCAACCTTTTATGCACAATGGTCATTGACTTAGGAGCTTGACTATATGAATGCAATGAGTAGGATTGAGAAAAGATGAGTTGGTTTTGTAAAGTTGGCTATTTCTTTCTAAAAATGGACTTAGGAATGAATTTCAAGTATGTGTGAATTGAATATAGTAGGTATGCCAATTAGAGCTCATTAACTTCTAAAACAACGTTTGGTGGAGTATTTATAAGTTCCCCAAGCCAAACTAGTCATTTTTTGCCCATTTACAAAAAGCTGACTTTACATTGATCTGTTAGAGCAAAGTATTGATCGAGTAATCGTGTGTAATGACTATATTTTTGTTAGAAAATGACTTATTGATCAATGTAATGATCAACCAATATCATTTTGTTGGGTCTAACTACTTAAGTTGATCGATCAATGTACAAGGAATGATCGATCAGTTAGAATTCCTATTGGTAGTGTATAACAAATATGATCGACAAATGACTATGCAATGATTGATCATGCTTTATATCTTGACTGGCAATCTTTCGTATGACCGATCAATGTCTAGAGGTTAATCAATCAATCAACATGATTTTTCATTGCCCGAACGCCATTGATCGATCAGTTCACTAGGAGTGATTGATCTTGTTGTGTAGCATAGTCTTGCCATGTTTTGGTTGATCGATCATTTGACCCTGATCAATCAATCATGCTTTAAAATTTTGGCTTGTGCACTTTAGGTTGATCGATCATTGGCAGATGTTGATTGATCAATCTAACGACAGTTCACTAAGTAGATTTTCCAAGCATGAATAAAAATGATCCTAAGTGACTCTAACATGTTTGAAGTATGTATATGCATCAATAAAACATGTAGAAATTTGATTTTTTTTTCCAAGAGCTCCAAAAATTTCTATTGTACCTCAAGCTTGGAAGGTTTAGGGTTGCTCTTCTTACATAAACCGAGTTTTGTGATTTCCATGACTTCCTAAACTCTAGTCTTCAATTCTTTGCTTCTTTTTTTCTGAGGGTACTTCTTCAAGCTCACTTTGACACAATTGTGTGGCTTAAGGTTTTTGAGAAGATTTTGCTGGTTCATTGCATAGATGTTTGACTTTTATGTCTCTTGAAGGAAATGCATCCAAAATACTAGAATTACAATTATTAGATCAATTAAATTCTGTTATCATCAAAATCAAGAAGGGAGTCAACACTCGATCAACAGATGATGCAATAACCATGTTTGTTAGAAAATTTAAAACATTTTCTAGGTACATGAACAACAAACAAGAAAAAATCACTTTATTGCTGATTGTCTACTCAAGAAGGAAAAAGAGAAAAAAATAAATAAAAAAGAAGTGAAGAAACCCAAAAATAAGACATTGAAACCTAAGACATGGTTCAGAGGATGAAACACTCTCTTGTTTAGAAAGTGGAAGTGAAGCCTCAAAGGATGACGTTTCCAACCTTGCTACCATGGCTCTAGAAGTAGTGGTGCATTATAAACTTGAGAATGTTGAATTTGATGTAGATATGCTAATTTTCAAATGTGAATACCTTCTTATAGAAAATACGAGGTTGACCATGTTATAGGACTTAGAAAATCTTGAAAAAGAAAAGTTGAAAGCAATTCATAATGAGCCTATATACTAGATGCCTTAAGTCATGAGCATGAGACCTTAGACAATTTGTTCTGGAAGATAGGGCCCAAGCTCACACGACCAAGGAAGGCCTACATATCTAAGAATATTATAAGATGGGCCCAAATACATAAGAAGTAGGACCTACCATGATTACCAAAAGCTGACATCCTTATCACATAAGTTGGAAGATCAAAAAGGGTCCACAAAGGCATGTTTTTCTTATGGTCATGTCCTAGAAGAGTTCTAGTTTGAGTTATGTTTGTCTTTTATCTAAGTTGAGTTATTTAATTGTGCTAGGACTTATCTTTAAGTTTTAGAGTTTGAGTGTAATTGGGACAAAGGTAGTTTTATTGTAATTGGACTCTACTACCTTCCTCTATTATAAATAGAGGTTCATATTCTCTGATTATAATAAAGTTAATGAAGTCAATGAAGTATTTCTCTTTTCCATAAATTTAACAATTTGCACAATGATTGTATCAATGGAAGTGATCACATAGATGTAGAAAAGTTGCATGATGCATGCATTAGCATTGATGAATATGAGGCCTTAAAGGTCAAACATGTTTCTCTTTGAAAAGAGAGAGATTATATGAAGAAAGATCTTGAGAAGTTGTCATTAAGTCATTACATGTTAGACACATTAATCCACTCACAAAAGGTTACCTGGGATAAAAGTGGTCTAAGCTATGATGAAATTGCCTGTCTTGGGAATTTAAATGACTACTTTGTAAGACCTAACACCGTAGAGGTCTTTGAAATTTGTGGTTACCCCACTGAAAACCCCAACACCTCAAGTAGTTGAGAAAAGACTTCAAAAAATACTAAAGGAAAAGAAGTACCTACTGAGAAAAAGAAGGGGTAAACTAATGTGACAAATAGGCCCAAGGATCCTAAAGGAGATGATGACTACTTTTCGAGCCCTAGGATAACTTCACGTGGTCCTAAAGTACAGCTTGATGGTGCAAAATCCATTAAGAACAAACCTATCACATGCTTTTACTATGGAAGAAGAGGACACACCAACATAAATTGTTGGTATGCGAAGAAAAAAGGCAAAACCAACACTCTTGATAAGAAAAAAATGCTAAAACTTTTTTGGACCACTCAAAGGGTACCCACCAACCTAGAGCTTTTGTGAATGCGGGTCAAGGAGCAAGAAATGTATCTCAAGAGTCATGAGAAAGAAGTAACATGGTTCCTAGGCAACGAATGTTCAAGGCGTATGACCATGGACAAGAGTCCGTTCATTCACCTAGACATCAAGGATGGAGGAACAATCAAGTTTGGAATTGTGCAAGGCCATATTAGAGGTATGTAGACTTTATGAATGCTCCTCCACACTACTATGCAAGATATGTTAAGAATTAAACACCCTAATTCAAAACTAACGAGAACAATAATAATAATAATAGCAGAAGAAGGAAAAACAAGCACGGAGAAAGACACAAGATTTATATAGGTTCGCCTCAAGGTGAGACTACGTCATGCCTTCAGCTGTTATAGTAATTCACTATGAAAATGAAGTAGTTTATAAGAAAAATCGCTTCTCTAACTTTTCTCAGCCGCAATTGATGATCCTTCTTCATGATGATGAGGAACCCTAATAGCGACGCCCCCAAATATAAAGAGAAAACTAAGACAACCGCAATACAAGAGTGAAATCCCCAAATTGCCCTTAATGAAATAACAATCAATATATCGTGGATTTGTGAGGTCAATCCGCATACCGACTCAACGTAAATATATTCCAAGGTTGATCCTTGTACTGACTCAGTGTGAGGCGTTGATTAGGCTCTACAACTTAACAAGAAATATCTTCACATAAATCAATTATGTGACAAAGGATTCAAATTTGAGTTTGGTCTAAATCAGTGTAAGGTATTTTCAAGTTCTACTTTGATATTTGATGAAAAAAGAAAAGAAAATATGTATGTTCTTAAAATAGATGATTTTTTGAAACATAATGTTGCATGTCTCATGGCTGATAATGAGGATACGTCCTTATAGTATAGGAGAGTAGGACATATTAGCATAATTTTTTTGACAAAAGCTTTGAAAGAAAAACATCGTTGAAGGCTTTCCAAAACATTGTTTCAAAAATCAATTTTTATGTGATGTTTGCATGAAAGGAAAATATTTGAAAAAATCATTTAAGCCCATGACAAATTTTCACCATCAAGCCCCTACAACTTCTTTATTTGGTTTGTATGGGAACATTGGAGTGCAAGTCTGGGTGAATTTTTTTGTCTTTATAACATTTTTTTACCTCTCTAGATACATATGGACATTATTCCTTGCACACAAAAAAATGCATTTATAAAATTTGCAAAACAATCCAAAATGGTTGAAAATGAGAAGATAGCACGATTATTAGGACTAGGAGTGATAGAGGTGGTGAATTTATGGGAGGTTTGATAAATATTGTGATGAGAAAGGGTATAGGCAAGAGTTCTCAGGCTTTAGGACATTGCATCAAAGTAAGGTGGCTGAGAGAAAAAAACAAAAATCTTCAAGAAATGTGCAGAACCATGCTAACTAAATTCAACCTACCAAAGTACTTGTGGGCAAAGGCTCTTAGCAAGTGGTTATGCTATCAATATGGTGAGACAAAACTTAAGATAAACCCATATGAAAATTGCAACATTGGGAATCTTAAAGTGTTTGGATATAAGTGCTACAATCTAAACATGAAAGATCATCTAGAAAAACTAGACTCAAAGTCTGATGATAATGATTCTAAGAAATCTTCCCCCATCCAAAGATAGCGATGAAGAGGAAGTTCATGAAGTTTGGTGAGAGTCAAATCAAACTAAGAATTGATGCACGATAGGAAGTTTTTTGTACTTGACAACAAGTAGGGTTGGGCATCAGGCCGAGTTTTGGGAAACCTGACCCAATTTGACCCAAAAACACAAGGAAGAGGTTGGGTTTTAGATAGAGGATGGGTTTCTCCAATCTAACCCATGAGGACGGGGCAAAGATATGAAAACTAGGTATGGATGGGGAAGGATATGAGGAGGGGGGGCAAGGATGTAGTGGGGATGGGTCGGATTTACAGGGATGGTGCGTGGACAGGGTTGTGGAGACAGGGATTGGTAGGGTTGGTGTTGTAAGTTCGGATTTTTTTTGAAGTCAGATGCTTGGGTTTTCAAAAACCCGACCCCAACCATTAGCAAGGGATGCTAAGAGAGAATTAACTATCAATTTGTAATAAATTTTGTAATAAATTAGTCAATGACAAAATAAAATAAAATTAACTATCATCTTTAGAAATCATAATCCAAGTTCTATTCCGCAATCTATATATTTTCTTCACCTTCCCTAAACTGAGTTATCTTATGCAGAGACTAAACCCAGATCGGTAGCTCAACATCAATAATCTACTTAATACAAAACCTCAAACAAACTTAAGGAGAAAAAACGAAATAAAAGAGGTTTACTAACCGTGCTTTTCATTTGCTAGAACCAAATGAGATGCTTCGAAATTAACAAAAGGAGAAAAAGGGTAAAGTTAATCAAGAGACAAGGACGCCATGACATGCCGGAGAAATTCGAAAAAGAAAACCAGGAGCGAGAGAGAAAATAATCTTACAAAAGGTTCGATGGAGGGAAGAGAAAATAGAGGAAGACGGGCACCATGGTTTTGTTTGAATATGATTTTTCATTTTTATTTTTGAAGTTAACCGAGAGCAACGTCTGCTCTCCTGCAAGGTTCTTTCTGTAGATGCAGTCATGGTAGAGGGAGACGGGTGAGTTGAAGGTCGGTCGTTTAGAAACGGGGTGAATGATTGGGTCCTCCGACATGAGCTGCACATCGTCGATAAGGTGGAGATGCCTCTCGTGCTTTACAAAGTGGCTTCTGTAGACGGGTCTGGAAATTACACAACGCTATCTGCTGCAGCTTCCGCAGCAGAGATTGTTGTGTAATTTCAGATCCGTCGGCTCAGAAGGCAAGACGGGCGAGAGCTGACAGGTCGCTGGGATTGACGATACTGTTGCTGGCATGAACTGGTGAGGAGCTAAGGAGAAGAGTGAAAGAGAGGGAGTCCTGGCCGAAGCGAAGGAAGGAAGAAAAGAACTGTGGCATGTATCACGAGGGAGAGACCCTTTTTATAATCCGCTACCATTAATGAATTGGAGAGGAGAAACTACAACCGGTGAGGACAGAGAATATGTACCTTCTTTTCCCTTTTTTTGAGAAAATCGAACATAAATAAGGAGTCTTCAACGCGATAAGCTTCCCACAGTAGAAAATCACGATTTTCGGTTTTCTTTCACACTCAAAAACTATAAAAAGCCCTTGCATGTAAGCATCAAACACATCTGTTTATCACACTACCTAGGTTTATCACACTACCTAGTTGCTGCAACCACTCAGTGACCATCTGTTTCCCACTGCCGTTTTGAGAAAAAAACAGGCTACTGGCTCATGCTCATTAATGAATTAAAGAAAAAACAGGCTCTGAATTTTAAGTGTACCCTTAAGCTTTATTTATAGATGCCAATAATACAAAAATTATAAGTGTACCCTTAACCCTCGTAGGAGTGAATAAGGGAAAAAATAATAAAATAATTACATCAACGACACCCAAGCTTGTCTATATCTTCTAACACTCCCCCTCAAGCTGGTGGTGATAATATATCATATATCCCAACTTAGTGCATGTAGTAAAGAGAACCTCTGATTTAACTGATTTTGTGATTATATCAGTAAGTTGTCTTTGTGACGAGACATGTTTAAGACCTATAACACCTGCTTGCAGCTTTTCTTGAATGAAGTGACAGTTCACTTCGATATGCTTAGTTCTCTCATGAAAGACTAGGTTGGAGGCAATTTGAATTGTAGCTTGATTGTCACAGTGGAATTCTAACGGTCCTTTGTTGAATTTCAATTTTGCCACAAAGGATTGAATCCATAGGAGCTCACTTACCGCATGTGTCATGGCTCTATATTCTGCTTCTTCTCTTGATCTTGCAACTACATTTTGTTTTTTACTCCTCCATGTAACAAGATTGCCTCCAATTAGAGTACAATATCTTGAAGTGGATTTTCTATCATCAGTGGATTCAACCCAATCCACATCGGTAAAAGTTTCAATATTGAAATGACCATAACACTTATATAGAAGCCCTTGTCCTAGTACACTCCTACCATTCGAGACTCCCCTGTGTTGGGATACTGTGATGGAGGAGTTTATACTACACTTCTGAGCAATGCCTATAAACCTACCACCTACAGAGTATAGGAGTGTGCCCAACATCCAGTGTGAGTCAAATCTATTACTCACCCAAGAGGTGTTTTTTTAGCTACCCTAAGAAAGTGGGTAGACTTTGTGCCCCACTGTAGGGCTAATTTTCTACCCGTGAAATTGAGCATAAAATATTTTTGACTATGACCATTTGACTGGAGTATGGAGCGATGTCTTATGGCTATGAGTGATTTTACTCTCTCTTATATGTCAATTGGGTCTCTTGGAAAAGAACAAAGAGACCACCAGCTTGAGGGGCAGTGTTAGAAGATATGATGGACTACCATTTTATATGGGAAGATCCTATACACCATTTGTAGCAAGTTGGGCATTCATGATGTACTCTCACCCTCAGCTTGAGGGGGAGTGTTGGAATATATGATGGATTGTCATTTTATACTGGAAGATCTTAAACACCATTTGCAGCAAGTTGGGCATTCATGATGTTCTATCATCCCCAACTGGAGGGGGAGTATTAGAAGATCGGCCCAAGCCCACACGACTAAGGAAGGCTAACACGTCTAAGTGTGTGGAAGATGGGATTAAACACACAAACCAAGGAGAAGGCCCACATGCACACACAATCATGGCATGATGGTAAATAAAGAGTAATCTCATAAAGATAACATTGATGTAATTAGTTTAAGTTTCAAGGGTATTATTGTAATCTTATAATCTTATTTATCTATAAATTGAACCTGAGGAGGACAGTTAGGACACAAGGCCATAACCTCTTTCTAGCTCCTGTATTCTCCCATTGGGTGTCTCTTCTTTTTGCTCCATGAGCTAATCCATGGAGTCTTGAAAATCACCATGACTCCTTAAGTACTTCCTTGGTATTGAGGTTCTTCAGTCCAAGCATGACATTATCTTATCACAGAGGAAATATGTGTTTGGCTTGCTTAAAGAAATAGGAATGATGGTATGTTGTCCTACTGGCACCCCTAAGGAGACAAATACAAAATTATATGTTGGTTTGGAGAAGAAGTTGATGTGGGCAAGTACCTGAGGCTAGTTGGGAAGCTAATTTATCTCATTGGGGCAAGACCTGATATTTTTTGCAATTAGTGTGGTCAGTCAGTGTATGCATAACCTCGGATTTCTCATTGGCAGGCATTGGAGAGAATCCTCAGGTACTTGAAAAATGTAAAACTGCCAAATGAGTGGGTGGGTAATCACCAGAAGATAATATTTTGGGGCCACCATGTGCTTTCTTCATCGAAGTAACCAATGCTGACAACAATCAGCAACCCAGAAGTCCTTTTTCAATAATAATGTCTCAATCAGAGACATAATAACAACAGTTGAAATGGGCTTGGGCCCAAATAACACATACCAAATAAAGAAAATCCTTAAAAATGAACCATAAAATAATACACAGATAGGTCATCACTGAATAAAGAAGCTACAACAAATAATATGATGAAACCAAGTAATAAGCCGTCAATACTTCAAAATAATAATCCAACGAGCAAAAAACAGAAAACAGACTTAGTAGAGTCATCTTCTCTGACAACGACAATGGGAAACAATCAACAAATAGAAGAGAAGGCTAGTGCGAAGTCCATCGTCTTAGGATGGCAGAGGAGTTTCCGAAAGAAAAAAAAAGGCTCCCTAGATTCTGAACAAATTTGTCATCTTTTCGAATAGAGGAAGATCAAATATTTTTGGAAGCATAAGAACAACCAGAGGATGCTAGCTGGTTATTTCCCAAATGTAAGAAAAATAAATCATCCCACCTAGATTCTGATGTCTTTGAGAAAAAATACCAAGGTAGAGATATCTTGAAAATGGAAACGAAAACTTTCCAATTAGAAAAGAAATCACTTGTCACTACAACTAGCTTGACGATAACTCTTCTCAATCAATGAAGTCTTTATCCCGAGATCTTAGCAGTTTTTTCATGTGCATGACTTCATCAAGCCATGAGTTTTGAACAAAGACGTGAGATAAAAACCGAGACTTCCATCATGACGAGCTATTAGAGCAGTCGTCGGCAGATATGGCCAGATATGGCCACATTTTTGGGTTTTTTGTAGAACATTCCCGAACAAAGCAGCAGGGATTCACAACCACTAAGATGATTTGAGAAGAGTTTGTTAATAGTTGGCATGATCTCTAGTGTTTGGGTTCAGAGATATTTCCGAAGATGGAGGACGCTTTGGCTAAGGACAGAGTAGTGGAAAGTAAGACAGAGCCAGACCCATCTTCCCAAAATCTAGTTAACCCGCAAAGACAGAAATAAATGGCGCCTTCTTTTTATGGGCTTCTTCTCTATTTATGTCTGCCAATACACAAGCCTATCCGATTCGGCTAGTAGCGGCGTTTCTCAGGCCAGTCATGGCCTAGAGTTCAGAGGGTCAATGCATCACTGGCTACTGATGAATTTTCTTGGGATCCAACTTCTAGGCACCATGGATGTTGTAACTATGGATTTCTCCAAATCATAGTTGGAAAGAACATCAGTTCAAGAAACTCCAGCATTACTGCTGGATCAAGAGTACTAGATGAAGCTAAAGAAATACTTGATATAGAGGCACACGATTTCCCAAAGCTTGTTGATGAACAACTTGAGTTGGGTTGTTTATGGAGACTTCGGGCCATGATACAAAGCCAGAGGCAAGTGCCCATGATGGAACTAGCAACGAGAGCAAATAGTGGGGTTAGGCACCAGTTCCTCAACGGAGGCACCAATCAAGGTCTCATGAGTACCAATAAAAGAAAAGTAGCAGTATAATAATAAAATGAAGTTGTAACTATAAAAAATGAACCATCAATATGAGAAAGAGAAAAGAAAAAATGGGTTTCTAGAATCTTGAAAATCATAACTACGAGTACTTAAAATCAATGCTATGATACCATGATGATTTTCAGGACTCCATGTTTTAGCTCATGGAGAAAGAACAAGAGACGCCCATTGGGAGAAAACAGGAGGAAGAAAGAGGTTATGGACTTGTGTCCTAACCTTCCCCGTGAGGCTCAATTTATAAATGAATAAGATTATAACATTATAATAATACTCCTAAAACATAAACTAATTATATCAATGTCATCTTTATGAGATGATTCTTTATTTACCAGCATGCCACTATGAGGGTCTATGGGCCTTCTCCTTGGTCTGTGGGCTTGAGCCCATCTTCCACACACTTGGACGTGTTGGCCTCGGTCGTGTGGGCTTGGGCCCATCTTCCAAAAAGTCCCAAGTCCTTTATCTTGACTTCACTACATATCTTGTGTTTGACTTGACAAATGCCATAGGTAACACTGCCTATCAAAATAATATCATCCACATACACAACAAGTAGTACCACACCTTTCTCAGTATACTTGACAAATACGAAATGGTCCACAATGCACCTTGTGAACCCGAATTGGAGCATAGCTTGACTAAACTTGTCAAACCAGGCTCGTAAAGATTGCTTCAGACTATATAAATATTTTTGTAAGCAGCATACCAAGGCTTATTTTCATATAAGGTTGCCATTTCTTCTTCCATTATTGCTTTCCATCTAGGATGCTGAAGGGCCTCCTAATAAGACTGAGGAATTGAAATAGATGAATAGAAGTAAGTGGCAACAAGATGGAGATAATTAATGAGTAGATAAAAAATTGGAGATGGAGAGAGAAGTGGAAGGTCAAGTGCAAGACTGAGGTTCATTCTGAAGATAAATAGCCTCAGTATCAAATTGAGGAGCAAAAACTCGACGGGGAGAAGGAGAACTTAACTCAGACAAATCGATAGACTTCATAGGAGTGGTATCAACTGATGCTTCAGGGAGCCAAGGAAATAAATCATCACTGCCATGAAAGATTATGAGTCTTTGATGGGCACGATAAGCTTAGGAAACTCATTAGCTGAAGAGAAACTAGGTGGGGTACCATTAATAGAGTAAAGAAGTTGCTCTTAAAAAAATGTCACATCTCTGGAGAAACATTTTTTTTAGAGAGAGATTATAACAAACATATCCTTTTTGGGTACAAGAGTAGCCTAAAAAGATACATCTTATAGCCCTTGGGTCTAACTTAGTGTGTGGAGATGTGACATGAATAAAACAAGTACACCCAAACACCTTCAAAGGAAGGGAAAACATATATTCATAAAAAAAAGTAGGGAGCATGGTAACCTATCATTAAGGACTAAGGAACCAACCTGTTGATGAGAAAACAAGTAGTAAGAATAGCTTCTGGCTAGTAGAAATAGGGCACATGCATCTGATGAAGAAGAGCTCGGGCCACCTCAAGAAGATGCCTATTATTTCTCTTAGCCACACCATTTTGTTGTGGTGCATTAGCACATGAAGTTTGATGAATAATGCTTTTGTCTCTGCAAAAGGATTGAAATTCTCCTGACATATATTCCTTGGCATTATCAAACCAAAGAACTTGTAATTTTTTATTAAATGAGTAGAAATCATAACACAAAAGGATTTGAGGTGTTGGAAAATATAATGTTATTGAGGCAATTATTTTATGTAATTTGTTTGTTGTCTGTTAATATTGTATTTTTGTCATTTATAAATAGAGTTTAAGGGGAGGATTTGGACACAAGTCCGTAACCTCATTCTTCCTCCTATTTTTCTCCCCTACGTGTGTTCTTCTTCTTTCTCCATGAGATAATCCATGGAGTCCTGAAAATCAACAAGATTTAGAGGATTGATTTCCAGGACTCGTAGCTATGAGTTTTTAGAATTCCAATCTTGCTATCTGCTCAAATTATTACTGCTGCCCATTCCGAGTTAGACTTCCAATCTTGTTATCTGCTCAAATTATTACTGCTGCTCATTCCGAGTTACACTGCCTATATTGTGGGTTCTTTAATTTTTTTTTATCAATTTAGATGCTGCTGTAAGAGAAGCAGTAGGTAAAGTTTTTTTCCTTCCGAGTTGATCTTTACAGAAATGATGGTATCCTTATGGCCCATCTTGACTCGGCCTAACTCAACGTAACTCTGAGTCAACTATAATTCAGAAAGATACGTGGTAGAGTCCTTGAACGAAAGTGTTTTAGAATAGCCTTTTGTTTTGGTCATGAAGTGGTTTCTGGTCGTCGGAAGTCGCTTTGAGGGTGTTCCTATCATCAGAAGGTCACATGTATCACTACCATTGCTCATTGCACCCCACTTATTCCTACTAGTACTGATCAAGTCAAATCTACCTCTCGTTGGTATCTACCTCTTTGGTTCTCTGCTACATGTATTTATCAATCACGGAAGCTGGTATATGGTTCTCTCTGGTTCTTCCGCTTCATCATGGTCGTCACGATAATCGGCTGGTTGGCACTCTGCAAATTGATGATTATATTCAATGGCACCATCTTAAGCACTCTGCGTCATTTTTTGCTTTGAAACACACATGGACCAACTACTGTAACTAGGGTCTAATTTTTTTGCCTTCTCATTCCGATCTATCCTCACTCTACCTAGAATAAGTGCTCCACCATTTGAGCCACATTCCCGACTGCTTGTTACTGCTGTTCAGGCTCCAAACCAGCAAACTAGCGATTATTACAGCTTATTTATGCTCTAATTCCGTTTGGCTTATTTCTTCCGTCAATCCGGAAATTATTTTCGAGTTAATGCTGGTTAATTGCTGATTAATCTCAGGCTGTTTCATCACTGTTCGTTGCTATTTTTCGTTGATGGATAACAGCGTCAATCTTACTGTTCTTCGCTAGCATATCTTCGTACTGGGTGTCGGATCTTGCTGCCTTCATTGCTTGACTCTGTCTGCTGGCATCTTCCCGTAATCCCGAGCCAATCTCTCTATGTTGCTGTCCATCCATCCCGAAAGTTACTGCGCCAACTTCGTTTCTGTTTCTAGAGGACGAAGACTGCCACAATGTCGAGTTGATTACTACCGAGCTAACTCGTTATTTCTGAGCCACTCTGCCGAGACCAGTGAACCAGTAATCTGTTGGAAGATCTCCATTTGATTTTTTTCTTTAAGGCAACTCGGACCTAGTGAACCAGCTCTTGCTGATTATACGAGTTGTTGTTGCTATCTGTTGGTATCAAATATGTTGCTGATTTATCATAACTACTCAGACTGGGTTAACTCGAGTCAATTCGAACTCGACTTGGTCTTGACTCAGCTCAACTCAGGCCGAGTCAACTCAGACTCAAGTCAGCTTGACTTGGTCCACTTGCTCTCTGCCTCTGTTATACTGGTTTGGGTCTTGAGTTCTATACTAATTCCGTCCCTGATTTGCCTATATTGGTCTGACATCGACTCGGCTCAAGTCGATCACTTGACTCAGTCTAACTTGGTCCCTTGACTCCAACTTGAGTATTATCTTGGATTTTATGCAACTTATTACTCGGCTCCAATTTATTACTTGGTTCAAATCTTCCTTATTCAAGGATGAATTTTTTGTAGATTATTTCATGTGTCCTTATTACTCTTAAGGACCTCCATTATTTACTGGTTTTTCGTTGTTGAACAATTGGCGTGTTATTTGGCATTGGCCCATTTCCGTTGCTGCTATTGTGTCTCTTTAATTGATACATTATTACTGAAGAAGAACTCCTCAATTGCTTGCCTTGGGTTCATTATTTGTTGATTGTTGTCAGCATTGGTTCTTCTGATGAAAGTTTAAATTACTTAGAAAAATAAAGCACATGGTGACCCTGACTTTTTCATTTTATCTTCCTCATTACCCATTACCCTCTTATCATTTCGCAATATGTCTCCTACCATCATTTATTTGACTCTTACTTCCCCTTCGACCAACCCTTGTCGGGCGTTGCTTTGGTTGGTCCTTTTATATATATATGGGTAGGGGTGGCATCGAGCCGAGCCAAGCCCAAACTTGCCTATGTTTGAGCCGAGCTTGATTTAAATATTTTGAGTCGAGCCTCATCTCGAGCCTAAAATTTTTATCGAGCTCGAGCCCACCGAGTTCGAGCCGAGTTTCGAGCCAAACTCGAGCCTCAACATACATTTAAAACTTTTCAAAAAATATATACCAAATAAAATATATATAAAATTATGTATACATTTTACATAAAATTGGGCATAACCTATATATATATTACGTGTAAAAGATTGGGCATAACCTCTACTTAAAATTAAGCATAATCTATATATATATATATATATAATACCTGTATAAAATTCGACATGACCTCTATTTTAAATTGGGCATAATCAACATACATAATACTTGCATAAATACTCCATAAAATTGTTTATACATTCCATAAACACTCCAATAAATTATTTATACATTTCATAAAATAGTCTAAATACTCCATACGCTACATAATATTATAAATAAATTACATACAATAATCAAACACAACAAAATTAAATGAAATATCACAATCAATTTACAATCACCCAAATAAAAACTATAAATCCATTATAAATTTACAAACTATAGTTATTTCTCTTCATGCTAGAAAATAATATACGTCCTTGCTTGAGCAAAATCTCCACCTATGACAAAAACAAAAAAATAAAATTAGTTATTGTCAAATAAAAAAAAATACTCTTCCACTAGTAGTTACTTAATGTCATTAAAAATATTAAAATTATCATGATGAGAAAAACATGAAAAATCATGTAGCTGGTAGCATTATCTCTGCACTCTTCTTCTCAAGTTGTAATCATAAAACAAAATTTTAATAAATAAAAATAAAAAATATACTAAAAAATATCGTAATAAATAATTAATCAAATAAATTCACCTTTTGATTTTTCTTTATACCGTGAAGAGTCCGAACCCAACCACTGCCACAAATCGAAGTTTGAAATGTATTTGGTACTACGGAAGAACGATACGAGTATATTACTCTACCACCAGCACTAAATAATGATTCTGAAGCTACTGTGGATATGAGAATTATAAGGGGGGTTAGTCAACAAACTTAAAATTTGAAGTTCATCTTCATCTCCTGCTTCAAATTCATTTAATTCTTCTACATTAAATTCAATTTCAAACTTGGTGTTAGCGTGGACGAGTTCATATACGTTGGAAAACAGTTTCCAGTGTTAGTGCCCCAAAATAAGAAAAATATAAAAAACAAGAAAATGAGTAACTTATAATAGTATATTTAATTAAAACATAATATTTAAACCCCAAATTAGGTAAAACAAACATGATTACAACACAAATAAGTAATTTAATGTATAATTAAAATAAATTAATATATTAATTAATTAAATTAGATATTATGTTATTTAATGATTGCAGTTTATTATACATTAATACAATAATTACGTGAGCCAATTAACTGTGTACATGATTAATTATAAAAAATAAAAAAAGAAACAAGAAAATTTGATCAAATGCTAACTTTAACACACTATATTTTTATGTATTATTGCATCGTCCAGAGGGAAAATAGGCTAAGAATAGGATTTGCAAGTTTTTTTTTTTTATAAAAACCACACGTGCGAAACTTGCATGTGTGAACTGCACGTGCGAGTTTGCACGTTGTGCGGGACAGAGCGTCGAGGGGGTAAAATAATCTCACCCCCCTCAACTTAGGTCTCCTAACTTTAGGTATCCGGGGGTTCCCGTTCCGGCGAGAGCGGTGGCCGACTGATTTGATAGCGGCAACAGGCGGTGGTAGGGAGATGACAATGACTGGAGAGGGTCCAGAGCAGCCGCTCTAGTTGGGGTACGATGAGGCGAGGGCGACGCTAAGGGAGTCGATGGCAACGACGATGAGAGGCAGAGAAGGTGATGAGCGGGGGGAAGGATTAGGTGCGGCGGCGGCGGAAGGGGCATCAGCGGCAAGAGGGAGAAGGGAGATGGAGGTCGAGAGAGGGAATTTCTGAGGAAGAAGAGAGAAGGGAAGGAGGAGACGAAGAGAGCGAGGGCAGGAGAGAAACCAAAAAAAAATAATTCGGGAGAGTTTCGAGACTCCCAAAAATTTGCCCCATCCCGCCGCTCATTAAATTAATGAATCGGCTCGCGAGCCAACGAGACGAACTTGGCTCTACTTGAGCTCGACTCATTAACCTAAACGAGCCCATTTCTGAGTTTGAGTTCGGCTCGAGCTCGATATATAACGAGTCGAACCGAGCCGGAACTGAGCCGAACACGAGCCGGCTCGGTTTGAAGCCACCCCTATATATGGGTGTTTTTAAGTCCTTTGAAACTTTTTATTGGTATCCTTGTTTTTTTTAACGTTTTTTTTTTGTCAATGATAGGCATTACCCCCTTCAGTGAATATTATCACTATATTTGTTTGAAATCATTTGATGTTTGTTTCAACTTATCACCCATTTATACCCTTTGAGAGTTTGTGTCTAGTGACATACTTATTCTTGGGACACCGTGATGGAGGAGCTTATTACTACATCTATATTATTTGTTTCAAGCTGGGATCATTGCCATTACCTCCCAGTTTGAGGGGGAGTGTTGGAAGGTATAATGTAATTAGGGTATCATTGATGTAATTAGTTTATGTTTCTTATGTCTTCTTCACTTTTACTAGGGTGAAGGGTTTTGACACAAGTTTATAACCTCATTCTTCCTTCTCTTTTTCTCCCCGACATCTTCTTTCTCCATGAGGTAACATGGAATCATGAAAATTAACATGAACGTTGGTAAGACTTCAAATCTGTCCTGAAGTAAAAACAACCATGTGACTTGAGTAAAATCATCAACAAAAGTAATAAATTACTTGGATTAACAAACATTCAAAATGCTTAAAGGTCCCCACACATCAGTATGAACTAAAAAAATGGAGTAACACCTTTAGGTTCAGCTTGAGGACGATAACTATTCCTCTGGTGTTTACTCAATTGTCAAACTTCACAATTTAAATTAGAGATAGAGTGCAAAGAAGGAAACATATGCTTGAGAGATTGTACATCTTGCAGGTGAAGCGTAGGTGCAGCAAAGGTGGACCCCACCTCATGTACCTTGGTTTGAGATCCATCTACTATAAAGACAAATTTATCAGTCATACAAGGAGATATAGAGCTCAAAAGATTACCATTACCTGTCAGATGCTCGTAGGCTCCATAATCAATGATCTAGGATGAAGAAGGTGAAGTAGTAGCGAATATACCTATGATAATAGTTTCTGAAGTAGTGGGAGATGCCTTGTTGGGGGTAGGTACCATCATATTCTTCAAATTTTGAGGTAATTCAAAATCTTCTTTGCATATAGTCATCTTGCCTTTATGAGTCTCAAGTTTGATTTCATTCTTGCCTCCATTATTTTTAGAGACTTAATTTGCTGTAACCCAATTTAGTTTACCATGAATTTTCCATCATGTGTCAACCAAGTGATTTAAGCCCCTTCAATAAGTACAAATCTGATTTTCAGGTCTGGAAGAGTTTTGTCCGGCCCTACGACCTCTTCCATGACTACCTTTAGTATTTCTTCCTTGTCCCCTATTACTTGAATTTCCACTTCTATTATTTGAGTATGTAGCTAGTGAAACATCAATTTGTGAGATGGAAGATGGATCTGAGATACGTATCAATGTGGCTGATATATCATCAAAAGATGGAAGAGTAGCTTAGCTCAGAATTTGAGTTTTAGCTATCTCAAGATATAGTTTGATATTAGCAAGATAGATAGAGGCTCCTAATGCTACTCATTATTTTTCCCAAACCACAATATTAGTGGAATAGGGTTGAGAAATTTTCTATTCTTGAACAAGTCCCCTAAATTGTGCAAGTTCTTCCCCTGTTTAGTATTATACATTATTTAAAAATATCGTATAATTTTTGCAAGTTATCAATACTAGAATATAACTTTCCACATGAATCCCACACTTGTTTAGCTATCTCAAGATAATCAACATTATTTGCAACACTTTCTTCCATATTGTTAATCAACCAACTAATAACAAGTATATCATCTTTAAACCATTTCATGTATACACTATCTCTTTCATCCAGTAGTGGAGGTTACTTAGTCAAGTGACCCAATAAATTTCGAGTAATAAGAAAACACAATAATCCATTCCGAGGAACCGTAGTGATTTTAAGTAAATCTCTCTTACGAGCCGATGTAAAACTCAAATCTTTACCTATAAACTATCAATCAAATAATATCAAGTACTAACAACACTCTTTGCTCTTATAACTTTCCACATGAATCCACCTTGAACTTGAAATGAAGTGAAGAATTCAATTCATCTTAAATGAATTGATTTAACTTCAACTCATCATTGGGTGTTAGTGTAGACAAGTTCAAGTGCACTGGAAAACAAATTCTAGTGTTAGTGCCCCCAAATGAAAAGTATGATATAAATAAGAGAATGAGTAACATTTTATAATATACTTAAATAAAACATATACCTAAACAGATAATTAACCAAAATAAACATGGTTACTACACTTACAAGTGATTTATCGTGTAGTATTAAAATATATTAATATCCTAATTAAGGAAAAACTATATTATATTACTTAATGATTACAGTTTATTATAAATTAATACAATAATTACAAGTGACTAGAAAAAATTATTAAAAATTATTAAAAATTAATAAAAAAATAAAAAATAACATAAACGAATATAATAAATAAGTAATTTGTTTCTAATAACATAAGATATATTTCAACATTAAAACTCACTAATTTAATACAGTAATAAAAAATAAATATAATAAAAATATATATTAATTTATGAATAACATAATATATATTTTTATGTATTATTAATTAAAAATATATTGACACAAAATGTAAAACCATTGGTTTAATTAATTATAGCAATGGGATAATTAAACCAATTAATGATTATAGTTTATTATAAATTAATATACTAATTACGCGTGACTAGAATAAATTATTAAAAATAAATAAAAAATATAAAAATAAAATAAGCGAATATAATAAATAAATAAATTATTTTTTAATAACATAATATATATTTTTATGTATTATTAATTAATAATATATTGACACAAAATGTAAAACCATTGGTTTAATTAATTATAAAAATGGGATAATTAAACCAATTAATGATTAAAATTTATTATAAATTAATATAATAATTACGGGTGACTAGAATAAATTATTATAAATAAATAAATAATTTAAAAATAACATAAGCTAATATAATAAATAAATAAATTATTTTTAATAACATAAGATATATTTTAACATTCAAACTCACTAATTTAATACAGTAATAAAAATAAATATAATAAATAAATTAATTAATTAATTTATCAATAACATAATATATATTTTTACGTATTATTAATTAATAATATATTAACACAAAATGTAAAACCATTGGTTTAATTAATTATAGCAATTGAATAATTAAACCAATTAATGATTAGAGTTTATTATAAATTAATATACTAATTAAGTGTGACTAGAATAAATTATAAATTTTTTTAAAAAGTAAAAAATAACAAAAGCGAATATAATTAACGAATAAATTATTTAATTGAACTGAATAAATAAAAAAATTATTTTATTGATAACATACTATGAATTTTTTACATAATTAATAATATATTTTTATAAAATAAAAAATGATTAGTTTTATAATTATAAAAATAATTATTTTAAATAAATTATTAATAACATATATACATATATATATAATTAAAAATTAAAAAAATGCTTCAAATGAACCAAGTTACTCGTAATAGTCCACAAGTTACAACATAAAAGCAAATGTTTATGCCTTGGAATATAACAACGAGTTTGTGCATTTAAAATCATCAACTTACTAGTTTAGTACATACGAACGACAATATACATGTTCACAAGCAATAAAGTACAACCATCAATAATCACTCCACATGCTAGTCGCTATGGCATCTCGAAATTGTGCGGCTCTAGTGGATTCTAATGCATGCCACCTCCACATGGTTGTTGATAGGTTGTCTCCATCCTCAAGATCATCGCTATCATCACTATCTTCATCCTCATTTGCACTTGCTAATCGGACCTCAATACCTCCTCCACCAAGCTCATCATCCGAATTATCATCTTCTTATTCAAACATATCATTGTAATCCTCTTTACGTATGTAATTATGTAATATGTAACAAGCTATTACAATTTTTATCTGGATTTTATAAGAAAATGGAAGAGCGCCTTTCAACATTTGAAATCAAGCTTTTAAAGCACCAAAAGTTCGTTCAATATATTCCTCAAAGATGAGTGACTTCGGTTGAATAACTCTTTATCATTTCTAGGAAGGTTGTCTCCAAATTCTTGTAGATGATAATGAGTTCCTCAATATGGAGCAAAAAATCCTGGCATATTTGCATAACTAGCATCGACTAGATAATATTTACCTATATTACAAAATATATTCCACCTAAGATAATTGAAGATAAAAAAGAAAAAAATTACTACATAAAAATATATTATTTACCTTCAGGTACAAAGATTCTATCTCGGCGAGTCAATCCATCCTTCAGTAACGGGAATCAGCTACTGATCCCTCCCATCCAGCAAGTACATAAGTAAATTGCATGTCAAATGTACATGCTGCCATCACATTTTGTGAGAGATAGCCCTTTCTATTCTAGAACCTTGGTTGTTGTTCGAGTGGGATGTTTGCTTTGATATGAGTTCCATCAATAGCCCCAATACAATCCTAATTATATCATTTCAATTAAAACAAATTAACTCTAAATATTAATCTAAAATTGTTCATTAAAGGCCAAGTGATGTTACCTTAAAATATGGATAAAACATTGGATTGTGTAAAACCTTCAAGTGAGTGCGTTCTGAAGGTCGTTTGATGTAATCAGACTAAAGTTTGATAATAGCATTCAACACCTTATTGAAATACCTACTTATGGTCCAATTTGATCTATCAAACATCTCTACTGTGACACTATACGATTGTTATTGACCAACAGTTAGGAGAAAATATGCAAGTTGTTCTTCCACTAAGATGGTCTTTGTGGTGATAAAAATCCTTTATTATAAAGTATCTTTGCCAATTTATGAAACACAATTTGATTTATCTTTTAAACTTTTCAAATTTTAACAGGTGATTCTGCTAATGCATTTTGCAAATAAATCGGACCACCAATCCCACGAGGACGTAGTGCACGTCTATTCCTATGGCTGAGAAAGTATCTTCCCATCATGTAAAAAATACATGTGAATGCTATCATTCTTACTATTTTTTTTTTTTTTGTCTTTCTTAATATCCATAGAAACCTACAAATACAATCACCACAACCACAATGACAACTATAAAAATAATTCATGTTTCTTGCTAAATATCATAAACAAAAAATCATACCCTTATCTTCAATCATAACCTATTTTCAATCACACCTTTATACAACCATATCCAATTACACATCCAAAATATTCATCCACACAATAAGAACACAACAATTATGAAAACCCAAATCTTAACCATAATAACGTTCATAATCTATCAATGATAAGTCTCATAATGTCATAATTAAAAAAACATAATTAAAATTCAAAACAATCGTCCTAAAATAGATAGTGTACTTAAAACTCGTTACTACATTTCACCAGAACAATATTTAAGCCACTAGAGTCGCTCTTCCACTATCATCTTCGTAAATATGTTCCTTTTAATTTTTGTATCTAACCATTTAGGAGCGCGAAACTTCCACTGTATCGGCATGTCTAGGATTTCCGTGAGGGTGTCAATCCATTTCTCTTCTTTGACTTTATCATCTTCAGGTTTTATAGTATCACGCAATACTGTGGCAATTTATTTCATTGTATCAAGGAACATGAAACTGTCATCAGTGGACATTTTCGGTCTCTTTCTACGATGACTTGAAGTTGACGGGTTACCACTTTGAGACTGATCAGGTGCCGACTCATTTTCTGTAAAGAATGGTGATGGAGTATCTCTACCTAAATCGACATCCTCGAGCATGTCCAAGCGTGAATTTTCTTCCTCATGCTGGATATCATTGCACATGTCTACGCTAGTTTGACTTACTGTCCCCATGGCTATTGAGTTTCCCACTACCAAAGCCAATTTGTCATAAAGGGGGCAGCCTAGTTGTCTATAATTTTCATCATCTTTATTCTCCTACAAGAATAAAACATCATTTAAACGACTTGGAATAGAGTTCTAGTAATGCGGAAAACATAAAAAATTTTTAAAGTACATCATAATTTACTAACCTTGATGTAGTCTTGCCATACAGAATAACATGCAGTAAGTTGGTGTGTGGTTGCATCCCAGCCGAACCCACTAGTGTTGAGATAACTCATTACTATTTGGTAAGTTTTCTTCCATGATCTTGTTCGATTCTTGAGCTGCTTAACAATTTTTTTATTAGTTGCGTATTCATTGAACCTATTGACACAGTCCAAATGCACCCCATGCTTCCAAACACCATTGGGCATCCTGTTCCTCATATTGACTTGCTCAACCAAGAGATCGAGCATTTTGTTGTCCTCCTCGAAGGTCCAAATGTCATATGATCGAGGAGTTTGTTGTCTTCTTCCAACCATTTATAATCTAAATCCAAGATGGTCGTCATGGATTTTTTTTATAAGACAACCATTACCTGTCATAGTAACTAGGGACACACGGAAACACAAACAACAAAAAACAAAATACCATGTGGTGGATATTTATAATACCCAAATCTCCTCACCACATGGCAAGAGCATTCCATAGCACTTCAAACATATTCAACAACATTCTAAATCATTTCAAAATTAATCAAACTAATTCCATTGCAGATGACTAGAACAATACAAAAACACACTTATCAAGTCCAAATTCACCGAACACCCCTAGTGGAGCCCATATGACTTCACAGTCACTACTAACTGACATCTCAATGATGAAGGTTGGGTTTCGTTGGCTAATGGACGCCCGTGTAGGCGACTCAGCCTTGTTTGAACTTGACTAAACACCCTAAACCCTAAAGCCTAGACCTTAAAATCCCTAAAAACCCAAACCCCTAACCGAGAACCCTAACAAATTAAAATAAACCCTAAACCCTAAACCTTAAAACCCCTAAACCCTAAACCCTAACCGAGTACACTAAAAAATCAAAATAAACCCTAAACCTTAGACCTTAAAACCCCTAAAAGCCCCAAACACTAAACCTAAGCCCTTAAACACTATCACCCCAAAAATCGAGAACCCTAATTTTTTTTGAAAAAACTCTAAACCCTAATTCTAGACCTAAAGGCTAAACCCTAGACCTTAAAAACCCTAAAAGTCTGAAACCCCTACTCTAATCCCAAAATTAAACCCTACCAAGATGAAATTGAACCCTAAATCCCACAATTAGGCCACAAGCAAGACAAATTATGCACAAAAATTAAAATTAAATCAAATACAACACTAAATCAGTTGAAAAAAGATTAGGGTTTCGTCTTACCTTCTAAAATTTGTGGAAAACAACTGCCAAATGGGGAAATCTAAGCCCAATCAAAGAAATTGACGCCTGAATGTCAAAATTCGAAGGAAATCGGGGGGGGGGTGGAAAGGAGCGAGAGTGAGAAGGGAGAGGGAGGCTGAGAGTGAGAAGAGAGGGAGGTCGAGAGGGGAAAGAGAGATGGGGACGAGAGAGGGAGAAGGAAGAGGGACGCCAAGAGAGACATGGAGAGGAGATGCGTAGAAGAGAAGAAGGGAGAGGGGAGAGGAGATGCGTAGAAGAGAAGAAGGGAGAGGAGAGAGGAGATGCGAAGATGATGAGAAGGAAGTGCAAAGACGAGAGGAAGCAGAGAGCAAAGAAAAGAGGAAGAAGATGGGGCGAAAAAAATCGTTGGGAGACGTAGGCCGAGGGAGAGGGAGAGCAGAAGGGAAATGAAGGGATTTTTTTCATTCGAGGGGGGGGGGGGGGGGGGGGGGGGGGGGGACGTGGGATGCGCGATTCATCTTAATGAATCGCAAAATATGTATGAATCTGATTTCCCCGATTTTTGCTTGATTGAATTACTTGGCGTGATTCAAATGAAGTGGAAATCATTCTACACTAACAGCTTAATCTAATGAACTGAGTAATGCGGGAGTAATTCAAGTCCACTTCATTTTGGACTAACCCCATATGTATGAATTGAAAGAGTTCAGGAAATCAAGGAGCCTCACGTGGGTATAAAAAAACAACAACACTTTTCTTAAAAATAAGCTTGCCTAAATTGGGTAAGTTTCCTCTTTTTCATGTATGTCAACATGGATGCTCATAAGGGGCAATTGCCTTCCTCTCTTTTTCTTGTTTGTGGACAGTTTACTCAAATTGAAGATCCTTCACAGCAAAATACATCGGGAATATTAATATACAAAAGCATTGACTGGAGTTACAAGAAGTCTTTCAAAAAAAAAATAGAAAATCAATCGTGAGGACCTGGTTTTCCTCTCCACGAGTATCAAGTTTGCTCACAGATTTTACTTCTTGTTCTAAGTTTTAGAACTTCAAGAAACAATTAGAGCTTGCTATAGTATCGAGGTGAATCATTACCGAGCTTGCAAAAAAATGAAATCAATCCCATATATGTTGTCGAACTTCTGGTACGTAGCATGACACAAACCAGAATTTACGTAGCTCATGTAAAAGAAAAAAATCTCAATCGTTCAAATACTCTAGGATACGTCACTTAACTTCTTAAAGATCAATCTTTCAAGAGAATCCAACAACAAGGAGCATAAACCATGTTGTGAATCGGTGCTAACGGTAATGAAAGGAAACTGAGTATTTTTCCCGTATAATCGGTATGTTGAGTATGTTGTTTTGTGTAGAGTTATAAATTTCATGGACAAATTGGATAAGAATCTTGAGACCAATCCTTGTTTTCATGTAATGCTTTTTCTTTGGCTATTGCATGATATCCCCTTTTTCAACATCATCAAATTCATTCACAAGAATAGGCATACAACAAGAATGATCAAACAAAAAGGAGTTTTGTATTTCAATGGCAATCTAGGTAAATATATTTAAAGAGGATGATACAAAGAAGTTTTGAGACGAAGGTGTCTCAATACAAACACCTAGAAATAAGGCCTACTATCGGGGTTTGCAAATTGCATGGCTTGGACTGATCTATATTCTAGCCTGAGATAGGCTTCATCCTCTTCATTATCATTCTTTCTCGTCCTCTCTATTCTCTTCTTCTTCTTCACTCCTCTCTACATCACTTTCTTCCTTTATCTGTCCTGCTCCTTCTTCAATTTCTCTGTGACTTTCATCTTCTTCATATTCTTCTTCAGTTTCTCCTTCCTCTAGTTCCTTGGATTTCTTATATGCATTTTCTTCTTCAACATTCACTTCTAGATGTGGTGGCTTAGTTGACTGAAGTGGCATAGTGGTTATACTCTCTTTCCTCATGCACTCTTTGCCTCCTATCCAAATTATGCCTTGTGATGGTAGCATGGGTATTTACTTGCGGTAGCAGCTTCCTTTGCATAGTATTGTGGATGACCTCATACTGATAGGAGTCAAGGGATGAGAGATGATATAAGTGGCTTAATGAGTGTCTTCTTGTCCTCTACTAAGAAAGGTGCCCCATTCATCTTCTTATAGGCTCACTTCTTGTAATCTCACTGGTTGTAGCCTTCTCTTGGGGGGTTTTTCTCTTTCTTGGCCACTTTTTTCTAGCCAAAACCTTTCCAGAAAGAATGGTGAGGATCCACCCATGGGTTACTTCCATGTCTTATTCTGTCTATTGTTGAAAATTGCATCAATGACATATACTCCAAAAGTTATTTCTTCTTTTATCTTCAAATACCAAGATTCTTGTTCGCAAGTGACACATGTTTTGTCATCTTTCTGGGATTTCAATACCCCATTTTCTTCTTAGCACTCTTATCGTTGTTTCAAAAACATTTTCCTTTCATAAAAATTTCAACTCTTCTAATTTGGAAGTAAGCTGGTCATTTTGTTTCCTGAGCTCTCTTAATCTAGAAGAACTCACACTTCAAGGACTCACTCATTTTTTAACTTAGTGGAGCTGCATACTAAGCTTTATGCCCAATTGGGATTTTCTTTAAAAACAATACGTGATTCATCCAACAAGGATAGTAACTCTCCCAATTTATGTTCCTCATTAGCATCTAAGATGATATCTCCAATCAAGCATAAATGCTCAAATAAATTCTCAGACTAAGAAGTGTTACACCCTATGTTTCTAGAGTAATCTAACTCTAGAGTGTGATATTTTTCCTTAGCTAATTTATATGATAAAACTGAATCAACTAAATCATTGCTCAAGGCATTGAGCAGTAGCCTCATCCATTACATTGTGATTCAACTTGGCAATGGTAGTCTCATCCCAATCACATAAGGATTTGGGGATTAGTCCTCTATTCACTTTATGATATGGGGGATGAGGTTCATTGCCTCTAGATTCTCACATGTGAAGGTTTTTCTTCTATCGGCCAAAACAATAGGCTTCACTATATCCAATTAGACAGACTAGCTTGTTGTTGTGCCTAACATCCTTCTTGCTCAGTTGGAAGCTGCCTGGATGATTGCTTCCTATAGAGTTTTCTCTCTTTTCTTGGCAAAAGGGTGTTGCTAGGCTCTTCAGTTGGAGTGTTTTTTTTCTAGTTTGAGCTACTTGCAACTTTTTTGTATGATCCGTTTGATCAAACCTAAGTGCATTGAATGGATATGTTACAAAAAAAAAAAAATCTTTTTGAGTTTTTGTGCTACAAGGCATTTTTATTGAACGTTATTAGTCACTTAATGTTATGATCGAGTTTATCTCAATGGAGATCTTGAAACCAACACCCCCTTCCCCAAGTTTGTACTTTTAGTAACAATGCTGAGATCATCGCTCCCAGTCATCACCAAAAGGAGTAGGGGCCAGAGTCCCCTCCCCCTCTTCTCAAGGTAGATTTCTAGCAAAGGTGAGTTAGCCACCATCCCTCCCCTTTCTTAGAATGATGGGGAGGAGTCCCCGACCCTTGTCATTGCCGTGCAACAACAATGAGGGCAAGACATCCCTCCATTGCAAGGGACATTGGAAGCTAGTGGACCCAAATTCAATTATACTTTATCACTTTTCTGGGCCAGTGACCAGGTTTTAAGTTTTTTAACACCTTCAGAAGTAATTCTCCTTTACACAGTAGGAAATTAGCAAATCTCTATTTAACTCAGCTATATCCTCAAAGACATGAAGAAACAAGTTTTCTAGTCTTTTGAAATGAAATATATAAAGAAATGAATGTTTTGAACTAAATAGATAACAACATTCAGGTAGGGAAGAAGCCATAGGTGATCAAGTACCCAATGAAAGAGAACGTTGAATCTCACATCTTTTTAGAGAACTATGAATATAAACAAGTCAGAATTTACAAATCACTGTAGATATATATATATATATATACATAATGTAGAAAATAAACAACTGTAATATACATTGTTGACATTCTCATCTTATTTCCACACCTTGATAGCACCATCTCTGCTGCTAGATATGAGAAGCCTCTGATTTAGCTTAACTGATGCCAATGATATTATACAGTCCCGATGGCATCCTGCAGTATCGGCCGTAGCAACAGAAAGGATATCTTTTGCAGTTGGTTTTCTTTCCGGAGGATGCCGAGATGTCTCCTGCTCTCCACCAAATCAACAAATAAGTCTTTAAACAAAGCACATACTAACAGAAAGCAGGCACAGTGATAACAAAGTGGTCACCAGGACCTCTTGGAAAGATCAGATTGTCCAGCAGCTTAAAAATCCTGGAGGATACTACAGTTTATCACAAGCGAATTTGGACCATTTCTTCAAGGTCAAATGTGAATACTTAACTCCATTAAAGGATTCATTCTGAATCATTGGTATTCAGAAACTGTAACTTGCCAGTTTCCATTACTTAAATATTGGTTTCATGGGCTAAAAACAAAATATAGGAAAACTGATTCAACAACCAAACACACTGGAAAGAAGATCACAATGAAAGACATCGTATAATCCTTTGCATGCGCGATATCAAACACAAGTGGTCAGAAGAGTAACCTTTTCCAGAATTTTTAGTTACGCAAGGTCAATGATGCTATAAGATTATGACACCAGAGATTGTCAAACTAACATTTTCTTTAGGAAAGACAAAGAAACCTTATTCTATGAGGCATACCTGTACGACTTGCACATTAAAACAGGATTTTGCTCCATAAATCTCATTATTTCCTATGACACCCTTCATAGAAGGTCCACAGACACAGTAGCTACGATCAGGACTGCAAAACAGTTGTAAAAAGTCAATAACATAAGAAACCTCAACGTGACAGTGACCTAACATAAGATGTACAAGATTAGATCTTAACAAAGAACACCTGTAATGGTCCCAACGCCTAATCTTCAAGTCTGTTCCACCAGTTATCAGATCTCCCCCTGGTAAAGGAAGTAAGGACCGGATGCCCGGCAGACGTGGAGGAGGCTCATTCAATTCATTAATTCTGTACTTTGTATTAGCATTATGTTTCAGGTCTTGTGGACTCGACTTCTTAGCAGGTCTTGCCAATGCCCAAGGTATGTTAGATATTTCCATCTCACCACCATTATTTGCGAGTTTCAGCACCTACAACCAAGAACAAGCCAACAAAAGATAAGAAAACAACTAAGATGCTAAATTGGTTTGGAAACCGATGAGTATAGAAGTCCTACAGACTTCAACAAGTTCTCTCTTGGAAGATTTTAAGAATGTAATTATCTCTGTGCCCTTGTAATCTCACCAAAACAGCCTACAAGCCCTTGCCATTAAATTCAGATCTTTTAACTTTAAATTCTTTCTAATAGAATGATATTCTCCTTTCTTCAAAAAAAAAATATATATACATATATATATATAGAATGATATTCTCCTTGTTTCAAACATTTTTGTGTTTTTGAAGGGTTTGAGAAACAACCAAAAGACCACCCAAACTGCCATATGGGCTGAGAATGATCCTCAGCAGCAAGACCATGAAATCTTATGAAATGTAACATGTACTTCAAAAGTTAAACCCATGAATTTAAAAAAGGAGGAAAGGTCAACTGTCTCACAAATTACCATCCAGGAAGTAGCAAAAGTATCAAAGTTCTCATGAGACAGGCAATAAATACCTGGTGGCAACTTCCGCTCTCTGCATTCCACAGGCCAACTTCATTACAACCTGCAGCAACATAAACCAATGGCCTTATTGAAGAAGTGGGACCCACTGATTGGGGAACGAAGAGGGACATTTTCTCCACAGGACATGACTGATAGTACTGCCACGAATTAACCGGTACAAGGAATCTCAAATCCCACAGAGTGAGCACACCCCTTGAGGATCCTGAGACAAACCAATTTCCACAAGGGCCAGTTACAAGAGAAGACACATAACCTTCCTCTGGAGTTGCTTTCAAAGTCCATGCAGTTGCACTGGTCCTTGAGTCCCAAAGATGGATTCCACAACCTTGAGTACTATATAGAACTGATTGACTTGAAATCCCATCAGGAGAATGGTTCATTAGACAGAGGATAGCCCCTTCCCCTATGTCTCGCTTCTTTACATCTGCAATGCCTGAATACCTCTCCACCACACTGCCCAACCCTCGTGATATATAGTCCACTGAAAACATATGAATTATTCCATTATGTGCTCCTACCACAACTTGGGCTGATCCACGAAGCATGGTGGCACATAAAGCTCTTGACCCATCAAGAGGATAAGTTAGCCTTGACCTAAATGAGATATCCTTCTCCAGTTTCCTAGTGTCCCATATTTTCACGGTAGAATCATCAGAGGCACTAACAAAAAAGCTATGATCATTCGCAATCGCAATATCATTTACAGCTGAACGATGCTCTTGAAGATGTGCGACCAGCACACCTCGAGGCCTCCATCCAGTATCCTGTGCAGTTGGCCCTCTGGAAATCGATGGCAAGGCAGCAACTTCAGGTGGATCCTCCATAGTGATCGATGTGCTTCCTTTCACAGTTTCTGAAAGACCCATTTCTTGAAACTTGCTCATTATGTAGGTGGTTTGATCATTCTCCTTGTCATCAGCATCTTGGACCAGTTTGTAAACTTGATTGGATGCATTTTGAATGCTTAAAAACGAACCTGAAACAAACTTAGGAGATGTGGAACTAGCGAGGCCAAACAATTTATTCCCAGGATCACTCCAAGGCATGCAAGAGGCACTAACTCCAACTGAATTCCACTGTGATGAAGAATCCATGGAAGTGTTTCCTAGTCCACCATTGCGCTTATCCACACTGAAGGAATAGACAGGTATCCCTTCGGCAGGCCCATCACAAATAAAACTATTTCCAGCATTAGGTGAAATAAAACCTGAAAATTGCAATTTATCTGAGCTAAGGGGATCTCTAATATCCATAGCACTTGAAGAAGAGTGGGTGAAACTCCCCTTTGCTCTCACCTTAGAACCATTCTCAACAGCTTGTTTGGGTTTAGAATCTTCGTCCCCACCTTTCTGATTTAAATCAACTGTCTCCCATTGCTTTGAGTAAGCAGGTGAGTTGTACCATATCTTTCTCTGTCGTTCCAACATATCTGAGCTTCGAGCAGTTTCAAGAACTTGATAAAACACTTGCCTAGAGACTGGAGGCTTGAGACAAGAAATCAGAGCCTTTTTTGACGACAGGGAGGTAGGCTCTCTTCGAAGGAAAGATCGAAGAACTGGAGACAAGTACACAAAAGAATCGACAGGTCCAAAATTCTCACTGCTGGCAGCAATGAAACCAACGGAAGACCTTCTTACCCACTGACTGGGATGGCACAGTAATGGAAAGGTTCGTTCAATCATTTCAAGCAGGATTCTTTTGCGTAGAAATGCATTTTTGCATAGCAACGTCAGGCATTTCAATGCATTAACTATCACAGCTTCCACTGTATCACTTAAAGCCTGCTCAATGTAAGGTAAAAGATACTCTTCTACACTTCTCTGACCAACAAAAAAGCAGACAAGCACTATCTGGCCATAGAAAGCAGCCCGTAATTGTTCATCTCTATCATTTAGAAATGCAGGGAGTATAGGTAACAAAAAGTCATTACAGTGCCTCTGACCAAAGAAACAACAAAGGCTACCAATGTCTTGGAGAAGGGCTCTCCTGATATTTAGAGTTTGCTTCGGGCCCATAACTAGCTCCTGAACAACATCGGCTATTAACCGCTTTAAATTTGTTAGTTGTGAATGTTTTGATGACTTTTTGGGTGAACTTGATTTCTCAAGGACACCTGCCTCACTCAAGCTTCTTGAGTGTGCCAAGAAGCGATATGCTGTCAGGGCAATCTTATATATATTGCTAGCATAACAAATCCGGACACTTTCTTCAGGATCATCAGGAAGAGTTGAGAGCATAGGGAGAACATATTCAGGGAATATCTTGGCATCACTAGGAGGGAAATCTTGGACCAAAGGCAAGACATCACAAATGGTCTCCAGGGCAGCACATCGAACAATAGCAGTTGGATCAGAAAGCATTGCAATCACGTAAGGAATCACACGCTGCAATCGATCTTCGTCATCAATGTAAAAGGCTGCAGACTTGAGTAAAAGTATAGCTCCTCTTCTCAGTTGTGGCAGCTTGACACTTCGCAAGCAAGAACATACAAGGGATGCAATTAGTACCATTCCCTCGCACTTCAGTTTATTCTGAGATCCAAGAAACAAATTCAAACCGTAAGTATCTGACTGCAGGTTGTAATCTGAGATTAGTAACTTCAAATCCTTCTTAGAGAGTCTTCTAAAAGACAGGAAATTCTTTTGCTTGAATTCCATGGTTAGACTTTGGGCTGACCCAATTGAATGTTTCTTCTGAACTTCAGAACTTGTATCTGAAAAGTTATCAGCTCTTTCAAGCTTGTCCTTGGAGTAATAAGGTTTGCTTTGTTCAACTGCCGTAAGGAGAGAACTTGTATCAGTAACAAGGTTGGATTTTGCTGACTTGACACCACTACTCATGGAATTCATCTGTGAATTCAAATTGTGTCTCCCATTTTCTGTATTTTTAAAAGATTCACCATTTTCACTGGGAGACTTAGGAACTATCTCCACATTTGACTGGGTCATCATTTGCTTAAGTATCTCATGCAAAGCACCTTGTGTCACAGCAACCTGCCAAATAGTATGCTCATCCAGTTAGTTCATCACTAGCATTTACTCAGAAGATTTAAAAACTAAAAACCAAGTTACACAGACTATTTTTTTCTGTTATTGTTTGCCTTTGTAGCAGTTAGGAGAAAAGGAATATCTTAATGAAAATTGACAATGAAAAGAATTCCCAGTAGTTTCTACTCTCCACTTGTTTAAGCATAGTTATTTAGAAAATAGAAACCCTCTACCAGGCAAGAGTTGCAGTCTCCCACAAGATATTCGACTTAATCATAGATGAAAGACTTTTTATATGGAAGGTATTTCTCATCATTGATTTATTGAATAGCTCCACCAAGCATGCTTGCAAAATCTTCTTACCCTTGTATCAGAGTCAAGTGGACTCAAGCAGGAAAAGAATTTATGCAGAAAGGGAGAAAAGTAGCCAGGGAACACCAATGATGCATAATCCTGCAGATAGCTTTCAGCAGAAAGTCTTGACCCGGGATCCAGCTGAATCATGTGGAGTATCATCTTGCGGATTCCAGAGTCTGGTATCTAGTTTAAAAACACAGGCCATCCACAAAATCTGGAATCAGCACAAAGAAGCATGAATTAACAGGATGCAAAACAAAAATAAATGTAACCTTTTCAAGATATTGACTAGGATCATATTGTCCTCTACGGTAGGCAAGCAGTTGAGATAATTCAAACAGTGGCTGACCCTCGAGAAAAAGCTCTGCAAGGACACACCTGAAAATGTGGTAAAAGAAACCTAAGTGATGTGAGAGACATTCTTGTACTCAAGTGACAGATTCTTGGAATTACAAAATAATCATGTTTATAGGAGTGAGGACAACCTTGCCCTGTCTTAACAGTTTTCCAGCCACTTCATTCCCAAAAAGACATGCAAGGGATTCAGGCCTATAAAGGCATGGAAGACACTGGACCATAGAAGACTACAGGGTCACATGGAAAGAAAAGGTTCAAAACCAGAAAATCTGTAGAATACTCTTTTTTTTTTCTCATTTACTCAAAAAAAGTAGTAACTGGAAAAACATTATTGAATGGTCAAAAGCTCAGACATTCCTTCTCACAATCCCTGCAAGTATCACTACATGCCATGTCAACTCATGAGATGTACGGATAGACCAATCACTTACATGTTGACCCACTCAATGGCTCCAACAAATGATTTAAGAGTTTCAAATTATTGAAGAAAAACTTCTGGTTCAATAAAGCACAGAACCCATCATCATCAATATGAGAGCATCATCTGAATGATTGGAGTGCTATAATTGGGATCTTTTTTTATGAAAGATAAGTTAAAAACTCTCATGGATGAGAAGAAAACTACAAACATTTGTTTTTTTTAAATGTAAACTACAAACATTTGTTATAAAATAGTTTTGAAGGCCTCACACATACTTGTCATTCATATAACTGTCAGAAAATGTGTCAATCACATTGGATAGTTTTCACTTTCAAAAAAAACAAAAAAGAGAAAAAGTGTTGGATATGTTTTACAATGCACAATGAAATCATAATGTTTACAGTTGCAACAGTGATACTAAGCAAGACTTTCCAATGATTCAAAAGCTAAAATCTTCATACTACTCAAAAGATGTTCTTAAACTGTGAGTCATTAGTAGATAAAGATAACACTTACCCTACTGAAAAGATGTCCATGAAAGGCATTAAAGGTGCATCTTGTGCAACTTGTATCTCACCCCCATGCTCATAGAACCTCTGGAAAACAGCAGGAACTTGAATATTCATCACTAGGCTACTCATGCTGATATTCAATCAAATTGAAAACACAAGTTGAAAACACAAAAGATTTTTCCCAAGAGTGACATGAACAGTTGATCCAGTGGCAGCACTATCTGCAGGGACAGTGTTAATAATTGACATGACCAACTGTGAAGGCAGCCAATCAATCGATTTGCATATCAAATATAATTCAAATTTTAATGACCGGATACATGTTGATATCAGAGCCAAAAGTTTACCTATTCAATCAATTTGAAAAAATTAATCATTCTTTAAAGGGAATCATTCAATTTCTTGCATATTCATATCACATGGATACTCCCGACTTTCAATACTGTTCTTGGTTTAGTTTTTCAGGTATACTTGCATAGCCAAACAAATGAATTTCTTATATTCATAGAAAAGTAGAAGACAGTGTATAACTAGATAAGTTCAAAGAATCCAGGGGAAGATGGCCAAAGTTTTTAGGCCTTGGCCTTAACATGGGCAAATTCATGATCTCAATTGAGAGGTCTTCATTTTGCTTTAGGAAGACTTGCTAGCAAAAACAGGACATCGCCAAATATGTCAAACCACTGGAAAGAGAAAAATGTGCCTACTTTTCACAAATAGATGAAGTCACCATGCTCGCTTTAACTTATTTCGGAAAATAAAACTTTTGCTGCTGGCTCCAATTGCTATTACTTTTTAAATTACCCAAAAGAAGTTATTTTTGATAAATAAGCTAGTTATTACTAAATATGAAAATATGTGTTAAAATTGGGTCCAAGACAATCCCAAATGACTCTCTGATTAGGATGCATTTTCCCAACTAAAACTTCATCTTACGTCCAAGCCTATACAAAGGAACAATGGGCTGAGATGTGTATAAACAAGTAAGATACAAATTGAATGCAGCACAAATCAAGTATACGTCTGGCTCTAATAACATGTTAAAGTCGGTTCTAGGTCTATCCCAAAATAGCTATCCAAAAGTTAAGAAAGTTTTCCCAAGTCATAACCACAGGATTTTTCTTGATATTAATCAATGAGAAATAATTCCCACTAAAAATAAGGATAAGGCACTTTTAAAAAAATCACTTCTAAAAATAATTTATGACTATGTTTCTTAGGCAACTTCGTTGAAAATTCAAAGCCCAAATCAGCAATATAAATTGTAAGATCAGATAGGAACATTAGTAGAGAGTTTAAAATATCTAAAGGGACTCAAATGTCCTTCAGGACAAGGATAATTTAACTTATAGAACTCAATTACAAACACAACTCAAGACCCCAGAATTTTAACATGCTTCAAGGTGACCAGTGACCTCTGCAATTTATACATCAAAAGACACAAATACTATCTCAAAAGAAGCAGGCAATCAAATTATTAGATTTTAGTAAGCTAATATTAGCAGTAAAGAAGCAGAAGTCAAGAGAGAGTGAGAAAGAGAGAGAGAGAGAACCTCAGGTGCAAGATAGCAACGTCTTCTCCCTCCAGTATCAAAGAAAAATGAGAAGTCTGAGGGATCATCATGGGGTATATATGTGGGCTTGAATGATGCAAAATCAGCAAGGTAAAGCCAGTTCCATGAAGTGACCAAAACATTCTCACATTTAATGTCTCCTGTTGAAGTAAACACCACCAACTATGAAGACCTTTTTCTTCTTGACAGTTAAAAGTAATGTTATCCTCCTCCATAGACATGTACACCTTTGGATGTATAGATGTATAGAAACGAAAGTTTCAAGCATGCAGATGTCAAAAATGCAAGTTCAAGCACGCACAAATAAATATGTGCATAATACATCCAAGCCTATGCCCAAAAACAGACTCATATACTCAAAGAATTGACAAATTGAATTAGGGCATACATGACAGGATTGGCCATATCTGATGTAAAATGCAACAAAAGAAAACGGTTGCTCCCAGACTGGGGTCCAGCTCCAGAATATCACAGAGAGGGCAAAAAGTTGAGCTTATTTCACAGAAAGCCAATTAGGGTTTGAATGCTGAACATAAATATCAATTATCCCAACAATCAATGCCATAGGTAAGATTGGATAGTTAAGAGATGTAAATGATTTCTTAAAAGATAAATAATATGCTCTATTGCAAATACACTTTTGACTATTAGATGAAGAATTTAAAAAAAATAATGGTATTTTATTATTTCTAAACTGAAATTCTTAGAAAGAGGTAATTTCATTGTGATAATGTTTTTCCTCAATTTACTTGGCCTCAACCTGTATTCAGTAAATACATGAGGAAGAGTGCTAATTCAGGACACATTTAGTGGAGATTTGGCAAGCCATGTTTTATGGTTTCTAAGAAGGACAAGAAAAAATAAAAGATAACACTTGCATATGTCAGGTAGCACCAGCATAAAGCTCTCAAAATCAACTCACCATGGCACACACCATTCTCATGGCACTGCTTCACTGCATACAGTAGCTGCACAACGAGAGAGCAAAGTCAGCAACAGTATCTGAAGACACATTGAGATCAACAGTATAATCAAGACATGAGCCTGAGAGAGAGAGAGAAGGGATGGGGCAGAGGATCTATAATTGCACCCTTAACCTGAAAAGCTAACCACTTCTTCTCAATGAGACTGAGGAATGGCCGAGTACTCAGTCGATCAAGTAGATTGCTGAAGAAATATTGTCGTAAAAGGTATGCTGCTTTGTCAGTCTCCAACCAATACTACAACAAGAGCAGTCAAGGGAAAAGGACATCAGGACAACAGAGTAAATAATCATTATCACTGATAAGAGGCCACTAGGATTCACCAGTGCACTCTTTAAAAACACCTCAGTATCATGACAAAAACTAAAGAAGCAGAGAAGTGCAAAAGCACTACAGAAGCAATTCCATTTCCTTTCTCTATTCTTCAGGTTCTACACATGACCTTTTTAAACCACTCTACCTTCTTCTTTGCAAGAGATGAACACTTCTTACCACAATCTCAGGGCACACACTGACATGCACGAAAGGTTCAGATTACAGCATATACAGGTAGAACAAATTTCAGGAAAAGAGAAAAAAACATGTGCCAGAAAGGCTGAAAAAAATGTATTTTAAAGCAAATTTGCTAAGTTGACAGAGGTAATATACCACAGTATGCATTTAGCCAAGTCGTAGAGACCCGTAGCATGTTTTCTTTTTAGTGACATGAGAGTCATAGTTTTTCAAGCAGGAACTTCTTCCCAAAACTTCTGCCAGTACCCTTACACGGTAAGGCCAAATACAAAAGCCAAATCCATGATACACAAATCCCACTCAGTACACCAAGAGAGGGAAGGTTAACGCACAGAAAAAAGTTGTTCACCTAGGGAAGAGAGTGAAAGTGTATCACAAGATGATCCACACTCCTTAGATAATGAGCTTTTTGTGTTGGTGCTCAACTATGAAAAATATAAAAGAAAAGGTGGGGACACTGCTTTTATTTAGATCTATGATTGACAGGAGGATAACATCATCCTACATCATTCTTTAGAGAAAGTGGCACTTCTCTTTATAATTTCCTTTGTACACTAAAAGGGCCCCAAAATTGCTTCATATGCAAGTTGCACCAAACGAGATAGAGTCAGCTTACTCACATATTAATGAAAACTAATTCCTATAAAACACATTATTGAAGCTTTTGAAGAACAACATCTTATCCTGTAGCAAAGATAATGTAATTTACAGGACATCTGCAAATATGTTATAGTCTGCATCATTTGTACCTTCAATGTGAAAACATAGTATATTTGGCATCAAATGCAATTCCAAAAATTTCTTTTAAAAAGGTATCACTCATCCTCATGGTTCTGTTTTATACCAACTGTTGGTCGAAAACAATAAGAGAAACAAGAAAATAGAACTTCCACAATTGGACTAGCTCCGTAAAAGGATCTAATGATGCTACTACAATAAACTTCAGCTACCTCAATGACCTTCTATTGGGTTTAATGTCAAATAACAAGATCATCTCATTTCTCCTTGCGTTAGCACCTCCACTCCAACCAGTTTTATTAGTATGCAAGCTTACAAATTGAATCAACTACGATGGAAAAGGTCTCAAATAGAAGTCAATATGAAGATAACCGGAAAATAATCCATTTCAACAGAAGGATTAGCGTTATTACTGCCATTGATCCATACTGAAATTGTCTATAACACCACATAATTAGGGATCTAGTTTGATCCTCCCAACAGACAAAAATCGAAATTAATAACCTGCAACTAAAAGTTCTAACTTTTACTTTAATTCTAGTTTCCTTTAACAAGCTATAGAAGTCTGACCCGAATAAAATCCACTCCTATCGAAAAAAGGGAAGAAAAAATTTACTCTGCTCGTCACTGCCAGTATGTGAGAAGACTAAGGTCTTACTTGAAAAGGCCAAACATGAGGGTGATGAACGTTTCTGAGAATCTCCCTGATTTCAAATAGCCTCTTCTCGTATTCCTGCACACCCAACAAAGAACAAGCACGATAAGTGGTCAGATTGTCTGTCAAAGAACTCTACACACGCAAAATGAAAAAAACAAAGACAACCCAATAAGCTGCTTAGTAATAGCTTCACAAAGACCAGCTTCAGGGCCTTTATTGCATATTAATTCGTACAAACACCCAGATTAGTCCTAAAATAAAAGAAAAAGTTAATGATTGGTAACTACACCCAAAAAGAATACCTTAAGATCAATGTTGTCCCCACGCTTGAAGTAAACCTTAACAAGGACGAGGCCCTCATCGTGCTTGCACTGTATCGACTTAAAGAACCTCCCGCGGCCGAGGACCTCCTTGAGGACGAGATTGTAAGAAGATGGGAGGTCGTGCAGGTAGTATTCCGAAGCAGATACCTGAGTGGTACGCGCAATTTTGTTGCCCATTTCCTTCTCGTCCTCTCTTCTTCATGGACTAGCAATATTTTCGATTAGATTGCCATCGCAAGCAGAAGCCTTTTGAAGGACGAAACAACCACAGGTTGCAGCTTGCAAGCAAGAGCCGGCGAATCGCGCAAGTCTACAGCAAATCGAGTATCGTTTACCAGGCCTCCGAAAGAAGTAAAAACTTTTAAATTACACGCAACAGTGCTCGTACAAAATACGGAATCAGGATGCGTTCCTAATCGTACGTAGTTGGGAAAAAACTTTATGATTAATCGACATATTTATGCTAATATTACCATTAGGCTCTAATGTTTTTTTTTCACAATTATCATTTGTGATCTTTTGATAAAATACTCCAATTTCAGTCATTTTCGGTTCATGTAGGGTGGCATGGAACAGAGCCAAGCCCGAACTTGTCTATGTTCGAGTCGAGCTTGATTTAAATATTTTGAACTCGAACTCGAGCCCAACCTAGCCTCGAGCCTAAAGTTGTTATCGAGTTCGAGCCCAATAATTTTAACCGAGTTCGAGCCGAGCTCGAGCTTCAACATTCATTTAAAACTTTTCAAAAAATACATGTCTCGAGTTCGAACTCCAACATACATTTAAAACTTTTCAAAAAACACATGTTAAATAAATTATATATAAAATTATGCATACATTTTACATAAAATTGGGTATGACCTTTACTTAAAATTGGGCATAAAGGTGACATCGAATTGAGTTGAGCCTGAATCTTCCTATATTTGAGTCGAGCTTGATTTTAATATTTCAAAATCGAGTTCTAGCCGACCCTAGCCTCGAGTCTAAAATTGTAATTAAGCTCGAGCCTAATAATTTTAACTAAGTTCAAGCTCGAGCTCTAGCCAAGTTCGAGCTTAACCTACATTTAATATTTTACATAAAATATATGTCAAATAAATTATATATAAAAATTATGCATACATTTTATAAAAAGAATGATAGGGGAGGTTCAGGATTGAATCTTGATAATGGATTAGAACGCACTAATATTAATTTTTTTTACTCCAAATGTTGTCTAGCTTATTTTGTAATTTTTGAATCTGGCCATAAATTTACTATGGCCTCCTTAGTGCCCCTGGTTGAAAATTTATATTATAGGAAAAACTATAAATATTTTTCCTAGGATACATATTTCCAAAAAAAACCTTTAAATAAAATTCTGTTACTATTAGTGACTTACTAGAAAATTACAAGAAATATTTTAAAATTTTCATAGAAAAGTTAAATGGACCTCTTATTGCCTCTTCTAGGGAAATAAATAAAAAAATAATTAATCTAATATATTACTATAATTATAGATAAATTTTTAATCAAATAAAATGTCAAGACGCCCATGTGTTGGCTCGTTCGCCCCTCTCCCGTCCCTTTCTTTGACGTCTCCTCTCGTGCTTATCCTTTCCCTTTTTTCTCTTTATTTTTACTTCCATCCCTCCCCCCTTTTCTCCTCTCTACTCGCCAGCGAGGCTCCCCGCCACCTTGTCTTGTATCCGGTTTCATTTCGTCTCGTCCGGTACACAACTTTCTCGCTAGACGGGCCACACCACACAGAGGGCTTTGTGACACACGTCGAATTTTTAAAGAGAAACGTGTAAAATAGCACGAGGACGACAGCAACATCCGAACACACTCCCCTGTGGTTCCCATATCCTGCTTGACATTTGTTAATTATCATCAGTCGAGAACTCAAGAGCCGTGGTGGATTTCTCAAGAGGTCGTGGGAGGACAGGGAGTGGATAAAACTGGCCTCATTCTTTCTTCTCTCCTTCTAATTAACACTCATCTCTGCATGAAGGGAAATTATTTTTACCTATCCTCTGGTTTCCACTGAGGACAAGGAATGATCCAGTGGCGTTGTCGAGGAACTTTCGTCGGGGATAACAGCTATGACGGAGGCGGCGGTGACGGAAACCAAGGTGAAGGCAGACAAGGAGGAAGAAACGACCAAAAAATTGGCGGTGACGGAAAGGCAGAAGGTGGCCGGCGAGGCAACTATCAACAACGATAGAGGCGGCCATAGCAGCAGACGGGAGGGGCTCGATGGTGACGAGGGGAGGAAGAATTTTCCCCTCCTCGCTCTCGCTCTAGCTCTTGGTCCTACTCCCCGGTCCCAACTCCCCCAAATCCCCTGAATCCCGCGCCGCTTGTTAAATTAACGAGCTGGCTCACGAGCTTTCGAGCCGAAACTTGATTTGGTCGAGCTCGGCTCGTTAACTACTTTATCCCATATACCTTTTGCTGATTTATAAGATGAAACATAGTCCATTTTGGCCATGCCTACCTTATATCACTCATTAATGAGTTAGGGAATTGTCCTTCCAATTAATTCTCTTGAAGGTAGGGAGAATCCTTCATTGATCGATTCCTGAAGGTCAATACCCGTAGACTTATTATAAACACTCACTATATATTTCTAGAATTCATAATTATTACCATCAAGAGTGGTAGGTTCTAGAAAATCTCTTCCTTCTAAAAGCATAGTACTAAATGGTGTGCTTAAGGATTCTACTATGTGAGTTGGCAATGCACTTCTTGCTTAGTATCCTCTTGGGATTTTTAGTACGCAACTTGTAATTTATCTTTAAGTGCACACTCTCTCTAAGACGATTTGAAAAGGTTTTGTTCAAGTAAACCTAGAGGAGGGTGAATGGGTTTATGAAAAAAATTCATAATTTAACAAAACTCATACAAACACATCCACTACACCAAAATTTTATAGTTTTCAAAATCACTATTTCAGATTGTTACTCCATTCACAAGGAGTTTTTTCCATAAAAATAAAACATCCACTATGAAAAACCAAATGTCATCTAAAACTTTTGAACCATATAGAATCAAGTTGTTGGCTTAGGTGGTTTCTCAAGAGGGGAGCGAATTGAGAATTTCAAGTTTAAAACTTAAAGTGTGAAAAATCAAATAAGTATGCAAATAAAATAGGAAAATTTTCATGCACCACTAATTGAACACCAAATGTTTTGTTATCAATGTCTCCTATTGGTGTTCACTGCCAAGAACCCTTACTTGGGAAATCCACTAATAATAGCTCTATTAGTTTGGAATTACAAGAAAGAGATTTCGGCTCTACTTCAAGCCATGTGAATGCTCAAATACATGATTCTATTTAATCCCCCCAAGAGATTTAGCTAGATTATAGCTCTAACAGACCTTTTCTATCTAGATTTATTAAGGTTCTAGATAAACTCATCCAAAAATAAAAAAATCTCAAGAAAGGTAAAAACTACACCCTTGTAATTGGAGAGATACCCTTCTCCTTTGAGAGTTCCAAGCTTCCGGCTTTTGATACACAATGGAGAATGTAGGAGCTTGACTAATGTGTATGTAAAGAGATGAAATGAGAAAAGAATGCAAGAATTTTGCAAAGTGTGGCCCTCTCTTTCTCAAAATTACACTTAGGAATTATTTTCAATTGATTGAGAGTAAAAGCAAGTAGGTATGCCAACAAAAGATCATTAACTTCTCAATGAGAGGTTTGGTGAGGGATTTATAAGTTCTCCAAGCCAAACTAGCCATTTTTTATCCGTTTGCAAAAAGTTGAGTTTACATTGATCAATCGTTGTAAAGTGGTTAAACAATCAGTCATTGTAATGGCTATTTTTTTGGTCAAAATTTAATTTATTGATCGATTGTATGTGTTACAATGTGGGACCCACCATGGGGCACAAGCTGGTGGGACCCACCATGAGGACGTGGGATGCCAAGAAGAGTCCTCACCCAAGCAAGCATGAATTAACAAAATAAAGAAGCACAAGCTAAAATGAGTTTGAAGACTTGAAGATCAAGTGGGACCCACAAAGATACACAAACTGGAATATTATCAATATGAGTTGGAAGATCATGTGGGACCCACAAGGATAAGGCCATGAGCTGGCGTCCTCCCTTATGTCCACGTTCTTGAAGAAGAGTTATAGTTCAACTTATATTAGAACTCTATTAGATTGTGTTATCCTTTCATGATAGAATTATCTTAGAGAGTTAGAGTTGGAATGTAATTAGGAGATTTAAAGGTTAATTGTATAAGGACTCTATCAATTCCTTTACTATAAATGGAGGTATTTTAATTCGAAATTAATCAAGTTCTATAATTCTCTCTTGAGTAAATCTCTCTCTCTCTCTTTCCTTGGCTCACACCTTGTTCCTCTTCTCTTCTTCTCTCTACTCGAGAGCCTTCTACCCCTTTTCTCCTTTTTCTTTCTCTCTTCCCTTGCTTGAAATATTGGAAAAAGGATCCTAATTTCAACAGTATGATCGATCAATATCTTTCCATTGGGTCTAACATTTTAAGTTGACCTATCAATGTACATGGTATGATCGATCAATCAAAATTTCCACTAGAAATACATAATAAGTTTGATCAATAAATGACTTTACTAAGATCAATTATGCTTTATGTCCATGTTTGGAAAAGTTTTGTATGATCAATTAGTCACAAAGGTTGATCAATCAATCAACAGTCTCTTAGTTTTCCAAGAAACAATAGTCAATTGCACTATCTATTACTGAAGTTGAATACATAACATGTGGAAGTTGTTGTGCTAAACTTATTTGGATGAAACAACAACTAGAAGATTATAGTTTAGAGCTAAAAGAAATTCTTATCCATTTCGATAACATGAGCGTCATAAGTCTAAGTAAGAACTTGGTTCACCACTCTTAATCAAAACTTATTGAAATTAGACATCATTTTATTAGAGAGCTGGTCCAAATCAAGGTTAATAGAAATGAGTTTGACCCCACTAAAAATCAATTAATGGATAATTTCACAAAGCCACTAGGATTTGACCATTTTTCTAAGCTTCAAGGAGAACTAGATTTGGGCAACCCACCTTGATTCACTTCGACTAAAAAAACTGAGTTTAATGTACACATCCCATAGTTATAGTGACAAAAGAGTGAAATGGAAATCAAAATATCACATTTCAATCATTCTGCTAAGGTCATTGATTGATCAATGCCTATTGTTGATCGATCAACTTAAGTGATTGATCAATCAATCAAAGCAGAATGATCAATCATTCATGGTGCAGACATAGAAAATGAAGATTCACATTCAAAATTTTAACCTATCTCTTCATCCCAAATTATTTCAAAACCCATTCCAACAATTTTCCAAAGCTCCAGTGACCTCATATCTCTACTCCTTTTCGCTTTTGAGAGATTTTCCTTCAAATCCAAGGCTAAAACCCTCATTTCTTCCATTTTCTCTCAAAAACTGAACTGAGCAAGATGATGAGAACAAAGGTCATGGCAAAGAACAAGTCTCTAAGAAAGGAGAACGACATCTACAAGGAATGTCAAATTGGAAGGAGTACTTCCATACTCAGAATCAAAGAAAAAGATATTCTCTACTTTTGCCCTGAAAAGCATCGTTGAACTACAAAGGCTTTATGAAAGGGAAAAGAAGTCTTTATGGAGTTCTTCTAGACTTACAAAGGCTTGTTAGAGAGAGAAGAGCCCGTGTATCCTCTTCTAGTGAAGGTGTTTTACACGAACTTAGAAATTGAGGAGCTTGGGCCTCATAGTCTCAAGATTTCTTCTTGTGAGAAGAAAACATCCATTTCTATTCAGATTCCTGCTTTGAATAATCTCCTTGGCTCCACTATCGTGGGCACGATGAGATACATAAAGAAAAATTGGTTGACAGATTTCCACGAGGACATCCCTCGGAATATACAAGATGCAATCTTCAATTTCTTTGGACAGATATTAGGGAGCTCCTATGAAGTGAGGATAAGGGACCTCACTTTGCCATAACGATTCGCCATCGAGATAGTGACTCACATATTGAATCCTAGGAAGGGAACCTTCTCTCACCTCACGACAACCAAAACTTTTTGGTTGATGGCTATCTTCAAGAAGGTTCCTCTAGATTACGAGTACTTCATGGCCAGTAGGATGACTGATATTGCTATCAATTCAAAGGTAGACACTCTACCGTTCACACAAGAGATCACCGCCATTCTTCTCCATAGTGGTGTAGACCTCTTAGATGAGGTATATGTGGACTTGACAAGATGTCTATCAGTGAAAGAAAGGTTGGAAACTTTGGGTTCATAAAGTAGCATGGACAATGGATCCAAAGAGAGAAGATACCGAAGGAGACAACCCCGCAACCTTCCACTTACAGAGACAAGATGAGTCTGGAGCATCTCGCAGATCAATATGAGTTAGCAAAGAGGAGAAGAAAGCAGGAAGGTACTTCATCATCCACTGATCGGCTCTCCACTATCGAAGATGTTGTAGATGATGTCCAGGCTAGTCAGGTAGCAATTATGTCCAACCTCGACGAGGCGAAGGCACAATTATAGAGGATCAAGCACCATCTTAACACCATCCTCATCTGCCTTTTACCTCCACCATAGTTGACCTTAGGATCCATCCATCTATTTTATTTCTGCTAGTAAACATGTTTTTATTTGATATACTTCTATGTATGGCTTTATACTTATACACATCATTTTGTAATCATTGGAACATCATTTATGACATGGCTTTTAAGCCACTTTTTGTTCTATATTTCCATTAAATTCACTATGTTTTTTATTATGACAAAAAGGGGGAGCTTATGATTAGAATAGCATATATACTTAACTCCTACCCTTAGAAAAGTGTAATTTTTATTTTTTCCAAGTTAAATTTTGTCATCATAAGAAAGGGAGAAATTTTTTTATCGTAGGTTTACTCCCACATTGCTTTTGATGATAACAAAACTTAATTGAACTAATAACTTACAAATATAAAGTATTTAAGATATTTCACCTTCAAGAGCATCTCAAGGTCAAAAGCTTCGAAGCCAAAAAGAAGACCTCAAGCACAATTGAAGAACATCTCTTGAAGAAACATCCACAAAGAAGATGACAATGAGAAGACCTGAGTTCAAGCATCAAAGACAAACATTTAAAGTAAGTCAATTTATGTAAGAGAGCATTCTAATTTCTATTCCTTAAGCACTTGTGAGATCGAAGCTTTAAGATTTAAATTGCATATAGACATGTTTAGAATCATCATACACATCACTTAGAAATATGTTAAATCACTTAGAGAGATATTCCCATGTTGTATAAAATATACATTTTTAGTCTGGCATTGGAATGATCGATCACTCACTCATCGTGATCGATCATCTAGAACTGTGCAGGCCAAAAATATAAAACATGATCTATCAATTGTAGTCAATTGATCGATCATCCATGACATGGCCATTTCATCCTATAACGAATGATCGATAATCCGTCATTGATTGATCAATCATATCTTTCCAGGAAAGTATAATTTACATGGAATGATCGATCATCCCTCCAGATTGATCGATCAGTCAAAACCTTGTCAGTAAAGGACTTCAAGCATGATCGATCAAATAAAAATTCACTGATCGATCATGCTTGTAATGCACAGCCAGAGGGAATCTTGATTGATTGATCAACTTAACTTTTCTGAACCAATGGTAATATATTGACCAATCAGTCCATCGATCAATAAGTCACTGTCTGACAAAAAAATAGTCATTATGATCGATTAGTCATTTACCAGTGGCCCGGTTCGAGTTTTTCAAATGAGAAAATAACGGCTAGTTTGAGTTGAGGAGACTATGAATACCCCCACCAAATCATGAGTGAAGAAGTGAATGAGCATTAATTGGCATATCCTCAAGCCACAAATCTTTATCTCACAAATTCACACCAAAAGTGCTTTAAAGAGAAAGAGAGAGAGTCTTACCTTTGAAAATCTTCAATCTCTTTCAATTATCCTTGCATGCATCATAGCACAATCTTCTTATTCATTCCACAATGTGCTACAAAGGAGGAGGCAACTTGAATCTCTCAAGGAGAATTATATCTCCAAGTAAGGGTGCAATTTTTTTCCTTTCTTTTCATGAATTTGTGAAAGGTTCATCTAGAATCCGTTAATCTAGAAGGAAAGGCCTAGCTAGAGCTAGAATCAAATAACAATATCTTGGGGAGATTGACTTGTGTAAAAATCATATATTGAGTTAAACATGGCCAAAGAGAGCCAAATCTCTTTGTAGTTTTCCAGCTGTTAGAGCATAATAGTGAAATTTTTCCCAAACATGGGTTCTTGTGCGGTGACTACCACTAAGGAAACATCAAGAACAAAAAAATTGTTTTGTCCCTATGGCGTGTGCATGTTATTTTTTCATTGAATTTCTTTAATGCATGCCCTCCCTTCTTGAGAAGCCACCTTGGCCAATATCTTAGGCTTTACCATCTTAATTCAAGATTTGTGAGATTTTTTACTGTGAGAGTCATGTAAGAGTCTTCCAGACCTACTTTTCAACACTAATTTATAATCTTACTTGGTTGTTGTAAAAAATCAGGACTTATCTCTTTAGTCAGACCCTCATTTAATGATGTGTGTGCAACAATGCTTAGGATACCAGTTAAGTAAACTTCTCCTCCAATTGATCAAGTTGTGAATTTAGCATTGTTCTGCTAAGGGAGAGGGAGTAAAAATTCTGGTAGAGGAAAAGGAAGAGGTGGCAAGTCATATGGTGAAGGCAGAGGAAGAAAAGGTAGTGAAACCTATTGAATTAAGGATCCTTTGTCCATAATTCCGAGCAAGATAAAGAAGAAAGAAAAAGAAGAAAAGAGAAGAAGAGCTCTCTGGTAGAGAGAAGAAAAAATAAAAGAGCAAAGAGAGGTTGCGCCAAGCAAAGAGAGAGAGGGAGAAAGTAACTCGAGAATGAGATGTGTAAGTTGATGAATTCCGAATTACAACTCCTCTATTTATACTAGAGGAGGAGGTAGAGTCCTTATACAATTAATCCTAATTACATTCCAACTCTAACTCTCTAAGATAAGTCTATCCAAACCAATCTACTAGAAAACTAATATGATTTGAACTAGGACTCTTTCTTCATTCACGTGAATATAAGGGAGAAGGCCAGCTTGTGGCCTTATCCTTGTAAGTCCCTCATGATCTTCCAGCTCATCTTGATAAGGTTGACAACTCGTGAGATATTTATGGTCCCACTTGATCTTCAAGTCTTCTAACTCAATTCAGTTTGTGCTTCTTAATTCCTTAACTCGTGCTTGCTTGGGTGAGGAATGTCCTTGGTTTCCCACGTCCTCATTGTGGGTCCCACTAGCTCAAGCACCATGGTGGGTCCCGTGTTGTACAAAACCAACCCTAATTCATCTACCATTGGCCAACAAAGAAAGTGTACATTTTGTGGTATGAATAATCAACTAATTGATAGATGTTGGAATTTACATGAAAACCAAGATTATTTTAAGGCCAATTAGGCCTCTACCATATCAACTCCCAATGAAGTGTCTAGTGAACCCTCAAATGAGAAGACACTATTAGAAGAAGACTTTGCTTTATTTCAGAAGTTCAAGAATATGATGGCAACTCCTCAGAATGCTACTACAACCGCTATTGCGACTACAAGTGCGTTCTCCTTGGACTCAAGTTTTAGTGGTAACTCTTCATCTTGGATTATTGATTTAGGTGCCTCTAAACACCTCACTGGCCACACACATAAGCTGTCAAATGTGTCACCATGCACTATGAACTGGTTTGTATCCATTGCAGATCTTTCCCAAACAAAAATTCAAGACATTGGTACAACAACTTTGTCTCCATCTCTCTCACTTAACTATGTTTTACTTGTACCTCAATTTCCTCTTAGTCTTATTTCTAAAAAATAATTAAAAAATGACTTAATTGCTTTGTTATCTTTTTTTCATCTCATTGTATTTTTAGGACATCAAGATAAAGCAGGTGATTGGTGGAGGTCGTGAGAGAGGAGATCTTTATTTTAGGGGGTTTAGTCAACATGACTCAGGACATGATCTTCATGCGCATTACTCAGTTCATGTCCTGATGTCGTTAGGGAGTGCCAAACTTCATGTTATGTACATGATCATCCATAAATCAGGAGTTCATGTCCCAAGAGTAAACGACGGAAAGTGCTTTCCGCCCGATTTTGAGAATCATGTACATGACTCACGCGTGGGGATCTCTTTGGCGCACCCCTCTCTCGTTCCCGCAGCCCTATCTCATTCCTGCAGCTCTATCGTCTCCCTAAACCCCGAGCCCTCTGCTCCCTCTCTCGTCTCCACTGTCCTTCTCCGCTCTCCCTCTCTCCGCTTTCCCTCTCTACGGCTTCTCCCTCTCAACCTCCATTGTAGAGTACGGGAAATCGAGAGGCTTTGCGATGGAGGTCAAGAGGGAGGGAGGCCTTCCTCCCTCGACAACGACTTCTCTTCTCTCTCGGTGTTCCTCTCTCATTCCCGCAGCTCTATCGTCTCCCTAAACCCCGAGCTCTCTGCTCCCTCTCTCGTCTCCACCGTCCTTCTTCGCTCTCCCTCTCTCCGCTTTCCCTCTCTACGACCTCTCCCTCTCGACCTCCATTGTAGAATACGGGAAATCGAGAGGCTCTGCGATGGAGGTCGAGAGGGAGGGAGGACTTCCTCCCTCGGCGACGACTTCTCTTCTCTCTCAGTGTTCCTCTCTTCTCTCTCCCCGCCCCCCTGCCCACCCCCCCTCCTCGGCGATCCTCCCTCTCCTCTCCCTCTCGACCTCCGTGGCAGAGCACGGGAGGTCGAGCTTCTCGGCCTCCCTCTCTTCTCCCTCTCAACGTACCGTCGAAGCGCCGCCTCTATTGGTGTTGCCAGCCACCGTCGCCATTGCCCACTGGCCTGTCGCCGTCGCCGTTGCCCACTGGCTTGTCACCGTCGCCGTCACCATTGCCCGCTAGCTCGCCACTGAGGAAGACGACGATGGTTTAATTTTTCCTAAGTTAGGAAAAATTAAACTATCGTCATAAAAATCATTAATATATAAATTTTATTTATAAAAATAATTATTGTTATTTATTTAATATATTTATTTTATAATTACTATATTAAAATAGTGATTTAATAGTCATAATTAAAATATTGTTAAAATAAATTTTTGATAAATTATTTTGGCATAATTATCTGATTGCTATAGTTAATTAAACCAATGGTTTTAAATTTTGTGATAATATATTATTAATTAATAATACATAAAATATGTACAAATATATAGTGTGCTAAAGTTATGATTAGGTCAATTTTTTCTCTTAAATTATTTATTTTTAGGTTAAAGTATATCATATGTTATTAATAAATTAATTACTTAACGTATTACTTTCGTTTTTGTTATTTATAACGTTATTTATTTATTATTTTTAATTAATCATGTGCATATTTCATTGGCTCATGTAATTACCATATTAATGCACAATAAAATATCTAATTCAATTAATACATATATTAATATATGTAATTATACATTAAATAACTTATTCGTGTAGTAATAATGGTTGTTTTACCTAATTTGGGGTTTAAGGATTATGTTGTAATTAAGTGTACTGTAAGGGTTTAGGGATTCTCTTGTTTTTTATGTTTTTCTCATGTTGGGGCACTAACACTGGAAATTGTTTTCCAGTGCACATGAAGTCGTCAATACTAACACCAAGTGCGAAGATGATCTTCATGTACATGACTGACATGATCTTCATGTTGGACATGAACTTGATCTTCAAAAATCCATTTGGGGGACTAACCCCCCCTTTATGGATCCTTCAAGCTTGACAATTGTAGCAACTATAAACACAGAGGCTACCAAATCACACAATAGGCTAAGCCATCCTTCTTTACCGAATTTGAAGTTATTAGTTCCTTCCCCTAGTTCTCTTTTTACATTGTTATGTGACTTTTGTGAGTTTGAAAAAAATTAAAGAACCATGTTTCAGCCCAAGCAAAACAATATTATTTTTAGTCTATTTTCTTTAATTCATTTTGATGTGTAGGGACTAGTTAATGTCCCAAATATTTCTGTAACTAAGTATTTCGTGATTTTTGTTGATGACCATACAAAAGTTACATGGTTATAATGGATGAAAGATCGGTCAGAACTATATTTGATATGTTTTATATGGTGGCGACTCAGTTTCAAAAAAAGGTTCAGGCATTCAGATCAAATAATGTAAAGGAGTATTTCTTTTCTCAGTTTCAATCCCTCTATTATAAAAGGGGAATTATCCATCAGTCTTCATGTGTTTACACCCCACAACAGAATTGTGAGTCTGAATGAAAAAATAGACATCTAGTTGAAGTTAGCTGGACAATCATGCTCTCTATGAATGTCCCACAATTTTATTGGCCTTATGCAGTTCTTATAGCTTATTTTTTTAATTAACCGGATGCCATCTAGTGTCCTACAAGGTCAGAATCTTTCTCTAAATTATTTCATGATGTATCACCCTTTTCATGAACACCACATGTCTTTGGATGTACCTCCTTTGTTCATAATATGGAGCCTCATCGGAATAAAATTTCTCCCAAAGCCATTAAGTGTATTTTCTTGGGGTACTCAAAAACATAGAAAGGGTATGTATGTTACTCACCAATCCTATAGAAAATAATCATTTCTACTGATGTCACATTTTTTGAGGACCACCCATACTTCTCAACTAGTTCTCCTCCTGGTTTTACACCATCTGCAAATATCAATCCAAGTGTGCCCGTTGATCACCAACTTCCACAAGATGAGCAACAACATGAGGACACTCTCTCACCTTCTATCGACCACTCACTTGTGCAATCTCTTGATGCTCATGAGGTAAGTTCTCCTCCATCCTCTCCAATTATGTTTGGTCCATCATATCCTATCACCCTTCGAAAAAACCCACAAACCACTACTATTCAACCACTCTCCATACTTACTCCCACTCTCCAATTATATCTTCCACCCATCGGTTATCTTCCAGCCGTGTTTCACTTTTGTTTGTCGCCTCATCTTCTCATGTTCCTAGTACTTATGCAGAGGCCTCAAAAGATCCAAGGTGGAAAACTACCATGGATGAAGAGATCCAAGCTATGTATAAGAATTGCACCTGGGATTTGACATCTCTCCCAGCCACCAAGAAGGCTATAGGGTGCAAGTGGGTATTCACACTGAAGTATAATCTTGATGAGATTTTAGTTGCGAAGGGTTATACGTAATCTTATGGGATTGATTATGATGAGGCATTCTCTCTCACGGCCAAAATGAATTTTTTTCAAGTCCTTATATCTCTTGCGGCTAATTTTAAATGAGCTTTATATCAGTTGGATGTAAGAAGTGCTTTTCTACATGTTGAACTCTCAAAAGAGGTATATATGATTCAACCACCTTGTTATGTGGTTGAGGGTGAGAAAGTATATTGATTGAAAAAGGCCATCTACGGGCTCAAACAATCTTTTTGGGCTTGGTTTGATAAGTTCACCAGTGTTGTTAATTGGCTTGGGTTCTAGATATGTGAAAGTGATCATTTTGTATTTATAAAAAATACCACTCAAGGGAAGATTCTCATGAATATCTATGTTGATGACATTAATATTACGAGCAATGATTATATTGGTATTCATCCAGTCAAGGACTTAAAAAGGGAGTTCCAAAAAAAAGACTTAGAACTCCTCAAATACTTCTTGGGTATAGAAGTCCTTCAATCCAATCATGGCATAGTCTTGTCACAAAGGAAACATGTTCTTGATTTGATTCAAGAAACAGGAATGCTCGGGTGTAAGCCAATTGACACACCTATGGAGCCTAATGTTAAACTCAGTGTTGAAGGTGGTAGTGAGGTTGAAGTTGGGCGATTTCATAGGTTAGTTGGAAAACTTATTTATCTTGCAGTCACATGAGCGAATATATCCTATTTATTAAGGGTTATCAATCAATTCATGCTTCGATTTCAGCAATCTCATTGGATAGCATTGGAAAGGATTCTCTGGTACTTCAAGAAAAATCTAGGACAAGGGTTATTTATTTAAATGCCATGGACATACTAATATTGAGGGCTTTCTAGATGTAGACTGGGTTGGCTCTCTAGATGAAAGGAAATTCATCTTTGGATATTGTGCGATAGTTGGAGGGAATTTAGTCACATGGATAAGTAGGAAACAAAAGTGATGGCAAGGTCAAGTCTATGGCACTTGCCAAATCCTTCATGATTGAGCTAGGTTTCTGTATAACAAAACCCATGCAACTTCATTGTGATAATCAAACTGTTATTCTGTAACTAATCTAGTGTTTCATGAAAGAATAAATCATATTTGAGATAGCTTGTCACTTTGTTCAGGAAAAGTTGCAAGCTGGTGTGATTTCCATGCAGTACATCCTATCCAAGAATCAACTCATAGACATCTTTACAAAGGCCATTGCTGAAAAAGATCTATGAGAGATATGTTCCAAGTTGAGAATCTTTGATGTTTTCTCACCAGCTTGAGGAGAAGTGTTGAGGAAGATAGTGGCATTATACGTAATTAAGTTTGGGTGAGTAGCATGGGATGTAATTATATAATAACTTAAGTTATTTTTCTTTACTCTTGTATTAGGGTTTTTACCCTCACAAACTATAAATAAAAGTTGGGGGAGAGCTCAAAATCATGTTCTCATTATTCCCCTCTTGAAACTCTAATTTTCTCACACTTGTCCCCTCTTCTCTTCTCCCTACTCTCTTTTCTCTTCTCCTCTGTTCTCCCTCTTAAACCTATACCTTCTAGAGATTGAACCCTAGAATTTAACACTATAGCATCCCAAGCCAAGATCAAGACTTTCTTCTTCTTGTTCTTTGGATCTTTTCTTGAGGATGAGGTTCTTCCTTCTAAGTTTGGGCATTTGTTTCTTTTATGCCATGATTTACCACACTCAAAACAAAGATCAATTTTCTAAAAAGATTTTTCAATTTGAGTTCTAAATTGTCCTTTTCTAAAAAAATTCTTCTTTTTGTACATCCTTTGAAGATGTCTAGAGATGAAGCTCACCTCATCAGAGCCCCTTCACTGGTGACACTTTCAGCACTAGCTTGGGCCTTTAGATCAAGCATTTTTCTTTTAGGTCGCTCTTCCTCTAATTCTTGAGGTTCCATCTCATAAGTTAGAAGAATTCCTAGAAGCTCTTTCAAGCTCATTGTTCTAAAGTTAGCATTCTCACGAATGGTAGTCTTCCTCATGTCCCATGACTTTGGAAGTGCCTTCAGAAACTTGTCATTTTGCCTATAAAGGGACATCTCCTCTCCTTGAATGTTCAATTCATTTATGAGTGAACCTAGAGTGCATCTTAGCTATTGATTTGCCTAATTTTATTTTAAAATTTTCATATTGGACAATATATAAACTCATCCTTGAGTCCTTGACGCTGGTGGTCCCTTCATGTGTGACCTCCAATTTATCCCATATTTCTTTTGCGGTCTTACATGTGGAGACCCGATTAAACTCATTTGGTCCTAAAGCACAAAAAAATAAGTTGATGGCCTTGGAGTTATTTTGAGTTGCTCTTTACCTTCCCTAGTCAACTTAGTAAATTCCTTTGTGACAAAGATGTTATTCTCAAGTTTTTGAGCCTCAAATGGGCCATTCCAAATGTCCCAATCTATGGATTGGAGGAAGAACTCCATTCTTACCTTACAATACCCATACTTCACACCATTGAAAAGAGGGGGACGGTTGGCAGATTGTCCTTCGGGAAGGAGTAATTTATCTTGAGATGCCATCTTAATCGAATTTAAAAATCAAGTGAATTTTGACTCAAATCATGCTTTGTCCTGCATTGATACCAATTGTTTGCCTAAGTGGCTTTTCAAGAGGGAGTGAATCAATAATTAAATCAAATAAATATGCAAATAAAATAAGAAAAAAATCAATCACCAAAAATTGAACACCAAATGTTTTGTTATTGATGCTCTTCTTTTGATATTCACTACCCAAGAACCTGTACTTGAAAAATTCCACTAATAATAGCTCTATTATCTTGGAATTAAAAGAAAGATATTTCAACTCTTCTTCTAACCCCGCGTATGCTCAAATACACGATCACAATTTAATCTCCCCAGAGATTAGCTAGATTCTAGCTATAGCCAACCCTTTATATCTAGATTTATCAAGGTCCTAGATGAACTTATCAGAAAATAAAAAATACATGAAAGGTAAAAGTTACACCCATTTAATTGGAGAGATACCCTTCTCCTTTGAGATTTCCAAGGTTCCAACTTTTGATGCACAATGGAGAATGTAAGAGCTTGACTAATGTGTATGCAAGATATGGAATGAGAAAGGAATGCAAGAATTTTGCAAAGTGTGGTCCTCTCTTTCTTAAAATTGTACTTAGGAAGGATTTTCAAATGATTGAGAGTAAAAACAAGTCGGTATGCCAATAAAAGCTCATTAACTTCTCAATAAGATCTTTGGTGGGGTATTTATAAGTTCCCTGAGACAAAATACACATTTTTTTCCTATTAATAAAAAGTTGAGTTTACATTGATCGATCAGTGTAAAGTGGTTGATTGAGCAATGGCTATTTTTATGTCATTATGTGGCTTATTGATCAATGGTAAAATTGATCAATATCTTCCATTGGGTCTGACATGTTATTTTGCTCGATCAATTAAAATTCCCACTGGCAAAGCATAACAAGTATGGTCGATTAATGACTTTGCTATGATTGATCATGCATTATGTCCCTGATTAGAAAATCTTTTTATGATTGATCAGTCACTGAAGTTGATCAACCAATCAACATGAATTTTATTTGCCTGATAGTATTGATCGGTCAATGCAATTGGGTTGATCGATCATGCTTTATAACACAATTTTGCCATGTTCTGAATGATCAATCAATTGACCTTGGTTGATTGATCATACTTTATATTGTTAGGAATTAAACACCCTAATTCCAAACTAACGGGAGTAATAATAATAAACATGAAAGAAGGGAAAAATAAGCACAAAAAAGCACAAGAAGATTTATATAGGTTCGCCTCAAGGTGAGATTACGTCCTATTTTTCGCCACTGCAATAATCTACTATGAAGATGAAATACTTTACAAGAGAAAGCCACACTTACATGTGTTTCTCTCTAACCTCTAGGGCTGCAACTCGAGATGCTCCTTGTATTAAGATGATCAAAACCCTAATAGCAGCACCCTCAATTATAAAGAGAAAATTAGGGCAACCGCATTATAAGAGAGAAATTCTCAAACTTCTCTTAATGAAATAACAATTAATATATCATGGGATGAGCAGGGGCTCCGCCCCCCTTCCAACCCCCACGACAACTTGACCACACAGGTCGATCCACGACCAACTCAGTGTAGGGCATTAATTAGGCTCCACAACTTAACAACCTCCCACTTGAAGACTAATCCATCATCCATATCTCCTCTGCAACGACAACATCTTCTCAATCCTCAGAGAGAAGTCCAACAAAAGTTGAACACAACTTCAGTTTCTCGATCGTAACAGTCATTGTCGACATATCTGCTGGATTCTGACTTCCTTGAATCTTCTCAAGATCTAAGACTCCATCCTCTAGAGTCGATCGGATGAAGTGATAATGCACCTATATGTACTTTGTTCTGGCATGATAAACTAGATTCTTTGCTAAATGAATATCTCTTTGACTGTCACAATACTAATTCTTCCCAGAATGACTGTAACCATATGATTTCTTTGCTGGCTTCGATCACGGCAATACATTCTGTCTCAGTAGTGGAAAGAGCAACTATCTTCTGCAACTTAGAGACCCAACTAACCGTTGTACCACCCAACATGTATACATATCCAATCGTACTCTTCCTGCCATCAATGTCTCCACCCATGTCAGCATCTACATAATCCGGTAATCCCAAGTCTAACTTTCTGAAACATAAGGCTGAGTCTACAGTGCCTCTCAAATACATGAGAATCCATTACTGCTTCCCAATGTTGTTTACCCGAATTACTCATATATCTGCTCACAACTCCCATTACGTGAGCTATGTCTAGTCTAGTACACACCATGGCATACATGAGACTGCCAATAGTAGAAGCATAAGGTACATTGGTTATGTTGACTCTCTCCTGTTCTATAGAAGGTGACTGCTCCTTAGATAGCCTAAAGTGACTAGCCAAAGGAGTACTCGCAGGGTTTGCATCATTCACGTTGAACCTGCTTAGCACCATCTTCACATATTCTTCTTGTGACAGTTTCAAGACATCAACATCTCTAGTAATCCTCATCCCAAGGATTTGTTTTGCAGTTCCCAAATCCTTCATTGTAAACTTCTTGGACAACTCCCTTTTCAACTTATCTATTTCTTGTTTGCTAGCACTTACTATCAACTTGTTGTTGTGGACTCAATAGCACACCGAGTCACACAACGAAGGAGGCAACAATAACTCACTCAATAGGATTTATTTCTTATACTACTTTGAGTAGGATTTATTTCTTATATTGTTTTAAGTAGGAGTTATTTCTAATTACTTTATTTGTAGGGGCATTATGGGGAATTATTATAACCCTAACCCTAAAACTCCATGACGTGATCTATTTAAGGGAAATGAATGAATGAAATAGGTAAGCTTTGAGATTTTAGAATAACCTAGTCTAAACAGGTTGAGATCACCTCTTGATCTCGAGTTTAGGGTTTACTCAAAAAATCCAACCTATCTTTCACCCTCCATTGCCATCCATCTTCACCCAAATTCATCCATCATCATCCATACTAAGAAGAGGAGGTTTGTCCTCCTTCTCGGCAACAGCAGCAAGAGGGCCTCAATTCCTCCCTTAACGAGCAGAAAAGTGAGGATCTTCATCCTCATATCTTGAGCAATCTTGGTGCAACGTGGGAGCTGATCATAGCAACAAAGAAGAGGTAATAATCTATCCCAAACTTGTGCTTCAAGTTAATTCAGAAAGTAGGATTACACTCTTAGCTAGACAAGCAACAAAGGGGGCCAAACCCTCTTTGCCGTGAGCAAGAAAAGAGGGTAGCTTGCTCTAGAAAGCCCAGCGTTGCTGTGGGGGTATCCTACCTATCATAGCAACTTGGTAAGACCATCAAAAGAGGAGCTTTCCTCCTGGCCGAGCACTGTTCAAAGACAAAAACTCCTATACAGACCCTTGACGTGAAGCGAGTTTAAATTATGAGTGCTGGAGTCTCAAGTTCCAAGCCGTGTTACTCGATCCATAATCCGGGACTGTAACAACTTGGTATCAGAGCAGGGTAACATGGGGGATAATAACAACAATGAAGAAATCCAAATCAGGATACAAAAGATAGAAGATAGCCTTGAAACAGCACAACCAGTGTTGGGGAAGGTTTTTGGTTTGGAAGAAGAGATGAGCCGAGTCACGAGCATACTAACAGAGTTGAGGGCAGAGAGACATCAGAGTTAAGAGGTGAGAGAGGTTGCTCAACCATATCACAGAAGAGGGAAGCAGTGGCCTGGGCGCATTGCTGTCCAAGGACCCCAGCATGGAGGCACAGTTCTAAGGTACACCAAGTTAGAGTTTCCCTCTTTCAATGGTTCAATTGATCCCTTAATTTGGTTGCATAGATGTGAATTTTTTTTTTTGAACCAAGGGACTACTGAATGGGGTAAGGTGGAACTAGCCTCTCTCCATATGACAGATGAAGCCATGTTATGGGTTACTCAAGTAGAGAAAGAGAGACCAAAAATGACTTGGGGAGAATTTAAAAATCTATGCACAATTAGATTTGGCCCTCCAGCCAACAACAACCCCCTTGGAGAGTTAGTCCTATTGAGACAAACTAGTTTGGTGGAACAATATCAAAAACTGTTCCAGGAAAAGTTGGCTCGTGCTGGTGAGAGGGTATTGGTTGAATAGCATGTCTCCCTATTCACAGTAGGTCTCAATGAGTATTTACGGCTAGAGGTAGAACTCCTTATGCCTACGGATTTAGCTCATGCAATGAATATGGCCCGAGCAATGGAACAACGACAACAGTTGCAACAACGTAAGCCGGGTTGGTCGGGTGAGAGGAACACTTCCTCCATGTGGCAAGGGCACCGCTATAATTCATCTTAGGGAGCATCTCCAACAGCACCATCCAGACACACTCCGACTATGACTTGGGTAGCCAATCCCCGCCCAGGTAATTCCCTACCTAGCTTTATAAAAAAATTGACGAGTGCGGAGAAGGCAGAAAGGCGGTCTAAAAATTTATGTTATAAGTGCGATGAGCAGTATCGGGTAGGACACCAATGTAAATAATTATTTTGGCTCACGGTGGAGGATTCAGAGGATCTAGAGGAGCCAGAGGATATTATCGAGGAGGAACCACCAGAGATATCTTTGCATGCTATTATTGGGCAAAAATCGCCTAATACAATGCAAGTCTGAGCTCATGTCAACAATCGAGAACTGGTGGGACTAGTCGACTCGAGGAGTACACACAATTTTCTGAGTTTGACAGCCGCACAACATCTCCAGCTCCAGATACACACTCATCCGACAACCACTGTCACAACGGTCAATGGCGAGAAGGTCCCTAGTTATGGGATTAGTAAGGCGGTAACTTTTTCCATTGGCTCTACTTCGTTTAATGCTGAATTTTTTGTTATTCCCCTGGTGGGATTTGATATGGTATTAGGCATTAAATGGTTACAAACGTTGGGGGCCCATTCTGTGGGACTTTTTGGCTTTAACCATAAGCTTTGATTTGGCCGGAAGTTGGGTGCTCTTACAGGGCTGTCAAGTGGATAGGGCCCACCGCATGCACACTTCGTAGACACAGGATCAGCCTAACAGTACTAGTGATGGTCTGGTTGAGGAGTTCTCTGACCTCTTCTAGGAGCCTTAGGGTTTGCCTCCCCTGAGGCACTGTGCCCACATGATCTGTCTGAAACCAGGATTTGAGGTAGTGGTCGTGCGACCATACCGTTGCCCACACCTTCAGAAGGATGAGATACAACATTAGTGCCAGAAGATGTTGAAACAGGGTCTTATTAGTCCCAGTCGCTCCCCGTTCTCTTCACCCGTCTTGCTTGTGAAGAAACATGATGGGACATGGAGGTTCTGCATGGATTATCGGGTGTTGAACGTGCACACAGTAAAAGACAAGTTTCCGATTCCTGTAGTAGATGAGCTCCTGGATGAGTTACATGGGTTGTGGTTATTCACTAAACTCGACCTCCGTTCGGGATACCATCAGGTCCGGATGCACCCCTCTGATATCGAGAAGACGGCGTTCCGCACGCACCATGGCCACTTTGAGTTCGTCGTCATGCCATTCGGGGTTATCCAATGCACCCTCAACTTTTCAAGCTTTGATGAACGAGGTATTTAGCCCCTATCTTCGAAAACTTGTTCTTGTATTTTTCGATGATATTTTGATATATAACAAGTCGGTTGAAGAGCACTTGGCACACTTGAAGATTGTTTTCGACTTGTTACGAGCACATCAGCTCTATTTGAAACATTCCAAGTGTGTTTTGCGGCTTCACATGTGGGGTATCTGGGACACATTATCTCACATGAGGGGGTTACGGTGGATCCTGAGAAGATCCGAGCTATTCACGAGTGGCCGCAGCCACAGTCGTGTTCTGCATTATGGGGTTTTTTGGGTCTTGCGGGCTACTATCGCAAATTTATTCAGAACTATGGGCCAGTGGCAGCACCATTGACCAGTCTACTCAAGAAAAATTCCTTTATTTGGAATGAGGAGGCCACCACGTTGTTTGTGGCACTCAAAGATGTCCTCGCATCTGCGCCAATATTACAACTTCTCAACTTTGATGAATTGTTCGTCGTAGAGTGCGACGCTTTGGGCGTGGGCATTGAAGCCGTTTTACAGCAGTTGGGCCATCCTATTGCGTATTTTAGCAGACAGTTGGCAGTCCATCATCACAAGCTAGCAGCCTATGAGTGCGAATTGATTGGGTTGGCCAAAGCGGTCCAACATTGGAGGCCATATCTCTGGGGCCAGGCTTTTCTCATACGCACGGATCACTACAACCTTAAATTCCTACTAGAACATTGTTTGACGACGTCGCCATAGCAGCACTGGATCAGTAAGTTGTTGGGGTTTGAATTCTCGGTAGAATATTGTGCGGGGAGATTAAATAAGGCAGCAGACGCCTTGTCACTATTTTGAGGATCAACAGTTGGTCTATTCAATCAGCTAACCGAGATTTCTCATTCTGGACTTGGTGAGAGACGCACATGCCACTGACCTTGCACTATAGGAACTGCATCAGAAGATTTTGGAAGGGACAATGAATTCGAAGTGGTCCATCCAGGATTCACTTATTTATTACAAGCAGCAGATTTTCCTTCCACCTGAGTCCGAGTTGATTCCAGCTATTCTCTCGGCCTACAATGACAGTACACATGAGGGGATACAGAAGACCTTGCACTGAATTCGAGCTGATTTTTACTGGCAAGCCATGAAACCCTCTATTGCGATTTATGTGGGCGAATGTCAGGTATGCCAACGCAACAAAGCCGAGCACTTGAGTCCAGCCGGTCTTCTCCAGCCTCTGGCCCTTCCTAAGCAGGTTTGGGCCGACATTTCGATGGATTTTGTGGAAGGCCTACCCCTGTCCTCCGGCAAATCCGTACTTTTCATGGTGGTTGATAGATTCTCCAAGTACGAACATTTTATACCGCTGGCTCATCCGTATACAGCAACATGGGTTGCTCAGACTTTCCTGGAGCAGATAGTCCGCTTACATGGCATTCAAGAATCCATTGTGAGTGACAGAGATGCAGTTTTTACGAGCACCTTTTGGCGGGAACTATTTTGCTTTAGTGGGACGAAATTGAAGTTCTCCTCTGCATATCATCCACAGATAGACAGGCAGACAGAGGTGGTGAACTGCACCATCAAGATGTATCTACGGTGCTTGGTGGGGGATCGTCCGCGGCAATGGGTTCAATGACTTCTATGGGCCGAATATTGTTACAACACTTCATTCCACTCCGCCTTGCAATCCACTCCTTTTCGGGTTATATATGGCCGGGATCCACCTCACCTTCTCTCGTACAACCCAGGGTGCACCCACGTGGATGCGATTGATCAGGCGCTCATAGACCGGGATCTACTGCTACAGAATATCACAGAACAGCTATGACGCACCCAAGATCGGATGAAGGATGTCTACGACAAAGGCCACCATGAGGTCTCTTTTGAGGTTGGGGAGTATTTGTGGCTGTGGCTCCAGCCCTACCATTAGCAGTCTCTTGTGGGACCTCCACGTCATAAGCTCTCTCCTTGATTTCCCGGGCCGTTTCCCATTCTTTGACACATGGGACCAATCGCCTATCAGCTCAAATTACTGGACACATCCAAAATTCATGATGTGCTTCATGTCTCTCTTTTGAAGCTGCATTTTGGAGCACAACCTACATCCACTCCATTCCTACCACCGGTTGATAATGGCAAGGTTATTCTTAACCCAGCTGCGGTGTTACGCGCGCGGCTGACCAATGACCATTGGGAGATTCTCGTTCAGTGGACGGACACTGACCCCGACGCTCCAACATGGGAACGTGTGGACATCTTCAAACAAGTCTACCCAACTTTTGAGCTTGAGGACAAGCTCTTTCTCCATGTGGAGGCAGATGTTGTGGACTCAATAGCACACTGAGTCACACAACGAAGGGGGCAACAATAACTCACTCAATAGGATTTATTTCTTATATTACTTTGAGTAGGATTTATTTCTTATATTGTTTTAAGTAGGAGTTATTCTAATTACTTTATATGTAGGGGCATTATGGGGAATTATTGTAACCCTAACCCTAAAAATCCATGACATGATCCATTTAAGGGAAAGGAATGAATGAAATAGGTAAGCTTTGAGATTTTAGAATAACCTAGTCTAAACAGGTTGAGATCACCTCTTGATCTCGAGTTTAGGGTTTACTTCAAAAATTCAACCTATCTTTCACCCTCCATTGCCATCCATCTTCACCCAAATTCATCCATCATCATCCATACTAAGAAGAGGAGCTTCCTGCCCCTTTTCCAAGCCCAAAGAGGAGGTCTGTCCTCCTTCTCGATAGTAGTAGCAAGAGGGCCTCAATTCCTCCCTTAATGAGCAGAAAAGTGAAGATCTTCATCCTCATATCTTGAGCAATCTTGGTGCAACATGGGAGCTGATCATAATAGCAAAGAAGAGGTAATAGTCTATCCCAAACTCGTGCTTCAAGTTAATTCAGAAAGTAGGATTGCACTCTTAGCTAGAGCAGCAACAAAGAGGGCCAAACCCTCTATGCCTTGAGCAAGAAAAGAGGGTAGCTTGCTCTAGCAAGCCCAGCGTTGCTGTGGGGGTATCCTACCTATCACAGCAACTCGGTAAGACCATCGAAAGAAGAGCTTTCCTCCTGACCGAGCACTGGTCAAAGAGAAAAACTCCTATACAGACCCTTGACGTGAAGTGAGTTTAAATTCTAAGTGCTGGAGTCTCAAGTTCCAAGCCGTGTTACTCGATCCATGACCCGGGACCGTAACACATGTCATCAAAATGTAGTAGTAGAATAATGTATGAGTCATCAAACTTCTTCACATAACATCAATGATCCACCTGGCACCTCAAGAAACCATTACTACTCATAAAAGTGTCAAACTTCTAATGCCACTGTCTTGGAGCTTTTTTAAGACCATACAAGCTCTTTTGATGTTTGCACACCATTTTCTCCTTTTCTTGTGCTTTTAAACCCTATCGCTGTATCATGTAAATTTCTTCCTCCAAATCACCATGAAGAATGGTTGTCCTTTATATCCAACTGCTCTAAGTGCAAGTCTTCATTTGGCACTAGTCCAAGTATTGTTCTAATAGTAGTCAATTCACTATTGGAGAGAAAATCTCAATGTAGTCAATGCCTTCTTTTTGTTGAAAGACCTTTACTAACAATCTTGCATTGTACGGCTTGCAACCATCATGTTTGTCTTTTATTCGGTACACCCATTTATTCTGCAAGGCCTTCTTTCCTTTTGGTAGCTCGGTCAACTGCCATGTTTGATTGGATAACAATGAATCCATCTCATCCTGCATGGCCATATCCCACTTGGTTGATTCATCAACTTACAAGTCTTCGTCATAACTCTCTGGTTCACCTTTATCAGTCAACAAAATATAATTAAATGCAGGGGCGTACCTCTGTGGTGGTCTTCTAATTTTGGCAGATCTCATGAGTTCAGTCACAGGAATATTCTGATTTACTTCTGGGGGTATGTTCTCCTTGTCTTTTTGAGTAATATTCTCCATCTCAATAGCTAGAAGATATCTCAACTGAATCATTTTAGACTTATTGGCTTCATCACTTGTGCTCTTAGACTATGTTCTCAACTTGTCTTTATACAAGGCACCTTCATTGAAGATCACGTCCTTGCTCCTGATAACCTTACAACTTTGGTCATCCCAGAAGCGATAACCAAACTCGGTACCACCATATCCAATAAAGAAACATAGTTTAGATTTGGCATCAAGTTTACTTCTAGCAGCAGAATCAATATGAATATAAGAAACACAACCAAACACTTTCAAGAAAGAAAGGTTTACCTCTTTTCCGCTCCAGACCTCTTCTGGTATTTTGCAATCCAATGGTGTTGAGGGGCCTCTATTGATCAAATAGGCAGCAGTGCTAATAGCCACAGACTAGAACATCTTTGGCAATTCCGCATGTGATCTCATGTTCCTAGCATGCTCATTCAAAGTTCTATTCATCTTCTCAACCATACCATTCTATTGAGGTTTTCCAGGAATGGTCTTCTTCATCTTGATTCCATTATCGACACAGTATCGCTTGAAATCATCATCAATGTATTCTTCCCCATTATTTGACTACAAATACTTCACCTTCAAATCTATCTCATTCTCAACCATTGTTCTCCATCTCTTGAAGGTATCAAAGACATCAGATTTCTTTTTCAGGAAATAAATCCATACCTTTCTGCTTGCATCATTAATAAATGTCACATAGTAGTTAGAACCACCAAGAGAAGTAACAATTGAAGACCCCCACACATCTATGTGAACTAACTCCAATTTTGTTGTATTGTGCTCCTTTCCAGCCTTAGAAAAGCTAACCCTTTTCTGCTTGCAAAAAATACAGCCCTTACACAAACTGTTATTTATAGTTTTCAACCCTGGTAGCTTCCCTTTGGATTGAAGCACTTTCATTCCCTTCTCACTCATGTGACCAAGCCTATAATGGCACAAGTCAAAATCAGTAACAACATTAGCAACTGCAACCGTGTCTATGTAATTGGAAGTGATGTAAAGAGTTCCAGTTTTAACTCCTTGTGCAACAACCATAGATCCCATTGTGACATTCCAGGCAACACCATTAAAAGTCACATTATGACCTTCATCATCAAGTTGCCCTACTAAGATCAGCTTATGCATCAGTTTTGGTACATGTATCACCTTGTGAAATTTCCACACTTTCTCGTTTGACATCCTCAAACTGACATTGTTAATATCGACAATATCCAAAGGTTCTCCATTTGCAAGATACACCTTCCCATAGTCTCCAACAACGTAATTCTCCATTATCTCACGATGTGCGGTGGTGTGAAAAGAGGCTCCTGAAACTAACGCCCAAGATTCAATAGGGCTATCAACTGATAAGAGTAAAGCATCTTGTACCTCTTCAGTCACTGGATTTGCAACATCATTTTTCTTTTCATTCTTCTTTGGTTCTCTGCAGTTCTTCTTTATGTGACCAGACTTGCCACAATTCTAGCACTCCACATTCCTTCTGAATTATGATTTGCTTCTACCATTCCTTGACTGCCCTCAACTATTGCCCTTGTTGGAATTTCTCTCGAAATTCCTACCCCTAGTATCGACACTTAGGGCAGAATTAGATGTAGATGATTCTCCAGAATCCTTTTTATGAACTTCCTCTGCGAGAATGGTATCCCGAACATCATTAAATATCAAGTTCCCATTGCCTATAGAGTTGTTGACAACAATCGTCATAGTCTCCCAACAATTTGGCAGAGACGCCAAAAGAATTAAAGCACGAACCTCATCATCAAATTTAATTTAAACAAATGTTAATTGATTGATAATCGTTCTAAACTCATTCAAATGTGATGCAACTGATGTATTTTCTATCATCTTTAAATTGAAGAGTTTTTTTTTGAGTTGTACCTTATTATTTATGAAAGGTTTCTCATACATATCAGACATAATCTTCATCATCTCCACTGTGGTTTTCTTCAACGTCATGTTGTGAGCAATGTTCTTCGACAGTGTTAACCGAACTACTCCAAACACTTGTCAATCGAGGAGATTCCACTCATCATCATTTATACCTTCTGGTTTCATATCCAGAAGTGGTGCATGCAACTTTTTAGTATATAGATACTCTTCGATTTGCATCCTCAAGAACGCAAAATTCATGCCATCAAACTTGTTGATCCCTAGTGCCAATCCTTGTTCACTAGCCATTGCTCTCAATCATGAAACAAAGCTCCATACCACTTATTAGGAATTAAATGCCTTAATTCCAAACTAACGAGAGCAATAATAATAAACGTGAAAGAAGGGAAAAACAAGCACAAAAAAACATAACAAAATGTATACAGGTTCGCCTCAAGGTGAGACTATGTCCTATTTTTCGCCACTGTAGTAATCCACTATAAAAATGAAATATTTTACAAGAGAAAGTGCACACGTACAAGTGTTTCTCTGTAATCTCTCGGGCTGCAACTTGAGATGCTCCTTGTATTGAGATGATCAAAACCCTAATAGCAATGCCCCTCAATTATAAAGAGAAAAAAAATTAGGGCAACCATATTACAAGAGAGAAATTCCAAAACTATCCTTAATGAAATAACAATTAATATATCATGGACTAGGCTGGGGCTCGGTCCCCCTTCCAACCCCCATGGTGACCTGACTGCGCAAGTCGATCCGCGACCAACTCAGCGTAGGGCGTTAATTAGGCTCCACAACTTAAGATATATTTCTAGCAAGTGCACTTCTAGCTGATCAATCATTGGCAATTGTTGATCGGTCATTCAATGCCAATTAACTGTATGAATTTTTAAAGCATGAGAATTTGTGATCCTTAGTGATTTTAACATGTATGAAATGTGTGTATGTGTTGAAACATAAGATTCCATGATGTATAATTACAATAGAAGATGATTAAAGGGTGAGAAGAAGAGGAAAAGTTGTGAAGAGAAGATTTTAGGAGGAGAAGAGGAAGATTGACAAATTTCGAGAAAAGAGGAAGAATAATAGGGTTATGGACTTGTGTCCTAACCCTCCCCCTTAGGCTAAATTTATAGATGAAAAATATTAAAATATTACAATAATACCCCTAAAACTAAAACTAATTACATCAATTTCAAGAGACCCAATTGGCATAATATAACCTCATTCTTCCTCCTATTTTTTACCCAACATGTCTTTTCTCCTTTCCTTCATGGCGTAATCCATAGGACTCCAAAAATCAACATGTAGCACTTTGCATGATGCTTCCTGAAGTAATCAACATGTAGCACTTTGCATGATGCTTCCTGAAGTGGAGAGATTCCTAAACTGGCCATGGGGGTTCTTGTGAGGGTTTGGGAACCACTTATGAGGTTTTTAGACTTGCCACCTCCAGAACATAAGGGAGGCTGCTTTCTGCATTTGGTGAGCCCTTTCTTGGGCTACAATTGATCATTTTCCACACCATATCCATGAGAAGGTGGTGGTTGTACTTGTTTTTGTCCTACATTTAGCGGATAGTCTCAAAATGGCCTTTGCAAGCTTGACTTGACTGGTACATGCATGACAGGTGCTCTTCCCATGCATTACTTGACCATTTTAGTTGAGAAATAGTAAGATAACAAAGAGAATAGTGCACTTATAAGTGAGTGATAGCTACCTTAGTCAACATGTGCTTCTCTGGTGGTGGTGAAGGTTGCATGTTTGCATCCTCATGCTCTTTCAACTTAGCCTTTACCTTGGCATGAGTGTCCTCATGTTCAAAGAAGGTGCAGGGATAGCACATTTTTTACTTGTTTTGAGTAGAAAATGTCTTAAAGAGAAGGGAGAAGGATATTTTTTTATTAGAGGAGGCTAAGAAGAGGTTTGGAGGGGGTTGGGGTCATGCTTTTGGATAGGAAAAACTTGGGTGAGAAGTTAGGGAGGTTGGCAAAGAATTTTAGGAGAGAAAATAGGAAAATAGAGGATTTCAATAGTATTGCCATTTACTACTTCAGATACATATATCTCCCAGAATATAGTTCAATTTTTTAAATGGTTTATTGCTTCAAAAATCAGACTCAAAGAGCTTTAATTTTATGAATAAAGCTCTGACCTTGAACCTTTTTTGGCCACTTGATTATCCTGTAGCTTGACCCATACAGACTCCTATGAGGATATATTCTTATATAGATATCATATTGATGTAAACTTGTTGCAAAAAAAACTAGACTCAAATAGCTTTCTTTCAAGTATAATATTGCTACGTGGAATTAATTTCCTTTTGTGATGCTAATCTAATAGATTTTCCAGTTTATAGTCTAGCCGAACTGAGTATCAGTCTCTTTTGTTAGAAGGAGTGTGGGTTGTGGGATAGTCATGCAAAGGGTAGGAAATTGAAAGGGAAAGATAACTTCATAGAGGGATATATCTGAGTCACAATGAAACAAGAGTTCCTTCCACCTTCCAACTTCCACCTTCCACGCTTATTACATCTATTTATGTTACAATCCCGATTACAGGCTAGGATAGTAGAGCTTGTTTTGAGGACCTAGGTGACTTGAAGGCATGCTTGTAACCTTAAGCATAGGGTATATCAATATTACTTCATAGAGGGATATATCTGAGTCACAATGAAACAAGAGTTCCTTCCACCTTCCACGCTTATTACTTCTATTTATGTTACAATCCCGATTATAGGCTAGGATAGTAGAGCTTGTTTTGAGGACCTAGGCGACTTGAAGGCATGCTTGTAACCTTAAGCATGGATTGTTTATGATATGATGAACACTAGAAAGAGTATATCAATATTAATTCTCAATTAAGAAAGACTATATTACTTTAGAGAAGACCGCTTGAGAGAGACTTGACTTGAGAGACACTCCTTAATGTACCATTATTAGAATGCTTCACTCACTTACGATTAACATTTAAGATACTAGACTACTTAATACAAGATACTATAATTGACATAGGACTAGGGTACTTAAATAATCTCGAGAAGGATAACGATAACTAGCATTAGATTTTACGCATAGTGAGAATATTGGCCACATGTATCCCACCTACAATTACTACAAAATCTAACTAAATATATCACTAACTTAACAAGACAAAAGTAAAAAAAAAAAAGACAAAGGAATACAAAACTAATTTGTCTTAATTTTGCCAAGATTAAAACCTCCTTAGGAAGATATATACCCTTTAATTGGGGGCTGGCCACATGGGTGACCTTTATATCAATGGTCAAGAACCCTTGATTGGTCGAAGCCAATGGCTAGCCAAAGCTAAAAGGGTTTTGTATTGATAAGAGATAGATGATTAGAAGATTCTGAAACTCCCAATTTATAGATGGGAGAAAGGATCTAACTCTACAAATTCTCATGCCTGGGACTAAGAGCTGAGCAGGCCTTTGCTTAGGTAGCAAGCAAGATCTCCTAGAATTTCTTTGGCTGAGTTGGAAAAACTTCTAGAGCCTTCTTTGAACAACTCTACTCTTGCTTGGCTATCACCCCCTTCTAGGGAATTCACTAAGACTATTATGCACCTAGAGAAGTTGGTTCCTCCTCCAGAAACTTCGTTTAACTCTCTTACCCCTCCATGGTTGTGCCACTTATCTTGGCCCTGAAGTGACACTTTTGCCCTTCCTTCTTGGCTCCATTTGTTTGCTCCTCCTTGTTGGCCTTTCTTTTGACTGCAAGATCTATCCTTAAACTTATTTGACTCTCTAAAAACTTATGACTGGATCCTACTAGGCTCTTGTAGGTGCATAATTTTCTAACTACCCATTGTGGCCCATCTGACCTAACCCATGACACAATTGAGGTTCATGTTGAAGACTCAATAGCTCACCGAGTCACCCAAAGGAAATGGAAATGACTCACTGAGTTAATTACTTTTACTTTCATTTTTTATATTGCTTTTAAGCATAGTTTTTCATTAAGTATGTAAGGATACAAGTTGCAGGGGCAAAATTATCAATTTTAAGCCCTAAACTCTAATGATGTCAAACCCTATTTAAAGGGAAAAGAAATAGAAGTAAGGCAAGTATTGAATTAGGTTAAACAAAGTTTGGAGTTCTCCTTGAAAAACTCTTTGGGAGGTCTCTTTGACGAGCTCCAGGTATAGGTTTTCTCTTGATTTTGGGTTTATTCTTTCCCTTTTGAATTCTGTTTTGCATTGATCTTACCGAAGCCAAGGGGGAAGGTTTGTTCCCTGTTTCCAAATTGAATCAGAGGCTATAGCCTCTCCTACGTCCACAACAACAAGAGGGGGCTTCTCTCCCTCATTCCGAAAAAGGGTAAGGGCTTCCCAGCCCTATCTCGAGAGCAACCTCTAAGAGAGGTGCTTCAGCCTCTAATCCAGCGAGGAGCAGGATTAGAGACATATAATATCACAGCCGTGAGTAGCACCCCTTAGCCAAGAGGGTTCTAACCCCTCTTAGTAATGAACAACTAGGGAACCAGCCTTCCTGGCCGAGACCGAGAAAAAAAACTAAGTTGTAAGAAAAAAGACTTTTTTCATCTTTACCGAGAGTAGTAGTTCTATTACAATGTTGGATTCACAAATCCCACGCCGAGTTACTTGATCCAAGGCTAGGGACCATAACAACGTCGTATTAGAGTAGGGTAACACAAGGGAGCCCAACAATGGTGAGTTAAAAGAGTTGATGATCAGAGGGCAGTAGGCACAAGCAGAAACACAAGCAAATAATGAAAGAAAGTTTGCCCTAATCATGGAGAAGTTGGAACAATTTCCAAATATGAACCTCTATATTGATAGACTTCTGGAATGATGGGATATATTATGATTGGAAGAAACTCAACCCCAGAAAAAAAGGAGAGGACAACTCGCACAAGAGAGGGGGAGACTAGTTTACATGGCGAATTGCCTTTCCTGGCCAGACGGGAAACTTCAACCGAGGAGGCACCGTACCAAGGTATACAAAACTTGACTTCCCTATTTTTAATGGGTCAGATGACCCCTTGATTTGGTTACATAGGTGCGAATTTTTTTTTACCCATCAGAGAACATTAGAAATTGATAAGGAGAGACTGACAACCTTCCACATGCTAGATGAAGCACAACTCTGGTTTCGTCAAGTAGAGTTGGATAGATTGGTGCTAGATTGGGAAGAGTTTAAGGAATTATTCACTATACGGTTTGGTCCTCCAGCCCACAATAACCCCTTAGGGGATTTGGTGTTGCTAAGACAAAAAGGCCCAATGGAACTATATAAAAAATAGTTCCAAGAAAAGTTGGCACGAGCCAGTCTGATGATTCGTGTAGACCAGCAAGTCAATTTATTTACGGCTTGCCTTAATGAGTCATCAAGGTTAGAGGTGGAGCTCCATACACCGGGTGACTTAGTTCAAACAATGAATCTAGCTCGTGCATTGGAAACTCGACAAAAAGTTCAAAACAAGAGAACAACTTGGCAAGAGGACCAGAACACTTCCAATAGTTGGCAAGGAAGGCACAACACTAACCCTTAGATAACTTTTCCAGTAGGGCAACAGGTCAGAAATCATCCCATTACTACTCCTACAGCAGATACACAGCCTAGCAACCCACCCGCCCAGTATATTCGAAAGTTAACTAGTTTGGAGATGGCTGACCGCAAGGCAAAAAACTTATGTTACAACTGTGATGAACCATACAGGGCAGACCATCAGTGTAAAAGGTTGTTCTGGTTAGAAGTTGGTGAAATAACAAAATCACAACAGCTTGATGATCCTCCTATAGAAGATCCACCAAAAATTTATCTGCATGCCGTTACAAGCCAGAAATCCGCCAAAACTATGCAAGTCCTGACTTGAGTGATGGACCAGGACCTTGTCAGCCTTGTGGATTCGAGAAGTATAGATAATTTTCTCAATTTCACAGCTGCTCAACACCTTCAACTACAATAATTCCACACTCAACAACAACGGTTTCGACTACCAATGGAGAAAAAGTTCCTAGCTACGGCATCAACAAAAAAGTAAAATTCTCAATCGGTACGACTTCTTTCATTTAGAATATTTGTCATACCTCTAACTGGTTTCGATATTATTAAGAAATAGTCCCACATGGATTAGTGGATACAAAGATCTTGAGTTTATTAGGTGGGAAAAAAGTTTCCTAAGTGGCTAGTCATTTTAGGATAGGGCCTATGGCCCAAATTTAACATGGTATCAGAGCAAGTCACTCAGTATGTAGGCTTCACCTAAATTATCCACTTGTAGAGCCACAAAAGAGAGTGGATCTACAAATGAGGGGGAGTGTTAAGAAATAGTCCCACATGGATTAGTGGATACAAAGATCTTGAGTTTATTAGCTGGGAAAAAGGTTTCCTATGTGGCTAGTCATTTTAGGATAGGGCCTACGACCCAAATTTGATAGATATGGTATTGGGTATTAAATAGTTGCAAACCTTAGGGTCCTATTTTATGGGATTTTATTGCTTCAACTATGAGTTTTGAAACTGGCAGACAACAATTAATATTACAGGCAGTCACGTGTACAAGCCCAATCACATTCATACGCTTCACACACAAGACAATCCGGACAGCAATATAGAACATCTCTAGGATGAATTCTCGGTCTTTTTCTAAGAGCCCTCCGGGCTGCCTCCCTTGAGGCACTGCTACCATTGGATATGTTTAAAACAAGGCTCAGAAGTGGTGGTAGTTCGACCTTATCTGTACCCACACCTCTAGAAAGATGAAATCGAAAGACCGTGTCAAGCCATGCTACAACAAGGCCTTATTCGTAGCAGCCGTTCACCATTTTCGTCACCAGTCCTCCTCGTTAAGAAACATGATGGTACATGATGTTTTTGTGTAGATTATCGGGATTTAAATGCTCAAACTGTGAAAGATAAGTTCCCTATTCCTGTGGTGGAAGAGCTTCTAGATGAATTACATGGGCCATATATATTCACCAAATTGGACTTGTGTGTCAGATATCATCAGGTTCGTATGCATCCAAATGACATCGAGAAAACTGCCTTCCGCACTCATCACGGCCACTTTGAATTTGTGGTCATGCCATTTGGGTTATCCAATCCACCCTCTACATTCCATGCGTTGATGAACGAGGTATTCCACAACTATCTTCGCAAATTTGTAGTTGTTTTCTTTGATGACATACTCATTTACAATCAGTCTAGAACTCATCATTTAGAGCATTTAAGATCGGTATTTCAATTGTTGTGTGCACATCAATTATATTTAAAGAAATCTAAATACTCATTTGCGACATCACATGTGGCCTATCTCAGCCATATTATTTCCCATGATGGGGTCACGGTTGATTCCGAGAAAATGCAAGTTATTGTCGATTGGCCACAACCTATGAATACCTCTACTTTGAGAGGGTTTTTGGGATGCGCAGGATATTAAAAAAAAATTATCAGGAATTATGAACTGTTAGCAGCACCATTGACAAATCTCCTCAAGAAAAAATCCTTGATTTGGAATGAACAGGCCACACAGTCCTTCTCAGATCTCAAATTAGCTCTTACATCCGCACTAGTTCTGGAAATTTCCAATTTTGAAGATTTATTTGAGATCAAGTGTGATGCATCAGGTGGAGGCTTTGGGGCCGTTCTACAACAACACTTTCGCCCAATTGCATATTTTAGCCGACAATTGGCAATACGGCATCACAAATTGCCATCATATGAACACAAGTTAATTGGGTTGGCCAAAGCTGTCCAACATTGGAGACCATACTTATGGGGTCATGCATTTCTCATTCGTACTGATCATTACAGTCTTAAATATTTGCTGGAGCAGCACCTCACGACTTCTCCTCAACAACACTGGATCAGTAAATTGATGAGATTCGACTTTACAGTGGAATACCGCGCTGGCCGGTTAAACAAGGCGGTCGATGCCTTGTCACGATGTTTGGAGACTCCGCCACTTCTCTATGCTATTAGCCAACCTCATTTTATTCTATTAGACTTGGTAAAGGAGGAAAATGCCAGCAATTTGGTTCTTCTTTATATGCACAAGAAAATTACAGAGGGGGCACCAGACTCTAGATGGGCCATTCAGGATTCTCTTATCTACTACAAATTGTGATTAAATGTACCACACACTTCAAATTTGGTTTTAACCATCATCTCTGCATACCATGACAACACTCACGAAGGCATACAAAAAACATTTCATCGAATTCAAGCGGATTCTATTAGCAGACTATGAAACTTCCATTGCAGCATATGTAACATCATGTCTAGTGTGTCAACGTAACAAAGTCGAACACTTAAGTCCAACGGGTCTTTTGCAGCCTTTGGCACTTCCTACACAGGTGTGGGCCTATATTTCTATGGATTTTCGTCAAAAGTCTTCCATAATCTTCTGTCAAATTGATATTATTTGTGGTGGTGGATCGGTTCTCCAAGTATGCTCACTTTATCCCCATGGCACACCCATATATAACATCCAGAGTGGCACAGATATTTCTCGAGCATATTGTTTGTTTACATGGTGTTCCCAAATCGATTGTCAGTGATCGTGATGAGATCTTTACCAGCACTTTTTGGCATGAACTTTTTCGTCTATGTGGCACCAAGTTGAAATTCTCTTCCTCCTATCATCTTCAAGCAGACGGCCAAATAGAAGTAGTTAACAACACTGTGGAAATGTATCTCCGATGTCTAGTGGGCGATCGTCCTAAAAACTGGGATCAATGGCTACCGTGGGTTGAATATTGTTACAACACTTCCTTCCACAGCGCATTATAGTCTACTCCCTTCAACGTTCTATATGGAATAAATCCTCCTCGGCTTCTCACGTATACTTCAGGCTCCACCCGAGTGGACTCTATTGATCAAACACTCATTGAACTGGACCAGGTGCTACAGAATATTTCGGCTTGCCTCCTCAAAGCACAAGTTCGTATGAAGGACTTCTACGACAAGGAACATCGGGATATAGCATACAAGGAAGGAGACTATGTCTGGTTACGACTCCAACCTTACCGTCAACACTCACTAGCCAGCCAACACCATCATAAACTTTCTCCAAAGTACTTTGGACCTTTCTCTATTATTCGACGCATCGAGCCATTCGTCCATCAACTGTAACTTCTTGCAACGGCCAAACTTCATGATGTGTTCCATGTCTCCTTACTTAAACCCTTCCAGGGTCCACCTCCTCAGGCAATCCCGTCAGTTCCTCTGGTGGACAATGGATGGGTTATACTTACTCTAGCTACGGTATTGCGTGCCCATCGTCTTAATGACCAGTGGAAGATTCTAGTCCAATGGAAGGACACCGAACCAACGACTGTTACATGGGAACAACTGGCCAACTTCATATAGGTCTACCCAACTTACGAGCTTGAGGACAACTTCTTTCTCCAAGGGGGAGAGGGGAGGGGAGGCGGACGTTGAGGACTCAATAGCTCACCGAGTCACCCAAAGGAGGCGGCAATGATTCACTGAATTAATTACATTTACTTTCATATTTTATATTACTTTTTAGTATAGTTTTTCATTAAGTATGTAAGGATACAGGTTGCAAAGGTAGAATTGTCAATTTTAAGCCCTAAACTCTAATGACGTCAAACCCTATTTAGAGGGCAAAGAAATAGAAGTAAGGCAAGCATTGAATTAGGTTAAATAGGGTTTGGAGTTCTCCTTGACGAGCTCCAGGTATAGATTCTCTCTTGATTTCGGGTTTATTCTTTCTCTTTTGAATTCTGTTTTGCATTGATCTTACCGAAGCCAAAGGGGAAGGTTTGTTCCCTATTTTCGAGTTCAATCAAAGGCTATAGCCTCTCCTACATCCACGACAACAAGAGGGGGCTTCTCTCCCTCATTCCGAGCAAGGGTAAGGGCTTCCCAGCCCTCTCTCGAGAGCAACCTCTAAGAGGTGCTTCTGCCTCTAATCCAGTGAGGAGCAGGATTAGAGACATCTAATATCACAACCGTGAGTAGCAGCCCTTAGCCAAGAGGGTCCTAACCCCTCTCAGCAGTGAGCAACTAGGGAACCACCCTTCCTGGCCGAGAGCAGCAAGGGTTTCTCAACCCTTACCGAGAACAACAACTAAGCTGTAAGAAAAAAGACTTTTTTCATCTTTACCGAGAATAGCAGTTCTATTACAGTGCTGGATTCACAAATCCCATACCGAGTTACTCGATCCATGGCTAGGGACCATAACAGTTCATAACATCATGATTGGGAGCTTAGGCAACTAGATGTAAATGCCTTTTTTTGTGGGTGCTCTTTAGGATGATGTCTACATGGAACAACCAAAAAGTGTTTAAGTTCAATAATCGAGAAAATATGTTTGTAAACTTTGGCACTCCATTTATGGTCTCAAGTAGGCATCTCATACTTGGTTTCAATGCTTTCATGAGGTTGTCCAAGGCTATTAATTTGCAAGGATTATGGTTTCATTGGTTTTATCCTGATTTATGTTTATGACACATCTTCATATGAAATGATTAAACTTATAATGCCTCTCTTAAATAGACCTTGCATGATAGTTTTCATATAAAGGATTTGGACCCTCGACCTCTACCTTGTTTCTTGGGTATTGAGATTGATCAGACAAATAAAGGGTTAATAGTCACTTTCACTAAAAATGCTCTGGTCATTCTTGAATGGGCACAATTGAATCAATGTAAACTAGCACCCACTCCTCTAGTTGAGCACAAATATCTTGGTGTGATAACAACACCACATTTGCATCCCCTGATTATTGACAAATAAGATTTTTAAAAGCTAAACTAATTTTTTAAAAATATTTTTAAATTTGAAAATATTTTAAATTGATAATCAAAGGTGTTAATCAAATTTGAATATGCTTTTCTAATAATTTATAATATTTTTTTCAATGAATAGAAGGTAATGAAACAAGTTCCAACAAATAAGATTTTTAAAAACTAAAATATATTTTAAAAAATATTGTATTAAATATTAAAATTCTTAAATCGATAATAAATTAATTATATTATTTTTTAAATAATTAGTAAATAAAATTTATATTATTTATTATATTTCATAGAAGGTAATAGAATGTGTAAGATTTTTAAAACCAGAAATTAAAGTTTTCCAACTGTTTTTTAAATTACAAAAGAACTTAAATCAATAATGAAAGAAAAATGGGAGAAAAAAGGTATAGTTATGAGGAGGGCTGATGCGGCACGGTGATGATGTGTCATGATGACGTGGTGTTTCAATGACATTACACGTGATGCTTCATTAGCTTCTCCGTTTGCTGACATGGCATGATGGTGTGTCACCACATAAGTGTCGAGTTGGATTATAGACATATGTAGTTGACCGGTCAAAATTGAGTATTTTTTATATTAAGTTTGGAACTTGGTTATATTTGTTAATATTTATTAAAAATAAATAATTTAGTAAAATTCCCTATTATTAATAGTATATGAATCCACCTAATATTTGTCAGTTTAGGGGTTCCCAATAGTTATGGGACCGAAAAATCGTATAATCTGATAAACTCGACTCTTTTCGGATTAAAAAGTGTAACCCTCCCACATCCAGAGTCTGAATAGAGAACAGGCCAAATGAACGCCATGGCGAGGGGGTTCTCGGGGGCGATCTTCCGACGGTCAGACGGCATTTCTAACGGCAATGTCGGTATAGGTCCAATTGTTGGGCCCTCGCTGCTGCAGTCGTGGCGAGGCATCCGTGTTTGGGTCAAGGATGGCAACCTGGAGCAGGCACTTGCTTTCATGACTAGACGGATGGTGGAGAGCGGCATGGAGAGGCTCATCGGAAGACAAACGCGACACCATGTCAAGAACTCCGAGAAGCGCGTCTTGGCTCGAAAGAGACTCCAGAACCGAATCCGTAGACAGGATTTCGCTCGCAAGCTCAAATCCATCCTCATCAATAAAGTCAGGTATCCTCTTCAACGTAAAAACCCTAATTTCCTTTCTATGTTGTTTAAACTAGTTCATTTGAAATTTCTTTGCGTTGGAAGAATTTTATGTTTAAATTTCACTGTTAACTGAACGGTAGTCAGGGCCACTTGACCTTTGTAGCTACTTAACTATCGTTATGAGCTCTTATTTTGTCTTGTAACTTTTGATTTTTAATGAGATGAGAAATGAAGTGATTTTTTCTCATAGTAATGTCCTCGGGATTAATTTATCCGCGCTATTCCAGTTTTTGGATTATGATCAAAAGTGAGGCCTTCCAATTTTATAATGGTTATTTGGTTTGAGATAAATATTTCTACGAAGTATTTTCTCAGTTTTCCCACACCAATTTTGATATAGACGGTGAGTTGAATCAAGAGAAAAGAATTATAGATTTGAGTTGATTCTGATTTTAATGGGTTTCTCTTACTACAATCAAAGTCCAGAAAGCATTGGCTTTCTTAGTGAGTTATTGACCTTGTCATGTAAAAAACTGTCTGTCATTCTCTTTTTTTTAGAGCTACAAGAGTTCTATTGACCACTGGGAAATTAGGGGAGAGACTCGGGCACAATATTCTGCAAAATCCATTGTTTGAAAAGTTAGTTTTCACTAAGCGGTCCTTAATTTGACATAGTGAGCAACTGTTTCAATCTGATGAACTGGAATTCTGTCATTTATAGAAAAAAAATTGCATGCTTGTGACACCCAAAGTCATTAAGAACTCATTTGTTTCACTTTTGAGGGATAACATTGGATTAGCTTGTCCCTGTTAAATCATTATAACTGACATGTAGATATGAGAATTAAGTATGGAATACAAGATTTTGAAGGTATCTTGATTTTTCAAAGACTAATGGCTTGCAAGCAGTAGTTATTTGATTTTCCATTAAGATGTGTGGTAGATAAGATAAATAATTAAACAAGAGTGATCCTAAGGTGGAACTTATATCAGTACTACTGCTGGTGTGGAAGTTAATCGACTAAATTGAAATAGAAGAAGAAGGTTGGTTGACAAGCAAAAATGAATTCTCATAGTGAGTGATAGTTCAGAAATCTCCTTAATGAATGGAGAGAAATATAAAGCCAGTAAATTGTATTGAGCATACTGTTTTTTTAATACTGTTTTTTTAATTTGGATAAGGCCACTCTCCAATAAAATGGTGTATGATGTATCTGCATATTCAAAACCATACATCTAGCATATGGAAGAGGTGATTTAGGACATCTGGATGTATTGGTTATGATTATAGAGGACGGAGCAATTTCTATTTTTTTTTTTTTTTTGTAACATATGAAGGAGGGAATCTTTGCGCTTGGGGCAATGACGCAGCTAGTGAGGTTATAAGCGTCATTTGCTGGTTGAAAACTATTTCAACAGAAAGAGCATGAAGTGATTCTACTTACAGGAGCCTCTGGCACTAGTATATTTTTGTAATTGGAGTTTGATTTTCTCGATTTCTTTTTTAATAAGTTATCTGCATATGTTTCTTGTTACATGCAAATGTTAATAGATGTATCTGACAGTCCTTGCTATTGACACTTGTGTAGGTTGTGAGACCTATCTTCCTGTTTCCACTTTCTTGCTTTTTTCTTTTTCTTTTTTTTCTTTTTTTCTTTCTTTTTTCTTTACTTCTTATCTCTTCTTGGATGTTGTCAAAATCTTTGAGGTGCCTGCTGCCATGTACCAATTTATTGACTGGATCCTGTTGTTGCAGGGGTCTCTGAGATCAAAAGAAATCTTGGTGCTGACTTCTCTGGAATTTTCTTTCGGAGGTTATGGATTTGGCATGTTGATGCTTGAACTTCTGTCTTACGTTGACTCTTGTATTTTCCTTTCTGCCTTTTTGTTTTATTTTAGAACCTTTCTCATGTTTTGATAATGATAGAAGGAAATTTGATAACTTTGTTTTTGAATTTTTTTCTCAAATTTACCGTAAAATCTATGGATTTGCTTCTGAAGTGTAATATTCAAATGTGAAATATTAACTGTTTACTTCTTCTTCCTCTTCTGCCCTAACCATGGTGAGATTTGAAACCAAGACCTCACACCAAAACATCATACCACTCACCAACTCCTGCTCTCCTCCCCCCACCAAACACGGCCTTTAAGCCAAAGGGCCATATTCCCCTTCTCTGTTCATTTGGTGGTCAACCTAGGCCATGAATCTTGTTAGCTATGATCAATTGTTCAATTTGAACTTAGCAGTTAAATTCAAGTGCACAAACTGTTCATTGAACTGGGCATGGTAGTAGCCATGGAAATGAAAATGTGTCAATTTCTCAAGGAGTCATTGAGGCACAAAACAGAAAGTTCTTTTGTTTAAGTACTTCTACATACACTATCTGAAAGTTGATTTAAGAGGTAAAAAACAGTTCTTTCTTCGTTAAATGTAAACATTCAATTTGTTATTTTAGTTTTTTGGTTCTTAGAGTCACATGACAGCTTGGTCTGCAAGTCTGCCATCTTGTGAAGCTTCTACCCAACTAGTATTTTTCTTTGGGTGCTGAGTGTTAGTCTCCTTCAATAGACAGCTCTTAATTATATAAAGAGATTAGCACATTGAAAGATGATCAAAGGGCCTGCACTTCAACTAAAGTTTGTGTTTATTCTTCAATATATTCCATGCACAGAACAGTGTTTCTACAACCATGAAAATTGCTTTAAAATACTCATCGGTAGTGGCTACTTAATTTTCCTTTTCTACCTTTTCTTTGAAGGTTGTTGATAGATTACACCTCGATAGAACTCTCTGCTTCTTTACTATGATGGTCTACCTTATTCATTTTGAAAAATTCCAACACAACACTGAAATTTTTGTTGGCTTAGTAAAAGCAAAAGTTTAGACTAACAAATTTATTATTGGTTCATCTTAATAGTCTTTTAAGCATCAAATTTTGCAAACAAGTGATTTTAGAATCTACCATTAGAAAAGAATTAGAAAATGAAGTCCAAGAAAAAAATCTTCCACAATGAAAACCAAGAAAGGATCATGAAAAGTAATTCATGGTTTTTGGTACCATCAACAAAATTCGTTGCTTTTAATCTGCATGGAAATAGATGAATAGAAATTTTACAATAGAAAAGTGATTGAGAGATTAGGGTTTAAAGACCCCTCTCCCTAATTCATAATTGAAATAATACCCTGAATTATATCTATATCCTTACTCTCCCTTAAACCCTGAAAAACTACTTTATATGAGAAATGACTTTTCCTAAAAATAAATAGAATTATACAAACTCTATAATATAACTTCTAACACCTCTCAAGTTAGAGCCTATAGCTTTAGTTTGTTAAAATGTGTTTGCCAATTCCCTTTTAAGACTCGAAAAAATACAAAATTGGTCTTAAAAATCTACGATTTATGTAGTTTTTCGGTTTTGAATCTGCAAATTTAAGATGATTTGTGCTTAACTTCATCAATACTTGTACTCTTCTCTTTATCCCCTTCAAGTTGGGGGCTAGATGTCAATGATCTTTGAATTGATTATAATATAAACTTTAGATGCTTCAACATTCATTTTCCTTCACCTCACCTCGAATAACAGACCACTTTGATATTTCCAATTCGACAAAATAACTAAAATAAATATTAATGAAAAAAAAGATCCCACAACCCTAACTAGAGCCCACAAACCCACGAAAAGGATAAGAGATATGAGTGATGCAAATTAAAAAAATTCAAAACAAACAAATTATATGAGTTTGAAATGAAAAAAAGTGATAACAAATACTCAAAGCAAGAAAAGAAAACTTACTAAGGGTAATAAAAAGTCATGAAGGACAAAATCACCTATGTACACCAAAATAAAAAGACTAAGCTAAGAAACAAAAAAAAAAAGGATTGATTCACTCAATTCCCAAAACATGGAAAAGTTTTTATGAGACAAAGTTCAAACCTCACAATATTTCAAAGTCCGATAAAAAAAAAAAATTCCAAAAGAAAATGATGAATTGATCTTATCAAATAACAGGCTTCATAATGTTGAGATGGCAATTGAGATTGGTAGATGTGAATATACAAAAAATATGAAAACTTCTAGGGGATACATAGATATATGTGTAACAACTATGATAGACCGAAGTGAAAAACAATATAATACATCAATAGCAGCCATTGCAATAATGACTATCAACTTGAATCAGGACATGCATTACAAAATTGATCTCCAAAGTTGATCAACAAATTGACCACAAAATTTGACACCAGAGTAGACCATCAAACTTGATTGAAAATTCTAAGATCAAAACCGACTAAAAATTCTATTGACCTTATGTTGACTCTCTTCTTGATTTTGATGATAACAAAACTTAATAGAATTGGTAATTTTAAATCTAGTATTTCAGATAGTTTTCCTTCAAGAGATACATTTCAAGGTCTACAATATCAAAGCGAAATAAGCTTCTCAAAGACATCAAACATCATGAAAAATCAAAGACTTTTAAAGAAGCATCCTTAAAAGATGAAGACAAATTGAAGACTAGAGTCTTATGACTTACTAACAAATGTCAAAACTCAGTCCATGTAAAAGAGAATTGTCCACTTCTTCCAATTTGAGGTACAATACAAAGTTGGAGCTTTAAGACATAACATGCATTCAAACTTAATTTCATACTATCATATACACATTTCAAACATGTTAGAAACACTTAGGATCATTCATTTCCATGCTTTAAAAGTACATTAGATAATCTGGCACTAGAATGATTAATCAACATATGCCAATGATCGATCAACAAGAAGTGCACATGCCAAAAATTATAAAATATGATCGATCAACCTAAGTCGATTGATCGGTCATCGAGACCTTGGCCAAACCAACCTATAAAGCATGATTGATCATCCACTTGGAGTGATCGATTAATACTATCCAAGTAAAGCAATAATTATTTGGTAAATAATTGATCATCCAAAGTGCAAACAAGCAAAAAAATTATAAAGAATAATCGATCAACCAAGTGGTTGATTGATCAGATAGAACTATGCCAAAATGAGTTATAGTATAACCATTCATTCCCATGGGACCGATCGATCATACATGTCCCAGCATTGAAAAATTATTAGTCATGATCGATCATACCTATGTATTGACCAATCAGACAAAACTATGCCAATGAGAGACAAAAAAACATGATCGATCATATCCACAATATTGATTGATTATACTCAGTTTTCCATAGCCAAAGCTTCATTGCATGATCAAAACGATCAACTTAAGTTTCCAAAAAGGCCTGACAATGCATCGATTGATCAACTAATCAATCAATTAGCCTAAGTTTTGGCAAAAATATAGCCATTACACATAGTTGATTGATCATTGAGTTATCTAATTTTTACAAACGGTTACACAATGGCTAGTTTGGCTTGGGGAAGTTGTAAATACCCCGCCAAACATGCCTTAAAGAGATTATTGAGCATTAATCTATAAGCCTACTGCATTCAAAGAAATCTATACTTGAAATTCCATCCAAACTACTTTTGAGAGAGAAAAAAATAGAAAATTGCAAATTCCAGCCTCTTTCAAAGATTTTCTCCTTGCATCATCTAAGTACAAGCTCTAGAATCATTTTCAAATGTGCTTAAAGGTTGGAAGCTTGGATATCTCAAAGGAGAAGGTTGTCTCTCCATCAATCCAAGGGAGTAAGCTTTTCTTCTTTTGTTTTTTTCACTTCTTTACTCCATAGGTATCATCCAAGACCTTTAATTCTAGATAGAAGAACTTGCTTGAGTTAGAATCTAGCCAATTAATCGTTGGGAAGTTTTTTGTAAATCGTATATTTGAGCATACATGGGCTTAAAAGATAGTTATAATCTCTTTTATGTAAATTCTAGCTAATAGAGCTAATTAAAGGAATTTCCCAAGAAATGATTATTCGGTGATGAATACCAATAGGGAAACATTGATTTAGTTTGTGTGAATATTTGGAGTTAAATTTTTGGAGTCTGAATATTTTTACTCTACTTTTGCTTTAATTTTACATTTGGCACACTAAGTTTTAATTTGAAATATATCAATTCACCCCCTCTTGAGAAGCCACCTTGGCCAACAATTATAACATACATTACCATTTTGGGTCCAAGAGTATACCAAAAAATTACATTTGATTGCTCAAGGATTTTATTTGTTTGTGTGAGGAGATGTGTCATGAAAAAAAAAGTACATCCAAAAACTTTCATAGGAAGAGAAAAGACATTCTCCTAAGAGAACAACATGGAGTATGGTGACTTGCCATGAAAAATTGAGGAAGGCAACCAATTAACAAGATAACATGCAACGAGTATTGCATGTGGGAAATAATAGTTAGGCATTTTCATACATTGCAATAGATATCTAGCAACCTCAAGTAAGTGTCTATTTTTTCCTTTTAGCCACTTCATTTTGTTATGGAGTGTAAGCACCAGATTTTGATGAATCATACCATTCTCTAGTATAGTCATCCACAAATAAAATAAAGTATCTAGATAAAGAAATATGTGAGACATTTAATGATCCCCACACATTAGTATGCCGAGGAGAATAAGTATTGCTATGGTGTTTACTCAAGTAACATACTTCACAATGTTAATCATAAACAAACTTAAATAGAGGAAACAATCTTGATGGATTGAAGGTGAAGGATGTCCCAATCTATAGTGCCATTGAAGGGTTTGTCCTTTTAAGCTTGTTGTGGCTGCAACTATCGTGTGTCTAAGTGTTAAGTTGTGGAGCCTAATTAAAGCCTTAGGTTGAGTCGGTGTGTGAATCATTAAAGGTAGTTTGAGGGTTTCACTCTTGTATTGCGGTGACCCTACTTTTCTTTTTATATTTTTGGGCACCGCTATTAGCGTTTCATTATCATTATCAAAGAAGGATCTTGAGTTGCAATGCAAGAGAGGTTAGAGAAAAAGCACCTATAAGTGTGTGTGATTTCTCTTGTAAACTATTTTATCTTCATAATAGATTATTGCAGCAGTAGAAGATAGGAGGTAGTCTCATGTTGATGCAAACCTATATAAATCTTGTATTTTTTAGCTTGATTTTTTCTTCTTCTGTGGTTATTATTATTGCTCGTGTTAGTTTGGAATTAGGGTGTCTAATTCCTAACAAGTGGTATTAAAACTGTGGTTCGTGATTGAGAGCAATGACTAGCGGAGAAGGATCAACACTTCGAATCAACAAGTTTGATGGTATGGATTTTGTGTTCTGGAGGATGCACATCGAAGATTATGTGTACAGTAAAAAGCTGCACTCACCACTTCTGGATATGAAACTAGAAGGTATGAAAGATGATGAGTGAAATCTCCTTGATAGACAGGTGTTGGGAGTAATCCGGTTAACACTGTGTGTATCGTGAGATCATAAAGAATTATGTTGCTGAAGATCACAGAAAGGTGTATCTTACAGATGGAGATCCTTTGGATATTGTTGGTATTGGTGATGTCAGTTTGAGGATGTCAAACGGGTTAGTGTGAAAACTTCACAAGGTGATACATGTGCCAAAACCGATGCGTAATCTGATCACAGTAGGGCTACTTGATGATGCAGTTATAATGTGACTTCTAATGGTGCTACCTAGAAAGTCACTAAAGGTGTTATGGTTGTTGCATGAGGAGTTAAAACTGGAACTCTTTACATCACTTCTAGTTGCAGAGACACGGTTGCAATTGTTAATGTTGTTACTAATTTTGATTTGTGGCATTATAGGCTCGGTCACATGAGTGAGAAGGGAATGAAAGTCCTGCAATCCAAAGGGAAGTTACCAAGTCTAAAACTGTAAACATTTGTATGAAGGTTGTATTTTTGGCAAGCAGAAAAGGGTTGGCTTTTATAAGACTAGAAAGGAGCAAAAGACAAAAAAATTGGAGTTGGTTCACATAGATGTGTGACGGCCTTCAATTGTTACCTCCCTTGGTGGTTCTAATTACTATGTGACATTTATTGCTGATGCAAGAAGAAAGGTATGGGTTTATTTTTTGAAAAATAAATTTGATGTTTTTTATTAATTCTAGAGATGGTGAGCAATGGTTGAAAATGAGACAAATTTGAAGGTGAAGTGCCTGCAGTCAGATAATGGGGGAAAATACATAGATAATAATTTCAAGCGATACTGAACTGATAATGGCAACAAGATGAAGAAAACTACTCCTGGAAAACCTCAACAAAATGGTGTAGCTGAAAGGATGAATAAGACTTTCAACGAGCATGCTAGGAGCATGAGATTACATGCGGGATTGTCAAAGATGTTCTGGTCTTATGCTATTAGCACTGCTGCTTATTTGATCAACAAAGGTCCTTCAACACCATTGGATTGTAAAATACCAGAAAAGGTTTGGAGCAACAAAGATGTAAAATTTTCTTTGTTGAAAGTTTTTGGTTGTGTTTCTTACATTCACATTGATTTTGCTATTAGAAGTACACTTGATGCTAAATCTAAGATATGTTTCTTTATTGCCTATGGTGATACCGAATTTGGTTATCACTTCTGAGATGACCAAAGTTGTAAGGTTATTAGGAGCAAGGATGTGATCTTCAATGAATGTGCCCTTTATAAAGACAGGTTGAGACCAAATTCTGAGAGCACAAGTAATGAAGCTAAGAAGTTTGAAGTGATTCAGTTGAGAGATCTTCCAGTTATTGAGATAGAAAATACTACCCAGGAAAACATACCCCCAGAAGTAAATCAGAACATTCATTTGATTGAACTCAGGAGATCTACTAGAACTAGCAGACCTCTACAGAGATACTCCCCTATGTTGAGTTATATTTTTTTGACTGATAAAAGGTGAACCAGACAGTTTATGAGGAAGTCGTGCAAGTTGATGAATCAACAGTGGGAGTTGGCCATGAGGGATGAGATGGATTCACTGCTATCCAATCAGACATGGCAGTTGACCGAGTTATCAAAAGGGAAGAAAGCCTTGCAGAATAAATGGGTGTATCGAATAAAAGACGAACATGATGGCAACAAGCAATACAAGGCAAGACTGGTTGTAAAGGGGTTTCAAAAAAAAGAAGGCATTGACTACACTGAAATTTTCTCTCCAGTAGTGACATTGACTACTATTAGAATAGTGCTTGGACTAGTGGCAAATGAAGACTTGCACTTAGAGTAGTTGGATGTAAAGACAACCTTTCTTCATGGTGATTGTGAGAAAGAAATTTACATGATGCAACCACATGGTTTCAAAGCACAAGGAAAGGAGAAAATGGTGTGAGAACTTCAAAAGAGCTTGTATGGTCTTAAACAAGCTCCAAGACAATGGTATAAAAATTTTGACACCTTTATGAGTTGTAATGGTTTCTTGAGGTGCCAGGCGGATCATTGCAGTTATGTGAAGAAGTTTGATGACTCTTACATCATTCTACTGCTATATGTTGATGACATGTTGATAGAAGGTCATTGCAAACAAGAAATAGATAAGTTGAAAAGAGAGTTGTCCAAGAAGTTTGCAATGAAGGATTTGGGTGCTAAAAAACAAATCCTTGAGATGAGGATTACTAGAGATACTGATGTCCTGAAACTATCACAAGAAGATTATGTGGAGAAGGTACTGAGCAGGTTCAATATGAACGATGAAAAACTAGCGAGTACTCCTTTGGCTAGTCGCTTTAGGCTATCCAAGGAGCAGTCACCTTCTACAGAGCAGGAGTGAGCCTACATGGCCAATGTACCTTATGCTTTTGCTATTGGCAGTCTCATGTATGCCATGGAGTGCACTAGACCAGACCTGGTTCATGCAGTGGGAGTTGTGAGTAGACATATGATTAATCCGGGTAAACAACATTGGGAAGTGGTGAAGTGGATCAATATGTATTTGAGAGGCACTGTAGACTCAACCTTATGTTTTAGAAAGTCAGACTTGGGATTATAGGGTTATGTAGATGCTGACATGGCTAGAGACATTGGTGGCAAGAAGAGTACCACAGGATATGTATACATATTGGGTGGTACAATAGTTAATTGGGTCTCTAAGTTGCAGAAGATAGTTGCTCTTTCCATGACTAAGGCAAAATATGTTGTCGTGACCGAAGCCAACAAAGAGATGGTATGGCTATAGTCCTTTTGGGAAGAATTAGGTCTCAAACATGGGAAGAATGTGTTGTAATGTGACAGTCAGATTGTTATTCATTTAGTAAAGAATGATGTTTATCATGCCAGAAGAAAGCACATACAGGTCCGTTATCACTTCATCAAATTAGTTTTGGAGGATGGAGTATTAGCACTTGAGAAGATTCAAGGAAGTCAGAATCTGGATGATATGTTGACAAAGGTTGTTAAAATTAATTGGAGTTGTGTGCAACTTCAGTTGAACTTCTCTTTGAGGGTTGAGAAGCTATTTCCACGACGAAGGAGATATTAATGATGGATTAGTCTCCAAGTGGGAGATTGTTAAGTTGTGGAGCCTAATCAATGCCTTACCCTAAGTCGGTACGAGGATCATTAAGGGCAGTTTAGGAATTTCACTCTTGTATTGTGGTTCCCCTAGTTTTCTCTTTATATTTGGGGGGTGCCACTATTAGTGTTTTATTATCATCGTCGGAGAAGGATCTTGAGTTGCACCCCGAGAGAGGTTAGAGAAAAAACACATGTAAGTTTGTACGATTTCTCTTGTAAACTATTTTCTCTTCATAGTGGATTACTGCAATGGCGGAAGACAGAACATAGCTTGAGGCAAACTTGTATAAATCTTGTTGTGTTTTCGTGCTCGTTTCTTTCTTCTTCTACGATTATTATTTTTGCTCTCATTAGTTTGGAATTAGGGCGTGTTATAGTCCCTAGTCATGAATCGAGTAACTCGGCGTGGGATTTGAGAATCCAACACTATAATAGAGTAGCTGCTCTCGACAAGGGAAAATAAAGAGGCTCCTTTCTTTGTCTGGTCTCGGGTAGGAGGAAAGTAGTCTCCTTTGTGGGACTAGGTTGTTGCTCGGTAAGGGCGGATGGCCCTTGTTACTGCTACAAGGACAAGAGGGGAAGGGTTCCCCTTCTTGGTCACGGAAAAGAGGGTTTGGACCCCTCTTTGTTGCTGCTGGTGTTAGGGCTGAAAACCCCTAACTTGGTCAGTCCTTGGACCTGAGGTTAGGGGTTCCTAACCGGACTTCTTGCTGGTCTTGATTGCTGAAAAGCTCTGATTTATGGCTGCTCGTGGTGTGGTGATGGAGAAGCCTCAATTCAGGCTCGGAAAGAGAGGGATAAGCCCTCTTTAGCTTCTGTGAATGGATGGGAGGCTGAGGCCCCTAATTGAACTCGGAAAAGGGACATCAATTCCCCTCTCCTCTCCGATAGGGATCAATGTAAACAGAAATCAAAATATGGAAGAAGGAAATTCAGATTCAAGAGGGAACTTGGACCTAGAACTCATCAAGGAGACCTCCAAACCCTAGAACTCATCAAGGAGAACTCCAAACCCTATTTAACCTAATTCAAGACTTGCCTCCTTTCTCATTCCCTTGCCCTCTAAGTAAGCTTGACTTCATCATTAGTTTTTGGGTTAAATATTATTATTCTGCCCCCTATAGTAATTTAACTTAGTTAATGCATAAAAAAACGAATTTAAAACAATATGGAAAGAAAGCTATTAACTCTGTAACGTAGTGCGCCTCTGTTGTATGACTCGGTTAGCTATTGAGTCCTCAACATCTGCCTCCCCTTAGAGAACGAGCTTGTCCTCAAGATCGTAAGCTGGGTAGACCTATTTGAAGGTGCCCAACTGTTCCCATGTTGATGCGTCTGGTTCTATAGCTCCACTGAACTAGAATCTCCCACTGGTCATTGACCAAATGGGCGCGTAACACCTCAACTGGTGTGAGATTGACGCGTCCATTGTCCACTGGAGGAAGGAACAGAGTGGATGTGGGTGATGATCCCGTATACAATTTCAGGAGGGATACATGAAACACATCATGCAACTTTTCTGTGGCCGGAAGTTGTAGTTGATAGGCCACTGGTCCCACGCGTCAAATAATGAAGAAAGGCCCAAATTACTTGGGTGAGAGTTTATGGCATGGCGGTCCGGAAATGGACTGATGTCGGTATGGTTGGAGGCGTAACCAAACGTAGTCCCCTACCTTGTACGAGATGTCTTGGTGTCCCTTGTCATAGAAATCTTTCATGTGAACCTGAGCTCGGCATAGGCGTTCTGTAATATTTTGTAATACCTGGTTGCGATCCATGAATGCCTGATTAATGGCGTCCACACGGGTGGACCCTGGAGTATAAGAGAGTAGCCTAGGAGGATCCCTACCATAGAGAACCCTTAAAGGAGTGGATTGCGAGGCGGAGTGGAATGAAGTGTTGTAACAGTATTCAACCCACAGTAGCTACTAAACCCAGTGTTTTGGACGATCGCCCACAAGGTACCGTAGATACATTTCGATGGTACAGTTAACCACCTCCGTTTGGCCATCTGTCTGGGGCTAATATGAGGAGGAAAATTTTTAACTTCATGCCACTCAGACAAAAAAGTTTCTACCAGAAAGTGCTGGTAAATACCACGTCCCGATCACTTACAATAGATTCTGGAATACCATGTAAGCGGATAACATACTCAAGGATGGTTTTTGCCACTCGTGATGATGTATATGGATGAGCCGTAGGAATAAAATGTGCATACTTGGAGAACCGATCGACCACCACAAATAATACTGATTTGCCGGCTGACTGTGGAAGACCCTCGACAAAGTCCATTGAACTATCGGCCCAAACTTGTGTAGGGAGTGTGAGAGGTTGTAGAAGACCTGCTGAAATTAAGTGGTCGGTTTTGTTGCGTTGACATACCTGACATGCAGAGACATAAGTGGCTATGGTGGTCTTCATGGCTTGCCAATAAAAATTTGCTTGAACACGCTGCAAAGTTTTCTAGATGCCTTCATGTGTGATGTCATGGTAGACAAAGAGGATGGTTGGAATCAACTCAGAAGTGTGGTAGATAAATCCGATGTTTGTAGCAAATAAGGGAATCCTGGACGGACCACTTAGAACCCAGTGTTCCCTCTGTGACTTTTCTGTGTAGCTCCTATAGGACAGGAAGAGTGGCATGGGCCTCTCGTACCTAGTCCAAGATGAGGAAACGAGGTTGGTTGATCGCATATATGAGCCGATGGTGTTCAAAATGCCATGACAAGGCATCCGCTGCCTTGTTTAATCTTCTCGAACGGTACTCGACTGAAAAATCAAATCCCATCAACTTACTGATTCAGTGTTGCTGTGGCGAAGTCATGAGGTGCTGTTCAAGTAAGAATTTAAGGCTGCAATGATCAGTACAGATGAGAAATGCACTAACCCATAAGTAAGGACGCCAATGTTGGACAGCCTTGGCCAACCCGATTAATTCTCTTTCATACGCTGCCAATTTGTGATGTTGTGCTGCCAACTGCCTACTGAAATATGCAATGGGGTGTGACTGCTGCTGTAAAATGGCTCCAATGCCCCCATCGGACGCGTCGCACTCAACCACAAATAAATCCTCAAAATTGGAAAGTTGTAGGACTGGTGTGGAGTCGAGAGCTAGTTTGAGGGCCTCAAAAGACTATGTGGCCTCATCATTCCATAAAAAGGAATTCTTCTTGAGGAGACTGGTCAATGGTACGACCAAGGGACCGTAATTCTGAATGAATTTGCACTAGTATCCGACTAGGCCAAAAAATCCTCTCAAAGCAGAGCAAAACTGCGGTTGTGGCCAATCATGAATTACTTGAATCTTCTCAGGATCAACAATGACCCCCACATGTGATATAATATGGCCGAGATACGGGACATGTGATGCCACAAAAGAGCATTTGGATTTCTTAAAATAGAGCTGATGAGCTTGTAACAATTCAAAAACTATTTGTAAATGCGCTAAATGCTCTTCCCCGGACTTTCTATAAATGAGTATATCATAAATAAAATAAGTACAAATTTTTGAAGATAGTTGCAAAATACCTCATTCATCAGTGCTTGAAAAGTGGATGGTGCGTTTGATAACCCAAACGACATGACCACAAACTCAAAATGGACGTGATGTGTGCGGAAGGCTATCTTCTCAATGTCGAAGGGGTACATACAAAGCTGATGATATCCAGAGTGTAAATCCAGTTTAGTGAAGACCCAAGAACCATGTAATTCACCTAGGAGCTCCTCCACTACCAGAATAGGGAACTTATCCTTCACATTCTGAGCATTTAACTCCTATAATCGATACAAAATCTCCATGTGCCATCATGTTTCTTCACAAGCAAGACGGGTGAAGAGAAAGGGGACCAACTGTTGCGAATAAGGCCCTATTATAACATGGCTTGGCACTGTTGCTCGATTTCATTCTTCTGTAGGTGGGGATACCGGTATGGTAGAACTACCAACACATTAGAACCAGGTTTTAAAAAGATCCTATGGTCACAATGTCTCAGGGAAGGAAATTTGGAATGCTCATGGAAGAGGTCTGAGAACTTGTTGAGAAGTTTTTCGATAGGACTATCTGGTTGGTCTTGTGTGTTAATGGTATGAAGGTGATGGGGCTTGTCCACCTGAGTGCCCTGTAATAGCACTTGTCATCCACTCAATACAAAGCTCATAGTTAAAGCAGATAAGTCCCACAGTATAGGTCCCAATGATTGTAACCATTTAAAGCCTAACACCATATCAAATCCTGCCAAAGGTATGGCAAAAAATTTTGAATGAATAAAGTTGTACCATTGAAAATTTTACCGCTTTGCTGATCCCGTAGCTAGGGACTTTCTCGCCATTAGCCACTGAAACTGTGGCTATTGGGTGTGAATGGATCTCTAACTGGCGACGCTGAGCTATTGTCAAGCTAAGAAAATTGTGTGTACTTCCCGAATCCACTAGTCCAAAAAGTTTTTGGTTGAGGATTCGAGCTCTGACTTGCATAGTTTTGGCAGATTTTTGTTCAGTAATGGTATGCAAAGAGATGGCAAGTGGTTCCTCCTCTATAAGATCATCACTTTTTTTTGTATCCTCTATTTCATCAACTTCGAGCCAGAACAACCTTTTACATTGGTGACTTGCCCTGTATGGTTCATCACAGTTGTAGCACATATTCTTGGATCTCCGTTCCACCATCTCAGAACTGGTCAATTTTTTGATATACTGAGGTGGTGGGATACTAGAGCGTGTGTCGGCTGCCAGAGTAGGAATCAGATTATTTATGGGCAGTAGTAATGCAGGAAGTGGCACTTAAGGAGAAGTATTTTGTCGCCGTTGCCAATTGGAGGAAGTGTTCCATTCCCCTTGCAAAACTGGTCTATGATGTTGAAGCTATTGTCGTTGTTCCATTGCTCAAGCTAAATTCATTGCCCGAGCCAAATCTGAAGGTGAATGAAGTTCCACTTCTAACCTTATAGATTCAGTGAGGCCTGTTGTAAATAAGTTGACCTACTGGTCGACTCGTACCAACCGGCCAGCACGAGCCAATTTTTCTTGGAACTTTTTTTGATACAGTTCAACAGACCCAGTTTGTCTCAACAGGACCAAATCTTCCAAGGGGTTGCGATGGGCGGGAGGGCCAAATCGAATCGTGTATAACTCTTTAAATTCATCCCAATCCAGAACTAATCTTTCTAGTTCTACCTAGTGAAACCATAGTTGTGCCTCATCTAACATGTGGAAGGTAAAAAGTCCCACCTTGTCAAACTCAGCAGTCCCTTGATTAGAAAAAAATTTCTCACATCTATCCAACCAAATTAAGGGATCAACTGACCCATTACATGTAGGAAAATCCAATTTTGTGTACCTGGGTATTGTACCTCCACTTTGCGGTGCCTGGACAGTGGTGTGCCCAAGAAACTGCTACTCCCTTCGACTGTGCAAATGATTCACCCCTCTTCGGTCTAGGCTAGAGTGTTTCTTTGCCATGAGATGTGATATCATGTTAGTCAATCTCTGGAGTTGCAAGCTCATGCTAGAAAATTTTTCCCACTTTTCTCGTGCTTCAGCCTGTTCATCTTGCATCCTTTTGATCATGCTTTTCAGATCTTCATTGTTGGATGTATCCCCCATATTACCCTACTTTGATACCAAGTTGTTATGGTCCCTAGTCATAGATCGAGTAACTTGGCGTGGGATTTGAGAATCCAGCACTGTAATAGAGCAACTGCTCTCGGTAAGGGCAGATAAAGAGGCTCCTTTTTTGGTCTGGTCTCGTGTAGGAAAGTAGCCTCCTTTGTGGAACTAGGCTGCTGCTCAGTAAGGGCAAAGGGCCCTTGTTGCTGCTACTTGGACAGAAGGGGAAGGGGTCCCCTTCTTGGTCATGGAAAAGAGGGTTTGGACCCCACTTTTCTACCACTCGTGTTAGGGCTGCAAGCCCCTAACTTGGATAGTCCTTGGACCTGAGGTTAGGGGTTCCTAACCTGGTTTCTTGCTGGTATTGTTTTCTGAAAAACTCTGATTTATGGCTGCTCGTGGTGTGGTGATGGAGAAGCCTCAATTCTGGCTCAAAAAGAGAGGGAGAAGCCCTCATTAGCTATTGTGAATGGATGGGATGTTGAGGCCCCTGATTGAACTCAAAAAAGGGACAGCAATTCCCCTCTCCTTTTCAGTATGGATCAATGTAAATAGAAATCAAAATATGGAAGAAGGAAATTCAGATTCAAGAGGGAACCTAGACCTAGAGCTCATCAAGAAGACCTCCAAACCCTAGATCTCGTCAAGGAGAACTCCAAACCCTATTTAACCTAATTCAAGACTTGCCTCCTTTCTCATTCCTTTGCCCTCTAAGTAGGCTTGACATCCACCCTAGTTTTAGGGTTAAATATTACAATTTTGCCCCTATGGAAATTTAACTTATTGCATAAAAAAAACGAATTTAAAAAAATATGAAAAAAAATCTATTAACCCTGTAACTCAGTGCGCCTCCATTGTATGACTCGGTTAGCTATTGAGTCTTCAAAAAGGCGTTTAATTCCTAACACTAAGTAGTGAAGGCTACCTTTCCCATGGACTCCACCAATCACCTGTTTCGTCCCCATATCCTAAAAATGTACAATGAGTAGGATGAAAGGTTATGGAGTAATTGAACTTTTCAATTAGTTGGTTAATAGATAATAAACTCAATGGAAATTGGGGAATAAAAAGAACATTATCTAAGTGAAGAGAAGGTGTAGCAGTAGTGGATCCCATCCCTTCTACCTTGGTTTTAAATATGTCTGCCATGGACACAAATTTTTCTTTTGGACAAGGGGATAAAAAATCTAAGAGATTAATGTTGAAGGATCACCAATGGCATACATTGTAATTAAGGGGTTAAGAAGTGTATCTTAAAATTACTTGGTGTTTTAAGTGTTTCATTAACTATGTCAAGTATTAGGGTTTCTACCCTCAATTATAAATGAGATGTTAGTGAGAGGGAGGATCATACACAAACTCCTCTCTTCTCTTGTCTAAAGCCTCACTTCCTTCACACTCGTGCTCCTCTTCTAAAACCCTCTTCTCTCCTCTTCTTCTTCTTCTTCTCTCTTCTTCTTCTCCTCTTCTTCTACTTCTTCCCTCTTCTTCTTCTCCTCTTCTTCTACTTCTTCTCCTCTTTCTTTAGCCTCTCAAGCACGAAACCCTCAAATCTAACATGGAATCAGAGTAGAGGTTCTAGGGTTTCAAACAAGCTACTCTAAGTTATAGCATAGCTTTAAAGGGGGCTGCCCAATTCTGCCATTGGAGGACACAAGTTGCTAGAAAAAAATTTCATCAAACTTTATAATCAGCCTAGGTTGGTTTCTTCTTGTGTTTGATGCTTCAAATTCATCAAAGTCTAGTCATTAAAGTTCCTAGTTCGGAAGCCAAAGCAAGATGTATGTTACTTCCAAAATTCGATTTTTTCCTTTCTGTCAATGGCTGTTCATTGGGTTATGTTGAGTTAATCACTTTTTTCTTAATTAATCCCTTGAAATTGCAGCTAAAATATCCCTCTTTGAATTCAAAAGTTCCTTTTCATTTTTGGACAAAGTGGCTTTGTAGTTGTTATGTATTTGGCTCTTCAAGTTTATAAACTCTAAATTAGGGTTTATTGATTAAAAGTGGAAAAAAATGGTCTTCTCTTTAATTTTTTGTATCCCCTTCTTAATCCATCATTTTCATGGGATTTCTAGAAACTTTTAAGCAGATAAATTTCTGGTTAAAAAATTAAGCTTATCTCTTTACATGTCGTGCTCATGGATTTTATAAGGCTAGTTTATGTTAAGTAGTGTTGGTGTGTCTGAATTCAGCCTCAAGTTCTACCTATTCAAGTGACAATATCCTTTGTTAGATTCTAGGATTGCATGCTTAGAAGGTTTAGGATTTGAGAGAAGTGAGTGGAAGAAGAAGAAGAAAGGAGAGAAAGAGGGCAAGAGAGAAGAGAGAGCATGTGATATTCAAAGAGGGATGAGAAAAGGAAAAGAATAGGGCACAACTTGATGAGCCCTCCCCCTTGCTCCTTATTTATAGATGTGAGGGTATAAACCCTAATACATGAAGGAAAATAAGAACCATAGAGTTTACACATAATTACACCACTATGCTACTCTCTCACTTAATTACATATGTTACCATTATTTACTTCAACACTCCTCAAGCTGGTGAGAAAACATCAAAGATACCTACCTTGAAATATGTTCCTTAGAGGAGCTTTGCACCAATGACTTTTGTAAAAATGTCTGCTAGTTGATTCTTAGACGGGATATATTGTACCGATATCACACCAGCTTGCAATTTTCTTGAACAAAGTGTATTTTTTCTTTCATGAAACTCTAGGTTAGTTGCATTATGGATGGCCACTTGATTATCACAATGAAGCTATGTAGGTTTAATTACTTAGAACCCAAGTTCAATCACAATGTTTTTTTTGTTGAAGAGCATGTATAGAAGAGTCTTACATGATTCTCATAACAAGAAGTCTCACAAGAGCCATAATTAATATGGTGGAGTCCAAGAGGAGTCTCATAGGAGGAAGTCTCATAGAAGATTTTATTTGAAGGTGTTTCAGTTATGTTAGTCTTCTATTTATGTTCAGTTGTTCGATTGTTCTAAGACTTATCTTTGGGTATAACTGGGACTATTAAAAGCTGGGACCAAACCCACCATACCCACACGAGGTGGAATCTTCATGAGGTGTCATCACATGAGGTGGAAGATTTGGTAATCTTCCTTGATTAATGTAATTAATTGATGTAATTTATCTTCCTTGATTGATCTAATTAGGGATCCTAATTGATTGAGGAGTTTCCCTAAATATGTAATGAAAAAAGTATAAATAGGGCTCTTGGTAGAAGGGTTTAAATCAAGCTCTTTTCTCTTCTCTAAATTCATCCAAGCATTCTCTAGTCGAGCTCTTGCTCTTTCTCCCCTATCTCTTCTTCTCTAAATTTTTTCTTCTCTTATTTTCTTCTTATCTTCTCCTTTCCCCCTCTCTCACTAACTTGATCAAGGTTCATAACATAAGATTAACATAGTATTAGAGCATAGGATTTAGGATCCCCACGTTGAAGTAATACTCAAGTCCTTTTAGTGATCAAAGTCTCATGAGAGTCACCCATGAAGCAAGGAATCGAGCTAAGGGAAAGATACATTTTTTTTCACATGATATTTATTATTTACATTTCCCAAGTCCATAAGTGATGATTTTCATATATAGATCTTGAATTTATTTTCGGTATTTGAAAAGAGTTATAATCTTGTTTACTCAGTGTACATGTTCTTTGATTAAGTTCGGTTACTTGCATGAAAGTTGTCATTTTATGTGATGGAAAAATTGATAGAAGACTAAGTTGGTATTTGCATAAGACTAAGCTCGATATCCTATGGTTGAAGGGGTGATTTTTGGTCTACAAAGATCTGTTTAAATCTGGTTTATCCTACTCTTATCAATCTTCTCAAATCAAGCATGAGGTTGATCTTTTTTCTACTTTGCCGACCAATAGTTTTTATTTTTTTGAGAAATGCTCTCCTTTCTCATCCTTCCCACGTTAGGAATAATAGAAGATTTGCCCTGATATTTCATGGGGAAAAGGGCAAAAAAAAGGCTGTTTTTTAACTACTAAGCTTGGTAACAATCAAGGAACAAAACTTCTCTTTAGAACTTCTTTGGTCAGCCACGAATTTTTGTGAGACTTTGTTGGTGATTTTGAAATATTACAAGAATCTAAATTGATATCCTTGAGTATTAAATCAAGGGAAAGATTGATTTTTTGGCAAGTGGTGCCATAATACAAAGGAAAATTCCCTTATTTATATTTGGAAGTGGCTGATTTTATGAAAGATATTCTAAAGATCATAATTTGGTGGATAATTTGACTATCACTTTTGAGGCTTGCTTTTGGCCAGCCAAGAGTTTTCTTCATTAAGTGCATGATTAATTGACTAAAGTCAATAATTTATTTCAAGTTTCAATTGGAAGTTTGGGCTTCTATTATCCCTTGAACCGAGTTGGTTCAAGTTGACTCTTACTTGTTTTTTTTATTTGGTTTGGTGAGGCTTGAAAATTACTTTCTTCCTTCATCATTTACAAGTTTCACTGCCATGTCTGAAGAACATATTGGAAGTAAGACCGATAGTTTCAAGATTACCACCATACCCTTACGAGGGATATCCAATTCCTTGAGCTAGTCTACATTGGTTGGACGATTTCTTATCACAAAGGACCTACTCGGTCACCTCACCAAACTTGGACCAGCTATTGATGAGGAAGATGTCGCCTACACCAAGTAGTTAAAGAATGATATTTTGGCAATTAGTTGGCTAATTAATAGCTTGGAAAAACTTGTCTCCAACAATTATGCCCATATAGACACAACTAAACAAATTTTGGAAACATGTGCTAAGTTGTACTCTAGCTCCGACAACTTACAAAGGCCATATGATATTATCTAAAGTATATTTAATACTAAACAAGGAGAAAATATCCATGAGTACTTGGCTTGATACAAAGGCCTTCTTCAATAATGGAAGCTAGCTCAACCTAACTCCACTGATGTCTCTGTCCAAGACAAGTAGAAGAAAGTCGTAGCCACGGCCATTTGTCTAGAAAATATTAAGCCATATCTCGAGGTTTCTTAGTGCCTCTGCTATTCCCACCTCTGATGATGTATGTACCACATTACTTCACATTCCAGACTCCTCTTCCCCTTCTCCCACTAAAGTATCATCCGTCTAGGTCGTAGAAAATATTATAGAGGAAGATGAGGAAGAGGTGGAAGGAACTGTTACTCTAGAAGAGAAGGCAAGGAATGCACCCACTCTGGGAAATATGGCCACTCTATTGATCAATGTTGGAAAATCCATGGCACACTGGAATGGGCCAATGCTAATCAAGCCTCAGTAAATGGTACAAAGGAGGACAAGTCTGCTATACCAATACTAACTTATCGATGATGAGTATGACTTATTCCAAAAAATAAAAAAAATATAATGGTCTCTCCTTCAAGTTCCTCCTCCACTGCTACTACCACCACCGCTTCAGGTATGCTCTCTGCCACTTCCTCCTAGATAATTCACTCAGGGGCCTCCGAGTATCTCATGGTAAGAAAAGTCTACTCCACTTTGTCACTCGTCTCTCGAATAAGTTTGTTACCATAGCATATGGATCCCACACTACGTTTCTCGGGAAAGGATCCACTTTTTTAATGCCATCACTTATGCTTACAGATATCCTTCTTGCACCTACTGTTTCCTTGAACCTTTTATTTTTTAGTCGGCTTACTCACCATTTTAATTGCTCCATCACCTTCTCACCTACTTCATGTTTGTTTCATAAACTTACAACAAAGCAGGTAATTGGTGGAGGTCGTGAACAAAGGGGGTTCTACTACCTGGATGTGCTTCACATCAATGCCTTCTCAACCAAGCACACCGAGGCAAGTCTTTGGCACAATCAATTGGGACATCCAATCGCCCAATGACTTCATCTTTTATTTCCTACCTTTAAAAATGTGTCAAGTTTAAATTGTGAAGTATGTCAACTGAGCAAACACCAGCGGACCACTTACTCTCCTCGGCCTAAACATAAAGGTGATGCTCCCTCTTTTTTGCTTCACATAGATGTATGGGGACCCTTGAATGTCTCAAACATTTCCTGAGTTAAGTGTTTTTTTTGCCTTCGTTGACGATTTTACAACTACCACATGGCTATTTCTTTTTAAAGAGCGCTCTGAAATATCATCAATATTTAAATCCTATCATGCTATTGTAGTCTCTCAATTTGGTCAGAAAATAAAATTACTTTGGTTTGATAATGCCAAAGAATATATTTCTAGTGATCTTGACTCCTTCTGTCAAGTAAATGACATTGTCCATCAGACGTCTTGTGTTTACACCCTCAAATAGAACGGTGTAGTAGAACAGAAGAACCACCATCTTCTTGAAGTAGCTCACGACTTATTATCTACCATGAAAGTACCATACTTTTACTGGCTACATGCCATCCTTACTAATTTCTTTCTTTAAAATAGGCTACCCTCTTCCGTTTTCAATCATCAATTCCCATATTCATTATTTTTTCCACATGATGATCATTTTTCACTTCCCTTGAAAGTCTTCGGGTGTACATGTTTTGTTCATGTTATCTAACCATAGCGTAGTAAACTTGATCTGAAATTTGTCAAGTGTATCTTCTTAGGATACTTTCGACTGCAGAAAGGTTATGTTTGTTGCAATCCAACTCTCCAAATCTAACTTGTGTCTAGGGATGTAACCTTTTTCGAAGACTCTTAATACTACTCAGAAAGTGCCCATCCAAGTTTCTCCTCTATACCAGCCTCTCCTTGATCGGTTGTGCCCCATTCTGCGGAAACTGTTCAACCTCTTGACGCATTGGCCGACACCACACCTACAGAGTTTGCAGATCTAATAGAGGTAAGTCCATCTTCTGTTGTTCCTTTTGGACCATGTAGAAGTTAGGACCCCATGAGAATGACTATAGGTTAACTTGGAAGAAGAAAGAGAGAAGAGGGAGAAAGGAGAAGGAAGTTAGAGAGGTGAGTTTGGATTAAGGGAAGGAGAGAATGCTTCAAGGGAGAAGAGAGGGTGGCTGGACGTTTTCTCAAAGAGAGGAGAAGGCTTGGATGCCTTACCTCTTAGCCAATGCTCTTATTTATAGTGTTACAAAGCCCTTAGGGTTACAACTCAATAGATTAAAAGACATACTAAGACAATGTATTTACATCTTCATGCATCCTTATAGAACATACCATAAATACCCACTTTGCCACTCCTTTGATGTGTGGGCTTCTAGCCTTGAACTTGTGGGCTTGAGCCCGTCTTCCAACACTCCCCCTCAAGCTGGAGGAGAAAATACATCATAAATACCCAGCTTGCCACCTATATAAGATAGAATTTTGGATGTAACCGGTTTGGTGAGGATATCAGCTAATTGCTCTTGAGATGAAACATACTTAAGAGAAATTATTCCTACTTGAAACTTTTCCCTTATAAAATGACAATCCACTTCAATATGTTTAGTTATTTCATGGAAGACTGGATTTGACGTAATGTGAATAGCTACTTGATTATCACAATGTAGGCCCATAGAGCCTCCTTTATAAAATCCCAGTTTGGTAAGAAGAGTCTTGATCCATAAAAGTTCACTTATAGTGTGGGCCATAGCTCGGTGTTCCTCTCCAGCACTAGATCTTGCAACCACATTTTTCTTTTTGCTTTTCCATGTGATCAAGTTCCCCCCAATAAAGGTACAATACCCAGACGTAGATTTTCTATCATCGGGTGATCCAGCCCAATTTGCATCAGAGAAGCCTTCTATATTGAAGTGACCATGTTGTTTATATAGCAATCTTCTTCCCGGAGCTCCTTTTAAGTATCATAGTATTCTCTCTAACGCTTGCCGATGAGTAATTTATGGTTTGTGCATGAATTGACTTACCATGCTCACAACATATGATATATCTGGCCTAGTTACCATGAGATAGATCAATTTTCCCACAAGTCTTTGAAATTTGCTAATGTCAACATCTTCTCTAGTTGTGGCACACAATTTTTCAATCGCATCCATACGTGTATCAACTGGTCTACAACCCTTCTTTCTTGTTTCTTCAACAAATTCCAAGACGTTTTTTCGTTGAGACAATACTATTCCATGATTTGACTGAAGGACTTCTATACCCAGAAAATATTTGAGCTTACCCAAATCTTTAGTCTTGAACTCTTTACATATCATATTCTTCACTTCTTGTATACTATGAGCATCATTCCCAGACAACATAATATCATCAACATACACGGCCAATAATATCTTCCCCTTGATAGTATCTTTAACATATACTGAGTGATCAATCGAGCACCTATGAAAGCCAAATTGTAGAAGCACTTGACTGAATTTATCAAACCATGCCCGAGGGGACTGTTTAAACCCATATAAAGATTTCTTTAACCGACATACGAACTCCCCCTCAACCACATATCCTGGTGGTTGGACCATAAAAAATTTTTCGCTTATATCACCATTTAAAAATGCATTTTTTACATCAAGGTGGTATACTAGCCAGGATGAGTTAGCAGCAATAGAGAGGATGATACATACCGAGTTTAGTTTTGCTATCAGAGAGAAAGTCTCTTCATAATCTATCCCATAGCAGTGAGTATAACCTTTTGCAACCAGACGTGCTTTAAGGCGAGCAATCCAACCATCAAGGTTGTGTTTCACTGAAAAAACCCATCTGCAACCAACCAGTCTTTTTCCTTTTGGGAGAGATGTCAATGTCCATGTTTGGTTTTCATATAATGCATGCATTTCTTCATCCATAGCCACCTTCCATCCTAGATGCTTCAGGGCCTCCTGATAGGATTGTGGTATGGAAACAGAGGAAAGAGAAGCAAGAAACTGAATACACTCAGAAGATAAGCGATGAGAAGACATAAAATTGGCAATTGGATGAGACGTAGTACAAGAACGGGTTTCATTTCGTATCGCAATAGGCTGAGTATCAAATTCAAGCCCAAACATAGGAGGAGGATTGGACAACTCCACAGGTGAGGGGACGGCCAGTGCTTCAGGGGGTTGAGTAATATCTTTATTAAACGGCACAAGCGAGCATGGAGTGGTAGGAGAAAATGTAAACCCTGGAGGAGCCTCATGTGATGAGTAGAAAGAAGTGTCTTTAAAGAAAGTCACATCCCGAGAACCATCAACCTCCGAAGTGTAGGATTATAACAAATATATTCTTTCTGAGTTCGAGAATACCCAAAAAAAATACACCTTAGAGACCGAGGATTAAGTTTACTTTTATGTGGTGAAGTATCATGAAAAAAACATGTGGAACCAAATACTTTAAGAGGAAGATAAATTGGATCTTCACCATGAAACAAAACAGAATACGGAGTTTGATTTCTAAGTATTGATGATGGTAACCTATTGATGAGAAAGCATGTTGTAAGTATAGCATGAGGCCAATAAAAGTAGGGTACCTTCAAGGAGTAGAGGAGGCCCCAACAACTTAAAGGAGGTGATGATTATTTCTTTCAACAACACCATTTTTTTGAGGGGTATAGACACATGATGTTTGATGAAGAAGCCCATTACCCTCACAAAGTGATTTAAACTCATTAGAAAAATATTCCTTAGCATTATCGGATCTAAGGATTTGAATTTTTTTCCAAGTTGCATTAGAACCATTGCATGAAAGTTTTTAAATATAGAAAGAATTTCTGATCGTTCTTTAAACAAAAACAACCAAGTCACTCTGGTAAAATCATTCACAAAAGTAACAAAATATTGAACCTGATAAATGTTAGAGACCTTTAAAGGGACCCATACATCAGAATGTATTAATACAAATGGAGTAGTACTAGTAGTTGTAAGACGAGGAGAATATGTACTCCTAACATGCTTACTTAATTGACATGCCTCACAATTGAAATTAGACAAAGATTTAAGAGATAGAACTAAAAACAAAGTGAGGTAGATGGATGACCAAGCCGGTTGTGCCACGGTTGATCCTCAGATGTAGCGAATGAAATAGCAGTTACTGGTGGAAGAGTAAAATAGTATAAACCCAATTTTTCAAGGCCTCCACCGATCACCTGTTTCGTAGTTAGATCCTGAAATATACACGAAGATGGTGAGAAGGTGACAGAACTATTCAATTGTTTGGTTAATTGACTAACGAAGAGAAAATTTAATGGAAATTGAGGAACAAATAACACATCTTGGAGAGGAATAGACGTAGTAAGAGAGGAGGAACCCTTGCCAAGCACCTTGGTTTGAGAACCATTAACAATAGTGACCAATTTATGAAGAAGACATGGAGACAATGAATGAAGCATGTGTTTGTTACCTGACAAGTGTTCGGAAGCCCCGGAGTCAATGATCCAGGAGGAATGGGTTGAAGCGGAAGAAAGCATACCTGAGGTACTGGTAGTGGCAGCAGTAGGGCTTGGTAGAGTAGAGAACTGATCCAATAAGGATTTTAGCTTCTGAATTGTAGCATAGTCTTCCACAGAAAAAGTCACATTACCATAATGAGAATCAGTCCTATCCTCCTTTTTCTCAACATTAGCTGAGGTTGGATTGGTTGTCGCCCAACTAGGCTTGCCATGGAGTTTCTAGCATGAATCCACAAGGTGGTTCTGACCACCACAATAAGTGTACAATCAAGGCTCAGTGCGGGAATGGGTTGGACCCATTCGACCACCTCTATTGTGGCCTCCACTTGTATTTCTGCGGTGTCCTCAAAATGCGGATGATGTACCCCAATTACCAAAGAACATAGCAGATGGAGCATCAATTGGAGAAGGAAGAGATGGATCAGGAATTCATAACAATGTAGCATTGATGTCATCAAAAGTGGGAAGGGCAGGGAAACTAAGAAGCTAGGTCTTAGCCACCTCTAGATACGGCTTAATATTGGAAAGGCAAATAGCCGCTGCTAGAAACTCATGAATATTATCTCTTTGTATGGTGGCTAGCATATTTTGGAAAACATTATAAACTCTTTGCAAGGAGGCGGTACTAGAATAGAGCTTAGCATATGTGTTCCAAATATCCTTGGAAGTTTCCAAGTGGACCACATTGTTAGCGACATGCTCTTCCATGTTGTTAATAAGCCAATTGATAACCATGTTATCGCTTTTGACCCATTTACGGTAGACTTCACCTTCTTCATCAATTGGAGGAGGGATTTTGATAACATGACAGAGAAGGTCATGAGTAATGAGAACTCTCCGTACCGATTGTGACCAGATAAGGTAATTGGAAAGACCTCTTAGTGGAATTGTAGTAATTCGGAGTATGTCACTCTTATTACTCATATGTCCACTCTCTAGGTTGACGCAAATCAACTAGTGAGGTCAATTGTCAAAGATGCTGAAATAAATTTAAACAACGTAATTTGAAGCACCTGTAGACCAAATTAGCCACCAAAAATAAGTAGAGAATATTTTCACGAGAATAAGCACCAAATCATGGAAAATTTGGTGCTTTTGTCAAGTGATAACAAGAACAAGCCACTACTCAACTTCTCTTATATTTATAAAAAAAATAGAGAGAAGAGCATAGATGCAACTCTTATCCTTAATCCAAACTCAACCACAAAACTGAAAGAAACTTTAGACAAGGCCTTTCTTGGCAAATCGAGAGCAATTTTTTGGAAAAATAAATTCCAACTCAAGGGAATACTGGTATTTCTCTCTGCTTCATTGGATTATTTCCTCTGCCGCATTATCTTCGAAAAATTATCACTGGTGCATCGCCGTGGCCGCGATGACACGTCTCAACTCTCTCTAGTTTTCTGATCTGTTTGGAACTGAAGAAGATGACTCTGCTGTCCCGAGTCCTTCAATGTCGTGGGGAAGAAGGAAACGTTTTCCCAATTCTTACTATTGTCGATGATATAGGGAAAGAGTTCAGAATCTAGGAAAAAAATTTTGAAGAGCCGATCTGTTCAGCGCCTAGAGGAGGAAGAAACACTTTTGAAAATTTTACATTTCCTAACTTAGGAAACTTATTAAATCCGGGTTGCCCGCTTGTTCTGACCCGGACTTGGATCGAGTCAACCCGGTCCAGGTCAACTCGACCCGGGTCAACCTAACTCGGACCACTTATGTTTTCTACCTCGGTATACATGTCTGGACCAAAGGTTATACATATTTTTTCCACGACTCAAATATATTGATCAACTATTTAACTCGACACGACTCGATAATTTTTTTCTCTAGCTGGATCATTATTTTTGAAGAATTGACAGATTATTCCTTGGTCAGCATATTATTTGGTACAGATATATGTATTAGATTATTTCATGGGTTAATTTTACAAGGATTATTTTGGTTCGTGTTATATGGGTCCAAGCCCATTACAACTGCTGCTATTATGTCTCATTGGATGAGACATTATTATTGGAGAAGAGGTGGCCTCAGTATATGTTACATCACCATGACGAAGGACCTTATTACTACATCCACTACCCATAAGGACATCTATGTTATTTCATCGTGATGAAGAGTTTATTACTAACTTTATGTTATACACCCCATGAATTGGCATTTATTACTCCTATCACTTGAGAGTCGTTGTCCAGTGGAGGGACACGGTTAAGGAGGAGTTTTTTTATTATTACACTTCCGAATAGCGTATAGACCCACTACTACCTATGGAAGATAGGAGTGTATCGAACATCTAGCATGAGTTAATTGACTAGATTAAAGAGCAATGTTATACGACTTGAAGTGATTTTACTCTCACTTTTCTTATGCCAAGTGAGCCTCATGAACGAGAGCACCAGCGTGAGGGGGAGTATTGGAAGATCTGCCACATTATACAAAAAAAGATTTTATACATCATTTATAGCAAGTTGGGAGTTCATGTTGTTCTCTCACTCCCAGCTTGAAGGGGAGTGTTGGAAGATAGGGCCCAAGCCCACACGACCAAGGAAGGCCCACATATCCAAGTGTGTTGGAAGATGGGCTCAAGCCCATAAGACCAGGGAAGACCCATGCATCCAAGAGATATAGAAGACAAGCTCAAGGCCCATAGATCAAGGAGAAGGCCCATAGGCCCACATACAATGATGGCGGGATGGTAAATAAAGAGTCATCTCATAGAGATGGCATTGATGTAACAAGATAAAAGTTCTAGGGTTAAACCCCTAAACCCTACCCAAGGTTCAGGGGTATTATTGTAATACAGTAGTTTGATTAATCTATAAATTGAGCATTAGGGGAAGGGTTAGGATAATCAAGTTCATAACCTCTTCTCCTCTAGTTTTCTCCTAATGGTGCCTCTCTCATTTTTCTCCATGACCTAAATTCATGGAGTCCTGAAAATCAATAGGCTTGATTGGAATCGAGATTTTTTTGGGAGCCATAGAGTCGAGTCGAGCCCGAACCTGCATATGTTTGAGATGAGTTTGATTTAAATACTTCGACCTCAATCTTGAACCCAGCCCAACCTTGAGCCTAAAATTGGAATCGATCTCGAGCCTAATAATTTTAACCGAGTTTGAGCTCGAGATCAAGCCGGTTCGAACTCCAACTTACATTTAAAACTTTGCATAAAATACATGTCAAATAAACTGTACATAATATTATGCATAAATTTTCCTTAAAATTGGGCATAACCTCTACATAAATTTGGATGCACTTTTAAAGAGATTCTCTCAAAACAAAAGTCTTTCTTTGGTTGTCTCAAATTTTTTGAAATAAATTATTACTTAATAAATAATAAATTAATAATATTTAATAATTTTTCAATTTATTATATTACTTACTTGATTGATATTAAATTATTAAGTACTAGCTTAATTTTTAATAAATTTATCTTGGTCCGTCATTATCATACAACAACAAAAGAATCAATATATGTTTGAAATAACTAACAGCCTAAGTAGGAATTACTAGTTAATAATTACTAATTATGCATTAAAAGAAATAATCAAACAACTAACACTAATAAATTCATAAATTTAATAATAAATAGTATTTATTTTTTAATCAAATAATACCTAAGTATAACTCAAAGAAGATAAACAAAATAAAAAAAAGCTTCACCAACGAAGAAGAAGTAACGATTAGGACAGATTGATGGAAGGGAAGCGAGATCCAACGGAATCTCAACTAAGCAACTATCATCCAACACAAAAACAACCGAAAAGGGGAAGAAGAAGAGAACAACGAAGGAGGAGGTGGGAATTCACCAGAAATGACATAGAAAAGGCACAAAAATGGTGCTAAAATTGTCAAAAATGGGACAAGCACAATAAATAGAGAGAAATTAGGGTTTGGTGGTGGAATTCGGCGTTTGCCTTTCCTCCTTCGATCCCTATTGTAGAAGTTTCAACATTCGTCATTCCTCCTTCAGTCCCTACTCTGGAGTAGTAGGAATTAAATGCCCTAATTTTAAAATAACAAGAGCATTAATAATAAACATAGAGGAAGGAAAAAGCAAGCACAAAAAGACACAAAGAGATTTATACAGGTTTGCCTCAAGGTGAGACTATGTCCTGTCTTCCGCCACTGTAGTAATCCACTATGAAGATGAAATAGCTTACAAGGGAGATCGTACATACTTATAGGTGTTTTTCTCTAACCTCTCTCGACCGCAACTGATGTTCCTCGAATTGATAAAACCCTAATAGCAATGTCCCAAATATAAATAGGACACTAGGGCAACTGTGATATAATAGGAAATCAATATGAATATGAGAAACACAACCAAAAACTTTCAAGATAGAAAGGTTTACCTCATTGCCGCTCTAGACCTCTTTTGGTATTTTTTAATCCAATGGTGTTGAGGGACCTCTATTGATCAAATAGACAGCGGTGCTAATAGCCTCAGACCAAAACATCTTTGGCAATCCCGCATGTAATCTCTTGCTCTAGCACCCTCGTTCAAGGTTTTGTTCATCCTCTCAACTACACCATTTTGTTGAGGTTTTCTAGGAATGGTTTTCTTTATCTTGATTCCATTATCAACACAATACTGCTTGAAATTATCAACTATGTATTCTTCCCAATTATCTGACTGCAAGCACTTCACCTTCAAATTTGTCTCATTCTCAACCATTGTTTTTCATCTCTTGAATGTATCACAGACATCAAATTTCTTTCAGGAAATAAACCCATACCTTTCTACATGCATTATCAATAAATGTCACATAGTAGTTAGAACCTCCAAGAAAAGTACCAGTTGAAGGCCCCCACACATCTGTGTGAACCAATTCCAATTTTGTTGTCTTTTGTTCCTTTCTAGTCTTAGAAAAGCTAACCTTTTTTTGCTTGCCAAAAATACATTATTCACACAAACTGTTGTTTATAGTTTTCAAACCTAGACTAAAGAACTTTCATTCCCTTCTCACTCATAAGAACGAGCCTATAATGCCACAAGTTAGAATCAGTAACAACACTAGCAACTGCAACTGTATCTCTGCAACTGGAAGTGATGTAATGAGTTCTAGTTTTAGCTCCCCGTGCAACAACCATGGCTCCCTTAGTGATTTTCCAGGGAGTACCATTAAAACTCACATTATGACCTTCATCATAAAGCTACCCTACTGAGATCAGATTACGCATAAGTTTTGGTATATGTCTCACCTTGTGAATTTTCCCACTGACCCGTTTGACATCCTCAAACGGACATTACCAATACTGACAATATACAAAGGTTATCCATCAGCAAGATACACTTTCCCATGATCTCTAGCAACATAATTCTCCATGATCTCATGATGTGCGGTGGTCTGAAAAGAAGCTCATGAATCTAACACCCAAAAGCCAATAAGGCTATCAACTGACAAGAGTAAAGCATCTTGTACCTCTTCAATCACCGCATTTGCAGCATCGCTTTTTTTTCATCCTTCTTCGGTGCTCTGCAGTTCTTCTTTATGTGACCAGAGTTGCCACAATTCCAACATTCCACATTCCTTACGAATTTGGACTTGCTTCTACCATTCATTGACTTCTCTCTACTATTTTCCTTGTTGGAATTCCACTTGAAATTTCTGGCTCTAGTATCGACATTTAGAGCAGAATTAGATGTCGACGTTTCTCCGGAGTCCTTTCTACGAACTTCCTCCACGAGAATGGTATCTCGAGCATCATTAAAGATCAACTTCCCATTGCCTATAGAGTTGTTAATCGCAGCCCTCATAGTCTCCCAATAATTTGGCAGAGACGCCAAAAGAATTAAAGCACTAACCTCATCATCAAATTTAATTTGAACGGAGGTCAATTGATTGACAATCGTGCTAAACTCATTCAAATGCGATGCCACTGATGTATTTTCTATCATCTTTAAATTGAAGAGTTTTTCATGAGATGTAACTTCTTATTTACGGAAAGCTTGTCATACAAATCAGTTAGAATCTTCATCATCCTCCATTGTCGTTTTCTCCGATGCCATGTTGTCAGCAACGTTCTTCGACAACGTTAACCCAACTACTCCCAACACCTATCCATCGAGGAGATTCCACTCATCTTCTTTCATACCTTCTAGTTTCATATCCATAAGTGGCGCACACAGCTTTTTACTGTACAAATAATCTTTTATCTACATCCTCCAGAACACAAAATCCATACCATTGAACTTGTTGATTCCAAGTGTTGATCCTTCTCCACCAGCCATTTCTTTCAATCACAAACCAAAGCTCTTATACCACTTTTTAGGAATTAAACATCCTAATTCCAAACTAACGAGAGCAATAATAATAAATGCAAAAGAAAGAAAAAGCAAGCACTAAAAAACAAAACAAGATTTATACAGATTCGCCTCAAGGTGAGACTACGTCATGTCTTCCGTCGCTACAGTAATCCACTATGAAGATGAAATAGTTCACAAGAAAGATCACACACACTTACAATTTTTTTTCTCTAACCTCTCTCGGCCGCAACTGATGTTCCTCGGATAGATAAAACCCTAACATTGGCTCCCCAAATAAAAAGAGGAAACTAGGGCAACCGCGATACAAGAGTAAAATTCCCAAACTACCCTTAATGAAAAGTTAATATATCGTGGACCAGGCGGAGGCTACGTCCCCACACTCCAAGAGGGGGGTTTCCCACCCCCCCTTCCAACCCCGATGATGGCCTTACCATGAAGGTCGATCCGCGTACCGACTCAACGTAGGGCGTTAATTAGGCTCCACAACTTAACAATGAGCCAATTCCCATATTGATGGCTAAAAATTATTATAAGTTGGGTTTAAGAAAATGAGCCAGTTCGCAAGTTCACGAACTGAATCGAGCCTTGTTCGAGTTTGGTTCATTTACTTAAACAAGTCAACAACTCAGTCTTGAATTCGATTCAAGATCGGGTTATTTCAAACTGAACCAGGCCACAACCGAGCTGATCTTGAGCTACTTGCGAATTGGCTCGGTTCGATGCCACCCCTAATTGAGAACAATAACTTGGAGTGTTAGAGAGACGAAGTGCGGAGAAGAGGAGAAGAAGTGAAGTGAGGTGAATGAAGAGAGAGGTAAGAACTAATTAGTGTGTGTGACAGAGAGAGAGAGAGAGAGAGAGAGAAGCGGGGAGAATAATGGTTGAAGTAAAATACTCAACCCTCCCCCTTAACCTTTATTTATAGATGTAAAAGGTACATAAATTACAAGTATTTCCTTCACCCTATAAAAAAGTGAAGGAGACACAAAAAAACATAAGATTTTTATAATAAGGCCATTAAGTTTTTAATGGATTGTGACAAGCTCAAATAATTTGACAACACTTTCAATAGTATGGTAGAAATCTAGAGCAAATCGTACTTTCCAATGAAATTTAAAAAAAAAAAAATCTTTAGCCATGATTTTTTATAATAAGCTGAATTTTGATTAAAAACTTTTATTACTCTTACATAAGATTAACCCAAGGTATATGAATACTTCACAAGCAAGACCAGCCAAAGAACTTGAAATATTAATAATTTATGATTTACTATACTTGGAGTAAAAAGGTGATATATTCTATTTAGTTAGGCCAACATTCTATTGATGGTCAATTGTTCAAAGACTTATCATTAGTGTTTAACTTTGGGTGTAACTGGGACAATGGTAGTTTTATTATAATTTGATTCTACTTATTTACTTTATTATAAATAGAGGATCATTCTACTAAAACAATAACGAGTCAATAAAACTTTGTATGTTATTGTTCGATTAAGTCTAGAGAGAATTTTGAAACGTAACATAGGACATAGTCATTGTTTCATATGGATTAAAAAAATATATTTCTTTATAGTGGCTTAAATGTTGAAGTTTACATGAGCAACTAAAAGTATTTGTTGCTCATGAGGACATAGACAATACATACTCTAATCCAATATGCTTGTCGTGTGCTACTCCAAATAGTTAGTATGGATGCCAAGGTTTCATTGCTAATGATGATTTTTCATCATACCTACTAAAGTTGTATGTGGATGGACTATTCATAGTTGTAATTATTTGTAAGCTATTTATCCATTTTGAAAGTTTATAAATATTTGTTAATAGATACAAAATGAAACTAGATATAATAAATATTTTTTTTTGTGAAAATAAGGAAGTAACTTCCAAAGTCGATTCAAACAAAGCTTTTGTGTAGTTATAACGTGAACATGAAACTTAAGTTTCCATTGCCCCTTATAAAGTTGGTTCATTCCTAGCCTTCAATGACAAAACCAATCAAAAAAAAGTTAGGACATTTAAAATATCCATAAACTACAAATAAAAACAAACAAAGTGGGTCTATGTCACTAATGTCACAAACTTATCAGACACTTTTTTTCATAAAAAACAAAAAAGTGCAAGCAATATTTAGTGGTCAAAATGGCATCAGTAGGTCTCAGCCACACTAGTGTTGACTTAACTCTATGTCAAGATTGGACTTTTCCAATCAAGCACTTCAATAAGACCCTTCTAAGATTGGATTTAATCTCTACAATTTGATATGCTTAGTTCTCTCGTGAAACACTGGGTTGGAGGGAATATGGATTGCTGCTTGATTATCACAATAGAGTTCCATAGGACCTTCTTTGTGGAATCCTACTTCAGCTAGAAGAGATTTAATCCATAGAGCCCACTTATCACATGTGCCATGGCTATGTATTTTGCTTCTACACTAAACCTTGCAACCATAATTTGATTTTTACTCCTCCATGTAACAAGGTTACCTCCAACTAGAGTATAGTATCCCGAAGTAGATTTTCTATCATCTGGTGATCTAGCCCAATCTGCATTAGCAATGCATTCAATATTGAGATGACCATGATACTTATATAAGAGCCCTTGTCCTGGTGCCTTTTTCAAGTACCTGAGAATCCTTTCCAATGTCTGCTAATGAGACATTTGAGGTTTATGCGTATATTAACAGTTCATACTGACTACAAAAGAAATGTCTGGTCTAGTCACAATGAGATAGATAAGTTTGCCAACTAGCCTCTGGTACTTGCCAACATTAACTTCTTCTCTCGAGTCCACACATAGTTTTGTATTTGTTTCCATGGGGGTGTTAGCAGGGCGATATCCCATCATTCTTGTTTCTTCAAGCAAGTCAAGAACATATTTCCTCTATGAAAAGATAATACCATGGATTGAAGACCATCAATACTGAGAAAATACTTGAGAAGTCCCAAGTCTTTCATCTTTAACTCATTGCATATCTTGTTTTTCCCTTGACTTCTTCTATCGAAATCACTACTTGTCAAAATAATATCATCCACATATATGGCTAGTAGTACAACTCCTTTCTCAGTATGCTTGACAAATACATAATGGTCCATAGAGTACCTTGTGAACCCAAAATAAATCATTGCTCGACTAAACATGTCAAACCAGGGCCAAGGAGATTGTTTCAGATAATAAAGAAGAGGGGAGAATAATGGTTGAAGTAGAATACTCAACCCTCCCCCTTAACCTTTTTTTATAGATGTAAAAGGTACATAAATTACATGTATTCCCTTCAACCTATAAAGAGTGAAGGAGACACAAAAAAAACATAAGATTTTTATAATAAGGCCATTAAGTTTTTAATGGATTGTGACCAGCTCAAATAATTTGACAACCCTTTCATTAGTATGGTAGTAATAAAGAGCAACTCGTACTTTCCAATGAAATTTATAAAAAAAAAAATCTTCAGCCATGAGTTTTTTATAATAGGCTGAATTTTGATTAAAAATTTTTATTACTCTTAGATAAGATTAACCCAAGGTATATCAATACTTCACAAGCAAGACCAGCCAAAGAACTTGAAATATTAATAATTTATGATTTACTATACCTGGAGTAAAAAGGTGATATATTCTATTTAGTTATGCCAGCATTCTATTGATGTTCAATTGTTCAAAGACTTATCTTTAGTGTTTAACTTTGGGTGTAACTGGGACAAGGGTAGTTTTATTGTAATTTGATTCTACTTATTTACTTTATTATAAATAGAGGTTCATTGTACTCAAACAATAACGAGTCAATAAAGTCTTTATCTTTTCTGGAAATTCAACAAAACTTTTTATGTTATAGCTCGATTAAGTTTAGAGAGAATTTTGAAACGTAATATAGGACATAGCCATTGTTTCATATGGATTAAACAAATATATTTCTTTATAGCGGCTTAAATGTTGAGGTTTACATGAGCAACTAAAAGGATTTGTTGCTCATGAGGACATAGACAATACATATTCTAATCCAATATGCTTGTCTTGTGCTACTCCAAATAGTTAGTATGGATGCCAAGGTTTCATTGCTAATGATGATTTTTCATCATACCTACTAAAGTTGTATGTGGATGGACTATTCATAGTTGTAATTATTTGTAAGCTATTTATCCATTTTGTGTAAGTTTATAAATATTTGTTAATAGATACAAAATGAAACTAGATATAATAAATATTTTTTTTGTGAAAATAAGGAAGTAACTTCCAAAGTCGGTTCAAACAAAGCTTTTGTCAAGCTATAACCTAAACATGAAACTTAAGTTTCCATTGTCCCTTTTAAAGTTGGTTCATTCCTAGCCTTCAATGACAAAACCAATCAAAAAAAAGTTAGGACATTAAAAATATCCATAAACCACAAATGAAAACAAACAAAGTGGGTCTATGTCACTAATGTCACAAACTTATCAGACAAATTTTTTCATAAAAAACAAAAAAGTGCAAGCAATATTTAGTGGTCAAAATGGCATCAGCAGGTCTCAGCCACACTAGTGTTGAATAACTTAACTCTATGTCAAGATTGGACTTTTCCAATCAAGCACTTCAAGAAGACCACCCTTCTAAGATTAGACTTAAGCTCTACAATTTGATATGCTTAGTTCTCTCGTGAAACACTGGGTTGGAGGGGATATGGATTGCTGCTTGATTATCACAATAGACTTCCATAGGACCTTCTTTGTGGAATCCTACTTCAACTAGTAGAGATTTAATCCATAGAGCCCACTTACCGCATGAACCATGGCTATGTATTTTGCTTCTGTACTAGACCTTGCAACCATATTTTATTTTTTACTTCTCCATGTAACAAGGTTACCTCCAACTAGAGTACAGTATCCCGAAGTAGATTTTCTATTCTCTAGTGATCCAACCCAAACTGCATTGGAAAAGTATTCAATATTGAGATGACCATGATACTTATATAAGAGCCCTTGTCCTAGTGCCTTTTTCAAGTACCTGAGAATCCTTTCCAATGTCTGCTAATGAGACATTTGAGGTTTATGCATATATTAACAGTCCATTCTGACTACAAAAGAAATGTCTGGTCTAGTCATAGTGAGTTAGATAAGTTTGCCAACTAGCCTCTGGTACTTGCCAACTTCAACTTCTTCTCTCGCGTTAGCACATAGTTTTGTATTTGTCTCCATGGGGGTGTTAGTAGGGCGATATCCCATCATTCTTGTTTCTTCAAACAAGTCAAGAACATATTTCCTCTATGAAAAGATTATACCATGGATTGAAAAACATCAATACTGAGAAAATACTTGAGAAGTCCCAAGTCTTTCATCATTAACTCATTGCATATCTTGTTTTTCCCTTGACTTATGCTATCGAAATCACTAGTCAAAATAATATCATCCACATATACAGCAAGAAGTACAACTCCCCTCAACCACATATCCAGGTGGTTGCTACATATAAATTTCCTCCTTAATATCGCCATTGAGTCAAAGACAGACCATCGAGAGACGAAGTGAGGAGAAGAGGAGAAGAAGTGAAGTGAGGTGAATGAAGTGAGAGATAAGAAAGAATGAGAGAGTGGGTGAGAGAGACAAAGAGAGAGAGAGAGAGAGAGAGAGAGAGAGAGAGAGAAACATAAAGAAGAATAATGGTTGTAGTAGAATACTCAACCCTCCCCTTTAACCTTTATTTATAGATGTAAAAGGTACATAAATTACAAGTATTCCCTTCACCCTATAAAAAGTGAAGGAGACACAAAAAAACATAAGATTTTTATAATAAGGCCATTAAGCTTTTAATGGATTGTGACCAGCTCAAATAATTTAACAACCCTTTCAATAGTATGGTAGTAATCTAGAGCAACTCGTACTTTCCAATGAAATTTAAAAAAAAAAATCTTCAGCCATGATTTTTTATAATAGGCTGAATTTTGATTAAAAACTTTTATTACTCTTAGATAAGATTAACCCAAGGTATATGCATACTTCACAAGCAAGACCAGCCAAAGAACTTGAAATATTAATAATTTATGATTTACTATACATCTAGTAAAAAGGTGATATATTCTATTTAGTTATGCCAACATTCTATTGATGTTCAATTGTTCAAAGACTTATCTTTAGCGTTAACTTTGGGTGTAACTGGGACAAGGGTAGTTTTATTGTAATTTGATTCTACTTATTTACTTTATTATAAATAGAGGTTCATTGTACTCAAACAATAACGAGTCAATAAAGTCTTTATCTTTTCTGGAAATTCAACAAAACTTTATATGTTATAGCTCGATTAAGTTTAGAGAGAATTTTGAAACGTAACGTAGGACATAGTCATTGTTTCATATGGATTAAAAAAATATATTTTTTTATAGCGGCTTAAATGTTGAGGTTTACATGAGCAACTAAAAGGATTTGTTGCTCATGAGGACATAGACAATACATATTCTATTCCAATATGCTTGTCTTGTGCTACTTCAAAAAGTTAGTATGGATGCCAAGGTTTCATTGCTAATGATGATTTTTCATCATACCTACTAAAGTTGTATGTGGATGGACTATTCATAGTTGTAATTATTTGTAAGCTATTTATCCAATTTGTGTAAGTTTATAAATATTTGTTAATAGATACAAAATGAAACTAGATATAATAATTGTTTTTTTTTTTGTGAAAATAAGGAAGTAACTTCCAAAGTCGATTCAAACAAAGCTTTTGTCTAGTTATAACTTGAACATGAAACTTAAGTTTCCATTGCCCCTTATAAAGTTGGTTCATTTAAAATATCCATAAACTACAAATAAAAACAAACAAAGTGGGTCTATGTCACTAATGTCACAGACTTATCAAACAAATTTTTTCATAAAAAACAAAAAAGTGCAAGCAATATTTAGTGGTCAAAATGGGATCAGGTCTCAACCACACTAGTGTTGAATGACTTAACTCTATGTCAAGATTGGAATTTTCCAATCAAGCACTTCAATAAGACCCTTCTAAGATTAGACTTAAGCTCCACAATTTGATATGCTTAGTTATCTCATGAAACACTGGGTTGGAGGGGATATGGATTGCTGTTTGATTATCACAATAGACTTCCATACGACCTTCTTTGTGGAATCCTACTTCAGCTAGAAGAGATTTAATCCATAGAGCCCACTTACCGCATGTGCCACGGCTATGTATTTATCTTTTGCACTAGACCTTGCAACCATATTTTGTTTTTTACTCCTCCATGTAATAAGGCAACCTCCAACTAGAGTACAGTATCCCGAAGTAGACTTTCTCACATCTGGTGATCCAGCCCAATCTGCATTGGCAAAGCATTCAATATTGAGATGACCATGATACTTATATAAGAGCCCTTGTCCTGGTGCCTTTTTCAAGTACCTGAGAATCCTTTCTAATGTTTGCTAATGAGACATTTGAGGTTTATGCATATATTAACAGTCCATACTGACTACAAAAGAAATGTCTGGTCTAGTCACAGTGAGATAGATAAGTTTGCCAACTAGCCTCTGGTACTTGCCAACATCAACTTCTTCTCTCGAGTCAGCACATAGTTTTGTATTTGTCTCCATGGGGGTGTTAGTAGGGCGTTATCCCATCATTCTTGTTTCTTCAAGCAAGTCAAGAACATATTTCCTCTATGAAAAGATTATACCATGGATTGAAAAACATCAATACTGAGAAAATACTTGAGAAGTCCCAAGTCTTTCATCATTAACTCATTGCATATCTTGTTTTTCCCTTGACTTATGCTATTGAAATCACTAGTCAAAATAATATCATCCACATATATAGCAAGAAGTACAACCCCCCTCAACCACATATCCAGGTGGTTTCTGCATATAAATTTCCTCCTTAATATCACCATTGAGTCAAAGACAGACCATCGAGAGACGAAGTGAGGAGAAGAGGAGAAGAAGTGAAGTGAGGTGAATGAAGTGAGAGATAAGAACGAATGAGAGAGTGGGTGAGAGAGACAAAGAGAGAGAGACAAAGAGAGAGAGAGAGAGAGAGAGAGAGAGAGAGAGAGAAACATAAAGAAGAATAATGGTTGTAGTAGAATACTCAACCCTCCCCTTTAACCTTTATTTATAGATGTAAAAGGTACATAAATTACAAGTATTCCCTTCACCCTATAAAAAGTGAAGGAGACACAAAAAAACAAAAGATTTTTATAATAACGCCATTAAGCTTTTAATGGATTGTGACCAGCTCAAATAATTTGACAACCCTTTCAATAGTATGGTAGTAATCTAGAGCAACTCGTACTTTCCAATGAAATTTTTAAAAAAAAATCTTCAGCCATGATTTTTTATAATAGGCTGAATTTTGATTAAAAACTTTTATTACCCTTAGATAAGATTAACCCAAGGTATATGAATACTTCACAAGCAAGACCAGCCAAAGAACTTGAAATATTAATAATTTATGATTTACTATACCACGAGTAAAAAGGCGATATATTCTATTTAGTAATGCCAGCATTCTATTGATGTTCAATTGTTCAAAGACTTATCTTTAGCTTTTAACTTTGGGTGTAACTGGGACAAGGGTAGTTTTATTGTAATTTGATTCTACTTATTTACTTTATTATTATTATAAATAGAGGTTCATTGTACTCAAACAATAACGAGTCAATAAAGTCTTTATCTTTTCTGGAAGTTCAACAAAACTTTATATGTTATAGCTCGATTAAGTTTAGAGAGAATTTTGAAACGTAACGTAGGACATAGTCATTGTTTCATATGGATTAAAAAAATATATTTCTTTATAGCGGCTTAAATGTTGAGGTTTACATGAGCAACTAAAAGGATTTGTTGCTCATGAGGACATAGACAATACATATTCTAATCCAATATGCTTGTCTTGTGCTACTCCAAATAGTTAGTATGGATGCCAAGATTTCATTGCTAATGATGATTTTTCATCATACCTACTAAAATTGTATGTGGATGGACTATTCATAGTTGTAATTATTTGTAAGCTATTTATCCAATTTGTGTAAGTTTATAAATATGTGTTAATAGATACAAAATGAAACTAGATATAATAATTTTTTTTTTGTGAAAATAAGGAAGTAACTTCCAAAGTCGATTCAAACAAAGCTTTTGTCTAGTTATAACTTGAACATGAAACTTAAGTTTCCATTGCCCCTTATAAAGTTGGTTCATTTAAAATATCCATAAACTACAAATAAAAACAAACAAAGTGGGTCTATGTCACTAGGGTGTCTTCGAACCGAGCCGGTTTGCGAGCAGCTCGAGTTCGGCTCGGTTCCGGCTCGGTTCGATTAGTTTAATATCGAGCTCGAGCCGAGCTCGAGCTCAGAAATAGGTTTGTTTATATTAACGAGCCAAACCCGAGCATAGCCAGGTTCAGCTCGTTGGCTCGCAAACCGGCTCATTTTAACGAGCGGCGATTCGGGAATCGGGGTAGCTCTAAAAAAAATTTCGGGACAGAGAGTCCCGTCTCTTCCCTTCCATCCTACCCCGTCTGGAACCCATACTTCTCTGCCATTTCCAGCCATTTCCATGCCGTTTCAGCATGATTTTCTCGACAAAATCACTGTCTGTCGGCGGGTATTCATGGGAACCGGGGGATTTTGGTCTTCAAATCCCTCGTTCTCCCTCTCCCTCTCTGATTCTTCAATCTCTGTCAAAGACTTCGATTTTTTCGTCTTCCTCTGCGATTTCTTCCTATTCTATCTTCTTCCTCTTCGATTTCTTCATCCGAAGTTCTTCCTCACCGACGAACGAAAGCCACGGTCCGACGGGGGTAAGATTTTTATTTTATGTTTTTTTTTTGCGTCGCCGACCTAACCCTATAAAATCTCTAAATCTCGTTTCGTTTAAGCAGTGATTCTTCATTCTTTGAAAGGTTTTGGAGATATCCCCGAACGGCAAACACTCTCTATTTTTGTAAGTGTTGATTTTATTTTTTTTCATTTTTATCTTCTGTATGTTTTCTTCGTCAGCAATTTCGGAGTTGATTTTTGTTTTTTATTTTTATCTTCTATACGTTTTCTTCCTCTGCAATTTCGGTGTTGATTTTTTTTTCAGTACGTTTTTTTCCTCTGTGATTTCAGTGTTGATTTTTTTTTTCATTTTTATCTTCTGTAAGTCGAGTTAGCCTTTGGTTGACAGAACTCTTGGGTTCGTTGTATATGTTCCAAATAAAGTTAAATACATCATTTTAATCATTTTTTTACCTTTTTTTCCTCAATCAATAAGTTTATCTCGTATCGTTTTCTATCATGTGGTTTTTTATAAGCACGAAGAGAATTTAACAGACCATGTAGTTGATTATTATCTTATTACTCACAGGCCTAAACTTTGACCTTCCAATTTCAATCTATATTGCTATCAGCGGTATTGGTTTTAAATGCATAAAATTTTTGTTCTCTCTTAAGAATCTGTTTAAGCTAAAAAGGATCATTCATCCTTTGCTCGGCATTGCATTCTGTACAGTTGTCATTCATATGTTGTCTTACATTTGGTATCCTATATGATTTTCCTGTGGACAAAGTCTCAAAACCCTTCTTCTAGTCACAATATGTGGATTATCAATATTTTCAATGTACAATGCACATCTACTTTTGCTAGTTCACTACTTATATTGATCTCTGTTCATATAGATTGTGTCCATATTAATTATATTTTATCTGGTAGTGGACTTTTTTTATCCAAAATGCAATGATTAGTCTTTACCTTTTTTCTGCAGCTTTTATTGTGACTTGGTGCTGTTTTTTTTTTTTTTCAATAACTTGAGAGGATTAAAATTACGATAACATGCTTTTTGAATCAATTGTGTAGACAAAAATCATGTCCTAACTGCAAAATTGTAAAAAAAAACCCTATCTGGTGTGATCAGAGCTTGTTCTTTCTTCATGTGTCTTTTTCTTATTCCTATGGAACTCTTCCTCTTCCTAAATATAATATTGTGGTCCATAAAACAACCATAATAATTAAATTGTTGTTCACCAAAACAAAACTTTTTTTTATGCATATGGAACTCAACCCAATTATGTTATGTTAGACTAGTAACAAGTCTTGTAAGTATGTATTCATCATACATATTAGATCAGAACATTTCAGAATACAGTACATAATTTTTATTTTTAGACCCAATATTTCGTTGAATTGATACGTTAGATACAGACTGATGTAAATTATCTCTCTTTTTTGCAATCGATTTTTATCCTTCCTCTTCAATTTCTTCATCCAAAGTTCTTCCTCGCTGACGAGACGAAAGCGACGGTCCGACGGGAGGTAAGATTTTTATTTAATGTTCTGTTTTTTTTTCGTCGCCGACCTTACCCAACAAAATTTCTAACTCTTGTTTCGTTTCAACAGTGCTCCTTCATTCTTGGAAAGACTTTTGGAGATATCCCTGAACGGCGAACACACTTTCTGTTTCTGTAAGGTTTGAATTTTTTTTTCATTTTTATCATTAATTTCTTGTTATTGAGGTTGTATTTCATCAGAATATTAGAAGAGAATGTTGGTATGCTTATTTCCTTCTCTTAGAAGTTTTTAAATTTATATATAAAAAAGGATCGGTATATTGGACTGAAAATTATTGGGTGCAGGGCTACTGGCTCAAAGAGACCCCGCTGCATTGACTGCATTGAAAGACAAGGGTCGTTCCCGATTGTCACAACGTCACATACCTTCCTCTAAGAATAGACAAGTATCTTAAATTATGTGTAGGATCTTTCTTGTTTGGATAACTTTCTTTTCTCTATGTTTTTAATTTGTAATTTTATTTTTTTGTAGAAGTAAGAATGTCAACACCTCCTCAATTGACATCAATAATTAACACTAGTTTTAGTGTGACTATAAATAGTGACTCAACTCCACCAGAGTCACTACCCTCTGTCATAGAAGTGGGCCCAGATGAAATTACCATAAATGAGGATGAAGGTGACTTTACCCATACTTCAAAAAGACAAAAAAAGTCTCATGTGTGGTTGGAATTCAAAGAAGTATCACTTAATGGTACAAAAAAGGCTTAGTGTGTTCATTGTAAAATTAATTTGAGTGTTATTAGTAGTGGAGTGACCACACATATGAGTCGACATTTGAAACGTTGCACTAGTAGAAAAGTGGCAATAAGAAAACAAAAAACCTTAAACTTTCAACCAGTGGGAGCGGGATCTAATGTTGATCAGAGTCCATCTGGACTTCCTTTTATGGATTTTGGAGGAAAATATGATCAAGCTAAAATGAGAGTACTCATTGCTCATTGGATTCTTATGCATGAGCATCCATTCATGATAGTAGAAGAGGAGGGATTTAATTTTGTAATGAAGATGGCAAATATGAATTATGAGAAAATATCCCGTAAGACCATTAAGAAGGAGTGTATGGAAGTGTATGAGGCAGAAAAAAAGAAATTGAAAATTTTGTTAAAAGAAATTAACAAGATTAGTCTTACCACGGATCTTTAGAAGTCCCAAAATCAAAAGATTGAATACATGGTTATTACTGGGCATTTTATTGACAGTAATTGGAAGCTACAAAAACGAGTCTTGAGTTTTGTGCATGTTCCTCCTCCTCGTCGTGGCGTTGATAGAAAATGCTATTTACAAGTGTTTGAAAGAGTGGGAGATCGAAAATAAATTTTTTAGTATTTCAGTTGATAATGCTGCATATAATGATGTTTGTATTAGAGTTTTGAAACAAGATTTTTCAAGGAAAAAAAATTTGGTGTGTGGTGGAAAGTTGTTTCATGTGCGTTGTTGTGCTCATATTTTGAACTTATTAGTCCAAGATGGTCTTGCTCAGATTAAGGATATTATTGATAATGTGCGTGAAAGTGTCAAATTCATAAATCTGTCTGAGGCTAGACTTCGCACTTTTTCTGAAATTGTACAACAATTAGAACTTGGTGAAAAGAGGTTAGTTATTGATTGTCCAACTCGTTGGAACTCCACTTATGACATGTTGTCTTCTGCATTAAAATTCAAAGATGCATTTTCTAGATTTAAAGTTAGAGAACCAACTTATGATTGTTTGCCAAGTTTTGATGAATGGGAAAAGGTTGACATGGTGTGTGAGATCCTAGAAGTTTTTAATGCAGTTACTAATATAATTTCTAGGAGTGACTACCCTACTTATAATTTGTACCTTAGTGAGGTATATAGGGTAAAAGAAGTTCTGGATTTTCATTCTACAAATGAAAATGTTTTCATTAGGACAATGGTTAGTAGAATGAAAGAGAAATTTGAGAAGTACTGGGGTGAATGCAATTTATTGATGGTTGTTGCTTCAGTTTTGGATCCAAGGGTCAAATTAAAGTTGATCGAAATGTGTTTTCCAGTGATATATTCTAAGGAGGAAGCTATAATGAATATAAATGTAGTTCGACGCACCTTATATGAGATCTACGATGAATATGTATCTTTTTATAATGTGGATATTAGAAATGAAGAGATTGTTTCAAGTACTAGCTCTATGGGTGTTTCCACAAGTCGTAGGCCTTCATCGAGTTCAGGTTGGTCAAAGTTAATGAGTTATATGAAACAAAAGGATATAGTTAATTCACCAAGGTCAGAATTGGAAATTTATCTTGAAGAAGGTGTATATAGTTGTGAGGAAACTTCACAATATGATTTTGTTGTTTTAGAATGGTGGAAAGTAAATCATATGAAATTTCGGGTATTATCTAAGTTGGCAGCAGACATCCTTGTAATTCCCATATCCACAGTAGCTTCAGAGTCTACATTTAGTGCTGGTGGTAGAGGAATAGACTCATATCGTTCTTCCTTGGCACCAAATACAGTTCAAGCTTTGATTTGTGGCAGTGATTGGGTTCGGGTTCTTCACGGTGTAAAGAAAAATCAAAAGGTAAATTTCTTTGATTAATTATTTATTATAAAAAAAATTAGTTTATTTTTTAGTTTTATTTATTAAAAATTTTTTTTATGATTACAACCTGAGAAGAAGAGTGTAGAGATAATGCTACCAGCTACATAATTTTTCATGTTCCTCTCATCATGGTAATTTTAATATTTTTAAAGACATTAAGTAACTAGTAGTGGAACAGTATTTTTTTTTTATCTGACAATAACTAATTTTATTTTTTTATTTTTGTCATAGGTGGAGATTTTGCTCATGCAGGGACGCATATTATTTTCTAGTATTAAGAGAAACAACTATAGTTTGTAATTTTATAATGGATTTATGGTTTTTATTTGGGTGATTGTAAATTGATAGTGATATTTCATTTAATTTTGTTGTGTTTGATTATTGTATGGAGCTTATTTATAATGTTATGCAGTGTATGAAGTGTTTAAACTAGTTTATGGAGTATATAAATAATTTGATGGAATGTTTATGGAATGTATAGATAATTTGATGGAGTGTTTATGGAATGTATAGATAATTTGATGAAGTGTTTATGGAATGTATAGATAATTTGATGGAGTGTTTATGGAGTGTTTATGCAGGTATTATACAGGTTGTATGTATATTGATTATGCCCAATTTTAAGTAGAGGTCATGCCGAATTTGATACTGGTATTATGTACATAGATTATGCTCAATTTTAAGAAAAAGTTATGCCTAATCTTATATATGTATTATATATATAGGTTATGCTTAATTTTATGTAGAGGTTATGCCCAATTTTATGTAAAATGTATGTATAATTTTATATATAATGTATTTGATATATATTTTTTGAAAATTTTTAAATGTATGTTGAGGCTCGAGTTCGGCTAAAATTTTTGGGCTCGAGCTCGATAACAATTTTAGGCTCGAGACGAGGCTCGGCTCGAAGCTCGGCTCGAAATATTTAAATCAAGCTCGGCTCGAACATAGGCAGGTTCGGGCTCGGCTCGGGTCGATGCCACCCCTATATGTCACTAATGTCACAGACTTATCAAACAAATTTTTTCATAAAAAACAAAAAAGTGCAAGCAATATTTAGTGGTCAAAATGGCATCAGGTCTCAACCACACTAGTGTTGAATGACTTAACTCGATGTCAAGATTGGAATTTTCCAATCAAGGACTTCAATAAGACCCTTCTAAGATTGGACTTAAGCTCTACAATTTGATATGCTTAGTTATCTCATGAAACACTGGGTTGGAGGGGATATGGATTGCTGCTTGATTATCACAATAGACTTCCATACGACCTTCTTTGTGGAATTCTACTTCAGCTAGAAGAGATTTAATCCATAGAGCCCACTTACCGCATGTGCCATGGCTATGTATTTATCTTTTGCACTAGACCTTGCAACCATATTTTGTTTTTTACTCCTCCATGTAACAAGCAAGACCAGCCAAAGAACTTGGTGTAACTGGGACAAGGGTAGTTTTATTGTAATTTGATTCTACTTATTTACTTTATTATAAATAGAGGTTCATTGTACTCAAACAATAATGTGTCAATAAAGTCTTTATCTTTTCTGGAAATTCAACAAAACTTTGTATGTTATAGCTCGATTAAGTTTAGAGAGAATTTTGAAACGTAACATAGGACATAGTCATTGTTTCAAATGGATTAAAAAAATATATTTCTTTATAGCGGCTTAAATGTTGAGGTTTACATGAGCGACTAAAAGGATTTGTTGCTCATGAGGACATAGACAATACATATTCTAATCCAATATGCTTGTCTTGTGCTACTCCAAATAGTTAGTATGGATGCCAAGGCTTCATTGCTAATGATGATTTTTCATCATACCTACTAAAGTTGTATGTGGATGGACTATTCATAGTTGTAATTATTTGTAAGCTATTTATCCATTTTGTGTAAGTCTATAAATATTTTTTAATAGATACAAAATGAAACTAGATATAATAATTTTTTTTTTGTGAAAATAACAAAGTAACTTCCAAAGTCGATTCAAACAAAGTTTTTGTCTAGTAATAACCTGAACATGAAGCTTAAGTTTCCATTGCCCCTTACAAAGTTGATTCATTTAAAATATCCATAAACTACAAATAAAATCAAACAAAGTGGGTCTATGTCACTAATGTCACAAACTTATCAGACACTATTTTTCATAAAAAACAAAAAAGTGCAAGCAATATTTAGTGGTCAAAATGGCATCAGCAGGTGTAAGCCACACTAGTGTTGTTGAATGACTTAACTCTATGTCAAGATTGGACTTATCCAATCAAGCACTTCAATAAGACCCTTCTAAGATTGGACTTAAGCGATAAGACTTTTCATTTGATATGGGTCTATAGATTTGAGAGTCAAATAGGTGTAACTACATGTCTTATCAAAATCCTTAGAATCAATATTAATGACCCTCTTTATTTACATCTATTGTCTGACCTCACCTATTCATTCCCAGTTGTAGGCAGTGGGCAACCATGACAGCTTCCAGGCAATGAGCAATGGACATGGTGGGTTCCATATATACATTTGTGTCTCACAACCAAGTAAGTGGGGACTAATATTCGAATTTGGATCAAATTCTCCCCCAATCATCCACCTTTTCCCTAGCCATGTTTTGCCTAAACCTGGTCAGAGGATTAGGCCACTTTAAATAAAACTAATCTGAGTATGATAAAAAAAAAAAAAAAAAGGAAGATGGACGGCAGTGATGAGAGAATATAGGAAGGGTGGTGAAGTGGGGCCGGGTGTTGGAAATGTGAGGCACAGGACGACCAAAACATAGTTGTGGGTAGGGGAAGTAGGCACGTGGGTGATTAATTCATGTGCCTTCCCTTCCGTCCTCGGACTCTTATTTTTTTTATTTTTCTTTTTTCTTATGAATCATGAATGCGACACGCACATTTTTATCTTTCCCCCCCTTCCTTCCTTTCCTACTTTCTAGCTTTTATCTCTTTTTTCCCCCTGGATTTTATTGTATTTCGAAAACAAAGGCATGTTGTCACCTGTCTCCACTTGAATAATTCAGCTAAAAATTACATGAATTTTTTTTAATAAATTTTCAAGAAAAATTAAATAAATTTGTGAGTGCCTTTAATGAAAATTAATATTCAATCTCATATATTACCATACTTATTCGATAAATCCTTAGTAAAATAAATTATTAAATACAAAATTACTATAAAAATTACGGATGGTTAGAGAAAAAGAGAAATAGAAGAGGTGATGCAAAGGTTGAGTCGTTAAAGCGGGGTGCATCGCTTTGAGGGGAATCGGGTGTCCTTATAAGTTCAAACACAAGAAATGGAGAAAATGATGAGAGAGTGGAAGAAGAGGATATGTGCACTTACCTTTGATAAAAAATCTTACTCTATATTTTAATGAATTCATATCCCCCCACCCCCCCTCTATAAACCTCCAAAAAGTGGTGCTACAAATAATCATTTGAAACACTACCCCTTCTTTCCCTTTCTTTCACTAAAATACTTGCATTGCCTCTTTACTCTTAGTGAGAAACAAACCACTTTTTTTTTTTTTTCTTTTGTTTTTTGGCCTAATATAAGTTTGAATTGGATTAAGCACAATTAATTAGTATTTTATGGGAGGAAAGATTTGGTGATTGATTGGGTGCAACTTGAGGGCACACGCGCGAGTGGATGTGGGGAAATGAGATGTGTCCTGTGACGCGACAGGATGGCGATGTGCTCCCCACTTTAATGTTTTCTCTTTGAAAAATTACACGCTCCTTTCGGCGTGTGAAAGTGCGTGTGACGAAAAAGATGGGTTTTTACTAGGCAAATCCTGGCCCTTGGATGGATTTTTTTCTCTCTTTTTAATTAATAATATTTGGAAAGCATAGAATACTGAGTTACGTGTATTTCTCCCGAGTTAGTTAACATTGGGATTTGTGGCCTGATGGATGCCCTAATCTCTGTCTCTCTACACAGAAGAGGAGGGGTAGAGATGGATTTAGTTGGAGAGTCAACTCGTCCGGCTCAGCACTGGGCTCGAGACATAATTATTGGGAGTCGCACACATCATTCACCTACCAATTTCACCTCTTAAATTATATATAATTTCTCTTCGAATAATTCAAAAAGATTTTCTCTTATTATATGGCGTCATGTCATCTTAATTTAGTATTTGGTTAACCCAAATTCTCATGTACGTGAGGTACGCTGGCTGGATTACTTGTCAGCACCCCACACGCCCCACCTCTGTCGTAAAATTACAGTGTTTTCTCATTTCCGTCTGCAACATCGTCCTCACACGACCAGCCATGACCTGGGTTTTAATCTTAGCTGAATAATTAAGAAGATGATTGATTTTGGTCTTTTGTTTCTTTCCTGCAAATTAGAATTTCGATTTTTTTAATAGAAATAAACATAGGAAATTATCGCAGAAAAGCCGTATGGCACGCGGTTCAACTCCCCGTATACACCGCGATTTCAGGCCGGCGCCGGAGACGAATGTAAAAATAATAAAATTAGTAAATTAACGAGATGGGAGGAAGGAATACGAGGTCCACTGAAATACACACACGATCACCGATTTTATTTTTTTTCTCTCGTCGTTTTTTAATTTTGTTTTTCCTAAGTTTCTGTTGTGTCTACGGTAGCGTTTCGGGTTGGACGAAATTAGGAGTGGCAATAATTAATGTCCCGAAATAAATTAAAAAGGACCGGCAAAGGAAAAAGTAGCGGGTTTTAGGGTGAAAGGACGAATAAGGAAAAGCTGATGCAATTACACGTGGAGGGGATGCAATCGTTGGATGAGGGATGGGTGGATTGGATTCGACGGAGGGAAGGGAACTGGGAATTTTTTGCGATGGTGGGGGGAGGGACGAAAGGGAGGAGGCCACAAGGGAAATGGAAGAGAGTGAAAAAGGGCAGAAAGGGTGTCGAGAGGAGAAGTTGGTTTTTGGGGTTTGTCTTAAATTGGAGTTGCAGAAGGGTTGCTGCTGCCATGGCGGCGTGGCAGAGCTGTAATTCCATGACTTTATTGACCCCGCGCAGAGGGAAGGAATTGAAGGGGAGAGAGTGAGAGTCGCTGCGCCACAAAAATCCGACGTGTGTAGGGAGAAAGTTACACTGGTCGCAGTAGGGAGAAAAAGGAACAAAAGAAAGTTAAACAAAACAACATAAATCCAGAAGCTCGAAAAGCAAAGAAAGACCTGATTCTTGTGCAGGTCGTTTTTGTGTTTTGTTTTTGGGTCCCTCATTGAAATCGGTTTTTGAATTTTTTTTTTTCTTTTTTTGTGCCGCGTCTGCTATGGATTTTCGGCTGCAATTGGCGGTAAATTCATCGAACAGGAGACGACAATGTCCGGTTTCCCACTGAGGCCCAACCAAAACCAAGAGATCCCCCCGGAGACGTACTTGTTTTACAACCGGAGCAGTAGCAACGACGAGAGCATCTCTTCGGCGTACCAGAAGGGTTTCGAATTATGGCAGCAGCAACAGCACCAGCAGCAGCGAAGTGTCTTCTACTCGATGGTGGGGACGACAAGTGGCTTGGGCGTGTCGCCGGATGAGGGTGCGTCTTCATCGTCCAGGAGCTTGACGATGATGCGACATAGTGGGGGAGGCGGTATGAGCTGCCAGGACTGCGGCAACCAGGCGAAGAAGGATTGTGTTCATCTACGGTGCAGAACTTGCTGCAAGAGTAGGGGCTTAGAGTGCCCCACTCACGTCAAGAGCACGTGGGTCCCTGCGTCCCGCCGCAGAGAACGGCAACAGCAGCTAGCAGCTTTGCAGCAGCAACAACAACAACAACAGCGGCAGCAGAGAGGAGAAAATCCCAAGAGACTCAGGGAGAATCCCACATCCTGCACTCGTATCATCCCTTCTACCACCACGTCAGGTACAGTGACTTGCCTTCTTCTTCTCTGGCATCCTCTCTCCTCTCTCCCGCCCTCTTCTCCTCTTTTTCCGAGTGAAAACTCTGAAATATTAAAAGCTCCAAGCAATCAAATCGTTTGCGTGATTTGCTCCACCGTTCATGCCTTCATCGTCAGCTTTATCTTCTGCAACTTTCACTGCTTGCTTTCACTGTTTCTGGTAATGGGTCTGGGCTGGCAAGTCTGTGCTTCTTCTTCTCTACATAAACTTATTGCGCTTTGTAATAATTTTGGAAGAAGAAACGGAAATAATTAACATGAGGAAAGAAGAATTTAACATTTCACTTGTTTCTTGTTTTTCTTCTTCCATTGAAGGAGGATCGAGAGGGGGGAGTTTCCCTTCCGAACTGAGCGAGTCGGCGGTGTTCCGTTGCGTCCGAGTGGCCTCCGTCGACGAGCCGGATGACCAGTACGCGTACCAGGCTTCTGTTAACATCGGTGGTCACTTGTTTAGAGGGATTCTATACGACCAGGGGCCTGAGCAGCAGCACTATCTCCTGGGTGCTGGAGAGAGCTCCTCCGGTGGAGGCCCTCAGCGTGCTCTCATCGCTCCCTCTGCCACAAACACGGCCGTGGGGACGGTGACTTCTACCTCCGCGGCACTGATTGATCCTTCCACTCTCTACCCCACTCCCTTGAACGCGTTCATGGCGGGTACGCAATTCTTCCCACACTCCAGGTCATAGCAACAATAGAAGCTTTTCATCATTTGTTTGATTCTCCTCCCAATGAAGAAGAGTCCGTCTGAGGATACTCCTCATCCGCTGCATTCTCCCTAGATCATCTTATATTTCTCTATCTTACGTGAATCTAAATTGGCATTAGCTTTGTCTTTGTTTAATTTAATGGGTTATTTCACTGGGTTTTGAGCCTTGACATTTGTTTTTTATTTGGTTTCCCTTCAATTTCCATCTTGTTTTCCCCTTGGGATCCTAGTTTCCTCGTTTGAACTGGACGAGATTGGTTTCGTGTTTTGTTGGGAAAAAGTGGATATTTCCAGCTTGTTTTTATTGGGGTTTGGGCGGTTGGTGCAGCTTCATGCATGGCATTCAAGGCCTAAAGTTTAAATAAACCCCATAAAAAAAAAAAAAAAAGGAAAAGCAGGAAAACGAGATAAAAAAAAATGTTTTTATTCACAGATTTTTATTTTTTATTTAAAAAAAAAAATCGTTTTTCTTCTTCAACTCACTGGCATTCCCTCTATCTTATCTGCATACATAAGAACACGAATAAGGTTCCTTCCCGTTCCCAGAAAGCACTTGGATCTCCTCCCAACTTCTCTACTAGGGTAGATTGTTTCAGAATAATCTCTTTCAATATTACTCGTCATTTCATGTCATGCCTGATACTGTATTACTTTTCCTTTCATTTATTTCCCAAGCGGTAAACGAAGCTGATACGAACCTAGTCAAAGTTTTATATCTTATCGTTCTTGTCGCCTTATTCGGATCACATCCAATGTAGTAAGACTACAGAAGATATTGGTGGGTTCGTGCTCATAATGATATTATCCTTCTTTTTTTGTTGTTGTTGGTGTTGTTATTACTGTTATTATTTTTACTTCTCTATAACAGTTGGTACTGTTATTATCCTTAAGCAAAACTTGTAAGGGATAGCAAGAAATGCCTCTAAAAGATCGGAGAGGCTCATCTTCTCTAGATCAATCTTACAGGCACTCCTAGACTCAGCAATCAATTTTAATTCATGTGTAAAACAAGTTTTGATTAGTGTAATTAAGAATTAATAAGTATGTAAGATGCTCACTGGAATCCTATATTGGAGTTTCTAGTTACAGTCAATGAAAATGCTCCAGTTATATGGAGGGTGTGGAATATTTACCGCAAATAATGGGTTCTTATGTATTTTGTTCTTTTCAAATTCGCGGTCGATAGAATGTCTAGGCTTCTTGAATTTGCTTGTGATTGCATAGTAGTCTTTACAACCTGTAACTGAATTGAAATAGCAAATGTAACTTTTTGATATTTCAAATGCATTTTTGAAGGATTGAAGGATAAAACTTACTGTTGGATTGCCTGCATTATGACTAAAAGCTATTTAGGACTGAAAAAAAACCCAACTGGACTGCCCCCATCACAATTAGAATTAACTTTGTCAGTAACTCCATGCTATATAAGCAGAGCTCTTGAGAAGAGTCAAACAGATGATGTTGGAAATGGCTATTGTTCTATGAATTTCTTTTGAAGATATCAAAGCAAGTTTCATCTTTGTTGAATGCTAAATATTAAACAAAAACATCTTTGCCAACAAATAGGTATCATAAATCAGTGTGGAACTGAATGGGTGAAATATGATATCTCATCTGCTTTGCATCCTTTTTCTTCTTAGGCCTTCTTAGTTCTGCTATTATGTGAAGACTTTTTTCATGGATCATACAGGAGTTCTTGTTCTTTTTTAACTGTGAAACCTTATTTCACTGAGATGCATGCTACTACACTGGGCCAAGTCAAGTTGGCATGTCCAAGGAGCTTTTAACTCAATTTCATGGATTCCTATAGGTGAAGGAAAAAAATATTTGGTTTTCTGAAAATATTGATAACCTTTTTTTCCCTTGTATTTTCAAGGCTATGTTCAAAAATATTTTTGTCCAGACACCTATATATGTTTTGGAGGTGGGGCTAAGATATTCCTAGGATGAATCAGAAGTTACTTTTTTATTGACTTGAGTGTAGAAAATTATCTTTTGTCATTGTCTTTTTGTGGACCAGAATATTTCTTTGAAACTAAATTTTTTATTTTTGTACAATGGGTTGTTGTTCAGTTGATAGTTGAACTGAAGGACTTCCATTCTTTCTTTTAATCAGCCTTGTTCTACTACCTATTGGTGTTATATAGCTAATTAATATTTGATTCTGGAGTGTTTTTGGCCAAAAATTCAGGTCTCATCTTTGAGTTTTCTTGGAATTATCGATGTTTGTATCTTGGTAAAACACACGAGGGCAACTACTGGGGGGTATAATTTATGACTTTACTGATGCCGACTAGGGAATATCTGTTTAGCTTCTATAATAGCATCTTACTACAAAGTGATGTTGAGGTTCTCGTTGCATTGTTGTTTGGTTGGTCTTTAACTGACTACTTTCATTCAAAGTTTAAGAAATTAATGATTCTTTATGAAAAACAAGCTACAATGACTTCACCCAAGTTCTTCACACTCTCGTCTCGACCATGATCTGAATTGCTGAATTTTCATTGATCATCCTATTAAGAGAGCGTGGAAAGTTGTAAAAATGGTGAATGCCCTCATTACTCAAGCATGCTGATGTCGAATCTTTTGCCAGTTGTAGTACTGCTTCTGTTATGGCGGGATATCCCTCACAGATATAATGGGTTCCTCTGGAAGTTTTTGAATGTTATTCTGTCAAAGTCTCCATCCTTATATACTGCGGCCGAGTTGCTTACAGTTTTCTGATGCCTTACCTTTTGAGTTACATCAGATCAGGTCCAAGTTATTTGTACTCTTTGAGTTGAATATTTCTGCCAAAAGTGTTTAATCTCCATATATTTCTATCGCATCAAGGGTACATTACACCTGATCTTGTTTTGCAGTCTATATGTCTGTTACAGTCTTTGTGCAATAGCTCATTTATTTCACCACGTAGAGTTGTACTTGGTTATAGGCTTCTCTCTGTTAAGCCCTTTTTCCATTCAGAAATCTGCTCTACCTCTTCTGCTACTTACTGGAACCCATTAAGATGCGGTAACAGTTACCTAGCTACCATAACACCTTGCTGCATTGGCCAGGACAATTATTCTGAAGCTAGTGCCTAGGGTTCTTTGGTCTATAAATTGCTGAGACATGGAAAGCTAGTTTAACTGTAGTAAGAACTCTACCTACTGATCAACACAGGTCAGATGAGCTTCCATATCTTTAATGCCAAGCACCTTCATTTGATGAGATTATATACGCGTTTTCCTTCAAGCCTGCTGCGGGGGAGAAGGATCTCACCTTGTATGGTTGAATATGCTCAATTTGCCTATGCCATGGCCCTGTGTCCAGGCAGTTTCTTCGACTGCCTTTATAGTTAAGAGCGAAGAGAAAAGATAGGAACATTCAAATGGTACTTTTCACTTTTGCTGGGAGTGTTTTTTACCTTGATAGACTTAAAGAGAGACCCTTTATCTGAAGGCTCAGGTTGTGCTTGCAGTTGATTGTGTTTTTTATTTCATGGTTCAAATCTCTCACAACTTAGAGCATCAAATGAGCAGTGACAACTCCTAGAGTGCTTCGTCCTTTTTTTTTTTTTTTAAGAAGCCATAAGCAAACTCGAACTTCGATGGTTTATTCTCCCGTCGATGCAACAGATGTGATGTTGTTGCTGTTCTGTTTCATTTGAGCACTATGGAAGGCTTTGCTTTTCCCTAAATCTACGAACATTTGCCTTTTTGGTTTATACTTTTTGAAGACTTGTAGTTCGAAAGTGTGACCTACGTTAAGAAAAACAGAAGGTAGCAGAAAAGATAAAGCCTGCAAATGCTTCTCAATCCTCCCCGTTTAGTAGATTTCATCTCATCTTCTGCTTTCATCTACTTTATGAGAATTACGGCAATGAGGCGCTTACCCCTCTGCGTCTTGCCTCACATTATTGTCTTAATAAAAAAGAAAAGATGTGAACTGTTGTCCTTCTAAGTCTGTACGGGTACAACTTTTTTGGCTTCTTTATTGGGGCGGTGTCTTGCATCCAAAAAAGCATTAATGGCAGAGGTATTGATCTCTTCTATTCTCCTGCTTTCTGTTTTCTCTGACCTTTAAAGAGGCTCTTCAAACTCCGGCTTACGAAAATGACAAAACATTGAACAAAATGTGATTTCGAAATACATTCAAATAGCAGATAGGAAAAGTAAGGCGAAACAACTCCAAGATAAATTACTAGAACAATGCATAGAAAGGTTGTTCAGTTTTTTTTTTTTTTTTTCAATTATCTTTGTGTTATTTTTGGCTTCTGAGAATTCTTATGGGATCCCAAAAAAGCTTGTATTTGCTTGGACTACAGAGCACTTATGATTTCCAGTGGGACTTCTCTTTCAGTTTCATTTGATTCCTCATATGGGCAAGTGATATCTCATGTCAAAAAAGAAAACTTGATTTGAAATAAGAAGAGTGGGAGCAACTTTGGTGGGAGTTGTGCTTGATGATTGGGGTCTCTGATGGGACCTGTGTTGAATCACGACCTCCTTTTTGGGCCCAAAGGAATAATAGCTGCACGTATACCTGCATGGAGAACTTTGCACGTCGTTTTGACACTGTTAAACCTCATCTCTGTATAGTGTCACAGCAGAGAAGTTATCCTCTTCACTGTTCAATTCCTTCCCACTTGCTTTCTGGGTAAAGTTCTCAGGAAGAAGGAAGACAAAAGGGTCTTTTTCCTACGGTTGCAAGCCCTGATCTTAGTCTCCGTGAGGCTAATAAACAATCACAAGGCATGGAGAGAGTCCGGGTTCTAAGCTTCAACTTTTCTACTTTTTTTTTTTTTCTTTCCTGCGTTATTCTCCTTTTGTCAAATAAGTGATACTCATTGAATTCTTGCCAGTTTTAAGCATGTCGTGGAAGTGAAAAGTCTTGTTCTTGCGAACTGCGGATTGAAAGGATCTTCATTAGCCGTTTAACGAGTTACCAACTGAGCCAATGAATGGGGGAAGGGGGGGACCCCAGCATTGATGGTGGATTCTGTCGTCTTCCCGTTGGCCAGTCTCCACTACCATTCGCTTTGGCTTGCATTCAAGCAGAGAAAATAAATATATGCACTAGGAAGCTGCTGCTACAGGAGGGTGTAGCCAGTAACCTATCTTCTGCATAGTACAAAGATAAGTTAGCTGTAGAATATTTAGGAGCCAAGGCACAAGTGATAAGAAAACACATTCATTTCACATCCTAGTACAGGGGGTAGAAACTCGGTAGCCAAGAAATGAAATTGTTTTAACCGGAGGAAACCAGTCCAACAGTTCTTAAGGAATACTGGTTTTGCTTACCACCTTCTCCTTCAGGCACGAGATGTAAATCATCAAAGACCAACCTGTTGGAACTTGGTTGCTTGGGGTTTTAAAACCTTGCCATTTTTAGGGCACTGGTCCAATACAAAAAAAGTATTGGTATTAACTTGGTAGCTTCGGGTTTTAAAACCTTGCCTTTTATTGCGCACTGGTCCAATACATCAAAAGTATAGGTATTTAATACGAAGAATAAAAAACATATTAATATGATATTGCATAATTCAATAAAGTGTTAGAAATTAGATGTCCTTATTTAAAACTAACTAAAACAATAGTAATTGTTTAAGAAAATAAAAAAATTGAAAAGTACTTGATTTATACAAGTTCGCCTCAACATGAGACTATGTTCAGTCTTCCGTCATTGTAAAGTTGAAATAGTTTACAAGGTGCCCCTAAATGTAAAGAACTTAAACATGAGATTATGTTCTGTCTTCCGTTGTTGTAAAGTTGAAATAGTTTACAAGGTGTCCCTAAATGTAAAGAAAAAACTTGGGTAATCGTCTTTGTAAAGTTGAAATAGTTTACAAGGTGCCCCTAAATGTAAAGAAAAAACTAGGGTGAAAAAACTAAGGTAATCGAAATACAAGTGTGAAAATTTTGAACTACCCTTAATAAAACAAAAGTCAATATATTGTGGATCTAGTCGGGGGTTTGCCCTTGAATTTTAGGGGTGGGGAGGTGTTTCTCGCCCCCTTGGTGTTTCTTGCCCCTTTTCCCCAACTACCCTTAATAAAACAAAAGCCAATATATTGTGGATCTAGTGGGGGGTTTTGCCCTTGAACCTCTGGGTCGGGGCGCGCCCTTGGTGTTTCTTGCCCCCTTTCCAACCCTGACCGCAAAGGTACACAATTTAACTTAAAGTATAATATATATTTTCAAATAAAATTTTATTTTATATTATAAACAAAAGTTTAGACAACATATGTAGTTTGTATATAATGTAGGATTTTTTATATTTTATGTTAAAAAAGTATGTAAATTTTATTAAAGGGGATATATCATGCTTGCATTAATGGAGAGACATATCAAGGTCGGTTTTGCTTGCTCTGTTGATGGGTTACGGTAAGTTTGATTGTTCTCCTTGAATCACCTAAGAGGCATCTTGTTGCAGACTGCAAACATGAGGTCTGAATCCAATTTTATTTTGATTTCTTTTGGTTTCCGTTGTGAAAAGCTTTTTTTGGGTTTTGTCTTGTGGTGATGAGAAAGACGATTATCTTTAATCAAAGAAATAACAAACGTTTAAGTGGAAGTCCTCGGCTGAATTCTCAATTTTCTGTGCTTGCTCCAGATATTTGGTAGCTGGGAGAAGCTCTGACCGGATCAACAGAAGAAGCTCCATTTGTGTTGCCTCTGTATCTTCCTCACTGGCTCATTCTCATGGGTTTGGCACCCTCTACAGCTCCGAAGTCGACTTCGGACTCATGATCTCCCTAATCTACTCTGTGGAGAAGAACATAAAGAAATAGAGGGAAGAAAAGAAAGAGAAAGAGAAAAGGAGGGAGGGGAGTGATTTTTGGCTCGTCTTGGAAGGAAATTTCTCCCCAAGCTCAAGTCCAGTCAACCCTTCTGCTTGCTTCTCTCTACTTAATAGTTCTTTAACCTCTGCAAATATTTCTGAGTAGATTCTTTAATTACAATCTACCAACCAGTATCTGTTTATTGCAGCAGTGTGTGAGTATTTTTCAACCTGAAGGAGTTGCTGCTGTGGTGGGGTTGTTAGCCTTTAATGACATAATTCCGCCAGTACACAGGCTTTTCTACGATCTAAGTTTTAATAAGGGTCTCAGTGATAGCACAGATAATCAAAGGTTTCGTACTTGAGTCTCTCTTTCCATTTCTCACCTAACCACTTGTATGTGAAGGCAGATAAAAGTTGAAGCAAGTGTACTTATATATCTGAACTTGTAACGGATATTTAAGGACTTAAGCCCAGTCCATTTGAGTTACCTACTTGCTCAACTCATCAGTTCATACCATTTAATATTTTTTGAAATGTTTAATTAGGACTTGGGTAATTTCATGAAGTACCCAATACCTTCGCTACTGATTCAAACCTATTATACCTAGCTTTTTCTTCTCTAAAAAGTCGCTTTATTTATAAAAGTGCAGTTATTTCATTATATTTTCAATAGTGCTTTTATTTGATTCTATTATATAAAATTAATAGAATGTGAAAGATTTAAAATAAATTAACGAACATTTACATGGATGCTTCATAAATTTAGAATTAAAAGAATGATGGTTAATTTGAAAAGTGGGTGCATTTATGGGTCCATATTGAGAAGATTTGATAAAAACCACCACAATTCGAAAGTGGTGAGATAATATATTTATATCCTTTACTGAATCAATTATCACCATATACAAAAGATTACAAATCAGAAGATTACAATGGAAACAAAAACTTTACAAAGGAAGAGCCTTAATCAAGACTAATTGTCCTCAACAGTATCTTTATCAAAGAGAAGCCTTTAATCAAGGTGAGGCATCTAATACAACCCCCCCCACATCAAGTTGAGCGTCGGATTGGAACAAACGTGAAGCTTGGATCAGAAAAATTCAAAAAGAGGTCGAGCAACATTTTTGGTGAACATGTCAGCAACCTGTTGGTGGGATGGCACATACTGGGTACGAAGTTTGCCAACGACAACGAGTTCCCGAAGAAAATGGTAATCTAATTCAACATGCTTAGCCTGCTTGTGGGGAAACAGGATTGGAGCTTAAGAAGATAGCACTTTTGTTGTCGCATAAGAGTAGGGGCTGCCGTGGAACGGGAACCTTGAGATCATGAAAAAGATGTGTAAGCCAAAGAAGTTCAACAACAGTCATTTCTAGTGAACAATACTCAGATTCACAGCTGGAGCAATAGACAGTAAGTTGCTTCTTTGCACTCAAAGAAACTAGATTCTTACCAAGATAAATGGAGTAGCCTAATGTTGAACAACGAGTATCGGGGCAGCCAGCCCAGTCAGCATCCGAATAAGCGACTAGCGCACTAGGAATAGTGGATGGATGAAAAATAAGGCCAAAATGAATGGTGCCCTTAACATAGCGAAGTATACACTTAACAGCAAGCAAATGGTCTTCAGTAGGGGCGTGCAGAATTTGGCTAACAGAATTGACAGCATGAGCAATATCTGGGTGCGAAATGGTCAAATACTGAAGGGCACCAACCAAAGACCGATAAAGAGAAGGATCAAAGAAATGAGAACAATTAGTAGACAAGTGTTGGGAAATAACCATGGGAGTGTGAACAGGTTTGCTGTCAAGCAACTGAGCGCGAGTGAGAATATACTGAACATATTTTAACTGACTGATAAAGAAACCATCAAGAGTGGCGAAGCTTCTAGACCAAGAAAGTAACTAAGGGAGCCCATATCCTTGGTAACAAACTCAGAATGAAGCTTACGAGTAAAGCTTTCAAGCAGAGATGGATTGTTGCCGGTAACAATAATGTCATCAACATAAATAAGCAAATATATAAGGGTAGACTGTTGATGAAAGACAGAGAGATGTATCAGCGCGGCTGCAAGAAAACCCAAGTGTGAGAAGAAAGGAGTTGAAACGTTGAAACCAGGCATGAGGAGCTTGCTTGAAGCCATAGAGAGATTTCTTTAACAGAGAAACACGAGTGGGAAAACGAGGATCAATATACCCAGAAGGTTGTTCCATATAAACATGTTCAGTAAGGTTGTCATTGAGGAAAACATTCTTGACATCAAGTTGCCGAAGAGGCCATTTATTGGTAACAACAAGAGAAAACACAACATGGACAGTGGTAGCTTTGACAACCGGACTGAAAGTGTCGGTGTAGTTGAGACCAGGTACTTGAGTATAGCCTTTGGCAACGAGGCGAGCTTTGACACACTTGAAAAAACCATCCAATACATATTTAGTGTGAAACACCCATTTAGAGCTCACGATGTTGGTGTTGACAGGACGAGGAACCAAAATCCAAGTACCATTTTGTTGTAAAGCTTGAACTTCTTCATCCATGGCAGCAAGCCAAGTAGGATTCTTAGCAGCAGATTTGAATCCTTTGGGCTCAATGGAAGTAAGAAGAGCTGTAATAAGTCAAGAGGAGCCCAAGACACTAAGATGCACTGGATGACAAGGCTTGAAAATACCAGTTTTAGCTCGGGTGATCATAGGATGAGAGCCAAAGGGAGAAGGAGGATGAGCAGTGGTCTGAATAAAAGGCGGACTAGAGGCTAAGGGTGGCAAAGAAGCACCTACACAGACTCATCCAAAGGGTCAGAACAAATATTACATGGGGAGGAGGGGAAGGGGTACATGGCTCAATATGGGGAAGACGCGATTCCAAGAAATTGGAAATGTGAAGAAAAGAGAGAGGTTGGGCCTGGGAGCTAGGGATTGTAGGAAAGTGAGTTTCATCAAATTGAGCATGATGGCTGATATACAGCCTAGTGGCGAGCGGATCCACACAACGAAACCCTTTGTGAGAAGGTCTATAACCAAAGAAAATGCAAGGAAAGCTGTGGGGAGAAAATTTGTGGGGCATATCATCACGCAAACAAGGATAAACATGAAAACCGAAAGGATGAAAATTTTCATAATACGGAGAGTAGCCATATAAAAGTTCAAAGGGTGACTGACCTCCAAGAAGTGGAGTGGGCAACCAGTTGATGATAAAAGGTGCAGTGTTGAAAGCATCAACTCATAAGTGAGGAGGAATATGAGAGTGAAAGAGAAGTGCTAGGCCAGTCTCAGTCACATGACGTTGTTTGCTTTCAGCATGACCATTTTGAGCAGGTGTATATGGGCAAGAGAGTTGATGATGAATGTCAGAAAAACGTAGATGACCTTTGAAGCAATTGCTAGTAAATTCGGCACCGCCATCACTTTGAAAAATCTTGATACGAGTGGAATGTTGGGTTTCTGCAAATTTTTGAAATTGAAGAAAAATATCAAAGAAATCATATTTAAATTTCAAAGGGTAAAGCCAGGTGAATTGGGAATAATCATCAATAAAAATTACATAGTAGAGAAAACCCGAATTTGATTTGACGGGGGAAAGACTCCAAAGATCGCAATGAATGAGATCTAACACATGAGATGACCTGCGTTCATTTCGAGAATAAGGCAAACTATGATTTTTAGCAAGTTGGCAAGTGCTACATAGTTTGGGAGAAGGCAATAAAGATGTAAGAGAAAGATGTCCTGTTTTATTTAAAAATGAAATAACAGAGTGATTTACATGACCAAGACGAGCATGCCATAAATCATATGAAGCACATAGATATTTATTTCTAAGAACAGAAAGAAAAGCAGAGTTGCCGCGTTCCAGCACATAAAGCCCTCCATCTCTTTTACCGGTTGCCACCACCCTTCCTGTTTGATGATTCTGGATAATGAAAAGAGTATTAGTAAATGTAACAGAGAGAGGGAAATCATAAGTTAATTTACTGATTGAAAGAAGATTTTTAGTGAGATGAGGCACAACTAAGACATCTAATAAGTGAATATTTGGAATAGGAGAAAAGGTACCAGTGTGGGCAATGGGTAGAGATGCACCGTTTGCTATGATCTCAGAGTCCTTACCCATGTAATTTTTGGACTGATTCAAAGTAGATGGATTGGTGATCATATGAGCCGAAGCCCCAATGTCCAATAACCAGTCAGTAGCCTCTGATCCAGAGAGAGAGCAAGATGTATTGAAGGCTTCAGCAAGATGAGCCGAGGGATCAGTCCGAGTATTGTAGCGGTCAATATAATGGCCTTCTAGGCAAAAGATTTGGCAGCGGGGTGGACGACGACCTTGACCAGAGTGGATGCGTCCTCGGTTGGAAGAGTTGTTGCCATAGGAATGAGAATAACCTCACTGATTACCACGGGAAGCAGAGGAAGTTCCATGGGTATAGTTACGGCCGCGATGAGTGGCTGTGAACGCCGTTGTGGTGGCATTGGAGAATACATTCAGCCATCGCTCGAAAGCTTGTGAACTGCGACTCAAGGATGATTTGCAGTTGATGAAATGTGGCACCAAACCAGTTGCTGAGTACACTCATACCTTCAAAACTCTTTGTGACCTGTTTCATGCCATAGGAGACCCGTCGAAGATATTGACAAAGTGCACTGGTTCCTTCGTGGTCTCGATGCCAAATTTTCCAGCTTTTCCACCGCTTAGATGTCTCTCACCTCTCCCCTATTTTGTAGATTTAGTCTTTAAAGCAAAAAGTTTTGAGTTGTTCCAGCGGTCCCTTGAGATGAGAAAATTTGATAAAAACCACCACAATTCGAAAGTGGTGAGATGATTTATTTATATCCTTTACAAAATCAATTATCACCATATACAAAAGATTACAAATCAGAAGATTACAATGGAAACAGAAAGTTTACAAAGGAAGAGCCTTAATTAAAGTTGTTGGAAGATGGGCTCAAGCCCACGAGCTCAAGACAAGAAGACCACACGTCAAAGGAGTGGCATATGTGTAAAATATGGTACTTTCCATAAAGATGGCATAGAAGTATAAATATGTGTTCCTTTTATGTCTTTTGTTTCATCAAGTTGTAGCCCTAAGGGTATTGTAAAACTATAAATAAAGGCATTAGCTAAGATGTAGGGCATTGAAGCACTCTCCTCTCTTTCCACAAATTTGTCCAGCCCTCATTTTACTTTTTGACGCAACCCTCTTCTCCCTTAATCCTCTTCTTCCACGTTCTTCTTCTTCTTCTTCTTTCTTGTTGGTCTAAAGCTCCTTTCATGAGATCTTAAATTCTACATGGTATCAGAGCAAGGAGTTTAGGATCTCTTCATGGAGTTATTATGAAATCTGTTCAAGAAGTTGTAAAAGAAGTTCAGTCATAAAGAGATAAGTTCATGCTCTTCTTATTTACGTTTTTTTTGTTTCCTTTCCTTATTTACACTCCTTTTTATTGTTTTTCTTTACTTCTTGAATTTTGAGTCACATCAAGTCAAGATAAATCTTTATATGTTGTAAAGATTTATTTCTATGACTAAATTGATGTTATAATCTTGACTCCTTGTAAATCAATTACAAGAGTGATCAAGATCATTTACTGTTTGCATCTTATTAAGATTGATGGGTGAAATTCAATTACCTTTATGTAATTTGGATCCATCTCATTTGAGGTAGAATTCCAGCACATGTTGATGTATCTTCTCCTACTTAAGGTTGCTCATGGGTTTGTGTTATGTTGTTGGATGCCCATTATATATTTGATGAAATTCCAGCAATCATTTACCCTTTGTAGTTCCTTTTTTTTTTAACTTCAACAATTGAATTTTTTCTTACGTTGAATTTTCCCATGAGCTGAAGATAAATCTCTTCCAAGTGTCTTGATTTGTCATTAAATCTTCTCTAAATTTTTGTCTATTGCTCGTTTGTGTTGGAGTTTGGATTAAGGCCTAATCAGTTGCATCTACTTTCTTCTCTTTGTTCTTATGAATACAAGAGAAGTTGAGTGATGGCTGGATGTTATTATCACTTTCTAAAGGCACAAATTTGTTGATAATTTGGTGCTTACCCTTGTGAAAGAAATTGGTTCTTGTTCTCTTTTGTTGGTGATTGATTTGGTCTACGGGTTCTTCAAATTACATAGAGTAATTGTTCTCTGAAGAAGGCCTTTTCCCTTGACCTCCATATTTTACTTGCCTCATCATGGATATTGGATACAATAGTAATAAGAGTGATATACTCCGTATTACTACAATTCCACTTAGAGGTCTCTCCAATTACATGAGCTGGTCACAATCGGTCCAGAGGGTTCTTATTACTCGTGACCTCTTGAGCCACGTTGTTAACTTTCCTCCTCCGATTGATGAAGAAGATGTGTCCTACCACAAGTGGGTTAAGGATGATAACATGGTGATAATTTGGCTCATTAATAGCATGGAAGAACAGGTGGCCAACAATGTGGTCCACTTGGAAACCGCCAAGAACATATGGGACACGTGTGCCAAGCTTTACTCAAGCACTGCTTCATTACAAAAAATATATGATGTCTTACAAAACATGCTGCATACGAAACATGGAGATAATATTCCTGAATTTTTGGCACGGTTTTGCGGTCTTCTTCAAGAATGGAAACTAGCTCAGTCATATTCCACTGATATTGTCGTTCAAGAACGACAAAGAGAAGCTTTGGAAGTAGCCATTTGCTTATCGAATATTAAACCATACCTTGAGATGGCCAAAACTCAACTTCTAAGTTCTTCTGCTCTTCCATCATTCGATGATATTAGTGCTACATTACTTCGGATATCGGACCCATCCCCTCCTTCTCCTATTGATGCTCCATCGGCGATGTTCTCTAGCAATCGAGGAACATCTTCCTCATCCCGAGGACGGGGCAGAAATATGAGAGGGGGTCGAACTATGAGAGGGGCTGAAAATAGAGGTGGTAGAATGAGTCAAAATACTTTTTGTACTGAGCCTCTCAACTTTGTACTTATTGTGGCCATCAGAACCACCTTGTGGCATCATGCTGGAAACTTCATGGCAAACCTGATTGGGCCACAGCTAACCCAGTCTCAGTTAAAGTTGAGAAAAATGAAGATAAGGCTGAATCATCATCCAAAAATGTGACTCTTACGGCTGAGGACTATGCTGCATTTCAGAAAATGAAGTCCTTCATTGAATCATCTATTCCCTCATCATCTACTGCTGCCACTACTATTGCCTCAGGTATGCTTTCTTCCTCTTGGACATCGACTCCAGGGCCTTCGAACATCTATCAGGTAATAAACACTTGTTGCAGTCCTTAACTCCTTGTTATCCTCATAAATTCATTACTATTGCTGATGGTACCCAAACCAAGGTCCTTTGCAAAGGTTCCTCCTCTCTTACTTCATCTATTCCCCTTCAAAATGTTTTGTTTGTTCCTCAATTTCCTTTAAATTTGCTCTTTGTTGGCCAATTGACCAAACAATTAAATTGCTCTATCACCTTCTCACCGTCTTCTTGTGTCTTTTAGGATCTCACTACGAAGCGGGTGATTGGTGGCGGCCATGACAAGGGGGGTTTGTACTACTTCACTCTTCCACCATTAGCTGCATTATCGTCCACTACATCTGAGACCCAACTTTGGCACAACCGACTTGGTCATCCATATACCCCTTTACTTCGTTCTTTGGTTCCATCTTTAAAAGGACCTTCTAATATCAGTTGTGAAGTTTGTCAATTAAGTAAACATGTCAGGAGTACATATTCTCCTTGTCTTACAACTACAAGTATTGTTCCATTTGAGCTAATACATTCTGATGTATGGGGCCCTTTATGTGTCTCAAATATTTCCCAAGTTAAATATTTTGTCATTTTTGTTGATGATTTTACTCAAGTGACTTGGTTATATCTATTTAAAGACCGTTCCGAAATTCTTCCTTTGTTTAAAAATTTTCATGCTATGGTCTTGACACAATTTGGGAAGAAAATTCAAACCCTTAGATCTGATAATGCTAAGGAATACATGTCTCATGACTTCAAATCATTTTGTGAGAGTAATGGGCTTATTCCTCAAACATCATGTGCCTATACTCCTCAACAAAATGGTGTTGCTGAAAGGAAGAATCGGCATCTTCTTGAAGTTGTTCAGGGCCTCCTCTACTCCATGAAAGTACCCTATTTCTATTGGCCTCATGCTATACTTACAACATGTTTTCTCATTAATAGGTTACCTTCATCAGTCCTCCATCATAAAACTCCTTACTCTGTGTTATTTAATGGTGAAGATCATTTTTCTCTTCCTTTGAAAGTGTTTAGATGTACGTGTCTTGTTCATGTTACATCTCCACATAAAAATAAACTTGATCCTCAGTCTATGAAGTGCATTTTTTTGGGATACTCTTGCACCCAGAAAGGTTATGTCTGTTACAATCCTACCCTTCGGAGGATGTTTATCTCTAGGGATGTGACTTTCTTTGAGGACACTCCCTTCTACTCCTCCCATGATGCTCCTCCAGGATGGACTTGTCCTTCTACTACTCCTTGTCCACTTGTGTCGTTCAATCTTGAAGTGAATCCATCCCCTTATGCATCGGCCGTACCTTCACCTGTGGAGTTGTCGGATCCACCCAAGGTAAGTCCTTCTCCTCCAATGTATGGGTCAGAATTTGATACTCGGCCTATTGCTTTAAGAAAAGAACGTCGCTCCTGTACTACTTCGCATCCTATCTCAAATTTTATGTCTCACCAACGCTTGTCTTCCGAGTGTTTTTAGTTTCTTGCGTCCCTTTCTTCTACTTCCATTCCATTGTTGTATCAGGAGGCCCTGAGACATCTAGGATAGAAGGTGGCTATGGATGAAAAAATGCACGCCTTATATGAAAACCAAACCTGGTACTTAACATCACTCCCGAAAGGTAAAAGACCGGTTGGTTGTCGATGGTTTTTTTCGGTGAAACATAATCCGGATGGATCGGTTGCTCGTCTAAAGCTCGACTAGTTGCTAAGGGTTATACGTAGTGCTATGGGATAGATTATGAGGAGGCCTTCTCTCCTGTTGCAAAATTGAATTCGGTACGCATCATCTTATCTATTGCTGCTAACTCCTCATGGCCCGTCTATCAATTGGATGTTAAAAATGATTTTTTAAATGGTGATATCAGTGAGAAAATTTATATGGTTCGACCACCTGGTTATGTGGTTGAGAGGGAGTCAGTATGCCAGTTAAAAAAGTCTTTATATGGGCTTAAGCAGTCCCCTCGGGCTTGGTTTGATAAATTTAGTCAAACACTCCTATGGTTTGGTTTTCATCGGTGCTCAGTTGATCATTCCGTATATTATAAAGATACGATCAAAGGGAACATATTATTGGCTGTATACGTGGATGATATTATCTTAACCGGTGATGATGCTTTGAGCATACAAGAGGTGAAGCAGATGACATGTCAGGAATTCAAGACTAAAGACCTTGGTATGCTTAAATATTTTTTGGGTATAGAAGTTCTTCAATCCAAACATGGGATAATATTGTCTCAAAGGAAATATGTTTTGGATCTCCTTGAAGAAACAGGAATGAAGGGTTGTAGACCAGTTGACACACCTATGGATACAAATGTAAAATTATGTGCCACAAATGAAGAAGATATTGATATTGGCAAATATCAAAGACTCGTGGGAAAACTGATTTATCTCATGGTAACTAGGCCAGACATATCATATGTTGTAAGTGTGGTGAGCCAATTCATGCAAAAACTACAAATTACCCACTGGCAGGCTTTAGAGAGAATATTACGTTATCTAAAAGGAGCTCCAGGAAGAGGATTGTTGTATAAAAAACGTGGGCACTTCAACATAGAAGGCTTCTCAGATGCAAATTGGGTTGGATCTCCTGATGATAGAAAATCTACATCAGGATATTTTCCTCTAGTTGGGGGAAACTTGGTTACATGGAAAAGTAAGAAGCAAAATGTGGTTGCAAGATCTAGCGCCGAAATATAATACAGAGCTATGGCCCATACCGTTAGTGAGTTTTTATGGATCAAGACCCTTCTTACCGAACTAGGTTTTTATAAAAAGGGGTTCATGAATCTGCATTGTGATAATCAAGCAGCCATTCATATCACTTCAAATCCAATTTTTCATAAAAGAACTAAACATATTGAGGTGGATTGTCATTTTATACGGGAGAAGTTTCAAGCAGGAATAATCTCTCTCAAACATGGGTCATCTCAAGAGCAAGTAGCTGATATTCTCACTAAACCCGTTACATCTAAAATCCTATCGTTTATATGTGGCAATCTGGGTATTTATGATGTCTTTTCTCCTCCAGCTTGAGGGGGAGTGTTGGAAGATGGGCTCAAGCCCACGAGCTCAAGACAAAAAGCCCACACATCAAAGGAGTGCCATATGTGTAAAATATGGTACTTTCCATAAAGATGGCATAGAAGTGTAAATATGTGTTCCTTTTATGTCTTTTGTTTTATCAAGTTGTAGCCCTAAGGGCATTGTAAAACTATAAATAAAGGCAATGGCTAAAAGGTAGGGCATTGAATCACTCTCCTCTCTTTCCACAAATTCGTCCAGCCCTCATTATTCTTTTTTATGCAACCCTCTTCTCCCTTAATCCAAACTCTCTACTTCCACGTTCTTCTTCTTCTCTTCTCCTTCTCTCTTCTTCTTCTTCTTCTTCTTCTTCTTCTTCTTTCTTGTTGATCTAAAGTTCATTTCATGAGATCCTAAATTCTACATAGGCTAATTATCCTCAACAGTATATTTACAGAAGAGAAACCTTTAATCAAGGGGAGGTATCCTCAACCCCCCCCCCCCCCCCCCCCCGGATTGGAATGAACGTCAAGCTTGGATCGAAAAATTCAAAAATAGGTCAAGGAACACTTTTGGTGAAGATGTCAGCAACCTGTACGTGGGAGGGCACATACTGGGTGCGATGTTTGCCAGCGACAACGAGTTCCCGAAGAAAATGGTAATAATTTTCAACATGCATAGCCCGCTTGTGGGAAACAGGTTTGGAGCTTAAGAAGATAGCACTTTTGTTGTCGCATAAGAGCAGGGGCTGTCGTAGAATGGAAACCTTGAGATCATGCAGAATATGCGTAAGCCAAAGAAGTTCAGCAATAGTCATTGCTAGTGCACGATAGTCAGATTCACAATTGGAGTGCGAGACAGTAGGTTGCTTCTTTGCACTCCAAAAAACGAGATTGTTACCAAGAGAAATGGAGTAGCCTGATGTGGAATGATGAGTATCGGGGCAGCTAGCCTAGTCCGCATCCGAATAAGAGACTAGCGCACTTGGAATAGTGGACGGACAAAAAATAAGGCCAAAATGGAGGGTGCCCTTTACATAGAGAAAAATACGCTTAACAACAAGAAAATGGTCTTCAGTAGGGGCGTGCAGAAATGGGCTGATAGAATTGACAGTATGAGCAATATCTAGGCGTGAAATGGTCAAATACTGAAGGGTGCCAACCAGAAACCGATAGAGAGTAAGATCAGAGAAAGGAGAACCATCAGTAGAAAAGTGTTGGAAAATAATCATGGGAGTGTGAACAAGTTTGCTGTCAAGTAACTGAGCACGAGTGAGAATATCCCGAGCATATTTTAACTGATTGATAAATAGACCATCCGGAGTGGGCGAAGCTTCTAGACCAAGAAAGTAACTGAGGGAGCCCAGATCCTTGGTAGCAAACTCAGAATGAAACTTACGAGTAAAGTTGTCAAGCAGAGATGGATTGTTGCCTGTAACAATAATGTCATCAACATAAAGAAGCAAATATATAAGGCGAGACTGCTGATGAAAGACAAAGAGAGATGTGTCAGTACGGTTACAAGAAAACCCAAATGTGAGAAGAAATGAGCTGAAACGCTGAAACCAGGCACGAGGAGCTTGCTTGAGGCCATAGAGAGTTGTCTTTAACAGACAACCATGAGTGGGAAAGCGAGGATCAATATACCCAGGAGGTTGTTCTATATAAACAAGTTCAGTAAGATTGCCATTGAGGAAAACATTCTTGACATCAAGTTGCCGAAGAGACCATTTATTGGTAACAACAAGAGAAAGCACAACACGGACAGTGGTAGCTTTGACAACCGGACTATAAGTGTCAATGTAGTCAAGACCAGGTCCCAGAGTATATACTTTGGCAACAAGATGAGCTTTGAGGCGCTCAACAGAACCATCCGGAAAATATTTAGTACAAAACACCCATTTAGAGCCTACGATGTTAGTGTTGACAGGACGAGGAACCAAATTCCAAGTGCTAGGGATTGTAGAAAAGTGAGTTTCATCAAATTGAGTATGACGGGTGATATACAACCTGGTGGTGAGAGGATCCAGTCAACGAAACCCTTTATGAGAGGGACTATAACCAAAGAAAATGCCAGGAATGATGCGGGGAGAAAGTATGTGAGGCATATGATCACGCAAACAAGGATAAGCATGACAACCGAAATGATGAAAATTTTCATAATGTGGAGAGTAGCTGTATAAAAGTTCAAAGGGTAACTTACCTCCAAGAAGCGGAGTGGGCAACCGGTTGATGATATAAGGTGCAGTGCTGAAAGCGTCAACCCATAAGTGAGGAGGAAGATAAGAGTGAAAGAGAAGTGCTAGGCCAGTCTCAGTCACATGACAATGTTTTCTTTCAGCACGACCTTTTTGAGTAGGTGTATATGGGCAAGAGAGTTGATGATAAATGCCAGAAGAACGTAGATGGGCTTTGAAGCAATTGCTAGTACATTCGGAACCACCATCACTTTGAAAAATCTTGATACGAGTGGAATGTTGGGTTTCCACAAATTTTTGAAATTGAAGAAAAATATCAAAGAAATAATATTTAAGTTTCAATGGGTAAAGCCAGGTGAATCGGGAATAATCATCAATAAAAATTACACAGTAGAGAAAACCCAACTTTGATTTGACGGGGGAATGGCCACAACGATCGCAATGAATGACATCTAACACTTGAGACGACCTACGTTCATTTTGAGAATAAGGCAAACGATGATTTTTAGCAACTTGGTAGGTGCAACATAGTTTGGTTGAAGGCAATAAAGACGTAAGAGAAAGATGTCCTGTTTTATTTAAAAATGAAATAACAGAGTGATTCACTTGACGAAGACGAGCATGACAAAAATCATATGAAGCACATAGAGATTTATTTCTAAGAACTGAAAGAAAAGCAGAGTTACCGCGTTCCAGCACATAAAGCCCTCCATCTCTTTTACCGGTTGCCACCACCCCTCTAGTTTGACGATTCTAGATAGTGAAAAGAGTATTAGTAAATGTAACAGAGAGAGGGAAATCATAAGTTAATTTACTTATTGAAAGAAGATTTTTAGTGAGATGAGGGACAACTAAGACATCTAATAAGTGAAATTTTGGAACAGGAGAAAAGGTACCATGTGGGTAATGGGTAGAGATGCACCGTTTCATATGATAACAGAGTCCTTACCCGTATAATTTTTGGACTGATCCAAAGTAGATGGATCGGTGGTCATATGGGTTGTAGCCCCAGTGTCCAAAAACTAGTTAGCAGCCTCTGATCCAGAGAGAGAGGAAGATGTGTTGAAGGCTTCAGCAAGATGAACAGAAGAATCAATCCAAGTATACCACTGAATGCAACAGTCAGCATAATGGCCTTCCATGCGACAAATTTGGCAACGGGGTGGACAACGACCCTGACCAGAGTGGGTGCATCCTTAGGTGGAAGAGTTTTTGACATGGGAATGAGAACGACCTCGCTAATTAACACAGGAAGCAAAGGAAGTTCCATGGGTATTGTTACAGCCGCGATGAGTGGCTGTGAATACCGTTGTGGTGGCATTGGAGAATACATGCAGCCATCATTCGAAAGCCTGTGAACTACGACTCAAGGATGATTTGCAGTTGATGAAACATGGCACCAAACCCGTTGTTGAGTACGTTCATACCTTCAAAACTCTTTGTGACCAACTTCATGCCATTGGGAGACCCGTCGAAGATATTGACAAAGTGCACTGGTTCCTTCGTTGTCTCGGTGCCAAATTTTTTAGCTTTTCCACTGCTTAGATGGCTCTCACCTCTCTCCCCTATTTTACAAATTTAGTCTTTAAATCAAAAAGGTTTGAGTTGTTCCAGCGGTCCCTTGAGATGAGAAGATTTGATTAAAATCACCACAATTCGAAAGAGGTTAGATGATTTAGTTATATCCTTTACAAAATCAATTATCACCATATACAAAAGATTACAAATCAAAAGATTACAATGGAAACAAAAACTTTACAAAGAAAGAGCCTTAATCAAGGCTAATTATCCTCAACAATATCTTTACAAAAGAGAAGCCTTTAATCAAGGTGAGGTATCTTCAACACCCCCTGGAAGCTGAGCGTCGGATTGGAACGAACGTGAAGCTAGGATTGGAAAAATTCAAAAAGAGATCGAGGAACACTTTTGGTGAAGATGTCAACAACCTGTAGGTGGGAGGGCACATACTGGGTGCGAAGTTTGCCAGCGACAATGAGTTCCCAAAGAAAATGGTAATCTAATTCAACATACTTAGCCTGCTTGTGGGAAATAGGATTGGAGCTTAAGAAGAGAGCACTTTTGTTGTCGCATAAGAGCAGGGGCTATCATGGAATGGGAACCTTGAGATCATGCAGAAGATGTGTAAGCCAAAGAAGTTCAGCAACAGTCATTGCTAGTGCACAGATTCATAGCTGGAGCGTGAGACAGTAGGTTGCTTCTTTGTACTCCAAGAAACGAGATTGTTACCATGATAAATGGAGTAGCCTGATGTGGAATGACGAGTATCGGGGCAACCAGCCCAGTCCGCATCCGAATAAGCGACTAGTGCACTAGGAACAATGGATGGACGAAAAATAAGGCCAAAATAGAGGTGCCCTTAAGATAGAGAAGAATACGCTTAACAGGAAGAAAATGGTCTTCGATAGGGGCGTGCAGAAATTGGCTGACAGAATTGATAGCATGAGCAATATCTGGGCGCGAAAAAGTCAAATACTGAAGGGCGCCAACTAGTGACCGATAGAGAGTAGGATCAGAGAAAGGAGAACCATCAACAGACAAGTGTTGGGAAATAACTATGGGAGTGTGAACAGGTTTGCTGTCAAGCAATCGAGCACGAGTGAGAATATCCCGAGCATATTTTAACTGACTGATAAATAGACCATCAGGAGTGGGCGAAGCTTCTAGACCAAGAAAGTAACTGAGGGAGCCCAGATCCTTGGTAGCAAACTCAGAATACTGCTTACGGGTAAAGTTGTCAAGTAGAGATGGATTGTTGCCGGTAACAATAATATCATCAACAAAAAGAAAAAAATATATAAGGCTAGACTATTGATGAAAGACAGAGAGAGATGTGTCAGCACGATTGCAAGAAAACCCAAATGTGAGAAGAAATGAGTTGAAACGTTGAAACCAGGCACGAGGAGCTTGCTTGAGGCCATAGAGAACTGTCTTTAACAGACAAACATGAGTGGGAAAGCGAGGATCAATATACCCAGGAGGTTGTTCCATATAAACATGTTGAGTAAGGTTGTCATTCAAGAAAACATTATTGACATCAAGTTGCCAAAGAGGCCATTTATTGGTAACAACAAGAGAAAGCACAACACGGACAGTGGTAGCTTTGACAACCGGACGGAAAGTCTCAGTGTAGTCGAGACCAGGTCCCTGAGTATATCCTTTGGCAACAAGACAAACTTTAAGACGCTCGACAGAACCATCCGGAAAATATTTAGTACGAAACACCCATTTAGAGCCAACGATGTTGGTGTTGACATTACAAAGAACCAAATTCCAAGTGCTAGGGATTGTAGGAAAATGAGTTTCATCAAATTGAGCATGACGGATAATATACAGCCTAGTGGTGAGAGGATCCAGACAACGAAACCCTTTGCGAGAGGGACTATAACCTAAGAAAATACCAGGAATACTGCGTGGAGAAATTTTGTGTAGCATATGATCACGCAAGCAAGGATAAACACGACAACCTAAAAGGATGAAAATTTTCATAATGCGGAGAGTAGTCGTATAAAAGTTCAAAGGGTTACTTACCTCCAAGAAGAGTAGTGGGCAACCGGTTGATGATATAAACTGCAGTGCTGAAAGCGTCAACGCATAAGTGAGGAGGAAGATGAGAGTAAAAGAGAAGTGTTAGGCCAGTCCCAATCACATCACGATGTTTTCTTTTAGCACGACCATTTTGAGCTGACAAGAGAGTTGATGATGAATGTTAGAAGAATGTAGTTGGGCTTTGAAGCAATTGCTAGTAAATTCGGTACCACCATCACTTTGAAAAATCTTGATACGAGTGGAATGTTGGGTTTCCACAAATTTTTGAAATTGAAAAAAAATATCAAAGAAATCATGTTAAAATTTCAAAGGGTAAAGCCAGGTGAATCAGGAATAATCATCAATAAAAATTACATAGTAGAGAAAACCCGAATTTGATTTGACGGGAGAAGGACCCCCAAAGATCGCAATGAATGAGATCTAACACATGAGACGACCTGCGTTCATTTTGAGAATAAGGCAGACGATGATTTTTAGCAAGTTGGTAGGTGCTACATAGTTTGGGAGAAGGCAATAAAGACGTAAGAGAAAGATAACCTATTTTATTTTAAAATGAAATAACAGAGTGATTCACATGACCAAGACAAGCGTGCCATAAATCATATGAAGCACGTAGAGATTTATTTCTAGGAACAAAAAGAAAAGCAGAGTTGCTGCATTCCAGCACATAAAGCCCTCCATCTCTTTTACCAGTTGCCACCACCCTTCCTGTTTGACAATTCTGGATAGTGAAAAAAGTATTAGTAAATGTAACAGAGAGAGGGAAATCAGAAGTTAATTTACTGATTGAAAAAGACTTTTAGTGAAATGAGGGACAACCAAGACATCTAATAAGGGAATATTTGGAACAGGAGAAAAGATACCAGTGTGGGTAATGGGTAGAGATACACCATTTCCTACGATCACAGAGTCCTTACCCGTGTAATTTTTGGACTAATCCAAAGTAGATGGATCGGTGGTCATATGGGTCGTAGCCCCAGTGACCAAAAACCAATCAGCAGCCCCGGATCCAGAGAGAGATCAAGATGTGTTGAAGGCTTCAGCAAGATGAGCCGAGTAATCAGTCCGAGTATACCACTAATTACAATGGTCAGCATAATGGCCTTCCATGCGACAGATTTGGCAGCGGGGTGGATGACGACCCTGAACAAAGTAGGTGCATCCTCGGTTGGAAGAGTTGTTATAATTGGAATGAGAATGACCTCGCTGATTACCACAGGAAGCAGTGGAAGTTCCATGTGTATTGTTACGGTCGCGATGAGTGGTTGTGAACGCCGCAGTGGTGGCATTGGAGAATACATTCAGCCATCATTTGAAAGCCTGTAAACTGCGACTCAAGGATGATTTGCAGATGATGAAACGTGGCTCCAAACCAGTTGCTGAGTACGCTCGTACTTTCAAAGCTTTTGTGACCAGCTTCATGCCATTGGGAGACCCGTCGAAGATATTGACAATGTGCACTGGTTCCTTCGTGGTCTCGATGCAGAATTTTCCAGCTTTTCCACCACTCAGATAGCTCTCACCTCTCTCCCCTATTTTGCAGATTTAGTCTTTAAAGCAAAAAAAATTGAGTTGTTCCAACGGTCCCTTGAGATGAGAAGATTTGATAAAAACCACCACAATTCGAAGGTGGTGAGATGTTTTATTTATATACAAAATCAATTATCACCATATACAAAAGATTACAAATCAGAAGATTACAATGGAAACGGAAACCATACAAAGGAAGAATCTTAATCAAGGCTAATTATCCTCAATCCTCAACAGTATCTTTACAAAAGAGAAGCCTTTAATCAAGGCAAGGTATCTTCAACACCCCCCCCCCCCCCCCCCCCCCCCCCCCCCCCCCCCCCCCCCCCGCAAGCTGAGCATCGGATTGGAACGAACGTGAAGCTTGGATCGAAAAAATTTAAAAAGAGGTCGATGAACACTTTTGGTGAAGATGTTAGCAACCCGTAGGTGGGAGGGCGCATACTGGGTGCGAAGTTTGCCAGCGACAATGAGTTCCTGAAGAAAATGGTAATCTAATTCAACATGCATAGCCCGCTTGTGGGAAACAGGATTGGAGTTTAAGAAGATAGCACTTTTGTTGTCGCATAAGAGCAGGGGCTGTAGTGGAACGGGAACCTTGAGATCATGCAAAAGATGCGTAAGCCAAAGAAGTTCAACAATAGTCATTGCTAGTGCACGATACTCAAATTCACAGTTGGAGCGTGAGACAATTGGTTGCTTCTTTGCACTCCAAGAAACGAGATTGTTACCAAGATAAATGGAGTACGCCGATGTGGAACGACAAGTATCGGGGCAGCCAGCCCAGTCAGGATCCGAATAAGCGACTACCGCACTGGGAACAATGGATGGATGAAAAATAAGGCCAAAATGGAGGGTGCCCTTCACATAGAGAAGAATACGCTTAAAAGCAAGAAAATGGTCTTTAGTAGGGGCGGGCAGAAATTGGCTGACAAAATTGATAGCATAAACAATATCTGGGCACAAAATGGTCCAATACTGAAGGGCATCAACCTGAGACCGATAGAGAGTAGGATCAAAGAAAGGAGAACCATCAGCAGACAAGTGGTGGGAAATAACCATGGGAGTGTGAACAGGTTTGTTGTCAAGCAATTGAGCGCGAGTGAGAATATCCTGAGCATATTTTAATTGACTGATAAATAGACCATCAAGAGTGGGCAAAGCTTCTAGACCAAGAAAGTAAGGAAGCCTAGATCCTTGGTAGCAAACTCATAATGAAGCTTATGAATAAAGCTGTCAAGCAGAGATGGATTGTTGCCAGTAACAATAATCTCATCAACATAAAGAAGTAAATATATAAGGCTAGACTGTTGATGAAAGACAAAGAGAGATGTGTCAGCGCGGTTGCAAGAAAACCCAAGTGTGAGAAGAAAGGAGCTGAAATGCTGAAACAAGGCACGAGGAGCTTGCTTCAGGCCATAGAGAGTTTTTTTAACAGACAAACATGAGTGGGAAAGCGAGGATCAATATACCTAGGAGGTTGTTCTATATAAACATGTTCAATAAGGTTGCCATTGAAGGAAGCATTCTTGACATTAAGTTGCCGAAGAGGCCAATTACTGGTAACAGCAAGAGAAAGCACAACACGGACAGTGGTAGGTTTGACAACTGAATTGAAAGTGTTAGTGTAATCGAGACCAGGTCCCTGACTATATCTTTTGGCAACAAGACGAGCTTTGAGATGCTCGACAAAACTATCCAAAAAATATTTAGTGCGAAACACCCATTTAGAGCCCACGATGTTGGTGTTGACAGAACGAGGAACCAAATTCCAAGTGCTAGGGATTGTAGGAAAGTGAGTTTCATCAAATTGAGCATGACAGGTGATATACAGCCTAGTGGTGAGAGGATCCAGGCAACGAAACCCTTTGTGTGAGGGACTATAACCTAAGAAAATACCAGGAATGTTGTGGGGAGAAAGTTTGTGAGGCATATGATCACGCAAGCAAGGATAAACACGACAACCAAAAGGATGAAAATTTTCATAATGCGGAGAGTAGCCGTATAAAAGTTCAAAGGGTGACTTACCTCCAAGAAGCGGAGTGGGAAACCGGTTTATGATATAAACTGCAGTGCTAAAAGCGTCAACTCATAAGTGAGGAGGAAGATGAGAGTGAAAGAGAAGTGTTAGGCCAGTCTCAGTCACTTGACAATGTTTTATTTCAGCTCGACCATTTTGAGCAGGTGTATATGGGCAAGAGAGTTGATGATGAATGCCAGAAGAACGTAGATTGGCTTTGAAGCAATTTCTAGTAAATTCGGCACCACCATCACTTTGAAAAATCTTGACACAAGTGGAATGTTGGGTTTCCACAAATTTTTGAAATTGAAGAAAAATATCAAAGAAATAATATTTAAATTTCAAAGGGTAAAGCCAGGTGAATCGGGAATAATCATCAATAAAAATTACATAGTAGAGAAAACCCAAATTGGATTTGACAAGGGAAGGACCCCAAAGATCGCAATGAATGAGATCTAACACATGAGACGACCTGTGTTCATTTCGAGAATAAGGCAAATGATGATTTTTAACAAGTTGACAGGCGCTACATAGTTTGGGAGAAGGCAATAAAGACGTAAGAGAAAGATGTCCTGTTTTATTTAAAAATGAAATAACAGAGTGATTCACAAGACCAAGACGAGCATGCCATAAATCATATGATGGACGTAGAGATTTATTTCTAAGAACAGAAAGAAAAGCAAAGTTGTCGCGTTCCAGCACATAAAGCCCTCCTTCTCTTTTACTAGTTGCCACCACCCTTCCTGTTTGACGATTCTGGATAGTGAAAAGAGTATTATTAAATGTAATGAAGAGAGGAAAATCATAAGTTAATTTATTAGTGAGAAGAGGGACAACCAAGACATCTAATAAGTGAATATTTGGAACAGGAGAAAAGGTACCAGTGTGGGTAATGGGTAGAGATGCACCGTTGCCTATGATCATAGAGTCTTTGCTCGTATAATTTTTGGACTGATCCAAAGTAGATGGATCGATGGTCATATGGGTAGAAGCCCCAGTGTCCAAAAGCAGTCTGCAGCCTCGGATCCACAGAGAGAGATATGTTGAAGGCTTCAGAAAGATGAGTCGAGGATTCAGTCCAAGTATACCGCTGATTGCAGTGGTCAACATAATGGCCTTCCATGCGACAGATTTGGCAGTGGGATGGACGACGACCCTGACTAGAGTGGGTGCATCCTCGGTTGGAAGAGCTGACCAGAGTGGGTGCGTCCTCGGTTGGAAGAGTTGTTGCCATGGGAATAAGAACGACCTCGCCTATTACCGCAAGAAGTAGAGGAAGTTCCATGGTATTGTTATGGCCGCGATGAATGGTTGTGAATGCCGCAATGGTGGCAGAAGGCTCAAGGGACCGCTGGAACAACTCAAAACTTTGTGCTTTAGAGATTAAATCTGTAAAACAAGGGAGAGAGGTGAGAGCCATCTGAGCGGTGGAAACACTAAAAAATTCGGCACCGTTACCACGAAGGAACCAGTGCACTTTGTCAATATCTTCGATGGGTCTCCCAATGGCATGAAGCTGGTCACAAAGAGCTTTGAAAGTACAAGCGTACTCAGCAACTGGTTTGGTGCCACATTTTATCAGGTGCAAATCTTCCTTGAGTCGTAGTTCACGAGCTTTCAAATGATGGTTGAATGTATTCTCCAATGCAACCCAGACACCACGAGAAGTGGAGAGACCTACAACGGCAGTAATGGCTTCCTCAGTGAGAGAAGAGAGCAGTAAACAGAGAAGTCCTTGATCGGCCGATTTCCATGCCAGAAATTTGGGGTTGAGTGTAGTAGAGGAAGCTGGTTCAAAACGGGATGGTGGGACGAGAATTCCATCGACATAGGCCAACAGTTCTTGACTCTCAAGGAGAGGAAGAAATTGGCTTTTCTAGAGAAGATAATTGGAGGAAGACAATTTGATGGTGATCAAGTGGATGAGAGTATTAATAGGAGGAAGATAAGAAGAGGAATCGGAAGCCATGGAAGAAAGGCAGACGATTTTTTTTTTTTTACATGCTAGTGTTTTCTGCGCACGTGTGTCGCTCTCTGCTTTAGAGCAATTTTCGTCTTTCTGCTCGATGGAGCAAGGGATTCTCCAAGAGGTGTTGCGGAAGACGACGGTGATTGGTGACAACGAGACGAGACAGTGGCATTGGCCCCGATAGGCTGGGGACGATCGAATTTACCGATAGGAAGCAGCTACAGCAGATGGTAGACGACAAATCGAGAACAGAGGTGAATCTTCTCCCTGATCGGAGGAAGAAGAAATTGTAGCTCTTTTTGTTTGATGAGGAGAGTTCCAGTATGGGTGGTTGTCGGATGAAATGCCGAACGAGAAACCAAGATGAAGAACAATGACCGAATTCATCGTCACTGGCTCTGCCAAGAAAGAGAACTCCTCGTCTTCCTTCAACAACAATGGTGACAGATGCAATGAACAGAGACGACAGAAAAATAAATGAACAGTGAAGCTCAGTAGGAAATGTTTCGGTAAATCTTCTAAGAGGAAAAACAAATTAGAATCGCTCAACAGAGACAGTGTAGAACGCCTGCTCTGATACCATGAGAAAATTTGATAAAAACCACCACAATTCGAAGGTGGTGAGATGATTTATTTATATCCTTTAAAAAATCTATTATCACCATATACAAAAGATTGCAAATCGGAAGATTACAATGGAGACGAAAACTTTACAAAGGAAGAACCTTAATCAAGGCTAATTATCCTCAATAGTATCTTTACAAAAGAGAAGCCTTTAATCAAGGCAAGGTATCTTCAACAAATTTTTTGGCAAATCTTCTGAGAGGAAAAAAAAATTTAGAATCGCTCGGCAGAGACAGGGTAGAACACCTGCTCTGATACCATGAGAATATTTGATAAAAAACACCACAATTAGAAGGTGGTGAGATGATTTATTTATATCCTTTACATAATCAATTATCACCATATACAAAAGATTACAAATCAGAAGATTACAATGGAAACAGAAACTTTATGAAGGAAGAGCCTTAATCAAGGCTAATTGTCTTCAACAATATCTTTACAAAAGAGAAGCCTTTAATCAAGGCGAGGTATCTTCAACACATACATCACAGATTAATTTCTTGGTAAGTGAGTTTAGCAAATCCGCTCAAAAAACTCAACACCAGCCATAGAAAAATGTACTTAAATAAGAAATTTTAAATGTAAGTAATGCAACCAACATAAAGGTAATTGCAAGACTTTTATTTGTTCTTAGTCGTATGTTTGTGTCATAACTAGTATTACTTAACTTCATGCATGAGTTTCTCTATAATATAAACTATAAGGAAATGAATAGGTTTTACTTGTGAGAATTGGATCAATAGTAACAAGTGAAGCTAAAAGAATTCAACTACTTTATTGAGAGTTCCATTCCCTTTATAGATTCAGTAAACACCGTTTTCCATCTTGAGGAGTAATCTAATTCTTGCTTGAAAATTTGACCCAAGTGGTCCAGTGTCTTGCTTTGTTGTTTATAAATGATAAGAGTTGTGGAGAGAAGGTTTAGGAGGAGAATATGAAGAGTGACAAATTTGGAAAAAGAGAAAGACACCCCCCCCCCCCCCCCCCCCCCCCCCCAAAACTCTATTTATAAATAATAAAATTACCAATATTACAATTATACTCATCATCCTAATAAGAGTGAAGAAGAGGCATAAAACATAAATTTATTACATCAATGACACCCTAATTACATCATATCTTCCAATACTTCCCCTCAAGCTAGGAGGTAATGGCCGTGATCCCCGCTTTAAACAAATAACATAGATGTAATAATAATCTCCTCCATCACTGTGTCCCATGGATAAGTACGAAACTGGGCTCAGACTCTCAAAGGGTAGAAATGGGTGAAAAAACTTAAGTCAAAACAAACCTCAAATAATTTTGAACAAATGAAGCCTGTCATTCACAAAACGACGATAAAAAAACCAAGGGTACCAATAAAAAATTTCAATGGACTTAAAAAAACCACTTATATATATATATATATAAGGGACCAATCAAGGCAACACTCTAAAAGGGTTGGCCAAAGGGGTAAGTGAAAGTCAAATAAAGGATGGTAGAAGAAAGGCTGCCAAATAATAAGAGGGTAATGGGGAATCAAAAGAAGATAAGGTCAACAAGTCAAGGTCATCATGTGTTTTATTTTCCTAAGTAATTCCAATTCTTCATCATATTAACTAATGTTGACAACAACCAGTAAATAATGTATTCAAGGCAAGCAATCGAGGAGTTCTTCTATAATAATAATATCTCAATCAAATAGTTACAATAGCAATTACGGTAATGAGCTAATGCCCAAATAACATATATCAAATATGTTGTTACATAGCAATGAATAACCGGTAAATAGTAAAAGTCCTTAAGAGTAATAAGGACACATGGGATAATCTACAGTAAGTCCATCCTTAAATAAGGATTATGTATACCAAATAATAAGCTAGAATCGAGCAATAAGCTGCCAATAAGTTGAGCCAAGTGCTATTAATCTTCTCAAAAAGAATAATTGAACTGATTGTAGTTGGTTCTTAGACCACCTGCAAGGTCTTCTAACAGAGAAAAGTAAATAAAATAGTAATGGATATTGCTTCCAAGCTTACTACATCGGTGATTAATTCATATGTCATACCGATAACTAGCCATATTAAACCAACTAATTAACAGGCAATGACATAAGTGTCAAGTTTCTGAATATAGACCATGCTTAGAGATGTAATTACATAATGAAACCGATTCAAAAAAGCAAGATAAAAAATTGAAGGCAAAGCTTGAGGCCAGACCAATTATAGGTTGAAAGGATTTCACTTAGTGATAGGCTGAGCGAGGCTTTTCACTTCTTAAGGGGATAAGTACACCGAGTGTTGCACCAGCATGTTAATATGCTGCAAGGATTTCTCATAACCGGAGAAGAAACATATGTTTTGAATCAGGTCCTAGATCAGAATCTCCACATAGACAAATCTGTAATTTGTAGCATTTGTTAAGTTGTGGAGCCTAATCAATGCCCTACGCTGAGTCGGTACGCGGATTGACTTCACAGTAAGGTCGCCATGGGGGTTGGAAGGGGAGCGGGAAGCCCTCTCCCTGAGGAGTGGGGGGTAAAGCCCTCATCCAGTCCACGATATATTACTTGTTGTTTCATTAAGGGCAGTTTGGAAATTTTACTCTTGTATCATGGTTGCCCTAGTTTTCGCTTTATATTTGGGGCATGACTATTAGGTTTTCTCATCCGAGGAGCATCAGTTGCGGCCGAGAGAGGTTAGATAAAAACAACAGTTGTAAGTGTGTGTGATCTCTCTTCTAAACTATTTCATCTTCATAGTAGATTACTGTAACGACGGAAGACAGGACATAGTCTCACCTTGAGACGAACCTATATAAATCTTTTTGTTATTTTTCGTTGTTTCTTTTACCTTCTTCCGTGATTATTATTATTGCTCTCGTTAGTTTGGAATTATGGCATTTAATTCCTAACAAGTGGTATCAGAGTTTTGGTTCGTGATTGAGAGCCATGGATGGCAGAGAAGGATCAGCACTTGGAATCAATAAGTTCGATGGTTTGCATTATGGATGATGTAGATCGAAAATTATCTATATAGTAAAAAATTGCACGCACCACTTATAGATATGAAACAAAAAGTATGAAAGATAATGAGTGGAATCTCTTCAATAGACAAGTGTTGGGACTAGTTCAGTTAACATTGTCGAAGAACGTCACTCACAACGTGGCGTTGAAGAAAACCACAATGGGGATGATGAAGATTTGTTTGACATGTATGAGAAACCTTCCGAAAATAATAAGGTACATCTCATGAAAAAAATCTTCAATTTAAAGATGACAGAAAATACATCGGTGGCATTGTATTTGAATAATTTTAGCACAATTGTCAACCAATTGACCTCCGTTCAAATTAAATTTGATGACGAGGTTCCTGCTTTAATTCTTTCGGCGTCTCTGCCAATTTTTTGGGAGCCAATGAAGGTTGCGGCCAATAATTTTGTAGACAAAAGGAAGTTGATCTTTAATGATGTTTGGGATACCATTCTCATAGAGGAAGTTCATTGAAAGGACTTTGGAGAATCGTCGACATCTAATTCTGTTTTAAATGTTGATACTAGGGGAAGAACTTCGAAAGGAATTTTGACATGGGCAACAGTACAGGGATTTCAAGGAATGGAAGAATCAAATCCAAATTCGAGAGGAATGTGGAATATTGGAATTGTGGCAAGTCTGGTCACATAAAGAAAAACTGTAGAGCACCAAAGAAGGATGAAAAGATAAGCAATGTTGCAAATGCGATGACTGAAGAGGTACAAGATATTTTACTCTTGTCGATTGATAACCCTATTGACTCTTGGGTGTTAGATTTAGGAGCTTCTTTTCACACCACCGCCTATCGTGAGATCATGGAGAATTATATTGTTGGAGATCATGGGAAGGTGTATCTTGTTGATGGAGAACCTTTGGAAATTGTCAGTATTGGTAATGTCAGTTTGATGGTAATGTTAGCTTGAGGATGTCAAACGGGTCAGTGTAGAAAATTAACAAGGTGAGACATGTACCAAAACTTATGCGTAATCTGATCCCAATAGGGCAGGTTGAAGATGAAGATCATAATGCGACTTTTAATGGTGTTGCCTGAAAAGTCATAAAGAGAGTCATGGTTGTTGCACGAGGAGTTAAAATTGGAACTTGTACATCACTTCCAATTGTAGAGACACGATTACAATTGTTAATGTTGTTACTGATTCTGATATGTGGCATTATAGGCTCGGTTACATGACTGAGAAGGGAATGAATATGCTTCAGTCCAAACGAAACGTATCAAGGTTGAAAGCTGTAAACAACAATTTGTGTAAAGGTTGTATTTTCGAAAACCACAAAAGCGTTAGCTTTTCTAAGGCTGGAAAGGAGCAAAAGTCAACAAATTTGTAGTTGGTTCACATAGATATGTGGGGGCTTTCAATTATTACCTCCCTTGGTGGGTCTAACTACTATGTGACATTTATTGATGATGCAAGTAGAAAAGTATGGATTAATTACATAAAAAAAAAATCTGATGTCTTTGATACCTTCAAGAGATGGAGAGCAATACTTTAGAATGAGACAGATTTGAAGGTGAAGTACTTGTAGTCATATAATGGGGGAGAATACATAGATGGTGATTTTAAGCGGTACTGTGTTGATAATGGAATCAAGATGAAGAAGACCATTCCTGGAAAACCTCAACAAAATAGTGTGGCTAAAAGGATTAATAAGACTTTGAACGAGCGTGCAAGGAGCATGAGATTACATTCGAGATTGTTAAAAATGTTCTGGTCTGAGGCTATTAGCACCGCTGCCTATTTGATCAACAGAGGTCCCTCAACACCATTGGATTACAAAATGCCAAAAGAGGTCTAGAGGGGCAAAGAGGTAAACTTTTCTTTCCTGAAAGTTTTTGGTTGTGTTTCTTATATTCATATTGATTCTGCTACTAGAAATAAACTTGATGTTAAATCTAAGATATGTTTCTTTATTGGCTATGGTAGTACTGAGTTTGGTTATCACTTCTGGGATGACCAAAATCGTAAGGTTATCGCACCAGGAATTCATTTACTGGTGCGATACTGTGATCCCCGCAATTAGACGAGTGGGGATTCGATTTATGAGGAGGACAAGTATTCACAAATGTTGGAGAGTAAAAATTCCAGAGTTTGATGAAATTGAAACTTCCCTAGAGGAGAAGAGGGAAGAGGAATGATGGAAAGAGTCTACCCATCTGCCAAGCCCCAAAACATGAACGGCGTAGCCAATCCCACTTTCTAGGCCACCAAGGCTCAACTCTATGGCGCTACCCTTCCGGCTTACCGTCTTCAACCAAAGAGTCACCGTCACCGCAGCGGCTACTGCTGATTTCCTGAAATTCTTTCTCATCTCTTTGTTGTCTAATTGCTTTGCTATCTGAGCATTACTCTCTCTAGAAATCAAAATCGTATTGCTCTACTTGATCCAACCTATCGGATGGTTTATTTCAGGAAGTCTCTAGTTGGCTTATCTCTATCTGCTCAATTGGTTTAAATTATCTCTTGGCGCAAGTCATCCTACTGTCATCGCTCTTATTCAACTGCTCCTACATTTTTGGAAGTTTATTTTTGTCGTTGTTATTATCTGTTGGACTACGCTAGCTGATTTCCCGTAATTCTTGCTCATCTCTTCGTTGTCCGATTGCCATCTCGAGATTGCTATTTTTTTTAATTTTTTTTTGGAAACTTATCTGCTCACTACCTCTCTACTAGATTGATTTCTTTCAGCAAGTTTCTTCGTGATCGCTAGTCATCACTTTGCTGGAGTTTCCCTTCCCAGCTATTTCTCTGAGATCTCTTATCGTGATTGATGTCTAAAGTCTCTTTGTTGGCCTATTGTCACACACTGTTCGGAAGCCAACATCGCAAGGAAGACGAAGATTTTTTTTGTTTCATTAAATCCTTTGAGTCACGATTTTAATCAGTCAGGTTAACCCAACAAGTGGGCGACCATACTGACTCTGTTCCATTTGGTTAACCCTGTGAGTTGGGTCAACTTGGATTGAGTTAACTCACCGTGGGTCTCAAGTTCTCTGTCGATTCCTCCCGCGACTCAGTTATATTGGTCTGATACCTGCCTCGACACAACTCGGTCCCTTGTCTCTAGTTGGATTGTTATCTTGGACTCCCTTAGGGGGGTAGTCAAGAAACTGAAAATTTGATAAACATCTACATGATCTTCATCTTCGAAATAGGTGTTAGTGTGAACAAGTTCATGTTCAAAATCTTCAAAATAGGGTGTTAGTGTGGACAAGTTCATCTTCATCTTTATCTTTGAAATTTAAAACCATTGATTTTATTAATTATAAAAATGAGTTAATTAAACCAAGTGTTTGAGTTAACAATATTTTAATTACCATTATTAAATCACTAATACAATAGAGTAAATAAAAAATAAATATGATTAATGAATAAAAAAATATTATATTACTAACATAAGATAGATTTTTTATATGGTATTAATTAATAATATATTTTCACAAAATTAAAAGTAATTAATTAATCAAATGCAAATATAGTACTCCCACAAACCATAACAATTAACAGTTCTTCAAATGTATTAGGATACTCAATATCAACCTCTTCCACGATCACATCTTGCACACTAACTCCCCTTCGCTACCAACAAACTCAAAGTTGCCATTACCATCACTCTTAATGCAGAATTCATCAAACATTGCGTCAATGCCACTTGAACTATAATCATTATTTGCATCTAATCAACACTATTCCTAACCAATTACGAATATATCCGTTACTTTTTTTTGTCTTGTATTATTTTTACTGCATTTATCATGCATCATCGAGTCAACATTCAAATCCACTTCTATCAACATGCTAACATAAGTAAGCATTAACTCAAAATAGGACTTTCCATATCATGCTATAATATACCAAAATAAATACTGTACAATATGTCCTTTTATTTACAAGGTTTAGATTGTGACTAATTTGAATTTCATGACAGCATAAAAAAATATTTCTCTTCACTTGTCTTTTTTTTTTTATCCATTCTACCTACCCAAATCTCTTGGGGGTAGTTTCCCTGGTACCCTCCTCTGTATATACATATAAAGAAAAACAGAGGTAAGCAAATGCCCAGTAAGTTCGACTCACAAACGGGAGAGAGTAATCCATAGTCAATAGATCAACACATTCTGAGTACGTGCAAATATAAAGACAACTAACCCACCATAGGTACCTCAAATATAAATTGTAACTAACATGATAACACCCCAACATCAACATACTTAACATGCACACATCATACTACTAAGAAATAAATAAATATGTATACTAGTGATTTCAAACACACCCACGTTGGTTATCTTAACGAGGTCCTAATTCCTCACTACAGATGAGGCACTTTGTTTCTAAACTTGATTTCGTACAATCTCATTCCTTTTGACCTAGGTCAATTCCATATCCCTCGAACGGCGTCCCAAAAAAGGATTTGATCTCCCGTTTGGCATCCCAAACAATACCAAACGAAGTCCACATCATCCTCTTCTGGTTTCCCAATTGAAGTCCAAACTCCCCACTGCAGATGGGGCACATTTACAAAATGAGTATTTTAGTCCACATATATACCCATATATTTAAGGGTCCAAATAATTATTTCTTCAAACGAGTCCACAATTTCACATTTCTAAATGAACCTAGGTGACCTAAAACCTCTTACCAAATCCCACATCAATTCTTGCATACAATTCTTGCATACAGATCTAAAGATCCTTCTACACATAACATCCAGCACCCACTCTCCTACACATAACATTCACCCAAACCAAGCATGAATCATTAATTGAGTTCCAACTAGTTAATTCATACAACTTTGTCATGAATGCATGAATAGAACTATTAGAGTAAATCCATGAAAAAAACTGTTCACCTCCATGGTAGTCAATAATTCATTTATTCTTCCTTTCAAACTTACCATCGTGCCAACATATAATGTTGGTTATTGAGAACATCTGAACCATAGTCGCAAGTAGATTTTAAGTACCACTACATGATACTTCCTTCAGCATCATACTTTATTATACTAAAATTTGGAAAACATCAGCAAAGGAAAGAAGAAGGAAATACAAAGAATAAGAAAGAAAGAAAGAAAGGTAGAAAGAAAGAAAGAAAGGTAGAAAGAAAGAAAGAAAGGAAGGAAGAAAGAGAGGAAGGAAGAAAGAAAGAAAGAAAGAAAGGAAAGGAAAGGAAGAAAGAAAGAAGAAGGATAGAAACAAGAAAGAAACAAAGACTAAATATAGAAAGAAATAAGAAAAAAAATGGAAGAAGAAGGAAAGAAATAAAGAACAAGAAAGAAAGAAAGAAAGAAAGAAAGAATAAATAAATAAATAAACAAATAAAAAATAAAGAAACAAGAAAGAAAGATTCAGTAGATTTCACGTATCACTATATGATACTTACTTCAACATCCTACTTTATTATAGTAAAAATTTGGAAAACATCAACAACTAAGTTTTTATTAAATGTGCATCTTCAAAATTAAAACATAATTGCCCCACCCAAACTACAAATTTTGGCAAACTATCATATCCTCTACCAAATAAGGTGATTCCATTAGAACAATGACTATATAATAAAGATAAATTGTTAACAATAGAACAATCTATAGAATAAAAACTCAAAATGTTTTGCAGAGGATCTTTGTGAAAAAGAAAGAAAATTAATGACAAACGATGAAATTACCTCGACTTGCTTATGGGATTTGACGATGAAATCAAAGAGAAAGTTGCAGATAGCAACCATAGAGACCAGCAGAAATCAACTTGAGAAATTGAGGGTTCTAGGCAATGAACCACAACAATCATAAGGAAGGGTTTTGCACAAGCACATGAAAATTCAATTAGGCACAAGAGAAGGGCAAGAGAAGGTTTCAGACAGCAGTTAGAGAGGAGGGTTTTGGAACTGGTTCAGTCGTCAACAAGAATGGATGCGCGAGAGAAGGGCAAGAGAAGGGGGATGCGCGAGAGAAGGGCAAGAGAAGGAGGATGCACAAGAGGGGCAAGAGAAGGGGGATGCGTGAGAGAAGGGTAAGAGGAGTATGATGCCATCCGGGAGACGAGAGAGGGAGTGCGGCGAGAGGAAGAAAAGAATGGGAAACGAAAGGGGGGTGCGACGAGAGATCAAATATGGCCTTCTATTATACGAAGGATTTTAAACCGCGGAGACGAGGGACCGCTTCATCCCTTGCATCTATATGAAATATCATCTGCGTTCCACTAATGACTTCAGCGTATCGACAGAGCACCGCCTTCATCGTCGTTGCCTATTGGTCCCCCCATTGGCTCCCTGCCATTATCGGTGTTGTGAGGAAGACGACGTTGTTGATTTAATTTTTTTTTAAGTTAGGAAAAATTAAACCAGTGTTATTTATTCATTATATTTATTCTTTAATTACTATATTAAATTAGTGATTTAATAGTGGTAATTAAAATATTATTAAATCAAGCATTTGATCAATTATTTTGGTTTAATTAACTTATTTTCGACCATTAACCCCCCTAAGTTGATGATTTTAATATTAAAGGCACAACTCGTTGTTATATTCCAAGGCATAAACGTTTGTTTTTATGCTATAAATTATGGACTATTACGAGTAACTCAATTCATTTCAAACATTTTTTTTAAATTTTAATTATAAATATATGTTATTAATAATTAATCCTAGGTTATTAATAATATAATATACTTATTTATTTATTATATTCATTAATTTTATTACTATATTAAATTAGAAATTTAAGACTGGCAATTGAAATATTGTTAAAGAAAACATTTGATCAATTATTTTGGTTTAATTATCCCATTTTTATAATTAATTAAACTAATCATTTTTAATTAATTAATACTACGTAAAAAATCCATCTTCTGTTACTTTTTACTTTATTTGTTTTTTTATAATTTATTATAGTCACACGTAATTATTATATTATTTTATAATCAACTGTAATAATTAATTAATATAATATAGTATTTCATTAATTAGAATAATAATATATTTTAATACTACATTAAATCACTTATTAGTGTAGTAACCATATTTATTTTGGTTAATTATCTGTTTAGGTATATTATAAAAAGTTACTCGTTCTCTTGTTTACATTATATTTTTTATTTTGGGGCACTAACACAAGAATCTGTTTTCCTGTACACTTGAACTCTATTTTCATTTTGGGTCACTAACACCCAAGTTGAAGTTGAATTAAATCATTGCCTTGAATTTGAAGTCTAACTTCAACTTCAACTTCAATGTTGACTAACCCCTCCTTATTCAAAGTTGGACTCCGTACCGATTATTTCATGTGTCTTTATTAAAGAATTTCATTATTTGGTACTTGTTATTTGGGCCCAGTCCCATTTCAGTTGTTGCTATTGTGTCTCTTTGGATGAGACATTATTATTGAAGGACTTCTCGGTTGTTGACTGTTGTCAGCATTGATTATTCTGATGAAGAAGAAAGCACTTGGTGACCCCAACATAATATCTTCCGGTGATTCCCCATTATCCTCTTATTAATTGATAAAATCAATTATGAGCAATGTCTATAGACCTACTACCTACATAGAATAGGAGTGAGTCCAAGATCCAACGTGAGTCAAGTCTATTATTCACCCAAGAGGTGTTTTTTTTAGCTACCTTGAGAAAGTAGGTAGACATTGTGCCCCACAGTTAAACTACTTTTTCGCCTTTGAAATTGAGCAGAGACTATTTTTTACTATGACCATTTGATTGGAGTAGCAACAAGTTGGGCATTTGTGACATTCTCTCACCCCCCAATTTGAAGAGGAAAGTTGGAAAATGGGCCCAATCCTACACGACCAAGGAAGACCCACACGTCCAAGTGTGTTAGAAGATTGGCTCAAGCCTATACGACCAAGGAAGGCCCACACATTCAAGAGAAGTGAAAGATGGGCCCAAGACCATAGACCAAGGAGAAGTCCCACATGAAGGTGAATAAAAAGTCATCCCACACATATGGCATTGATGTAATTAGTTTAAGCTTTAAGAGTTTACTTGTAATATTATAGTTTATTCATCTATAATATTTATTTAACTGAATATATACTATCTTATTTATTTTATTATCTTTTATCCCAAGGCAAGGCAAAATGAGGGAGGGATTTTGTGGGGTAGGGTCAGAACAAGGTGGCAAGGTGAGACCACAAGGTAGAGATGGGGATAAGAAATTAACCCTTTTTAAGAGGTGGGGTGAGTTGGGTTTTCTATCCACCCTGAACCTCTAGCCGTCTTCGGGATGTCTGCGGCCGGCCGAGCAGAACAGGGAATCCCTTCCTCAAAGATGTTGACAGAAGAGACAACAAAGAGTCTGTTTTTGGTAAAAGCAGCAGCCCATGCAACACTTTACAGGAGACGTTGGCCTCCGGAGTTTGCTAAGTTCTATGTAGAATAACTTATGTAGAGAGCAAGGCAAAAAAGGAACCCAAAATAGAATATCAAAAGCTGAGAGAAGGATCGCTTGACCCTTAGTCCATCCATGGAAGAATAAAGTTCATGGTAATTTGCTTCCCTTTTCCCTGTAATACAAAAACAGAAAATAAATATAAGTTAAGGCACCCTCTTTGCCTCCCTCACTTGGTGCTGAGGAACATGGTTTGATGCTGTTTTTGCCATGATCAACTTAAGATATCTCTGATGCTAAAGCGAAGTGTGATAAAGAAACCATGTAACCTCCCCCAGTTATAAAGTCCGCAGAGAGTTCCCCATCCTCATCTTTCTCACTTGAATCAAACAGATTAGGATATCATCCAAGGCTAAGCCACAGTTGCCATGCCCACTCCGGCACCGGCCCCTGTCCCACAGAGGGCGGCGACGCCATCGAAACGATCGAGGATCTTACGATGTGTAGTCATCGCCATACTGTGCATGATTGTTATGCACGGTTTGATAGTGCTACTCGCATGGCTGATCATCAAGCCCAGACCAGTTTCGTACACTGTAGAGGACGGCTCATTGCATGGTTTCAGTTTGGCGAACGACTCTCTCAATGCCACCTTCGGCATCACTTTGAGGGTCAATAATCCCAACCACAGGATGGCCTTGTCCTACAGGTCCTTCGACATCTCCGTGTGGTTCAAGGACCAGATGCTCGCATTCGACGAAATCGGGGCATTCCAGCAGAGACGGCGCAACTCGACTCGAATTGAGGCGAAGGCGGAAGCGCGGTCTGTGCAGCTGATGAGGTACGTAGCAGATGAACTCAATCGCCAGAAGAAGTCGGGTGAGATTAAGCTGCAGATTCGAGTTAAAGCAAGGCTGCGGTTCAAGGTGGGGATAGTCAAGACTGGGGTCTATCATCTCAAGGCCTTCTGCTCCCCAGTGGTGCTGCATTTTAACGCCAACAAGTGGTTTGAACGGACTTATTGCAATGTTGATCTCTAGCTGTGTTTCTTCTCTCTTTCTATTGTTATTTTATTTCTCATCTGTTCGTAACTTTTGTTGGTTGTGCATTTGTTGTTAGTAGCTATGATTCATTTGAAACTTTTTTTCTTGTAAACCCGAAGAGACATTTCGTCGAGCATCTGGCACACAGCAACTCTTGTTGCCTTCCATTAACGGCCAGAATGCTTTTCTAAATTCAAAATACCAATTCATAGCTGTCCTTTCAATTCTCAGAATCTCTTTCCATTTGATCATCTATCGTTGAAGTATCTCGAGTTTCGTCCTTATTTGCTGAAAAATGAGGAAGCGAGCGTTTGAAAAGGACCTCTTTGGAATAAACTCCTAAATATCTTCCGAGATTGATTTCTTGACAGAGTGAAAGTAAACGTTGATGGAACTTGCGACCGCGAAGGCTTCCACTGATTGGTTTGGGTTCCTTTTTTAAACCAGTTGGCCAGGACCAGCCACACCTCTTGCTGGGAATCCAAGATACAATCTTTTCCCCTCCAATCGTTTAGACCTTCGTTTCATTCCCCCTATCAGAGTGACCGTGGATGTAGACTGGAAACCAGTGACTATTACACAGATTATATCTCACTATCTACATTCTTGTACATTGATATTGGTCAGAAAGCTACACTGTACAGCAAACGGTAAACAGCAAAACGCTCAGCCATGCAAAGCTTTTCCTTTTGCAGTAGCTGATATGCCTCATTTAGGCTTATAATATCTCATTTCATCTTTCACTCCCTACCCATTAACATCTTTGTTACCTCCTCTTCGATCGTGTCTCGTGCAACCACACGCAGGTCACCCTCGTCTAGACGGATTCTATACACCTCCCATTCCCGGTCACCAATGAGATGTCTCCCAACCTCAGCCTGCAAGATTTAAGAGGCCTTGTCAAACAATGCATTCTTGTTCAACTTGAGGTAGGAAGGAAGCCCTTTGATGCCATGGAAGGACCAAAAAACATTAATTACATCCAACTGACTGGATAAGAGTTCATTTCAGGCACAAATTAGCGAAAAGAAAATCATTTATGCTTGGGAGCAATGAAGGAAATTAACGTACCGAAAAGATGCAAGTGTCCAGCATCTTCAGAGCAAGGGTAATATCATAAAACACGAGAGGCCTGCCCTTTCCAGATAATTCCACAGGGTTTACAACCAAAAGCTCAGAATCTGGTCCACGGCTCACAACCGTTACTCTGAGTGGACGAAACAGCTCCATCCGCAAACGAGAGCTCAAAGCCTTCTGCTTATTTGGATCCACAATCTTATTCCCGTCCGCTTGCATCACAAACAAGTCCACCTCACACTTTCCTCTTCGGCTTGCAGAGAACCGTCCATATGAGATCTGTGGCAAAGCTTAATACGTCAATGAGAAAACGAACTAAAATAGAAAAAAACACTTAGATGAGAGGATCTGCCAAGTCTGAACACAGTAACGTGACATTACATGCGATGCTATATATTAATTTTTAGGATAAACAGGTAATTGCCTTAGTAAACAAATGTAACAAAAAAAAATGCATGAAAATGCACTGAATGACATAAAGCAACATAGAGAGAGAAGACATGAAAAATATTGACTTGCGGCAATAAACATATAGTTTAACGTGTATTAAGTGTTATATATATTTCTTCAGTGCATTATTGAAATATAAAAGAGTCCACTCACAGCCATTCTCAGGATCTTATTTTCTAGATTCCTCCAATACAAATCATACTCACAGATGGAAGATCTGGTAAACAAAGAACACATTTATGATAGCCCCAACTAATATTTTTATGTTGTTCACTGAAATTTTCAACCAACAAGAAATCCGGTCTGGGGCCTTCCAACGATGGCTGCAGGTCATTTAGATGCTCAGACATGGCAGGCTATTCAAGCATAGCCAGCATATGGTATACTTCATAATCAAAATTAACAGTGACTTGGACCTTTGGCTTAAATAGCTCCACAGGAGCGGTTTCGAGTGTCTCACCAAGGGTAGGAAGTGTATGCATGTGTCATCAACATTCCAAAAAAATAACCAAAATTAACTGCTTAGTGCATTCCAAATGCATTGTACTATCTGACAATATTATATTGTTTCCCTTTCCTTCTCTCCATTTTCTATGTTCACTTTACTCTTTTTCAACTTTTGGGTGGGGGATGAGTGGTGGGTGGCAGTTCACCTTGTGCATGGGTGTGAAATTAGTACCTGAATGTTGTAATCCTTGAGAGTTCTCATGATGTCATACAGGAGACCCTTATGGTCTTGACAGAGAATTTGGATGAGAGTATGAGATGGACTGAGAGAGTTATCCATTGTCACAGAGAGATTGTTGATTGTTTTAGAAGATCCCTCAGGCTCTTCAGGCATCTCTAAACTGAACATCTGTCCTACAATAGCAGGAGGCCAAAAAGAGGACCTCTGGGAACATGTGGTCACATCTGCATCAGCTAATTCAATGGCACAATCTATCAAGAAGTCACCTAAAACAGCTCTGAGTTGATCTCGTGTTTCTTCTTGTCTTGTTCTTGTATGTAGAAGCTCCCTGATCAAAACCAAGGTGGAAAATTAATTGATGGAAAAAAAAAAAAAAGGGAGACCTCAAGGTTAGTGACACAAAAAACCTATAACTGGGGATGTCATATATATGATATTTGACATATGAGAGAAGATACATTCAGATTTAAGAATAAAAAAGTACACAAGAGTTCTGATAGCAATTTATAGTGTTCATTCAAAGAAAGAATGATGACAGAAGGTTTGTAAAGCTAACAAAAAAAAAACATGGGCAGAATTAAAAAATATATACAGATTTAAATCTGCATATAGAGGGAGATCAAAAACAGGTAAAAACATAGGCAAAATGCATCTAGTACTCTAGCTATGGTAGAAATGACTATAAGAAATCATCACAACCTAATCCAGATGAGCTGGACAGTAGTGTCTCAACATAGCCTCAACTGAAGACGTGACCTAACTGTCTGAGATAGAAAACAGTATGATAGGAATGGCATCTATTTTTTTTTCCTTTTTTCTTTTTGTTTCTTTTTACATGCTACCACTAAAATCACATCATTGAGGCACCCCATTGAGTATGTGACTCCATAAGATGCAAATGGTTTAATTTAAGCAACACTGGTTACTTTGAGATATGTGAAACTTTTAAACACTTGATTCGTATATATAGAACTCTGAAGTATACAGTTACAGCACACATGACACATTCAGAATATTCCAAAGTTTGTGATTTATTTTTGCTGATTATGGAGAAGTTAATTTGGTTGAGATTTCGTTTGTTTTAGAACAATGAAGTTGCAAGGGAGGAAATGAAAATTGTTGCAGAAAATATGACTAATATGCAAAGTAGCAAACCTGGTGTCTGTGATGAAAAAGAGGTCCATTACTGTTCCATCTGGAGTCGTGGATACCTTCACTCTCCTTATAGTAAGCTCTAGCTCACATAGAACCTCTGTAACATCTAAAAATTTAAAAAAAAAAAACAGGAATGTCAAATAACAAAAAGAGATCAATTATTTAACTTGACAAGGGCGTCTAAGTCCACATCCAGAAAAATTCCCCAAGTCTCAGCATTACAACTTAATCTAATCACAGCTACAAGCATAAGAAGGGTACACTTGCAACAGATAACAAATAATTTATTAAGAAAATTGGCATCTCTTCATCGTGCCACCAAAAATAAGTAAATAATGAAAATAACAGTGTGCCTTTACCGCAATAATGTGGGAAGTACAAAACAAAACAAACAAACAAAAAATTAAACTAATCCAAAAGCGACATCAAAGAAGACAGCAAAGTTAATGTCCCCCTCCTAACCGAGAGATCTAATCTGAAGCGACAGTGCCAACAATCGCAACAGTAATAGGAATATGAGTTTAAATAAATTCCGACAGGCAAAAAATAATAATAATAATAATAATAAAATAAATAAGCTCGTGTTTAAACACTAAAATAAGAGAAAATCAGTACCCAAAGAGATAAATGAATTACTGAAAAACAACTGGCAATTTTAGCAACCGAAAAAGGCCTCACCATGCAACAACCCTCTTCGATCTAAAGCAGAGACCTTCAAAAGAAACAAATCAGGCTCCTTAGGCAGCTGATTTTCAAGGGAATCATAGAGATAAAACCCCGATGCGGAGGAGCAAGAAGGGCAAGCCGCCAAAATCCTCTTCTTCAAGACATTCCATCGCGTTTTCCTTTTCCCCACTACCCAAAACACTATGTAACACCATTTTCCGTCCGTCGAAACATCTAACAGGTTGAACAAAAAGTTAATCAAACGACTGAATCGTGCAAACACCAAACGGGTTAGAGAAAAGCAAACAATCCGCTTACCACCACGAACAATGCTGAGGCCAAAGAAGAAGATGATTCGACAGAGATCGCTCCCAAGTCCAGTTTTGTCCGGGCAGTTTACTGTAATCACGCTGGGCTCTCCTGGCTTTTCCGGTTCCCGAATGAGAACTATGTCGTCAGACTGAATACCCATCTCTCTGTACCTTGAAGATTTAAGGTCGAAAAAACTCCAATAGAACTACACCCAAAAAGTCTCCCTCACTCCCTGTTGCAGCTCCTTGCAGTTGATCGATCAACCATCTGAGTAGGATTTTTCGCAGAGATAAAAAGAGAAACTATTGTGATTCCATCGCCATAAAATAATCAGCCTCGAGATCGGATTTTCCATAAGAAAACAGAACAAGAGAGAGAGAGAGAGAGAGAGAGAAAGAGATAGAGGAGAGAGCGCAAACTTTTAATTTTCCGATGACAAGCACATCCGGTGGTCGCAAGCGGTGTATCTTTTAAAAAGGAACAGAGAATAACAACACTTGCGCGAGTGCGAGTCTGCCCTTCACTCGCTGACCCCACATCACTGTGCTAGAATTTGACTCGGCGTGTGAACACGCATCTTCACACGCTCTCAGCGTTGGATAAGGCATTTTGATAACAAACATTCAGATATTGGATCCACGATTAATTTTGGAATAAAATAAGATTTATTTAATTTATCTCATTATACAGTATTATTTTTATTGACTATATTATTTAATTGCCACACTTTGCTTACGCCTTTATTTTATTTATTAAATCACGTGTTCAGGCCCGTTTAATGTATAGATTCTCCAAAAGGGTCGCCCGCGTGTGAAACCCAGCACTGTACATGCCCGCGCCGCGACTGACCTTGTGATTTCCGTATTTCGGTAATAGTTCTTACCACCATGTCTCGAAGCGAGAGGCAGACGAGTCCGGTGTCCGCGATTGGAGGCGTCCCGTAGTCCGCCGATCCATCTTTAATTAAAACCCTCATCGTTCTTTAATAATTAATATTTAATGCGCGTCCTCGAGAAGTTGAGTTGGGTGTCCCGCGGTTCTGGCGTTGAAGAGGGTGATGGTCGGTGGGGATGACGGAGACAGTCTAGCCGCCACCACGTGTCGTATTTTGGAGAGGGTAGCGATCACGTGCGTAGCGTAGCGGAGGTTCCAAGGAAAACTCGTTTTCAGAGTCGCTTTCTTTGCGAAATATTTTTTTAATGAGGAAACCTTGAGAAATTGAAAGGAAGGGTGGTTGCCTCGATGTTACGCTTGCGGCCCACCCTAAATGGTAGCCCACCAACCTGCGTCAGAGGATATTTCCCGTGACGTCACTGACAAAGTTATCACCAGCTCTCGACGCAGCTGGGTTATAATGGTGTGGTTTCGTTAAGTTTATCCAAGAAGGGTAATTTCGCCGTAAGCCTAGTTAATAAAATTTATCCAACAATGGTTTGGTAAGAAGATCAACAAATTAGTCAGCAAAAGAAATATGAGTCACATGAAGTAGACCAGATTGAACTTGATCACAGCTGAAAATTACAAAGTCACACCAAGTTCAGCAAACAGAGAGTACACCCACCAAAGTTCATCTATAGTAGCATTAACTGATCGATACTCAACCTCAGTAGAAGAACTTCAAAAAATGAGATTACGCCCAAGATAGATAAGGCAGACAGTAGTGGAAAAGTAATCATCTTTATTGCTAACAAAATCAGTATTTGAGAACCTGTGAAGAGATATAGGAGACTCCTGACGTAAAAGAAACCCTTTATCGAATGTGCTACATAAATATCATAAAATTCGTTTAACAAGTACCCAATGCTCATTAGTCGGTTAATGTATAAACTAAGACATCTTATTGATAGCAAAAGAAATATCAGGACGAGTGATAGAGAGAGATATTGCAGACTGCCAACTATTGTATGAAACTGAAAAGAATCAGAAACAGGAGAACCTGAGGTCATGGTGAGTGATGAAGAGTTCGTTGGCAATGGGGTAAAAATAGGTTTAACATCTTCCATATGAGTATTTTTTAGCAGGTCTTGGATGTATCTTCGTTGAGAAAATAATATGCCATTGTGATGAGGAGTAACCTCAACTCCAAGTAAGGAAGAAAGCCAAGATCTTTTAGAGAAAAACATTGAGTGAGGCGATCAATAAATTGATAAATAAGGTCATCACTATTACTAGTAATAATAATATCATTGATATATATTAGTAGATATAGAACATGTTTTCCAGTGTTGTGAATAAATATGGAACTATCAGAGCGAAAATTCTTGAAACCGGAATCCACAAGAAATTGATGTAGTTCATGATACCAAACCCGTGGAGCTAATATATAGTTTTATGAACTTTATAGACACAAGTTGGATGATCGAAATCAATAAAGCACGAAGGTTGTGCCATATAAACATGTTCTGAGAGTCGGCCTTGAAGAAAAGCATCATTGATATCGAGTTGACAAAGGGACCAACCATTGCTAACTGCAATACTAAGTACAAGTCTCACGATGGCGAACTTAACAACCTGGCTAAAAATCTCATGGTAATCCACACCTGGTCATTGATGAAATAGTTTGGCCACATGATGAGCTTTAAATCTATCAATAAATTCATCAGAGTGTATTTTGATTCAAAAAATCCATTTTACAACCAATAAAATTAGCGATACCATCAGGAGGAATTAGCTCCCATGTCCCATTACGAGCAAGAACATCATAATCTTCAAACATAGCTCGACACCAATTATGATCTTTGAAGGTTTGAGTCATGGAAGTAGGTTCAAGATTGGGTTGTGATGTTAGGTGGTTGTGAAGGTTGAGTTTTTGAATTGGTTTACAAATATTGTTTTTGGCCCAATGAGTAATGTGAATGTTAGGTGGTAGATTGTGTTTCGATGGATGAATGGCTTGGATATGGTGATGGTTGGATGGGTGATGGTTGTTGCCCAGTTTCTGTTTGATGTGTTGGTATCTCAGAGGTTGTATCATCAAAAAGAGGCATTTCTTCTTGAGGGCACACTTGAGGTGGAGTGTTAGCAGTCAGTTGTGGTGAAGAAGTTAATGAAATAGTAAGCACAAGGGGAATCCAAGTGTCAATGGCGGTGGAGGTGGGATGATGTAAGTGATTATGAAGGGAGGTGTACGCGAAGACTAACTCTACAAACTTGACATGAAAAGAAATATTTTTGAAGTAGATGGTTTCAAAGCACAAGTAGGCACTTTGAGAAAATGAGTATCCAAGAAATTTACTTGGTTTAGACCTTTGATCAAGTTTGTGAGATGTATATGGTTGAAGCCAAGGATAACATAAACGGCAAAAAATCTTTACTTTGGAATAATTTGGGGTTTTGTGGAAAATTAATTCATAGGGAGATGATAAATTGAGTATAGTGGTTGGTATCTTGTTCATTAAGTAGACAACAATGGCAAAGGCATGGGACCAAAAGGTAATTGGAAGAGAAGCATGAAAAAGTAAGGTGAGACAAGTTTCAACAATATGATGATGTCGTCTTTCTGAGTAGTCATTATGTTCATGTGTATTAGGTGGAGTGATTAAATGAGAGATGCCATTTAGAAAAGGTAATCTTTGAGGCCCATTTATTCTCCCTCATTATCTGAATAGAATGTGGTAATTTTGTTTTTGAAATTACTTTCCATAGTGGTTTTGTAACGGTGAAAAACGTCTTGGACTTCAAATTTTCGTTTCAGTGGGTAATACCATATGTATTTGGTAAAGTGATCAATGAAAATGATGTAGTATACCATCAAAACAGGTGAAGTCCATACATAAGAAAAAACAATTTCAAAAGGTTGTGTAGAGATAAGAGTTGGAAGTAGAAAAAGGTATCTTATGACTTTTATTGCAAAGACACACATTACATGAAAACTCTTTTGGCATAAGAGAAGAAAATGTTAAATAATAACTAGAAAGAATGTGTTTCAAAATGGAAAGAGCAGAATGACCTAATCGATAATGCCAAATAGATGATGTTGTTTTGACATGAGATAAAGCAAAAATTGGAGAAGACATAAGTTTACTAGTAGGCCACTCATACACTTCATCTCTAGTGCTACTCGTCAAACGGATTATCCCTGTGCAAAGATCCTTCACATGAAAAGAAGATGGTAAAAATTCAATAGAAGCATTATTAGTAGTATAAAATTGAGAGATAAAAATTAAGTTCTTTTGCATGGTTGGTACACTAAGGAGATCATTTAGAGTAAAAGGTAGTAGCGAGAGTTGGAAGAGAGAGATAGAACTGGTGTGGGTGATGGAGAGACCAGTGCCATCACCAATCATAACATCATCAAAGCCTATATAAGGTGCATGAAGAGATAAGTTGCTCAAGTCAGTTGTAACATAGTGAGATGCTCCACTATCAAGTACAAGTTGAATTGTTGGAGGTGATGTTAGCAGCATAATGAGCTTGTGGCTGCCATTTTATTGCTGAAGTATTAGAAGGTGGAGATCCTTTGTTGGATGACTGAATTGGTACGAGCTGAAATGATGAACATCACTTAGTCGAGTGCCCTTGGATGTCACAAATCTGACAAAACCCCAGATATGGACGAGGTCGAGGACGATTGTTGTAAGTTGGAGCACTAGTGTTGGTAACCGTGGGTGGTCGGCTAGGGTAGTTAGGCCACAGGCGCTAACCCGCATGACCAATAGGATATTGAAAGGGTGGTTGCCAATTGTTGGACTTTGGTGGGCACCAAGTGGTATTTATTAGTTTCATTGGATTTGCAGTAATTGGAATATGTGCACCAATCTTCAAAAAATAGAAGTTTCTCATGAAGCTCATCAAGGGTGATGGATGTGTCTCAAGCTTGAACACCACGAACAAGCTCTTTGTAGTCATCTCCCAGTCCATCCAAGATCTTCTCTGCAAGATCTCCCTCATCCATTAGTGCTTCTAGTATGGAAAACTCATTTGCACGAGATTTAATATATTGAAGAAAATTAGTGATATTCATAGCAAATTTGGTGGGAGTTTTGAGAAGATTCTTGATGTTGATTTTCAGAACTCCATGAATTTAGCTCATGGAGAAAAAGGGAAAGGGACTCATTGAGAGAAAACAAGAGGAAGAATAGGTTATGGACTTGATGATCCTAACCCTCCTCTTGGAACTCTATTTATAGATTAATGAAACTACTATATTACAATAATACCCCTGAACTTAGGGTTTATGGTTTTAACCCTGGAACTTTAACCTAATTACATCAATATCAACTCTAGATGACACTTTATTTACCATCCTACTATCATTGTATGTAGGCCTATGGGCCTTCTTCTTGATCTAGGGGTTTTGAGCTCTTCTTCTATATCTCTTAGATGTATAGATCTTCCTTGATTTTATGGGCTTGGGCCCATCTTCTAACACACTTGGATATGTGGGCCTTCCTTGGTCGTGTGGGCTTGGGCCCCATCTTCCAACATTCCCCCTCAAGTTGGGGGTGAGAGAACAACATGAACTCCCAGCTTGCTGCAAATGATGTATATTTTTTTTTTTTTTATAAAATGGCACATCTTCCAATATGCCTTCATCTTCCAATACTCCCCCTCATGCTGATGCTCTCTTTCATGAGGCCCAACTAACATAATATAAGTAAGAGTAAATCACTCCTAGTCGCTAAGACATTGCTCCATACTCCAGTCTTAACTCATGCTGGATGTAGGGCACACTCCGTCTTCTGTAGGTAGTGTGTCTATCGGCATTGCTCTGAAGTGTCCACCTCCACCACCGTGTCCCTCAACAGGACAACAACTCTCAAGTGGTAGAGTAATAAATGACATTAATGGGGGGAAGTGGGTTTCTTTATCATAGTGTCCCAATCCGAACGCCGACTCTCATGGCGTCCCATCCGTGATATTTTTGAGAGTTAAATAAATGATGGGGTCCCAATCCAATGCAAATATCTGTACCAAATAATATGCTGACCAATGAATAATTTGTCAATTCTTCAAAACTAATAATCCAGCCAGAGAAAAAATTTACCGAGTTGTGCCGAGTCAAATAGTAGATCAATATATCTGAGTCATGGGAGAAATATGTATAAGCTTTGGTCTAGACACATATACTGAGGCATAAAATAAGTGGGCCATGTTCGAGTTTACTCACTTAGTTGACCCAGATCGAGTTAGTTCGGTCCGAGTTGGCTCGAGTTAACATGGAAGAACAGAAACATCAAGTGATCCTCGGGTTGATGGTTTAACTCGGCCCGGTCTGGGTCTCAGTAAAAAACTGGTGCTTAATTATACCCAGTTTCCTAATTTAATTTTGGCAACAATGCATCTTCTTCCCCGCTTCTAAACAGAGCGGGATAGCAATGACTGAATCGAAGATCCCAGAGTATCAGCCAGAAAACGAAATGCAAGCGAAGAAACTTCCACAGCTTGGGAGAATATCTATCACAGAGGGGTCTCTGACTGAGTTTCCTCGACATATATGGCATATATGGAGATACTGACTGGCAACAGGAAAGTTCGGGATGATAGCTGATTAAAGAAACTACCGAAGATCAAACAGAGATAATGGCAACAATGAAACAGGCAATGAACCAGGAAGATCAAACTCCTACTATAGACACCTCGGAAGAGATTCAAAACACCACAACTATTAGAATGTAATCTATTACTTAGTTAATTCATTATTTCATTATTATGTAATATTTGTGTTTTTACTATTTTACCCCTCTTCATTGTATAAAACCCTCTGTTGTATTTTGTAAACGTATGAATGAGAAAACAATTTGATTCACTAGTTCGTGTTCTCAACTCCGCCTCCCCAACGACAGAGCTCAATGGCTCTTTACCTGTTTGAGGTTCTAATATGGTATCAGAGCAGACGATTCTCATTCTCTAATTATTTTTGGATGACGGACCTTTCTTCGTTTCTTTCCCCAAAATTTTTGGCGACTGGTTTTGGCCATCAGCGTTCTGCAGCGCCTGGTTCTCACTCCGTTGATTATTTCCCGGCAAAGAGGTTAGATCTCGTCCCTCTTTTAATTTTTCAGTCTGGTTCCGTTGCCGTGAGGTTGGATTTCGGCGACTGGTTTCGGCTATCGGCGACCCATTTTCGGCCATCATCTCTTTCGCCTATTTCGGCAACCTATTTTCGGCCATCGGTGTTCTGCAGCGGCTGGTTTCTCCCTCCGTTGGCTCCATTGGTTATTTCCCAGCCAAGAGGTTAGATTTCGTCCCTTTTAAAAAAAAAAATTTCCTCGTCTGGTTCCCTTGCTGGTTGGATGTCGCTGTTGGGCGTTTATGCCTGGGTGTTTATGTCCTTGAAGAGATACAAAATGTTGGCTGAGAGGGTGTTCTTAGCGTAGGTTGGATTTTTTTCTGGTTGGTCGAGAAAGTTTTTTTTCCGCGCAGCGTTCACTGTTGACTCTGGGGGAAATATTTTTGTTGGATTCTGGTGGAGAATTCGTGTTGGATCTGGTGGAGACTTTTTGCTTGTATCTGTTTGGTTGGCGCAACGTTCACTGTTGGATCTGGTGGAAATCTTTTTGTTGGATTCTGGTGGAGAATTTGTGTTGGATCTGGTGGAGACTTTTTGTTTGGATCTGTTTGGTTGGCCTAGAGTTTTCTCTTTGGGTCTGGTGGAGAATTTTTATTGGATTCTGCGGTTGTGTACAAGACTTTACTTTCTCGGTGAAATTTTTTTGGAGCTACATTGGTGGTCTGCTTCGGTCAGTGCTCCATGGAGACTTACTCTTCGACGACTGCTTTCGATTATGGACTTTGTACCAGTTCATCTCGTTCCGTTTTTTACGAATCCTCGAATCCCTATTATATTCACCACTCAGACAGCCCCGGGCAAGTTCTTGTCTTGCAGCTGCTTACCAGTGAAAATTACATCAGTTGGAGTCATGCGATGTTGATCACCTTATCTGTGAAGAACAAAGTGGGCTTTGTCGATGGTTCCATACCTGAACCTCAAAGTGTTAAATCCTATTTTGCTCAACTCCTGGACCCGGAATAATAATATGGTCATCTCTTGGATCCTAAATTCGGTTTCCAAGGAAATCTCTGTGAGTGTTATTTTTGTTGCTTCTGCTCGAGAAATTTGGCTAGACCTTCAGGATCGTTTTCAACAGCGAAACGGCCTGCACATTTTTCAGCTTAAATGAGAATTGATGAACTTGCGTCAAGACAAGGATTCCGTTAGCACTTATTTCACCAAGCTGAAAACCATTTGGGAAGAACTAAGCAATTACCGCCCTAATTGTTCTTGTGGGAAATGCTAGTGTGGTGGCTTTAAAACTCTTACTGATTATCACCATATGGAGTATATCATGTCATTCTTAATGGGCCTTGATGACTCTTTCTCCCAAGTTCGTGGTCAGCTGCTCCTTATGGATCCGATGCCCCCTATTAATCGTGTTTTTTCTCTGGTTGTCCAAGAGGAATAACAAAGGAAGACTACTCATGCCTCGGGTTTGCATACTCCCATTGACACGATGACATTTATGGTTAAATCTAGGAAGACAAAAATTAATAAACCTGGCTCACAATCCTCTCATAAATTCTATTCAAATTACTGTGCCCCCCAAAATCCGAATTACAATGCTTCTCGGAATCAAAATTACAGTGCTCCCAGGAATCAAAACAAGGACAAGTATTATTGTACTCATTGCAAGACTGTTGGCCATACTATTGCTCGTTGTTTCAAGCTCCATGGCTATCCGGCTGGATCCGCACCCAAAACCAACCAAAATTCTCATGCTGCTACTCATCAAGTTTCTATTGCTGATGATAGCCAAGGTTCTCCTTCTGTTGGAAGTTTTGTTTAGAATCTGGACTCCACTCAATATCAGCAGCTCATGTCAATGCTTTCTACACACCTGAGTAGCTCAGCAACGGTCACTACTGCTCCAACATCTTCTACACCCAACTACTTGGCAAGTATTTGTTTTTCTGTGACTTTAAATCCTCTAATTTCTTCACCTCAATCATGGATTGTCGACTCAGGAGCCACTCGACATATTTGCTCTCAAGCTCATGTTTTTGTTTCCTTGCATGCTATCCCACACACTACAGTTACTTTGCCAAATAATTCTCAACTTTTAGTCCACTTTGTTGGTGATATTAAATTGCATTCTCACCTTATTCTTAAAGAAGTACTGTTTGTTCCTCAATTCAAATTCAACTTGATCTCTGTTAGTGCTTTAGTTACTAACTCTGGCCTTACAGTAAGTTTTTTTCCTGATTGTTTTGTTATCCAGGATCTCTCCACCCAGAGGATGATTGGCAAGGGTGACAAAATCCAAAATCTCTATGTCTTCAGTGCTCAACATTTGAATTCTGTTTTTCATGTTTTTGTTAACTATATTTCTGCCCATGTTTGGCATAATAGGCTAGGATACATTTCTTTCAAGAGACTTGATTTTTTGAAGGATCAGTTAAACTGTGATGTAACTAGATTACATAAATCTGATCCTTGTTATATTTGTCCTCTTGCTAAACAACGTAGATTATCTTTTAAATCTCATAATCATTTGTCAACATGTCCTTTTGATCTTGTGCACTGTGATATTTGGGGACCATATCAAACTGTTTCTTATACTGGTCATCGTTTTTTCTTAACTCTTGTTGATGATTGTTGTAGATTTACTTGGATTTATCTATTAAAGACCAAATCTGATGTTGTCTTTGTGATACCGCATTTTTTTAACATGGTTTCTACGCAGTTTAATGCCAAAATCAAGGTTTTTCGATCTGATAATGCACCTGAGTTGTCCTTTGTTGGATTTTTTCAAACTCAAGGTGTTTTGCACCAGTTTTCATGTGTTGAAAGGCCTCAGAAAAACTCAATTGTTGAAATAAAACATCAACACCTTTTTGAATGTGGCTTGATCATTGTTTTTTCAATCCCGCATCTCCGTCCCTTTTTGGACCAAGTGTATTCTTATTGCGGCTTTCTTGATTAATAGAACTCCTTCTCCTCTCTTACGACATAACACCCCCTTCCATTTTCTCTATAACACATCTCCTGATTATTCCCTCTTCCGCGTCTTTGGCTGTTTAGCTTTTATTTCCACCTTAGCTGCTCATTGCACCATATTTCACCCTCGTGCTCGGGTTTGTGTGTTTCTTGGTTATCCACCTGGTGTGAAAGGTTATAAATTCTATGATGTGGAGACCAAATAGGTTTTCCTTTCCAGAGATGCCGTGTTCCATGAGGAATTTTTCCCTTTTCATACTATTACATATTCAGATCAACTTATTGATCCCTTTCTTAATTTAGTTCTGCCTCACTCCTCCCTCCAAGCTCATCCTTTTCCCGACCTTGATTCTTCCCCTATTCCTGATTCACCAGTTATTTCTGATATTCCAGTTGATGATCTTCCACCTCATGATCTTCCCACACTTGTTCCTTCCTCATCCGCTGGTGCTCTTCTTCGCACATCTACTAGGAAGACTCATCCACCTCATTACTTGCAGGATTATCACTGTAATTTACTTGTTGGTTCTCCTCCATCTGCTTCACCCTCACTGCCTTATCCAATCTCTAGCTCCATCTCTTACCATGCCCTTTCTGATTCGCACAAACATTTTGCGCTCAGTCTTTCTTCTCAGGTTGAACCTCAATACTATCATCAAGCAGTGAAGTGTCCTGAATGGAGGTTGGCTATGTGTGACGAGTTGGCCGCTTTGGTAGCAAAAAACACCTGGACTGTCACTCCTCTGCCTCCTAATAAACATACCATTGGATGCAAATGGATTTATAAAATCAAACTTAACTCTGATGGTTCTCTTGAGCGACTTAAGGCTCGTTTGGTGGCTAAAGGCTATACCCAACAAGAAGGTTTGGATTTTGTCAACACTTTTTCTCTAGTAGCCAAATTAGTAACTGTGAAGGTTCTTCTTGCTTTTTCTGCCACCCATGGTTGACATCTAGCTCAACTTGATGTCAATAATGCCTTTTTACATGGTGATCTTTTTGAAGAAATCTATATGGATCTCCCTCTTGGCTACCTTCGACAGGGGGAGTTCTCTTCCTCTCACAACAAACTAGTTTGCACAAGTCCCTTTATGGTCTCAAACATGCTTCACACCAATGGTACTCAAAATTTTCTCACGTTTTAATCACTTTTGGTTTTCTTCAATCGAAATCTGATTACTCTCTTTTCACAAAAGGTCATGGCTCCTCCTTTGTCGCCCTATTGGTTTATGTGGATGATATCATCCTTACTGGTCCTTCCTCTCACGCTATTACTAAGCTCAAACACTTTCTTCATACTCAGTTTAAGCTCAAGGATCTTGGTTGTCTCAAGCACTTTTTTGGTCTTGAGATTGCTCAGTCCAAGCAAGGTATAATGCTTTCCCAATGCCACTACACCTTACAATTACTTGAACACACAAGTTACTTGGCTTGTAAACCAACTTCTGTTCCCATGGATCCCAAACTTCTTTTAAATGCCACTGACGGTGACCTCTTTCCTGATATAACCCATTATAGGTGGCTTGTTGGGAAAATTCTTTACCTCACTTTATCTCGCCCCGGTATTACTTTTTCTGTTCACAAGTTTACTCAATTTGTGGCCCAACCCCGTCTTCCGCATCTCAAGGCAGTGCATCACCTGCTTCGTTATCTCAAGAACAGTCCTGGCCAAGGGTTATTGTTTTCCTCTACTTCTTCCTTGCAGATGCGTGTTTACTCTAATGCTTGTGCTCCAGTTCGTTTAAAGGCCTTTTCTGATGCTAATTGAGGCTTCTGTCTTGATTCTCCCCGATCAACTACCGGTTTTTGCATATTTATTGGTGATTCTTTAGTCTCTTGGAAGGCCAAAAAGCAGACCACAATCTCCCGCTCCTCCGTCGAGGTTGAATATAGAGCTCTTTCTTCCATTGCCAGTGAACTTATTTGGTTACAACAATTTCTTCAAGATTTTTAAGTCAAAGTTGACTCTCCTGTGCTGCTATACTGCGACAATCAAGCTGCGATACATATTGCTTCAAACCCTACATTCCATGAGCGCACCAAATATATTGAGATAGATTGTCATTTTGTTCGTGAACGGGTTACTTCGGGAGTCCTCAAGTTACTTCTCATTCGTTCTCAGTACCAGTTAGCCAACATGTTTACTAAACCTCTCCCTTCTACCCACCTTTTTTCTTTGTTGTCCAAGATGGTTGTCAAGGACATTTACAACCCACCTTGAGGGGGAGTATTAGAATATAATCCATTACTTATTTAATTTATTATTTCATTATTATGTAATATTTGTGTTTTTACTATTTTACCCCTCTTCGTTGTATAAAACCCTCTGTTGTATTTTGTAAACGTATGAATGAGAAAACAATTCGATTCATTGGTTCTTCTTCTCGACTCCGCCTCCCCGACGATAGAGCTCAACGACTCTTTACCCGTTTGAGGTTCTAATAACAACAGATGCAAAGATCACGGCTCCAGAAAAATAATGTCCAGCACATGACCAGTTGGATGAGAAGAAACCAATTGTAATTGGCAACTGTTTGATCGAAGATTTCCAACTACTCGGTGATGGAACTAAATCCCATCAATTCAGTAGTTGGCCAAGATAGTTTCGGCTTGTCATCGGAGAGCAGAAGCTTTCGATGGCAATCAGACAACAAAAAAAAAAAAAAATTCTGAAGATAGATAGCAATGCAAGGGAAGACTCCAGTAGACAGAGCAACACGACTTCTACTCAAACAATTTCGGAATGACAACAGAAAGAACAACTGGGGAGATAACTTCCGAAACAACATCCGAAACAGAGATAGATCCCAGATTGACAGTCAGTGAAGTAGAGAGCAATATCGGCAGACTTGCTTCGGATAAAATTGCCAGTGGTGGGCTTTGTTTGGAAATTGGATTCTGCCTCACCGATGGATTTTGTGTCAGTTGCGTCAATACCGGCAGAGAGGAAACAATGTGTCTCTTGTCGAACGGCCAATTCGCGTTGGTGGTTCTTGGGACGGACTTTTCGACCAAGTACGAAGTAGGCACCATTTCTGTTTGGAGTTTGTTTTGAGCCTGGTTTGCTCCTTCCAAAGTGGCGCCATTTCTGAGCCCGCACACTGATCGGAGTGCAAATTTGCAACCCATTGTGGACCGGGTGTCGCCACCGCACGATTATTGTGATGGACTGAATCACAATACAGAAGTCATAGCTTCATCTTTAATTTTTTTTTTCATTCACCATGTTTGCAAGCAAACCAATAACCAGCTCATGGTAGCTCAATCATTTTTTCTATAAGCCACTAATGGTACACACCCGATCGTGTAGAGAGGTCCGCAACGTGGTAAGTTCATGACCTAGAGGAAGGCTCCTGGGCAGGGTAGAAAATGAGGGAAGGCACTATGATGCTGGGCAGCAGAAAACATGAGCAAAAAAAAGCAACTATGAAAAAAAGAAAGAGAAAATGAATCCCAAAAACCATAATCGGAATCCTGAAAATCAATGCTCTAATACCATGTTGATTTTTAAGACTCCATGAATTTAGCTCATGTAGAAAAAGGTAAAGAGACTCATTGAGAGAAAATAAGATGAAGAAGAGGTTATGGACTTGATGATCCTAACCCTCCCCTTGAAGCTCTATTTATATATTAATGAAACTATTATATTACAATAATACCCCTAAACTTAGGGTTTAGGATTTATGGTTTTAACCCTAGAACTTTAACCTAATTACATCAATTTCATTTCTATGAGATGACTTTTTATTTACTATCCTGTCATCATTGTATGTGGGCCTATGGGCCTTCTCCTTGATCTGGGAGCTTTGAGCTCGTCTTCTATATCTCTTGGATGTATGGGTTTTCCTTGATCTTATGGGTTTGGGCCCATCTTCTAACACACTTGCATATGTGGGCCTTCCTTGGTCGTGTGAGCTTGGGCTATCTTCCAACACTTGACTTGTTTGATGCGTTCATGTGATGGTTTGGCATATATATTGGCAAGAATAGTCCATGTTTCTCGAGAGGTGGTGGCTCGAGCAATGAATAAGATAATTATAGGAGACGGAGAACTGATGAGGGCATTAAGGATCAATTGATATTGTAAGCTGGATTTGGAGAGTGGTTTGAACTGAGGGTCTTTGGTGGATAGGGTTTGGAGCCATCAACGTACCCGAGGAGATCATACCCGATGAAGAGAGTTTCAAACTAAAGCTTCCATGAGAGATAATTGGTAGAGGTGAGTTTAAGAGGAGCTTGTGTAGAAATATTGATAGCAATAAGATGAAATTTGTTGGTGTTGAGTACTGTTGAGTGTACTGGGGTATTTGGATTTTTGTTTACAGTGGTCATAGTGATTGTTTGGGAAAGAGGAAAGAGATCAAGGAAGCTCTCTAAATTAGAAGTCTGGAAGTTCTACAGAGATCAAATGAAAAATGTTTTTCTTCTGGTGAACCGATCAAATGGAAAATTAGAGGCTTTGAGCTTCTCGGTAGTAGAAATAAACCGATATAGTACCGAGTCATAGAATGATGCCTTCACTGGCGGGAATGATGCAGCCAATATGTTAGTACTCAACATTCAATAGTACTTAGCGTTTGATACTCAATCGATACGTAGAATGATACCTCCTATTCTTGCACAAAAATTGTAAAAAACAAATCAACTATTGTGATGTCAAGCCTAAAAAAAGTGCTTCTGGCTGATGTTTTCATGCCAAGGATTTCCGACTTGTTGCTCGATGCAAACCAGACTCGAACGCCTTCAAACATGTGGGAACTAGAGGATATGTGACCTTGGACTTCAGAGAGGCGCAATTGATGGGAAAAGAAAAATTCATAGCTGCACATTCGATGAAAAAGAAAAAAAATGAACATCGAATCAACTTTTCATGTCGTCGCAGGATGCAACGGGTCTAGGTTGAGACACAACTAGAGCATACACATGAGTGAGAATGTCGTTCATGTAGAAAGAGGAAAACGTTGAGATCGCATTGAGATTACTCTACAGAAGGAGTTTTATATATTGACCATTGACTCTTCCGATATTAATATCTACCTTTAGAAAACTCAGATTGAGAATTAGTTTAATAGGTAAGAAAATAAACTTACAAATATATATTTTTACATATAATTTTTCATATAAAGTCTCATTCTTGATAGCATAAAATGCCTCGAAAGTTGAAGTTTTTTTTACGTTGCTTTAACCTTTCTTACAGTGTGGCCTTTGCTGCTTCAAATATTGATTTCTCTTAGTAGAAAACTCCGATTACCAAAGTTATTTTTGTGTTGGAAAATGGACTTAAAGATGTTTTTGTCAATATATAATTTTTAATATAAAAATTTCATTATGGAGGTGTGAATGGCAAGAAAGCCACAAGTACTAAGACAAGAAAGAGTACACTACTAAAGATGATAGATTAAAAAAGGATCACATTATCTTTGTGGGTTGACCGAGTTAACTAACAAAACTTGGTCTAATACCATGTTGAATTTTTGGAAAAGTGGAAAACTTCATTGACTTTTTGTAATTTGAGTACAATGAGCCTCTATTTATAATAGAGCAAACAAATAGAATCCAATTATAATTAAATTAACTATATCCTAGTTACACCCAAAGTTAAACAATAAAAGATAAACCCTAAAAGAATTAAACAACTGAACATAAATAGAAAATTAACATAACTAAAACACCTTTAATTGAGATTCTTCTGTGAGACCTCCACTATATTAATTTTGGCTCTGTGAGACTTCTTGCTATGAGAGTCCTATAAGGTTCTTCCATATTTTCTCTTCAACAATTACTTTCCTATTGTGTGTGAACATGTTGATTATGAGCTGAAATTGTACAAGGATTCGACTCCATATGATACATGTTGAGCACATATGCAAGAAGAAGCCATTCAAATTAAAAAAATTCAATAATTACCACTTCAAGATGTAAAAAGAGTCAAGAACAAGTCTTAAAGAATTGAGCACATATTATTGGAGATGATCATAGATTTTTGTGTTATTTTTACGTAGAGGAGGGGAGAGATTAAGTTTTATTTATAGTGGTCAAGAATACATCAATTACAAGTATACCCTTCACCCCAATAGGTGTGAATTAGAGTAAAAATAAAAAGTTATTACAATAATGTCATTTAAGCTTGACCATATATTCCAACACTCCCCTTCAAGCTGGTGGTGGAAGACATCATTGGTCTGATTTTGATTGCCAAAGAACCCTCTTGCCTAAAAATTCAAACTCCATGGTCATGTCGAGTTTCCTTTTTTTTAGTCCGTCCTAATGGTTGGCTCTACTTCTTATAGATCCCCTCATTTTTCCTTTCTGGAGCTTGGATTTCTCCATTTTCTCCTCTAGCCTTCATTGGGTTATCCATTAGAACATCCGGGTAAACAGATTCTAAATAGATAACTTTCTCTCCACTTTGATCTTGAGTTGCCGTTCAACCCATTTTTCAGGCACGTTTTGATGATCCTTCGCCGCCCTAATGGTTCTTCTACTAATTTCTGTTTGGAGCTTTTATTGTCCAAGCTTACTTAATACACAATTAGTTGTTTAAATATTTGTTATCATCAAAATTAACTTAATCAAGATCTTGAGGCCAAGAACATATTCTTTCAATTATTGTAGAGTTTTTATCAAAATATTTACAATTTCATGTCCATACATTGCAGGCTTTCGAATTTGTAGATAACACTGCTTATACTCGATAGAGAGAGACCAGAAAAAGACAACAACGAAGATAAGTGACCTACAGTGACCCATAGTATCCAGTTCAACATCAGTGCCTAGAATATAGTTTATTTTTTTTTCATGTAAGGTGGTTGAACTGCAGAAGCTGAAACAATCTTCTTTACAATTCTATCAAAACTGGCAAAATGAGATTAATATGAACAGCTAAGTGGACAGTCTTAAACATTTCTAAAAGTTCAAATGGTGAATACAACGGATCCTACTAGCTTTGTTTGTATCCAACTGACAAATATAAAAAGTAGATAATAAACAAACAAAATCATCTATAGTCAGTCTATCATGTAAGAAGAAAACCCACATTTGTAGCTTCATGTCTTTGTGTTTTACGAAGGAAGTGGATCGGATTCTTCAGGTGCAGTTGGAGGATCAGGGGTGCTGTTTGCAACTTCTCCAGCTCCATGCATATTCATTTCACTGTAATTTCTCTTCTTTGAGGAAGAGCCCAAGCTCTCTTCTCTGTCTATGTATTTCTCTGTCTCATTTTCCATGTTATCTTTCTCTTTTTCTGGTTGTTGTGTATCACCATTGGGCATGGGAAATAGTGGTGGGTCTCGCCCACTAAGTCGACAGAAGACTTTCTCAACTGTTTCACTTATTTCCTTTCCTAGCCCGTCATTGTCTAGAATAATTTCCCAAACTGACTTGGAGGCCTTCTCAAGGACGGGGGTTCTGCACCAGAGACAGGTGTTAGAACTTGCACTCCTATGCCATGTACTAGATGGAAACCATTTAATGAAAACATAACAGAGGTAATTAACAAATGATGAGGTCAACCACTTTTCGTATCCAAACAATCACAAAATTTGCCCACAGTAGCTATTTAAATATTACTGAGGATATTCAATGAATAACCAGTCATTCAGATATCAAATAAATAAAATTTTCAACCTATACACAACATTCTTTTCATTTTACAAAAAAATAAGTCCAAACTAAGTATATGATTATAGTGCCACTACTTACTCAAGTTCCCGCCGCAGTGCATCAAAGAGTTCCCTCTTTGTTTGTCTTTCAGCACCTGGGGTGTTCAGAACCTTACTCTGCTCCACCATTGTGATGGTGTTGTTCTTAAGCTCTTCCTGCAAGAGGGTATGTTTATTCCAGCAATTAAACATAAGGGAACAATCGAAGAATCATCTGATAGAGAAGCATTCAAATGTCAAGTTGCCAAAAAGAGATAAAAAAAACTGTACTCAATCTGCAAGTGGTCAAAGAACAAGAGGATTTGCCCTCCAAAACAGCTGGATTTGCAGTGGCCAGGCAAGCCACAAAGAACATCAGTTGACTATTGTGAAAGAAGTGCAATGCTTTTATACAACTCTAAACATTCAATTGTTTAGGAAGGAGATAAAGGAGGGTTACATAGAAACTAATACTGGGTAGAATGGTGAAGGGTGAGAAGGAAAGGAGAACTGGTTCTACACGGTCAAATAAAAATGCTGTCAGGAAGAAAATTGATACTCAAGTGCTAATCCACTTACATTAGCTTTTAGCTGATTGATTATCTTCAGTCGGATTGCATCAATAGTCCCGTCATTCATAAGGGTTTCAAGCACATCTTCAGGTGATATTACGGATGAACCCATAAAACTTCTGCAGACTATATCTGAAGCCTTCAGCCGAAAAAATACTCTAGAAGATACACAAACAGTTCACCTAAAGTTTCAACATTAATAAATAATGTTATATAGAGGCACATAGTATCCACAATGAAAAAGGTATGAATATGCAGAAATATCAAAGAAGTTTTATGATAGAAAACATGTCCCCATACTTTATAGTGTAACAAGTTATAGGATTAGGAGCACAAACTATGCTACTTAAATAACAGAAAACACAGAGAAAGCAAATAGATTATGTTATTCACGATAAGATTAATTTCAGTAAGCATGCGATATTAAATTTAATCTTATACAAGTTCAAGATTCCATGTGAATTTCAGTTGCTAATATAACTGCATGCTGATATTTTATCATTAGTGGTTTAGATTTCCATGACTACTCTAATTCTGTAATTAATTTGTCAAACAAAGATCTTCATAGTGATCATTCAAAATAATTGGAATTTCTGGGAATTGACTGCAGGGATTCAGTGAACCGATATACTTCTACTAGAAATGATCAATCCAGTGACTCAACAAATTTAAATTTATTCCCTGCCAAATTTATTGCCATAACTCTAAATTTATATTATATGCCGCAGAAACTGTGAATAAAATGTCATACATCCCAAAACCATTCAACAAGAACTGGTTTTTTATGTTTTTCAATGCCTTCAAATTTTCTCATTGACATGCAGTTCTACCATCAATTAAAAGGGCACTGTATTTCACGCTGATACTAATGACAATGGTACCTAAGGTTAGGATAATATATTTTTTCAATGGTGAGTGAAGAGAATATTTTTCAAAAGAGAACTGTGAAAGAGTGCTATAAAGGATAAGCAGATTGTTCAAGTTAACAACATTAATAAAGGTCAAGTGTCAAAAGACAAAATTATCTAAAAAAAATTTGTCAGACAGAAAATGTAACACATCCCTATTTCCTTGTTAAAAAAGCTTCCAAATCTCTTCCTTCGATCAAAATGTTTATCTCAAAGTATACAAACAAAAGAGTGTTAATATAGAACAAAAACAGACCTACTTTTAACGTTATTTTACTTTTGCTGTGGAGGCTTTGGAATGAACGTAATAGAAGGCGGTTCGAGGCTAAAAATGAATCTGAGGCAAGAGTAGCGGAAAAAGTGACGGGGCAAATTTCCACCTGGCTTCTGACTAAGAATCCTTTTTGCTCTTTCAAGGGCACCTCCATTGATGATAGCTGGAGCAATCTGGCAAGGATGCCCTTTGGGGACCAAGGTTCAAGTAATGAAGGAGTGGACTCCCTCGGAGGTTGGTTACCTAAAATTCAATTTTGATGGCTCTTTTCTTGGCAATCCGGGGATCGCTGACTTTGGGGGTGTAATTTCAGATCCATCTGGCAATCAGTGTTTCTCTTATGCTGGTCCGTTAGGCATCTCCGATTCAACGTCGGCAGAGCTATATGGCCTTCCTAATGGGCTCCGCGTGTTCAGAGACAACTGCAGTGATCCAATTCACATTGAAGGGGACTCCAACATAGTCATTGGTTGGTGCCAGCGTGCTTCCCTTCCGCCATGGAGGCATTGGGACATCTTTCAGAAGATTTTAGATATTACCTCATTACTTTCTTGTATTTGGTCTCACATTCTGAGAACTGCAAATTCGACAGCAGATGTGCTTGCCAAGCAGGGAGCGTCCCTTCAATCTCTTGTTGTTAGGGATCTGCTCCCTCTTCCTATGTAAAATTTTCTCTTGTTAATATAATACATGTTTATCAAAAAAATAAAATAAAATAAAACAGAAACAGACATAAGAATGCTACTATAGAAAAGAAGAAATTATGACAATTGAATAAAGTCAATTTACTAGCTCAGAAACCTGCCAAAGGGACCCCAACTATAGATAGAATTGATGCTGAATAACCTAGTAGAGCTTATCCAGTAAGCCTGAATATATAATCAAGTTAGGCAAAATGTTGATAGGGAAACGTAGGAAGTGGTTAGGAAAAGTAGAAAGTGGGTATGACAAACCCCATGCTAATTGAGTGTTGAAGAACAGGTATGGAAGAATCTTACATTACTATCACAACAAAAAGTTTTACAGAGCCAGAATTAATATGGTGGAGTCTAAGAGAAGTCTCATGGAAGGAGGTCTCACAGAAGAGTTTTAATTAAAAGTGTCTGAGCTATGTTAGTCTTCTAATTATATTTAGTTATTTAATTATTCTAAGACTTATCTTTAAGCGTTAGTCTTTGGGTGTAACTGGGACATGGGTAGTTTAATTGTAATTTGATTTTACTTGTTTATTATAAATAGAGGCTTGTTGTACTCAAATTACAACAAGTCAGAAAAGTATAAAATTCAACATTGAGAAAGAATATATCAGTCAACAGCAGCTCTAGCCAGCAAACAAACCAACACCTCAGTCCAACCAGTCTCCACCAAACACTAAAAAGCCTACAGAATAATTCTGTCCTGAGAAGAACTACTTCTCGGGGTAATAACACGAATTCAGATTCAAGCAGTTAATCTCCCAATGACACAGAGACTAATTAAACAGAACCAAAAATGAATGGAAATGAAAGTAAGATTCTTAGTGCACAGAACTCTAGCTCACGGAACCTGGGACAAGCATGTAGCTAACCAAACACCTAATACTGATTAACATGTACAAGCAAACAAAATTCTTCAAACTTAAGTTTGGCACAAGAAAGGAAAGACCCATACAACGATGACCTATTGACATCCGTGAAATTTGAGTGGAAAGTAAAACCATTGAATAACAAAGAAAATAACAAGAACTAAAGAGTACTGAAGAGATCAAAATAGATTGCAACGAGCTGATCAACAAAGAAGAAAAGGAAAGATGAACTAATTGGGACGTTCACGAATTTCTGATTTTCCAATTCGAAAACCACAAGAAACGCCGGCGGTAAAACATTGAGTAATAGCGATGTGAAAAAAAGAAATACAGACTTCAGAAATAAAACCCAAGAGAAAAATCAGAAAGAGTAAGATAAAGATCGAGTAAATACACACAGGAGAGAGAGAAATCAAACAAGAATACAATAACTATTGGCTCGTCTTACCTGACAGAAATTTGGAAGAATCAATCGAGGTAAAGAAGGGCATTCGAAAAAGTATTTCTAACTCCCCTGTTTAGAAGCAGTTCAGTTGGAGAGATTTGAGACTGAAAGAGAACAGAAGGCTAGAGTGGGAAGCAAGGCGCGTGTCTGATAGCTGCCACCAGTAAACATCGGCGGACTATATTACTGGTGGAGAAAGAGGGATTGCGCTCATTTGTCCAAGAATCCGGAGTCCGAACCCACAGAAGGAGAGATCTGGGAATATAGAAATGGTTCTATTGGTCGCAATGACAGTTGCGCGACCCGAAGTTGGGACCCAACTCGTAGCAGGTGAAATCCCCTAGTTGGATTGGGTTAGAGATATTCGAGTGGATTTTCTTAGAGAATAAAAGGTCTCCTCCTACCCGGCGAGTCATACATTCATCATCCTAAGTAACAGATGACTTCTCATAGAGGCAAGTTACATTATCGATTATCCATTCTCTTGGGGTTTACTTGAGAAGGTCTTTATAAAACATGATAATTGCAACTTGTTAGATTCTAGGATTTCATACTTAGAGAAGGTTGGTTAAAGTGAAGAAGGTGGAAGAAGAACAAGAGAAAAAAAGGAGGAAGGAAGGTGTTTCTAGAGTATTGAAGGAAAAGGCAAAGAGAAGAAGAAACTAGGGCAACAAAAGGAGAGAAAGCTCTCTTCATTTAGATCAAGCTATTTCTTATCTTCTTTATTTATAGTGCAATGAATATTACATGAGTGACTCTAATACCCTCATACACAATATATAATCAATGGCTAAAAGAAAGCAAAAATTGCAAGCTATACCAGTACGTATGAGTCTTTGACTAATCACCTCTTCTAACTCTCCCCCTTAAGTTGGTGCAAATACATCAAATATTCTAAGTTTTGAAACACGTAGAGGCAAGAGGTGTAGTTGCAATAGCTTTGGTGAAGATATCTGCTAATTGATTTTTGGAACAAATATAATGCATTAATATGATACCAATTTGTAACCTTTCTTGAACAAAATGATAATCAATCTTAATGTGTTTGATTTAAACATCTTCCTCTTGGGTCAAAATTCATCCTTATACCTCTTATCTTTTCCTCTTCTTTTTCTCTCTTGGTTTTTTTTCTCCTCTCTCCCAAAAGCTAAAATTCCTCTCTTCTCTTTTTCTCTTGAAATATGTTGTGTTTATGTGTTGCCCCTAGAAATCAACACAAAAACACTATATGACATGAAATTAATGAGATAATATGCGGTCAAAACAACATAGGTCCAATAAAATAGAGGAATATTCATAGAGAAAAGTAAGGCTCGAGTAATTTCTATCAAGCGTTTATTTTTGCTTTCAACCACCTAATTTTGCTGAGAAGTATATACACATAGTGTTTGGTGAAGGATACCTTGATGGAGAGCAAAAATTCTGAAATTGAAAGGATAAATATTTTTTGGCATTATTAGATGTAAACACTTAAATTTTCTTGAAAAATTGAGTGTCAATCATGTTTAAAAAAGAGGTAAAGATAGAGAAAACTTCAGAATGGTCTTTCATTAAATATAACTAAGTCACTCTAGTACAATCATCAACAAATATAACAAGTTACATTGGAAACTTGAACGGGTTCTCATACATCAAAATGCACTAGATACTTTCTTAGGATGAGAAGAAAAAGAACTGCTTATTCAACTCACAAAATTCATGAGGTAACCAATTAACGGACTTCAAGAAAGGAACTAACGATTACAAAATAGGTAGTGATAGATACCTAGGTGGTGAGAGGAACTAATGATTAGAAAATAGGTAGTGACAAATACCTAGGTGGTTTTGCCACTGAAAAGCCTATTGTGATGGAAGTAGTCATTGTAGATATGATGCTATTATCTAAAAACTAGAGACCCCTCTTTCGTGGCCATCACCAATCACCTGCTTGGTATGGTTATCTTGGAAAACATAATAAGAAGGATAAAAGGTGATAAAACAATTTAGATTCTTTATAATTTGATTTACTAACATAAGGGTTTGCAGGAACTGTGGACCAAGTAGAACATTAGACATGGGCAATAATGGAGAGGGAGAAGACTGACCTATGCCTTAAACCTTAGTTTGAGAACCATTTGCAATGGAAACAAAACGATCTATGGACATGGAGACAAAGAAGATAAGTTACCAAGCTTCCTAGTGGGGTATTTATAAGATCCCCAAGCCAAATTAACCATTTTTTGCCCATTTGTAAAAAGATGACTTCATGTTGATCAATCGGTATAAAGTGATTGATTGATCAATCATGTGTAATGGCTATATTTCTATCAGAAAATGACTTATTTTCTAGTAATAATCATTCTATTAAGTTGGAATTATAAGAAAGAGATCTTGGTTCTCCTTCAAAGCCATGTGTATGCCCAAATACACGACTACAAATCAATATTTTCAAGAGATTAGCTAGATTCTAGCTCTACCAAGCTTTTCTATCGAGTTTGAGCAAGGTTCTTGATGAACCTATCAAGAAATGCAAAATTACAAAAGAAAGGTAAAACTTACACCCTTGCCAAATTAGTGGGGTATTTATAAGTTCCCCAAACCAAATTAGCCATTTTTTCCCCATTTGTAAAAAGATGACTTTACATTGATAAATTAATATAAAGTGATTAATTGATCAATCGTGTGTAATGCCTATATTTCTATCATAAAATGACTTATTGGTCAACATTATGATTGATCAATATGTTCTCGTTGGGTCTAACATTTTAAGTTGATTGATCAATGTACAAGATATGATCGATCAATCAAAACTCCTATTGGTAGTAGATAACAAGTATGATCAATCATGATTTATATCCCTGCTTGGCAAAGTTTTGTATGATTGATTAGTCTCATGATGTTGATAAATCAATCAACATGAATATACATTGCCTAGACAATATTTATAGAACATTTTAAGCATGTTTTGCATAATCGATCGATCGACCTTGGTTGATCGATCTTGCTTTATATTTTTGGCTTATGGACTTCTGGTTGACCGATCATTGGCAGATGTTGATCGACCAATCCAATGCCAATTCGCTATGGGAATTTTCCAAACATGAATGTTTGAGTCATAAATGATTTTAACTTATATAAACATATGTTAGCTTCGGTAAAAAACATGTTTAAATGTAAATATGTGTCCAAATTTTACTTTGTACCTCAAGTTTTGGAAGGATTGTGGCTTTACTCTTACATAGGTTGAGTTTAGACATTTTCAAGATTTCCTAAACTGTAGTCTTCAATTGTCCTCTTCTTCTTTTTGAGGGTGTTTCTTCAAGAACACTTAGATATTCCATTGAGTTTGAGGTCTTTGAGAAGCTTGTGCCAATTCATTACTTAGAAATTTTGAGTTATGTGTCTCTTGAAGGAAATGCGTTTGAAATGATTGAATTACAATTTTTTGATCAATTACATTTTTTATCATCAAAATCAAGAAGGGAGGAAACACTTAGTTAACAATATCCCTCTTTTTTATGATGAAGAAACCTAATGTCAAAAAAATTAAATATATTATCCCTAAGAGTCGGAGGTAAGTGAATCTAATAATTTTAGGAAAATAACTCCCCCTTTTATGCATATCAAATTTGAATTTTTTTATTTTATAATTTTAGTGCCTTCGGATTGTTTTCTCCACCGCCCACAACCCCCCCCCCCCCCCCCCCCCCCCCCCCCCCCCCCCTCGCGGTGTTGTCATACTCAAAAAGATATTTGCAATGAATTGTGATGGCTCAAAGGCCTTATATATATATGAAATTGTGTGTACAAAAACTATTATAAATACAAAGGCTAAGATAGAAGAACGACTAATGAGGAGTTCCAACATGTTCTCAATCCTATTTTGACTATTTCTAAGCTCATCTTGACCCATCTTCAGTTGTTCTTGAGTGGCAAGCATAGCTGCCTAGGTTGCCCTCATGTTGTCCACAATGTCTTCAAATTCCTTGAGCCTATATGAGGATGAGGATGCATCTTCAGTTCTCTTCCTCTTAGAAAATTCAATTTTTTTGGCTGGTGGTTTTGGGCTCATTTCATCACCGGAGTCGATTATCTGTGGTGCCTACTTACCAATCGTATCATTCTGAACCCATTGGCATTTCCACCTTGGTCTCACCGATTGACATTTTTTTGTCAAATTCACACTCTCACTCATTGGTGAGGTCAACTTCGGAATGTCGAAGGATGGTGGTAATATTGATTTTCAGGATTCCATGGATTAGCTCATGGAGAAAAAGAGAGACAACATGTTGGGGAGAATGAAGTTATGGACTTGTGTCCTAACCCTCCCCTTGAAGCTCTATTTATAGATGAATGAATCCATTTATAGATGAATGAACCTACAATATTATAATTAGGTCCTTGAAACTTAAACTAATTACATCAGTGCCATCTTTACGAGATGCTTCTTTATTTACCATCATGCCACCACTATGTGGGCTTTCTTTGGTTTGTGGGCTTGAACCCATCATCTACTTCTCTTGGATGTACGGGTCTTCTTTGGTCGAGTGGGTTTGAGCTCATCTTCTAATACTCCCCCTCAAGCTAGGGGTGAGAGAATATCATAAACGCTCAGCTTACTGCAAATGGTGTATAAGATCTTCCCATATAAAATAGCAGTCCATCATATCTTCCAACACTCCCCCTCAAGCTGGTGATCTATTGTTCTTGTCAAGAGACCCAATTGGCATAATAATAGTGAGAGAGATAATACTCCTAGTCGTATGACAAAACTCCATACTCCAAGCAAATGCTCATAGTCGAAATACTCTCCGTTCAATTTAAAAGGCGAAAAAGTAGCCTAACTGTGGGGCACAGAGTTTACCCACTTTCTTAGGGTAGCTAAGAAAACACATCTTGGGTGAATAATAGACTTGACTCACGTTGAATGTTGGGCTTACTCCTATCCTCTATAGGAAGTAGGTATATAGGCATTGCTCAGAAGTGATTTTAACAAATAATAAGAGGGTACAAGGGAATCACTGGAAGATAATATGTTGGGGCCACCATGTATTTTTTTCTTCATCAGAATAACCAATGCTGACAACAATCAACAACGAGAAGTCCTTCAATAATAATATATCAATCAGAGGGACAAAATAACAACAAAAAATGGTTCTGGGCCCAAATGATGATAGTCCTTAAAAAGGACACATGAAATAATCCATCGAGAGTCCATCAGAAAGTTGCGCACCAAATAATAAGCTGACCGAGTAAGAAGATGTCAATTAATTCAAGATAATACTCCAGTCTAAGACAAGGGACCGAGTCGAGTTGAGTTAGGAATCAAACCAATATAGTTGAGTCGGGGGAAGAATCAATAGAGAACTCGGGACCCGCATCCATATATAGAGTCAAAGAGCAAGTGGGTCGAGTCAGGTAGACCCAGACCGAGTTGATCCATCTAAGTTGACCCGATCCAAGTTGGTTCGAGTTAATTAGGTAGATTAAATACAAAATGAACTTCTTCTTCCTCCCCATCGCTGAAAGCTATAATGGACTCGATGATGCAAACAACTCGGCGAAAATAGAGATAGCTGACCAGTCTTCGTCTAGTGGCCAGTGTGACTTCCTCGCCATGAGAAGTCGTCGTCTTCGGTGCTATTTTCGGATGTCAGCCGATTATTTCCTGAAGATAAGAAAAATAAATTGGCAATGATATGGTAGAGACAATCTAGAATGAGTTTCCAAAAGAAAAACTTCCGTCAAAATGTAATGGGCCGGATGATAGAAGATCAATTAGCAATGGCTATAAGAGGAAAGTTGATTCCAGAAACTTTTCGAAATAGAGTGACAATCAATCGGAGTTAGCAATTGATTCCATAAATAAGATCTCAATCTCGATTGAGTTCCTTCTGTAACAACAGTGCCAATGAATTTTTTTTGGAATTGATGAAAATAAGATAAAAAAAAATATTCTATCAAATTGTTGGCTTATGAGTCAACTTTCCAAAAAAATTGGATGACTGAGGTGTGGCCCGATCCTTTGGTAGATTAAATATGATGAATTCGGTAGATCCTTCAATAAATTCAAGGGAAGACGATGATGAATTAAAAAAAAAACCACGTAGAATCACTTCTAGGATTCTACACAATGGAGATCACGATATGTCTCTGATATATCAAAGCAGCAGAGATGAAGCTGCAAAATTAGTTGACAAGCAATGGAGATTGATTCCGTGAAGAAAATATGACGAAACTCCAACGTTGTCATTGACACTTTTGGCGTTAACACTTGGCCCAACACCGATGCGAACAAATTCTGACTAATGGGATTCTGCTAAATGATCGTTTCCGAAGTGAACAACTCCGATGATACTGGGAGAGCAGCAACTGCCAATGCTGCTGAGAGAGTAGCCTCTTCAGATGCGGCAGCAATGAAGCTCGTTGTTTGTGAGGTTGGAGCAGCAACTTCTTCTCCAATTATGAAGGCATTGTTTATGCAAGAGCAAGTACATGATTTTGATTAATGGAGGACCTTTAGGTGGTCTAGAAAAATGCAAGCCCAACACAGATCACCACCTTGGTAAAAACAGCCAACTGAAACTTTGTTTCAAAACTTCATCGTCTGTATAAAGTTTGTTGGTATTCAACTTCTAAAAATACTTCTCCAAACATGGAAGACAATTTGTGCCAACAACAAGAAGATAATCTTGCACTCTTGCGCTTAGCTGAAGCTGGAGTTCGATTGGCAGATATGCACTCTTGCACAATGAGAGCACCACCAGACATGTATTAATCGGTGCAAAAAAACTAGCATGCAAAAAAACTACTATTTCATAGAGAAACGGATAACATCAATTACCAGTAGTAGATAAATATAATCAACCAGAAAGCCGAAGTACTAATATGAGCAAAGGAAAAGAACAAAATGGGTTTCTAAGAAATCTTGAAAACCATACTTGTGTCTTAACCCTCACCCTGAAGCTCTAATTATATATGAATGAAACTATAATATTATAATTATGCCCCTCAAGGTTAAACTAATTACATCAGTGCCATCTTTATGAGATGATTATTCATTTACCATCATGCCACACTGTGTGGGCCTTCCTTGGTCTGTGGGCTTGAGCCTATCGTCCAACTCTCTTGAATGTGTGAGCCTTCCTTGGCCGTGTGGGCTTGAGCTTATCGTCCAACTCTCTTGAATGTGTGGGCCTTCCTTGGTCGTGTGGGTTTGATCCCATCTTCTAACAGGTAGTTTGCTAAGCAAACAAGAGTCCATAAGCTTGATGCAATGTCAATCATCTGACATGCCATGAAATAACCAAAGTCCAAGTCTATCTTCTGGGTGAGAGTCCACATCCAAAAGATACATGCCATGGTGAGTCACGAGAAGGTACCTTCCTCAGATTTAGGATGTGGATAACAATTTCCATAAATACTTTGTGCTCCATACTAAGGTCTTGATTTTCACTTTGTTGGAGCTACTTGTGGTTTGGCCAAAGGTGAGAATGATGATATCTTGTATGTTTTGGAGGTCCATATGCCAATTTTCTTCGACGTACTTTGCTATCTCCAAAGATTTTGCTCCGAGTATTGTGTTGAGGTCACTCAACTCAATCAAGATAGTTGTTTTCTTTACATAGGTGGTGAGCCTCGAGGTACATGGAGTCACTTTTCCATCTCAAGGTTTGGCCTTTACAAAAAGTGGCTAAATGGCCTCCTCACTCACCAAAAGACCCATGTATGGCCTATTTTTTTTTTTTCAAATTCATTGATTTCTCTCTTACAGAAATCAATGTAAATTTTACTAGGCTCAACAATACTCTTTGAAAAGAAACTCTTGAAATACTTACTCTTTTGGATCCTCATTCGGAAATGCCCCCTCAAGTTGGGCATTTCTTCACAAATATCTGAATATTTTGGAGTGTGCTTCTTCGCCATGAACTTTGTCCTCGCCATCTTGGAAAATTCAGATTTGGGGTTGGAAAAGCCTTTGGTGAAGAAAAATAAAACCTTATTTCAGTTCTTGGGGTGGGAAACCTCTAAATTAGATCAAATGAGAGGGGAAAGGCTCTGGAAGGTTTAGAGATTTATGACACGAATGATGGAAGAGTTTGGATCGGAAAAAGAAGTGAAATGTCATTTAAAACTCTTCAACTTCTCTTTTGGCATTGTGAATGATTGACCATTCTGTATCGATTGATCAATCAATCGCTCAAGTTGATCGATCAATGCCCTCAACAGAGTGATGAAATGTGATCTTTTAGATTTCACTCCTCATATGGCACTAATTTATTGGCATGAGTCTTTTAAGCTCAATTTTATCAGCTTAAGTTGATGAAGGTGAGTTGTTCATGCCTAGTTATCCTCGAAACTTAGAGAACCGATCAAATCCTAATGGCTTCATAAAATGTCTACTAGATGATTTCCAGTGGGAACAAATTCAATTTGTTGAATTTAGGACCCCATGATTAGAACCTCAAGCAAAATAAGAAAGTGAGAGAAGAAGAGAAGAAGAGAGGGAACTCGGGTAAAGAAGGGAGAAAGAGATAAAAGGGAGAGAGCCTTTAGGCTAAGAGAGCTTGGGCGAATTTGGAGAAAGGGAGAGAGACTTGATGCTCTACCCTAAGCCAATGACCTCTATTTATAATTTTTTAGAGGATTTTACAATACCTACAATGCCCTTAGGGCTACAAGCTTTACATGATAAAATACATAAGTAGACATGTTCACCTTGACTAACTATACCTTTGTGCCATTTTTTTGAGATGACACCTAGTTTAAAATCATGCTACCCCTCTTGGATGTGTGGACCTTCTCCATACTCGTGTGGACTTAGGCTCACCTTCTAATGTTGAAAGACATAAACAAGTTTGAGTGGTATTATTGTAATAATCTTAGGGTGAAAAGCATATTTGTAATTTATGTATCTTTTTCATCCATAAATAAAGGTTAAGGGGGAGGGTTGAGGTATCTTCCACAACCCTTATTCTCCCCTTTCTTCTCTCGTTTACGTGTTCATCTCTCTCTCCCTCTCTTTCTCTCACATCCATTCATGCAAATCACTACACTCCTCTCCTCCTTTCTTTTTCTCCTACACTCTATGTTGAAGACCTTAATATTATGGAATCCTGAAGTCAACATGATATCAGAACAGTAATTTCAGCATTCCAGTTTGCTTCATTGCTGCTCAGATGATGAGACATGAAGATAATGATTTATATTGAAGATTTCATGGGCATTCGGTTTGAAGAAGACTGCCTATGCTGATTCAGAAAAGATAAATTATTTTCCTCTTTACTTCTTTATAAAACAGTAGGTTTTGCATGTTGATCTCTATGTTCTATCAAGTATTAACCTTATATCCAAGGCTGAGTTTTATTAACTAGTATGCTGCAAAACTGATCTCTCTATGCCTAACTGATCTCTCTATGCCTGATATTATCTCTGCATTACCGAGATTGATCAAGAATTTTTTTTTTTTTTTTTTGAGATATTTCCTTTGGCTCTACTGGAATAGCCTGCTGCTAATTTCACAGACTTAAAGGATACCATCGGGAGGTATCTTGAAAAGTATGATCTACTTGTAGTTGTTGGACCCACTGTAGTAAACAACACGCAACGAAACCCTGTGGAAAGGAAGAAGCAGTTTCCTGATATTGAACCCTTATTCAAGCTTCTGAGTTATAAAGTTTGCCTCCATATCTGAAGAGGGCTTTGAGGAATGCCATTGCTGCTTTCATTAAAAGTCTTCCCAGTCGTCTGCCGGCAAAGAAGATGCTGCCAACAACTTTGCCCGTGGCCATTATCCTGAACAGCTAATTAGCAGCAAAGAAGATGCTACCAACGCCTCTACCATTGCATGGTTTGATCCAGCCTCTGCTCTGCTGGATTAACATTGCTCTGTTCTGCCGGTAGCCTCTGCTATAACTAGATTTTTTTTTTTTTTTGCAGCAGCAGCTTTCTGTTGCAACTAGCTCTCTGTTACAACAACTAGAAGATTGCATACAACAACAGCCCTATGTGATTAGAGTTGGCAGCTAGAGGATACGCAGCTGGATTTCAAGATCTTAATACTCGTCAATCTCGTCGGACTGGAAAGTTGCCGTCCCAAGTTACAGTCAATGATCCATCAGCCTGTTAATCTCGTGCCTGATTACAGAACTTATAAGCTGGAACGTTGCTCTGAATCAGTGCGAAATTATTTCATATCTTCGTAGAAGATTTCATATCTTCACAGTGCTAATCATCCTTGAGCTGGATTAAATCCTTTTGGACGTCTCCTGCTGTATTTGGACATCAACTTCTCACTGCTGTGCAGTAATAGTTGTTTTTTCCTGTTTCTTGGGGAGTTGCCTTTGGTGGCTCGTTTTCCTTCTAGCATCAATCACACTATCGAGAATACCTGATGCGGGTACATATTCGGATCCTTAATCGGATCCGGTGTAAGTAGTCGGTTCCTTTACTGGATCTTTAGTCGAAGTCGGATCCTTAATCGGATCTTTTGTATTGAACCCGGGTTAGGGTTTGCTTTATTTTGAGCTGCAGCCCGGGCTTGTCGGGGGCGTTGAGTTTGGTTAAAAGACTGTTGAAGGTTTAGGGATGGTGGTTGAATGATATTTCAAATCGATTTAGAGGAATTTATCTACGATTTCAGGGTGGATTTCTTGCATTCCTCCCGTGATTCTCAGCTTGATCCGCCTACAGGATAATTGCTATCCTGTCCGGCATCAGTTGGTATCAGAGCTTCAGGCTCGGGAAGAAGCTGATCTAGCCAGAGACGCTGCAGCGAGCAGAAGGGTCGACGAAGACGACGCTGTCGCCATCGCCGTCACCGTTGAGCTACCGCTCAACACTGCTGCCGTCGTTGTTGAGCTACCGCTCAACGTTGTTGCTGGAAAAACTCGGGATTCGACCGAGCAGAGCTCGGGACTCGATCGAACAGAGCTCGGGACTCGACCGAGCAGTTACCGAAACAGAGCAGAGGCTTTGGATTTGCCGAATGATAGGGAATCGGTGGGGTAAGGGTTCGGCATCGACGTCGTCACCGTCGGAACTATCGTACGACGTTGCCGTTGCCGTCGCCGTGGCCGGAACATCCGTCGACGGAGCTGGCCGAACAGCAAGAGTTCGGGATTGATGAAAAACAAAGCACCGAAACAGAGTTTCGTGGTGCCGAGAAAGGGGGTTCCGAGACAGGAGACCCTCGTTGCCGGAGCGAGCTAGCGTCGCAAGCGGCGACGAGTTGCCGGAGATGACGGTTGGAGAGGGCCGCCGGAGGAGTCTTGATTTCGAAAAATCAGGTTTGAAATCCCAATTTTGGGAGAAAGTTTCCATCAGCGTCGTCGAGGTATTTTCGATTTGGCAAAAAAAAAAAAACAAGTGGACAAATATTGTCTTCCATGGCTGGTGGTCGTGGTCGTAGTCGTAATGTTTAGGCAGTGATACTGAAAGATTTGCAGAGGCAAGTCGCGGAGTTAACCCAGCGTCTAACAACGCAGGATTTTGGTTCTCGTGAGATGGAAGATCAAGATTCTGATGCCAAGTTCGAAAACCCATATCGCAATCATGCTCGATTCGGGGAACACCGTGGGGATCGACCTGTAGACCTTGGTTTCAGAGTGACGCTACCCGAGTTTTCTGGTACGTTACAGGTCGATGGATTCATCGACTGGTTGTAGGAGATAGAGCGTATCTTTGAGTATAAGGAAGTCCCAGATAACGTCAAGGTGAAATTGGTTGCCATGAAACTCAAGGGCAGTGCGTGGTGGGAGCAGTTGAGGCGATCACAAGACCGGCAGGGCAAGGCTAAAATCACTGATTGGGAGAAGATGAAGAAGAAGACGAAAGGTCAATTCCTTCCTTTCGGTTACACTCAAACCTTGTTTCAGCGACTTCATTTGTTGCGGCAAGGCTCGAGATCAGTAGATGATTACACGGAGGAGTTCTATCAGTTGATTGCCCGGAATGACTTATCTGAGATAGAAGAGTAGATGGTGGCACGGTATTTGGGGGGGTTACGACAGCCCCTGCAAGATGTCCTTTGTCTTCATTCGCTGTGGACCGTTTCTGAAGCCTTCCAGCGTGCATTGGCTGTGGAAAAACAACTGAACCGGAGGCCCATGATCAGAAGCGATCAAAGCAGCCCACCAGCTCGTCCTACAGAATCTGTTTCTGCCCAGCAGCCTACACAAGGTACTTCTATTTCACGTATTCGATGTGGTGAATAGGGTTATAAGGCCACTGAGTGTAGGAACCCTGCTAGTCAGAAGGCCAAAAATCTTCTGATTGAGGAAGACGTAGTAGATGAAAATGCGGAGCTTGGTGAGCCTGTGTATGATGATGATGAAGATGGAGATGTGTTGTATTGTGATGGCCATGTGACTTTGGTTGTTCGTTCGAGTCTGTTGACTCCCAAGGTGGATTTAGGGGATGATTGGTTGCGGACCAATATTTTCCACACGACCTGCACAGTCGTCGATAAAGTTTGCACGATGATCATTGATAGTGGCAGTTGTGAGAATGTCGTGTCTGACGAGATTGTCCAGAAATTGCAGTTGAAGATAGATCGTCATCTCAAATCGTACAAGTTGACATGGCTAACTAAAGGCAATGTGGTAACAGTCGATCAACGATGCTTCATATCTTGTTCCATCGGCATGAAATATTTCGATAATGTTTGTTGTGATGTTGTCTCTATGGAAGCGTGTCATGTGTTGTTAGGCCGCCCTTGGCAGTATGATCGCCGTGTTATTCATGATGGGCGGAAGAATACCTTTTCCTTTAGCATCAACGGGAAGAAGATTGTGTTGGCACCTTGTCCGGCAAGACCCACTCCTCCTTCGATAGCTTGTATTGCTAACCTGCTTTCACTGTCCAGGGTTTTCGTCGAGCATGGAGACGTCACGGAGGATCCTCCTCCTAGACTGTCGCCTGAGCGGACAAAGCTGGCCATTCCTACGCGTCATTTGAGGACTTCTTATGTTTTTCATGTCCCACCCTTGTGTCCTTATTTTCTGGGTTCCGCTGAAGCTATATGACCTCGAGGGCGAGTTCTTTCCAACCTGAGGAGACTGATGCAGGCGAGAATATCTGATGTGGGTATATATTCGGATCCTTAATCGGATCCTGTGTAAGTAGTCAGATCCTGTGTAAGTAGTCGGATCCTTAACCGGATCTTTAGTCGGAGTCAGATCCGTAGTCGGATCCTTATCGGATCTTTTGTATTGAACCCGGGTTAGGGTTTGCTTTATTTTGAGCTGCAGCCTGGGCTTGTTGGGGGCGTTGAGTTTGGTTAAAAGATTGTTGAGGGTTTAAGGATGGTGGTTGAATGATATTTCAAATCGATTTAGAGGAATTTCTCTACGATTTCAGGGCGGATTTCTTGCGTTCCTCCCGTGATTCTCAGTTTGATCCGCCTACAAGATAATTGCTATCCTGTCCGGCGTCAGCTTGTCATTTCGCTGGCATATATCTTATGTGGCTTATTTCATTCTCAATACAGCAAGTCAAATCTGCTATGTGATTCATTTTTGGAAGTTGTTGAGCTACATGATTCTCGTTGACATAGATTTTATCCTGAGTTGATGTGCTACTTGTTTCTTTTTGGCAATATTTTATTTCTGGAAGATTTGTTGCGCTATATGCTCGATCTGTATCAAGATACAAAATTGGAAACAGAGGCTTCCTAGAGTGTCGTGAAATCTTTCTTGCTCAGTTGTTGACGACTACTTGGTATTTCCATCCTGGTCTGGACTGATTGGTTGACTCTCTTGGTATCTCTGTTATTGCCAACGAATTTCTTCCTCTTTTGTTGCCGATTGCTTGCCAATTTCTTCCTGGTTTGGACTTGTCAAGTGATTATGCACGTTGAAGATTATTCGAGTTGTTGAGAATAGAGAAAATTTGCAAGTTGCTGACTCATCACAACTCGAACTAGCAAACCAGAGAGGGACAATTATTCGAGTATACTGTTATCCAAGTTGCACCAACAAGGCATAACTTGGGCTTAGTTCACTCGACATAACTCAAACAAGTAAGGTCTGCCTCGGGCCCAATCAACCCAGTCAACTCGGACTCATGAGTCAACTCAGTTCTCTCCACCCGGTCTCTTCACTCCATCACTTGGCTTCTTGACTTAGGCTTGATTGGTACCCTGAGATATTTCAGATTGCATTACAATGAATTTTATTTTTTCCGAAGAGTTTGAACTATTTTAGACGATAAAGTGTCTGATAAACAGACAAGTTATCTCTAACAAGAATTCTCCTACTACTGCTACTCCTATACAAGGTATGGTCTCAACTACTCCATCCCAGATCATTGATTCTAGAGCTTCTGAGCACTTGACAGGTAATGGTACCCTCCTGAATTCTATGTCCTTGTTTACCTAAAAAGTTTGTTTCTATAGCTGATAAAATCCCAAACTAAAGTGCATGGGATGGGGTCCACATTTTCTACACTTACTCTTTATTTACTCTTGTTTGTACCTGAGTTTCCATTAAACCTCTTATCTGTTAATCAACTTACAAAAAGGTTTAATTGTTCCATCACTTTTTCCCCTTCTTCCTGTGTCCTTTAGGATTTAAAGACAAAGCAGGTTATTGGTGGAAGCTAAGAAAGAGGGGGTTAGACTATCTTGATTCACCAACATTAACAGCCACCACCAGTGCTCAGTATACAACTCTTTAGTGGCACAATAGGTTAGGAAATCCATCTCTTTAATCTCTCAAAAAAATTATTCTTACGTCACAATTTGTTTCAAGTCTCAATTGTAAAGACTGTCAAATGAGTAAACACCAGTGGAGTACTTATTCTCCTCACAGTGAAACCAAAAATGTTGCCCCATTTTCTTTAGTTCATACCAATATATGGGGCCCTATCAACATTTCCAATGTTTCACGGTCAAAGTACTTTGTTACATTTGTGGATGACTTCTCTCGAGCAACGTGATTGTTCCTCTTAAAAGAGATCAAAAGTCTTACCTCTTTTTAAGTCCTTATGTGTCATGGTGTTTACTCAATTCAATATTGCCCTAAAGATTATTCGTTCTGATAATGCCAAGGAATATCTGTCAACAAACTTCCAATCTTTTCGTCAAGACAAAGGCATAATTCACCAAACCTCATGTGTCTATACACCACAACAAAATGGTATTGTTGAAAGAAAAAATAGACACCTTCTTGAGGTTGGCCTAGCCCTACTTCATCATATGCATGTGCCTCATTTCTATTAGCCTCATGCCATCGTCATTGCCTATTACCTTATTAACAATTTACCCTCTTCTGTGTTGGGTAACAAGACACCATATTCTTACCTTTCTCTTGGTGATAAGCTATTTTCTCTCCCTTTGAGAGTTTTTGGATGTACGTGTTTTGTACATAACACTTCTCCACATACTACTAAATTGGATCCCAAGGCAATTAAAAATATTTTTTGGGTGGTACTCTTGGACTCAAAAAAACTATGACTATTATAATCCACTTCTTTGGAAATTGTTCATTTCTAGTGATGTCACATTCTTTGAGGGCCAACCCTTTTATCCCTCCAATGGTGCCTCACCTGGTTTTTTTACAGTTAATGAGTTTCCTAAATCTATTGTGCCCATTTAAGTCTCTGCAATTCATGGCCTTCTTGACATGCCCCCTGATGCACTAGCCGAAACTACACCTATGGAGTCTCCAAAATCTTCTGAGGTAAGCTCTCTTTCTCCACCTCCTATATTTGGTCCTTCATTTGACACCCGACCCATTGCTCTTCGGAAAGAACCTCGGACATGCACCCGACCTTCTACCTCTTACCCATTGCTCAATTTTTATCTACCCATCAGTTATCCCCATTTTGCTGTTAGTTTTTTGCCTTCATTTCTTTTGTTGCTATTACTCACTCTTATCAGGAATCTAGGATAGAAAACAACCATGGATGAAAAAATGGTAACTCTTTAAGAGAATCAAACATGGCGCCTCGTTTTGTTACCAACCGGTAAAAAACCTTAGGTTGTAAATGGGTCTTCACTGTCAAACAAATCTAGATGGCATTGTGGCCCGCCTTAAAGCCAAACTTGTGGCTAAAGGTTATACCCAATGTTATGGGATTGATTATATGGAAATTTTTTCCTTTGTTGCCAAGTTCAACTCGGTGCGTCTCTTATTATCTCTAGCTGCTAATTCTCGATGGTCTGTCTTTCAGCTAGATGTAAAAAATGTCTTCCTCCATGGTGAAATTAAGGAGAAATGTATATGCAACAACCACCTGGATATGTAGTTGAGGGGGAGTTGGTGTGCCGTCTTACAAAATCATTATATGGTTTGAAACAATCTCCACGAGCTTGGTTTGACAAGTTTAGTCAAACAATAATCGTTTTGGGCTCACAAGTTGCTTTGTGGACCATTACGTATTTGTCAAACATACTAACAAAGGAGTTGTACTACTAGTTGTATATGTGAATGATATTATTCTGACGGGTAGTGACTCCGATAGCATTTGTCAAGTAAAAAACAGGATAAGCAATGAGTTCAAAACAAAAGATTTGAGACTTCTCAAGTATTTTCTTGGTATTGAGGTTCTTCAGTCCAAACATGATATTATATTATTCCAGAGAAAATATGTCCTTGACTTTCTTGAAGAAATGAGAATAATAGGATGTTGTCTAACTGACACCCCCATGGAGACATACACGATGTGCTAGCTCAAGAAAAGAAGTTGATGTTGGCAAGTACCAGAGGCTAGTTAGCAAACTTATCTATCTCACTGTTTGGAGCAAATATTTCTTTTGTTGTCAGTATGGTCAGTCAATATATGCATAAACCTTAGATGTTTTATTGGCAGACATTGGAAATGATTCTCATGCACTAGAAAAAGGCACTAGGACAAAGGCTCTTATATAAGTATCGTGGCCATTTCACTATTGAAAGCTTTGCTGATGCAGATTGGGCTGGATTACCAGATGATAGAAAATCTACTTCAGGATATTGTACTCTAGTTGGAGGCAACCTCATTACATGGAGGAGTAAAAAACAAAATGCGGTTGCAAGGTCTAGTACAAAAGTAGAATACAAAGCCATGAGATATGCAGTAAGTAAACTTTTATGGATTAAATCCCTTCTAGTTGAAGTAGGATACCACAAAGAAGGCCCTATGGAACTCTATTGTGATAATCAAACAACAATCTACATTGCCTCTAACCCAGTGTTTCATAAGATAACTAAGCATATCGAGGTGGACTATCATTTTGTGAGAGAAAAGCTACAAGCAAGCTTCAAACAAGTATCAACTCATGGACAACTTACTGATATGTTCACAAAGTCAGCCAATTCTAGAATTCTCTCCACTGTATGTACTAAGTTGGGATTATATGATGTTTTCTCACCACCAATTTGAGGGGGAGTGTTGAAAGACATAAACAAGTTTGAGTGGCATTATTGTAATAATCTTAGAGTGAAGGACATACTTATAATTTATGTATCTTTTTCATCTATCAATAAAGGTTAAGGGGGAGGGTTGAGGTATCTTCCACATCCCTTATTCTCCCCTTTCTTCTTTCCTGTACGTGTTTGTCTCTCTCTCTCCCTCTCCCTCTCTTTCTCTCACATCCATTCATTCACCTCACTTCACTCCTCTCCTCCTTTCTTCTTCTCTCATTCACTCTATGTTAAAGACCTTAATATTATAGAATCTCGAAGTCAACATCTAACACTCCCTCTCAAGTTGGGGGTGAGAAAATATCGTAAATGCCCGACTTGGTGCAAATGGTGGATATGATTTTGTGAGTGACGGGCTTCATGAGGATGTTTGCAACTTGTCCTTGTGAGGAGATATATATGAGGGATAATATGCCGACTTGGAATTTTTTTTGTATAAAGTGGCAGTCCATCTCAATGTGTTTTGTTCTTTCATGGAAGACTGGATTTGAAGTGATATGAATTGCCACTTAAATATTGCAATATAGATCCATAAATGCTCTTTTATAGAATCCCAGTTCAATGAGAAGGGACCTAATGCATAGAAGCTCACTGATTATGTGTGCCATGGCACAATATTCTGCTTCTGCACAGGACTTTGCAACCACATTCTGCTTCTTGCTTCTCTATATTACCAATTTTCTTCCAACCATTGTATAGTACCTCGAAGTAGATTTTCTGTCATTTGGGGATTCGGCCCAATCTGCATCTGAGAACCTTTCTATGTTGAAGTGACCATAGTTTTTATAAAGAATCCCTCTTCCTAGAGCTCATTTCAAATATCACAATATTCTTTCCAATGCTTGCCAATGAGTAAGTCGTGGTTTGTGCATGTATTGACTTACCACACTTACTGCATATGAGATATCCGGTCTTATTACACAAAGATAAATAAGTTTCCCCACAAGTCTTTGATATTTTCCAATATCCACATCTTCACTAGAGCCTGTAGATAATTTAATATTTAAATCCATGGGAGTATATGTTGATCCATACTGTATCCTCCGGTAGATCAAGGACATACTTCCTCTAAGATAGTATAAGCCCATGCTTGGACTGTAATACCTCAATACCCAAAAAGTATCTAAGTAGTCCAAGATCTTTTGTCTTGAACTCTTCACATATTTTCTCTTTGGTTTCGTGAATGCTACCAGAATCACTACCGGTTAGGACAATATCATCAACTTAGACTATCAAAAGTACTTTCCCTTTAAAAATGTCTTTAATAAACAAGAAGTGCTCTACTGAACATCAATGAAATCCAATTTGTATCAGTGTTTGACTAAATTTATCAAACCAAGTACAAGGAGACTGCTTCAGACCATATAAGATATCCTCAATTGACATACCGACTCTCCCTCAACCACAAATCCAAGTGGTTGTTGCATATAAATTTCTTCTTAATATCCCCATTGAGGAAAACATGTTTCACATCAAGCTGATAGATTCGACTGGAAGAATTAGCAGCAAGGGATAATAATATACGTATCGAGTTCAATTTAGCCACTAGAGAGAATGTTTCTTCATAATCAATCCCATAATATTGAGTATAGCTTTGGTAACGAGGCTAGCAACTAATCCATTCAGATTATGTTTAACTGTATATACCCACTTACAACTAACAGGTTTCTTACTTGAAGGAAGAGGAACTAGAGCTCATATCTGGATCACACAGTGTTTGCATTTCTTCTTCCATTGCTACCTGCCATCCTGGATGCCTCAAGTGTAGCATAACATTTTGTTTAGTCATATTAGTAGTGTCACATTTTGAATACCACAAAGCACCCAATCTCATCCAATCAACTTTGGCAGTTTCATCCTGAGACATTAGTGAATTTTAAACTTCAACTTTCTAAAATTATCTAATTCGAGTTTGCTGCTGGGATCTAGGACCTCTCATTGGAGAGATGAGGAAGATGATGCTGAGTTCATAACATCTTCACTTTCTTCATCAGGTTTCTTCAGAGAAAGGAGTTGTTTCACTTCTAACTCTCTCCTCAATTTAACATATTGATTTACTGAACAGGGTCAAAAGGATTTGAACGAATCGCACAGGCATCCTCCTCAGATATCAGGAATCCTCATATTGACAGCAGCTGAAGGTTTCAATATTCTCATTCATGATTACTCTTTTTGTCTTTGTGAAATCCTATTGGCCCATTCAGATAGTTTCTCCATTGCATTCCTTGATTAAGAGTGTTATAAAAGTATGCAATTTAAGCTATCATGGTTGTAAATAGTTTTTATTTTCTTTATATAGTCACAAGAAAAATAAACTGAACAACAATAGAAACAAGAGCTTTTTACCAAAAGAACTTGAAAAGTGTAGATTAAAGAAAGCTTTCTGCATGGTTATGAGAAAATTGCTTTTACTGAGAGAGAAACCACGAGAATGCCTTGATAATTTTTAAAACGGCCAACTCAGGTTTTTTTTTTATGAGAGACTTAATGCAGAGACATTCTCACAATTACTCTTTTATATATTTTGCATTCACTTAAATCTTTGTTACAATCCAAGTGTTGATATTTTTACTACAAGCTGATTCCACTCCACAATCAACACTAGCATAACAAAAAAACTGCTTTTTATCAGGATAAATGATAAGATTGACATGCGGTAAACATTACCAAAATTTGTCTTGTGCGTCTGGACAATTTATATACAGAATTTCTGTTTACAAGGGAAAATAAAACCTAATCAGTAATCACATTTTCTCTTAAAGTTCAAAGCAGGCTGACTTACTTTCGTATTTCCAGTTGAATCCACTGTACTAGATGCTACTTGATTGATGAGCAGAAACTACACATTCTGTGGAAGTTTGACTTGTCTTGCCCGCTTTAGTAGAGATATATACTCATTGCTTCTAGCCCACTCATCAATTTCTCGAGCTCGCAAAACTGGCAAAGGGTGAGATAACTGCCTTGTTTGAGCATTCCTAGAAAAACAGTAAGAAACCTTTGTTGAATAATGTATAATAGGGTAAATTGTACATCCACGTCAGGGTTAGTTTAGAAATCTCAGTTTTCTCATATTCTCTCTCCTTAGGCACCAAAGAACATACTCAGAAAGTAGATGTTTATGTAGCTAAGGAGAGTTCATTCTGTAATTTTCAATAAAAATAACTTGAGTATAAGGAGTAATGCGACCAGCTTGACCCATAATCTAAATCCTCTCTTCTTGTAACTCCTACTCCTCTCCTCTCTCATTCTTCTCAACTTCTCTTCATTCTTTCTCCTTCAACCTTAAAATTTTAAATTTTTACAACCTTCTTTTGTTAGGTTTTCCATGACTTCACTGAATGTCCTCACAAATTACAAAACCTCGTACGTTTACCTGATATACCAACCAATGGGACTTGAAGAAGCTTTGTCATAGGAACGAGCTTGTTCCAGAAATGCGTCGACGTTAAGTTGATCAGCCATTGATGGACAGCCTCCAGCTAGTTTCATCAGAACAGAGACAACTACCTCTTGACATGAAGGAGCATGACAATAAAAAAAAGTCAGATGATTCAGGACATGACTTTTAAAATGACTCTCTAAAATCTTCAGCAAGGTTCATCCTTACAATGAAGAAAATTCCAATCAAACTTTCAAAAAGGATACATCTGTCCTAAATAGACAATTTCCAATATGAATACACAGGATCTTGATTAGCATCTCCAACTTGATCACTTATCACATATCACATGCAGTTTGTGGTAAGTAATGGCAATTTTTAAAAAAATTCTAAGATCAGGATTATAAACAGAATCTCTCTACTGCAGTTTCAAGGAAATAGACAACATCCAAATAACCAGTACAACAAGTTACCCTCATTAAAGCTAATACCATCTTTTACGCTTTTAGTATCAGAATAATCAATCTATTTTATTTCTAACATATCTGAAATGAAGTTCAATATTTAAAAATGAAGAAGTATAAATGTCCTCATCCTCAAAAATACCCTAGGATCTTGTGCAACAAGAAGTGCTGCTCGATCGCAAGTTAGTTCTGCAGCACGGATCCAACGGTATAACTGTTCTTCCAAACTCTGAGCGATTAATCCACCAAGCCCTGAAGTAGTACCAAAGGAAAATGATTCAAGTCATCCACTTATGGTATGCGACCATGTATAAACTATAAATTACTACTCACATTCATGCTTGCAAGTGCATTAACACATACAATTATTGCTGACATTCCAAAATACCCTTACCAGGTACTGTATAGGCTCCTAAGGTGAGAATGTTTGCAAATGTCAGCCAGACACCATGATCGCATTTCAAATGACCCAACTCATGAGCCAAAACAACCTATTTAGAAAGCACAGTTTATCCAACAAACTGAGTCAGTCACTAGAACAAGAATTTAAAAATCAGAATGTCTGTTGATTTTGTATTCTGAGTTTTATTTATTTTCACATGACATGAAAGACATCCATTTTATATTTTCTATCAGCAAAAATAATCCATCTTGGCTTACAATTCTGAGTGGATGGAAAGGCTAACATGGTAAAAAAAAAAACATGAGACAATGATTACCAAAATGTTCTTTCAAAAAAGAGATAAAAGAAGACCTGCAGTTCTCTTTGGGTGAGAAGCTCCACAAGGCTTGTATGCACAACAACAAATGGTTTTCTGCCACTGATAGCTAAAGTATATGCATTTGGAACAGGGTTTTGGCGGACATAGAGATCAGGAGCCTCAATGTTTAGAATCTCTGCAGCCTCAACCATCAGCTGATGGAGATCCGAAAGCTGAAATTGGAGAAAAAATATTAGGACCAGAAGAAAGTTAAACAACACATAAATGAATAACATGAGAGCCTCTTGAAAATTTAGGTGAGTAGATGGCAAAGTTATCTGGATTATCTTTTTTAAAAGGAAAGAAATTCATAATGTCCTATGCAAGCGCTTCAAAACAGGATGCAGAAGATGACAGGATGGAAAAGTTGACAGCAACCTCTACTAGTTGAATGCATTTTCACATAATTTCACAAGAAAGCATCTCTGACATAACTATATTAAATACTAGTACTGTTTTGAGGATTTTCATGTATGTGAAAAAAAATAAAAAAAACAAAGTACTAGCAGACGACATTAGCATTAACTTAAAAAAATAACATATCCTCCTCAATGAAACATAGATCATAGGGTTACCTGATTCTGAGCTACAAGAACTGATGTTCCAATGTTCTCAAGAAGCATGACTTGTTCGGTGATAGGTCCTGCAATAATAAGAAGTTTGGGCTACTTTAGCTACAGTGAGCATGAAATGATGCCATTTGAGAGAGGGGGTGGGGAGGGAAGCATAGAGGAACAACTACAATATTCAGAAAATTTAATACCAAACAACTGAAAGGTATCCAAGAAAGGCCACATACCCAAAATCATATCATTGATCTTAAATCCTTTTGAGCTCTTTTCACATGTTATAGAACCCATAGAAGTATATTTGGTTATGGTAGTTTAGAAGGAGGTTCATTTAAACATCAGTTAGGTTTGATATTAGTATAAGGTTTAAGTTACCCTTGAAAAGAGTAGTGTAACACACTAGAATTAACAAAATCATCAAGATGAAGTTGTATGTAGTATTAAATACACTTGTCAACCTATATAATGTTCAATATTATTTTGAAGGAAAACAAAATATGGAGGAATATGATTTGAAGCATGAACAGGATGAACAGACGAAGCTATCCTTATGAAAACCCTATTTAAGGCATCAATGCAATAGAAAGTGAGCAATATACAGAACTCTCTGACATGATGTGTGCAATGAAGATCCAAGAGTTACCTAATAAGGCCTTTCCAAGCTCATTCAGCCCCGGAATGCTCCTTAAAAGTAATGTATTCTGAAATAAAAGGAAAGATATTTATAATCCATAAAAAGAAAATACAGGAGAGGAAGGTAAACATAGCGACCAACATGCTAAGATTCGACTGCTATGAGAAATGACTTCCAATTCAGAACAAGGCTTTCTTCATTCAGCTCAATATAATTGAAGAAGCTAAAGTAAACATTAATAAGAAAAGAAGACCAATAGCAAAGAACAACGATACCAAGCGACCAATACCTCGCAACTTTCGCAATACCGTAATTTTCTATATACAGTTGTCTATGGTAGCTTATAGTAAAAACAAAGAAGCCACTTCTAAACTCCAACTAAAAGTCTCCCGTTGATCGAAGCATGGAAACTAGAGGAAGCGCCAGATGAACCCGAGAACTGTCTAAAATATATATATCAATAAAAAGACAAAACCAGATTCCGCCACAATCTCAAAGCAATCTAGAAATAACAAAAAATTGTATCATAGCATGATAGAGGCCAGAGAAGATTACCGAAAGCATACAATACATACAAACGATTCACTGCAATGCTTTCCTATCATACTATCGAGCAGCAAAAAAAAAAAAAAAACAGAGAGCAATCGACGACAGCGAGCGCTGGCACCTGTTTGTCGAGCGGATGCCGGAAGTCATCAGCCTGAAGATCACGAAAAACGACCGCAGCTGCTCTGCACCGAAGTGGCAAATACCTCTTTCCGTTAAGACGGCATCGGGAGGAAAACACAGATTGCGGTGGATCGGAGAAAGTGAGAGTAAGTAAATTGGGTTTCAGAGAGATACAAGAAGAAGAGAGAAAGAGGGTAGCCATGTGCAAAGGCAACGAGAGCGCCACCGAGCTCCGCCGGAGATTTTGTTGAATACAAATGTTTTTCATCATTTTCTAAATTACAGTTTATTGTGCTGACCGGACCGCTCGGGCGCTGGGATTGGCAGAGGTTTGCCGCCATTTCCTTTTCACCGAGTGAAACTAACTGGTCTATGCGGAAGAATCCCGTGCCTCTTGTTTCATTTGGGTCCACATGAGCCTATGGGCTGAACATATGCCCAAAGCCCACTAATCGTATTATCTAAGGAAAACTGATCAGAATTTGGCAAGGCATGTATAAGCCTTAAAAAGGTTTGACCTCTTTTAGAAAAGGAAACCTAACAAACGTCATGTATTATGTTTACTTAAAAACTTATAAGATAGAAATTTTAAAGATAAATAATTAATATATCTTTAGTACATATTAATTTTTACAAAAATAGATATGATAAACTATGTAACAGCTAGATTATGGGCATACTAACTTGTAAGCTTGTTTTACAGTTCCACATTTGGTAGGCACTTTTTATGTTTGAGTTGTTAAGTGGGTCCCACATAAGGTATATAAACCTTTTGTTAAAAGTGATTTTCCTGATATGCCAACCATTTAAATCAGATACATGTATTAAATTTTGTAAAATTATAGGAGAATTATTTAATGAATATTAATTACCTTCAATTTTCAAAAGGAAAATCTTCTTTTAAGAGAAGCTTCATTTGTTTTTTTTTTTTTTTTTTTTTTTTTTGTTGAAGAAGAGGCATGAAAGAGAGTTATATTGTCACGCCCGAATTCTAACTCATAAAATATCGAACATGACTCTCCTTGTTTAAGGTGGTAAAATTTTTTGTACTTATATATTTTTGCATTCTAATACCTGCCATATTATCATACTCTCAAAGAAATGCTCCTAAGTTCACAAAAGTATACACACTTTGAAGGCCTAGGGTCAACCCCTTATTTTGCATCACAAACCTGTACATATTCCAAATATCTTGAGTAGAAACTTTCCAATTGTAATTTAAAAACATATAATTGTCTAACAAACTCAAGCTCTTATATCTACCCAATCACCTACTTATGTTTCCTTTAGTGCTTTCGCCCGTGTATGAAACAAGCTACCCAACTCTCTTATTCCCCTTAAAAAGTGTCCACATAGGTGGTGAACTATTGCCCAGTATATCCTACTCCTGGTCACAAAAAAACTTTAAAAATAAATAATATCCCAAAATGAAACGTTATTTCTCATTACAGAAGATGACACATATTCAAACTTAAAACTTATACATGCTTCTATAAAATTTCACCATTTAACCCAACTCAGAATTCCTGGTTAACATTCTTCTCAGGTACTTGTATTCCTTTAAACACAGTCTTGTTGATTGTTCAACAAGATCTTTACCCCTCACTATAGTTGAGGTATAACATTTGCAAAGTTATTGTTATGAACTCAATAATAGGCCGAGTCATGTAGAGGTGCAGTGGCTAAGTAATTTAGTATTAAGTTAATTATTTTTCTTTCTATTTACTTTTACTTCATTTTTATTTCAATTGATGAGTTATTATGCCGTAAGGGTATTATTATAATATTTTATCTTGAACCTTGTTAGCGTGAACCCTACTTAAAGGGTGAAAGAAATGAGAAAGGGTAAGTCTTGATTTAGAGTAAACGAGGGTTTTGAGTTCTCTTAAAAGAGCTCAGGGGTGTGCGTTCTCCTTAACGAACCTAGGGTTTTCAAGCTTCCCTTTGGCTTGATTATTCTCTTCTCTTCTTCTTCCCTATGAATCACTGTGTTAGATCATGGACTGTAACAACTGCTATCATAGTGGGAACAAAATGATCAATTCTTCAACTCGAGAGAAAATACTTGCCCTACTCCAGGATTTGCGCACAACAGTATGTGAGATGTAATAGGAGATGCGTCAATCTTCCATTAAAATGTCTAAGGAATGGGCCACAATCGAGACACATCTGGCTAAGGCCGCAGAGAGGAAGGTCGTTTATCCTCAAATCTCCGAACAGGGAAATCCAGAGCAAAAGTCCCGAGCATGGAAATCCGTCTTCTCTGGAACTTGTGGAAAAGAAGATTTCGTCAAATCTCGACTTTTCACGGTAAACTAAATTCCTCCCAGAATAGAAAACGGAAAAATTCTCGGCTGCCTCTGTATCGGTGAATCAGTTCGGGGCTGATGTTTGTTGTTGGCAACAAGTCAAGCTTGACTTTGTTAGGGGGCATAAAAAATTTCTACGCAACAACTTCATTTTTTTGTCATTGACGGTTTATGCAAATTGAAAGGCTAAAAAATCCAGAGCCTTCGATTTCGAAGTGGAAATCGTTTCCCTGGCGGAAGATGACAAGTCGGAACCAGTGGGTTTTGATCTGAAATTGCTAACTTCGTGCTGCAACCTCTCGCTCTCGCCCTCCAAGCTGGAAACTAACTTGAACAAATTTTGTGGTAAGTTTTTGAGCCGATTTTCTCTGAATTTTTGCTTGTTCGTTATCGAGTCCCTCCATTTTTTAAGGAATAACTCTTCAATGGCGTTGAGAGTGTTCAGTTGGGCTCATAACTAGCAAGGTTACTCGCACGGTTATGCAAAGTGGGGTAATATGGCATCTGAAGATGGAGAAATACTCTTGGTTCAAAAAAATGAACCACCTTTGGACCTAGAGGAGGTAGAAGTGTCCCTTAAAAATAGTGCAGAACCAAGAATTGTTGAAGGGGAAATTACTCTTAAAGAGATTTCAGGGGGACACATGAAGACTAGGATGATGAAGAATTTTAAATTTGTTGATGCTGTTGCAGTGAAGAAAGGTGCACAACAGCAGAAGATGAAAACTGATAGTAAGAATTTTGATGTAGTTGAGCAGAACATGGAATATGTAGAGAATAAAGTGAAATCGCAGGGTGCATCTATAGATCATGAGAATCCTGTAAATGCCGAAGTGAAGATTGTTGTTAAGATATGTGACCACAATTTGGAGAAAAGAAAGCTGATAGGTCAATATTTAGGACAGTTCAACGGACAATCTCATTTCTTTGGTCCCAAAGGAAGATGTGGGTTGCCTACAAATTTTGATTCCACCTATTGCTATGCATTAGGTTATGCAGCATGTGCCCTTTTTCATTTTGGACAGATTGGCGTAATTTCATCGATGGCAAACTTGGGTCCTCCAGCTGAACAATGGACTGTTGGTGGCACTACATTGACTTCACCTATGGATGTGGAGAGGAGACAACGTAAGTTCAAGGCTGTCCACAATGTCATGGAGTTGTGTTTGGCCTTGAGAAACTCCATGATTGACGTGTATCCTACGTGTGGATCCATAGTGGAAGCTTCAGGTTTTGCAACACAGGGGTTATGCAGAGATCCACTTAGTGTTGGGTTTGATGTAGCCTGCAAGATATATGTTGAAATGCTTAGAAGGATTCAGACAAGTGTTGGGTGCAGGTTTGAAATCGTGCCAATTGATATGGGAGGTGCAACTGAAATTTTGAACTCTATATCAGGGGGAAGACTTCCACTTGCTGAGGCAAGGCATGCAAAATTATCTAATGCATGGGACATACATCTGGAATTATATTATGTACCATCTGCTGTCAAAATAAATAATACGGGTACTGCTAGTGGAACATTAGAGGCTACGATCATTTTTTTTAGCACTGCACACTGTTCCAACAGTATTAAAGGTCAAGTTGTTCCAGCAGTATTGAAGGTCAATTTGCCCACAGTTCAGTTAACCAATCTCTTGCAGTGGGCTAATCTTATACTTAATGAAATGCCTACAAAAGAGGTGGAGTCTTGGAATTCTATAATAAGAGGTTATGTTGCAGTATTGAAGGTCAATTTGCCCACAGTTCAGTTAACCAATCTCTTGCAGTGGGCTAATCTTATACTTAATGAAATGCCTACAAAAGAGGTGGAGTCTTGGAATTCTATAATAAGAGGTTATGTTGAAAAGAGGAATGTGATGATTGCTGGATATTTACAAGGTAGACACCCAGGCCATGGGCTGAAGCTGTTTATGGAGATGGAGAAGTTGGGTTGGGCAGGAGAGGTCAACCAAGTATTTTTTGGCATGACATGCAGAGATCTGGTAACATAGAACTCTATGCACACTGCATATGAACAACATGATGATCCAATAATTGTACAAATTTCTTATGGTGCTTCTATCATAGAGAGAGTGGTTGGGTTGAGTGGTAGATTTACTTCTATGTTTCATAGTGATGCAATTTCTGGATTTGAGGAACACTTGCAAATTTTGAAGTTGTGTGATATTGTCCTTTTGACTGTTGTCTACAAACCAGTGCTTCCCATACAATCAATTATGGCAGAGTATGAAATTGTGAACCTATGTGGTGCACATATTTCTCTAAGTACCTTGATAACACGAGGGCGCAACAACCAACACAGTTTTCTCATCCAAAAAATTTATATTGCCCCATTCACTCAAAATACTCAGCACAGAGATTCTCTATTTCTATTTAAAAGACAATTAAGTTGAAACTGAGCTAAAGAATTTTTGTCCTAATGCTGATTTTGCAATGCTGGTAGAGTTGGTAAATACTATGCAAGAAATCAGTGGTTTGCAGGACCTTGGTTTTGTCATTGAAACTTCACTACAGGAAAATGGTGTTGGCCCAAAGCAGCCACCTCTAGCCTCAAAAGAGGTGGTTGTCAGGCTTCCAGTCACACATGAAATCTTAGTGAAGCTAGGGAAAGAGACAAAATGTGCAGTTTGCAGGGAGCACTTGGTTATAGATGACAAGATGCAGGAGTTGCCTTGCAAGCAATTATTTCACCCAAATTGCCTCAAGCCATGGATGGATGAGCATAATTCGTGCCCGATCTGCAGGCATGAGCTACACACAGATGACCATGCCTATGAGAGCTAGAAAGCACGTGAAAAGGAGGTTGAAGACGAAAGAACAGGAGCATCAAACAGACTCCGAGGTGGAGAATATATGTTGAATGCTATTGGTGCTTCTACCATAGTATAATTTTTTTTTAATTTGTAGAGGAAACTTTCTGCCAACAAGGGGAACCAGTGGAGGTTGTCGGATACAACAATCTCTCCATTCGGGGTGTTACATTGTAGCGATTACACCGCTTGGGTCGTCCAATGGGTTGATGTAGATGCCATAGATGCTACTTGGGGCGATGTGGTGATGTTTCAGCAAGCATCCCTACCTTCGAGCTTGAGGACAAGCTCTTTTTCCAGGAGGGGTGTAATGTTATGAACTCAATAACAGGCCGAGTCATGTAGAGGCACAGTGGCTGAGTAATTTAGTATTAAGTTAATTGCTTTTCTTTCTTTTTACTTTTACTTCATTTTTATTTCAATTGATGAGTTATTATGCCGTAGGGGCATTATTGTAATATTTTTATCTTGAACCTTGTTAGCGTGAACCCTACTTAAGGGGTGAAATAAATAAGAAAGGGTAAGTCTTGATTTAGAGTAAACAAGGGATTTGAGTTCTCCTAAACGCGCTCAGGGGTGTGCGTTCTCCTTAACAAACCTAGGGCTTTCAAGCTTCCCTTCGCCTTGATTATTCTCTTCTCTTCTCTTCTTCTTCCCTATGAATCGCTATGTTAGATCATAGATCATAACAGTTATATTGTAGTTGTTCTACTCACACACGTATCCTTGTCAATTTCCCGACAAGGTCTTTACGCCTCTATATAGATGAGGCACAATGATTCCAGAGTTTATATAATAGTTGTTCTACTCAAACACACATACCCCTATTGATTTTCCAACAAGGTCCTTATGTCTGCCATAAACATACACAAGACCTTGTTGATCATCTAACGAGGTCCTTACAGTTGCCTTACACACACATACCCTTATTGGTCTCCCAACAAGGTCCTTATGGTTGCCTTACACACACATACCCTTGTTAGTCTCCCAACAAGGTCCTTATGGTTGCCTTATACACACACATACCTATATCGGTTTTTCAATATGGTCCTTATTCCTCATGTAGTGATTGTTCTACACACACAAACATATACCCTTATTGGTTTCCTCAATAAGGTCCTTATTTCTCGTGTAATAGTAATTCCACTTACACACACATACCCATATCGGTTTTCCAATAGGGTCCTTATTCCTCATGTAGTAATTGTTTTACGCATACACACATAACCTTATTGTTTTTTCCAATAAGGTTCTGTTTCATTCTTGTAGATGAACAGAGTTGACCTTGAAAGAGGTCATGATTCCCGACTTGGCATCCCAAGTGAAGTCCACATCATCTTGTTAGTATCTTGACAAGGTCCATATAATCCTCCTCCGAACAACTAGGTGAGGCCCAAACTCCCTACTACAATTGAGGCACAATTATTTTTCCTGGTCTGGTCACCCAGTTGAGGTTCAGACTCCTCTATGCAAATAGGGCACTATATTTTTCGTCTCCTGGTTGTCCAACTGAGGCCCAAATTCCCCACTATAGTTAGGGTACACATGCACTTGTAATCATATGCTTAACCCCATATGTCAAGGGTCCAAATATTAAGGTTTGTTTTATTTAATTTTTTTGTTTTTTAAAAGGAATTTGTAGTCCCTTCTCTTATAACTAAGGTTAATTATGACAATTCACTCAAGTCTATTATAGGACTCTTAGTCCAAGTCCCGAATGCTTTATTCACTATTAATGCATATACTAAATGAGGGCATTACGTTTATACACATAATTTTCAATATCGCAGTTAACAATTACTAGAAACATATATTTAGAGACATAGAATTTGCTAGTAATCCATAGCTCTCAATTCTTGTTATAAAACATTAGTCAAAGGTCTCATCCAACACAAGAATAACAACCTAGTCATTCCACCTTTCCAATTTCCATTATACACTACCATTAGCACATATGTGTATACTTGCATATTCTCGTAGCATGTAGATTAAAAACTTGTAGAACCAAGGCACAATAATCTTTCTTAATAAAGGTATAGTATATAAAGAAACTCATAATTGCAATAGATAATAACTAATTCAACAACAACCAATTGGAAGAGTATCAACCATTGTCTAATTACTCATTCTCATCCAAATAAAAAATCCAATCTGTTATGGACTCCATAGCATCAAGAGTGGCGAACAGGAGAAGAGGATAGATGGAGTAAACTTGTATTTCAGTATCTTAGGGGTTTAATTTTATTTTGAAGTTTAATAAGGGCCTAATTGTAATTATGAAACCTTTGACGTTTTCCCTGATCTATTTAGGGCGTCAAGTGAATGAAGGGAAAGAAGCATTGATCAATTAGCATAGACGAGATCGGGTACTCTCTCTAGGGAGGCCTAAGGGTGTAGCTCCTTCAAAAGCTCACGTTTCTACATCATTGGGTGTTCTAAGACCCCCAAAGTTTTCCCTTCTTTGTCAGCCAATCTGGAAGCCAGAGGAGATCGCCGGGTGACTCGATCCATGGCGAGAGAACCTAACATCGTGGTATCAGACAGGACCACCATTGGCAATTCCTTTTCCCCTGCAGAAATTCGGATTTTGTGGAAGAGAACTATACTGATCTACAATCTCAAATCAATGGCCTTGACGGAAAATTCTAGATGTTGATGTCCCGAGTGGAGGAGGGCTTTGCTCAGCTTTCTGCCCAGATGGCTTCTTCCTCATGCATAACAGAAAATCTCCACCCTCAACCCCCACCACCACCTCCTCCCTTGCGCCAAACACCTCCACCTCATGGGGGCCTCAATCCAACACCCACTACCGTGCCCAGGTACACAAAGCTTGATTTTCCAACGTATGATGGGTCTTTCGACCCTTTAATGTGGTTACACAAGTGTGATCATTTCTTTTCCAATCAAGGAACTCTGCCTGAGGGCAAGGTTCAATTAGGTACCTTCCACATGCTCGATGAAGCGCTTATGTGGTTTCATCAATTCAAAAACGAGTTTGTGGTCTATGATTGGGAATTTTTCAAGGAAAATTGCATGCTACGGTTTGGTCCTCCACTTTGTAGCAACCCAGGTGGAGATTTGGTTAATTTAAAATAGCTTGGAACTATTGAACAATATCAGAAATTGTTTCTGGAGAAACTTGCCCGTGCAAGTCAATTGGCGCACCCTGAACTTTATGTCAGTTTGTTCACTGCTGGCCTTGTGGAACCACTTCACCTAGAAGTGGAATTGGAAGTGATAGATGCTATATTCTGACATGAGAATTAAGTTAATTATAATAGAATAACCTTTATAATTGTGTTATAGGTGGTTATTTATCGGTTTTCAAATGAAATGAGCATTTATTGAATTTGGCATTAATCACTGTCGATATTGTATATTTTTCTCTCCTGAATTATATTTTATTGTTTTTAAGGTTTATTTCTTCCTGAAATGCTTTTTATAGATTTAATTATGGAATTTCAGGAGAATTACGGTGGAGAAGGAGATATTTACCAAAATACCCTTAGTGAAATGGAGATGATTTTTAGGTCAAATTGTTTTAAAATAAACAAGATGGTATTTAAAGGAAAGGAGGGGCGTCGAAACAGAGGAGGTCGAAAGGGGACCCGAGAGGGGGGACCCGAGAGGGAAAACCCGAAGAGGAAAAAGGAGCGTGAAGAGAGGAGAGCGTAAAGAGAAGAGGAGGAGAGAAAAACAGAGGACTTTGACCGAAAACAGGGGAGGACCCGAGAGGAGTTCCCCACCGCTGTTCGCCGGCCAAGACCTTTCGCCACGCCACCGTCGTCCACCGCCGTCCACCGCCATCCAGCAACTGAGAACAAACCCGAGGAGAGCTCGAGAGAGTCTCCGTCGAGGTGAGTTCGACAGTCGCTCGCCAGGCCGGGAGGGGATCCGAGAGGGCTTCTCCGGTGCCACTTCTTATTTCCGACCATCCTCCGGCGTCGTTTACATATTTCGACCAGTCCCAGAGCCATTCCGACTCCAACCGAGACTCGAGAGAGCCGGTTAGAGAACGTTAGCTCTGTTTCGCTCTTCGCCGGACGTTACCTCCGTCCGTCGGCTTCTAACCGTCGTCGCCGGCGTCGTCTCTACCTCCGGCCACTGACTATTGCTACCCGACGCCACCAATTTCCGAAAATCGCAGCACCCGTGAGAACGAGTTGCTGCCCGAGCGAGAGGAGGAAGAAGGGGAGTAATTCGTCATTATTGAATTTGATTTTTTATATGGTTTGAACTTAGGTTTTGAATGTTAATTGAATCTGATTTGATAATTAAGGTTTATTTAAGATTTGTTTTCTTGATATTTGATTAAATTAGTTAATTAGGGTAAGATTATAATTGAGGTTGGATTTTGGTATTTTAATCCGATTTCTGTCTTTAACTCTACACGACCGAGAGGGGCTAGACTCAAGGATTGAGAATCCGGATTCGTGGTTAAGTGGCGCTCGAGAGAGGCACGAATCACGATAAAATCCAAAGTTGACGTTTCCTGTTGTGCACGTAGTTAATTAAATTATTGCTTGATAATTTAGGAAGTAGTTAATTAAATTATTGCTTGATAATTTAGGATATAATTAGTGTTTAGTTTAAATTAATTCATCATATTTGGTTAGGCTAGTTGACTGAAGAATACACAACATTCAATCCTCCCTGTGGATATGACCCTCGCTTACTGCTAGATTACATGAACGATTCGTACGCTTGCGAGGTATAAAAGTCGATGTAACTAAAATTCTACATCAAGTTTTTTAACTAAAATCGTGCAAGTCAATTGGCGCACCCTGAACTTTATGTCAGTTTGTTCACTGCTGGCCTTGTGGAACCACTTCACCTAGAAGTGGAATTGGAAGCCCCCACCTCCCAGCCCATGCCATGAATTTGGCAAGAGCATTGGACACCAAACAATGCCTCTTCCAAGATTCATTAACTAAACGTCCCCCATGGCACCCTCGGCCACAAGCCACTGGCCCTTTTTCCACTACCCCACGGCCTCAACCCCACACCCCCTCTACAACACCACCACCAGATTTTACACCAACTCCTCGATTTATCAAAGGTGACAAGGTCACCACTGTCGGCTTTTGTTCAGCAATGCCCTTTACTATTGAGGGTCACTCCTTTGTGGCGGATTTTTTGGTCATACTACAGGCTGGTTTTGACTTGGTATTGGGCATTAAATGGCTGCAGTGATTGGGTCCGATCTTATGGGATTTCCAATCCCTTACCATGAATTTTACACAGGACAGCCATCCGATCACCCTCTAGGGCACTAGCGCCCAGTGCCCATGCACTCTCCAGATACTTTCCGTGGGTCCTTCAGAGCAGGATAACTTAGCTTCATTGTTGGCCAAATATACCGATTTATTTCAGGAACCTTTAGATCTCCCGCCTATACGAGCTCGTGATCACAGAATTCGTTTGAAGATGGTCACAAAACCAGTGGTAGTGCGTCCCTACCGCTATCCACATGTGCAAAAAGATGAGATAGAAAGGCAATATCAACAAATGCTCCAACAGGGTATTATTCAGCCTAGCCATTCCCCCTTCTCGTCCCCGGTATTGCTGGTGAAAAAATCAGATAAATCTTGGCGCTTTTGTGTGGATTACCGTGAACTCAATACTCGCACCATCAAAGATAAATTTCCAATTCCGGTGGTAGATGAATTATTGGACGAGCTACACGGATCTCAATTATTTACCAAGCTGGACTTGAAATTTGGATACCATCAGATTCGGGTTTATTAGGAGGAAGTTGAAAAAACTGCCTTCCGCACCCACCATCGTCACTATGAGAAGTGATTGCATTTGGGCTATCCAATGCCCCGTCCACCTTTCAAGCGCTTATGAACGAGGTATTTCACTCTTTCTTATGGAAGCATGTCTTAGTTTTTTTTGACGATATACTGGTCTATAGCAAAACTTGGGAAGCACATTTGCACCAATTGCGACAGGTTTTCACAATTCTCCAAGCACACCATTTATTTCTCAATAGAGCCAAATGTGACTTCGCCACTTCTGAAGTAGTTTATTTTGGGCATGTGATCTTTGCCTCTGGGGTGAAACCGGACTTCAGCAAGATACAACCTGTTATGGAATAGCCCACACCTCACTCCGTCACAACTTTGAAAGGGTTCCTTGGTCTCGCAAGATATTATAAAAAATTTATAAAAGAATATGGTCAGCTGGCAGCACCGTTGCACAATTTATTGAAGAAGCATGCCTTTCAGTGGTCTCAGTTGGCGGACTCATCGTTTCACCAATTGAAACAAGCATTAGATTCAGCTCCAGTTCTTCAATTGCCAAACTTTGCCAAAATTTTCATAATAGAATGCGATGTATCCGAGGGAGGCATAGGTGACGTCTTACAGCAATAGGGACACCCCATCGCTTATTTCAGCCGCCACCTCGCTCCTCACCATCACAAGATAGCCACTTACAAAAAGGAACTCATCGGTTTAGCCAAAGCCGTGAAGCATTGGAGGCTGTATCTGTGGAGCATACCTTTTATGATCTGGACAGGCTACTGTAGCCTCAAATACTTATTGGAGCAGCGCCTTACTACATCCCCACAACAACATTGGCTCAGCTAATTAATGGGATTCAATTTTCAGGTGGAATACAAACTGGGTTATCTCAATCGTGGGGCAGACGCCTTGTCACGTAGAGAACTGGGGGATTCACACCTACACGCATTGAGCCACCCCAAGTCCCTCTTGCTGGACACAATCCGTCAGGATACTAGCCATCATCCAGATCTCCTTGCCTTACAAGCTCAAATCGAGCACCATTCCAAGGACAATAACTGGACACTACAGGAAGGTCTCATTCTCTATAAAGGACACATATATCTTCATCCTTCTTTAGCACTCTTTCCCACCATTATTGCCTCCTTTCATGATAGTACACATGAGGGCCAGCAGAAAACATACTTCCGCCTTAGCCGGGAGTTTTATTGGAGGGGTATGAAGCAGGTCATTGCTGATTCTATTGCCGCGTGTCAGGTCTGTCAGCGGAATAAATCTGAATCCTTACAACCCGCCGGCTTTCTACAGCCCCTTCAACTTCCTTCATAGGTATGGGCAGATCACTCAATGGATTTTATCGATGGCCTTCCTCCTTCTGTAGGGAAATCGGTTATTCTTGTTGTGGTAGACCGGTTCTCGAAATATGCACATTTTATGGCGCTCAGCCATCCTTATACAGCCACACAAGTCGCTCAGCTCTTCATGGATCATATTGTCCGGCTCCATGGGCTTCCGGAGACCATCACTAGTGACCGTGATACTATATTCACCAGTAAATTCTAGGGGGAACTATTTAAGCTCCACGGCTCCAAGTTAGCCTTTTCTTCATCATACCACCCTCACACAGACGGCCAGACAGAGGTGGTAAATCGCACACTGGAGATGTATTTGCAGTGCTTTGTGGGGAACACTCCCCGTTAGTGGGTTCATTGGTTAGCATGGGCAGAGTATTGTTATAATACGTCATACCACACTGCATTGGGTAATACCCCCTTTTGAGTCGTTTATGGAAGAGACCTCCCGCGTCTACTATCTTATGAATCGGGGTCTTCTCGGGTAGCAGCACTGGACCAAGCATTAGCTGACAGAGATGAAATGCTTGCTCAGGTCCGCCTTCATTTACGACGTTCACAAGCCATGATGAAGCACACTTATGACAAAGGACATCGTCCCCTTTCCTTTGCACCTGGAGAATTTTTTTGGCTCAAACTTCAACCATACTGCCAACTCTCTCTTGAAGCCATCAAACGCCATAAGCTCTCTCCAAAATTTTATGGGCCATTCTAGGTTCTTCACTGTATTGGCACTGTGGCTTATCGTTTGAAGCTTCCACCAAACTCCAAGCTACATGACGTCTTCCACGTCTCCCTCCTCAAGCCGTTCAAGGGAGACTCTCCCCTGTTGCATACTCTGCCTCCGCTCAAAGATGGCCGGTCAATGCCCACTCCAGCACAAATCCTTCAAGCCAAGCGAGTTAACAACGCATGGGAGGTGCTCGTTCAGTGAACAGACGCGGAATTGGTGGAAGCCTCTTGGGAGACACTCGAGTCCTTCCAGACTCTATTCCCCACTTTTCAGCTTGAGGACAAGCTCTTTCTTCAGGAGGGGGGTGATGTTATGGACTCCATAGCATCAAGAATGGCGAACCAGAGAAGAGGATAGATGGATTAAACTTGTATTTCAGTATCTTAGGGGTTTAATTATAATTTGAAGTTCAATAAGGGTCTAATTATAATTATGGAACCTTTGACATTTTCCCTGATCTATTTAGGGCATCAAGTGAATGAAAAGAAAGAAGCATTGATCAATTAGCATAGACGAGATCGGGTACTCTCTCTAAGGAGGCCTAAGGGTGGAGCTCCTTCAAAAGCTCACGTTCCTACATCATTGGGTGTCTAAGACCCCCAAAGCTTTCCATTCTTTGTCAGCCAATTTGGAAACCAGAGGAGATCGCCGGGTGACTCGATCCATGGCGAGAGAACCTAACACAATCATTCTTATCCAAACCTATTAAAGGAGAAACTCATAATAGTAATTATAACACATGCAAATGACCTCAATGAGGGCAACTCATCGATTTGGCCATGTAACTGCACATACATTTAACATTGATGGCACCAACTCATATCTCTGACAATCATAAATGCTGGAATCTCAATGTAAGACTAACATTTAACCCCTCTGAAGGAGTGGTCTACCACAAGGCATGTAAACATAATTTTAATTGTGTAAAAATAATCTTTTTTTTCAGTTTCCAAATAATCTCTAACTCAATAAAGTAAATTACAGTACAATCATTCATTTTAGTTCTATTTCAAAATCTTATCCATTTTCGTAGCATGCACCTGAAACTAAGTATAATACTAAAAACATATATATCACATGATTCTCAAACAACCAGTGTGCAATAGACTTAATTTCTATCTCCGTTGCAAGCCCTCCTAATATTATATGGCATAGGCTATTTACAAAATTTATCCATTCCACCAAAATTATTCACTTCATCTTTTCGTTGACTCACATAAAAAATAACCTAACATAAATATCTAGGAGGCCGACTTGTATGATTTTGAGTGGTCCATTAGAACAAGCTAATAAATTTAGTATAACCATATTGAGATCTACACAACCATAAAATTCCCTTTTGGGTGAGCATTATTTCTACCAAGCAAGGTTTCATATACTTTAGCAGGCATAAAAGCTAATTCTGCAGGACTTCATACACAACCCTTCAAATATATACATTCTTTCTTGTGGCTTGTGTCAAGATTTCTTAACAAAATAAAAACTTTGTTTTCATCAACACCCTTGTATAGTGATACAAGAAACTAGGGAGCAACGCTCAACCAACATGTAAGCTTGGCTTCTTAGGCTTTCCCCAGGTTAATACACAACAAATTAGTAGAATACTATAATTGCATCCCCTTAATATTTGTAAAATAATCATATATAGTCACTTCACGAGATACATGCTCACCATCCCCAATCCCATTTCTTCCTTTTAAGGTAAAATTTGTAATCATCAACATGAATAACCGAATACTTAGATTTGTAGATTGTGCACAAATAATAATTTCCAACCATACCAACTTTTAACATGCTCATATATGAATGAAGAAGGTAGCCAATAGAAAAGGAAGAGCATAACGTTCAAATGAGTAAACAAGAAACTCACAATTGCTCTTTATAGAGTTTATCACTCGATCTTGCACTTTAGTATTTATATGAAAAAATTTCACTATATGATTTTTCAGCAGTCATTTGCCCTTTGTTCAGTCCATAAGATTAAGATGGTATGCATTCTGGTTGTCATAAAAAAAAATCCACAACTGGCCTAGTTTGACTATCATTATTGTTGGAAGATGGGCACAAGCCCCATAACCAAGGATGACTCACACGTCCAAGTGTGTGGAAGATGAGATCATCTTTATGAGATGACTCTTTATTTACCATCATGCCACCACTGTGTGGGTTGTAGGCCTTCTCCTTGGTATGTGGACTTGAGCCCATCTTCCACACACTTGGAAGTGTGGGCCGTCCTTGGTCATGTGGGCTTGGGCCCATCTTCCAATAATTATGGTTGTGACTAGGGGTGGCATCGAAGTGAGCCAGTTCGTGAATAGCTCAAGCTAGACTCAATGCAGGCTCGGTTCGGTTCGAATTATTCTGATCTCGAATTGAATTCGAGATTGGGATCGGGTTCGTTTAAGTAAACAATCCAAACTCGAACGAGCGATGGTTCAGTTCGCCAGTTTGCAAGCTGATTCATTTACTTAAACTAGTGAGAGTGGAGCTGGAGGGGTATCAACCTTCAGTAGTTTGTCATCTTTGACTCTTTGGGTTTTGTTGAGACGACAAAATAAGACAACCATTCCACGACTCCACCTCTCTGCCTTCAGAATTCGATATTCCTTCAACAATAACCAGCAATGTTGCCTATTTCAATCATTTCTCAACTTTTCTGCCTTGTTCATCTTCCGACGTCCTTGATTTCTTTGTCTCTCCAACAGATTTGGGGATTGCCAAGGACATTGTTGACAGAAGTCACAAAATAGACAGGTAAGTTGATCCTTCCCAATTTGATTCCCTTCAATATGTTTCTAATTTTTTCCCAGTTTCTTCTTAAATTTTTTCCATATGTGATTGCACACTTTTTAAAACTTCTCTGGCCTCTTTTGATTTGACTTTCTACAACCTTGAGAAGCTGCTACTTCACTTTCTAGGCTCATCACCACAGAAGTAATGAGAAGGTTAATTGGAAAGTAGAGCATGCTATAGGAGGAAACAAACGAGCTCTTCAAGCTCTTAGAGAACATACCATTTACGCTCATGTGTACTCAAGAGAAGTGAGGAAAGTCGGTCTTAGAGTAAATGTATTATTACTATTTTGTAATCGTGATAGTTTCTCCTAACTTTTCATACTTGATTACATCTTCATTTTATACTAATTTTTGGGACATTTTTCTCTAGTATTGGATATTCTTTAGTGGCCAAGAAGATTGCTTCTACATGGCCCTCTTGGGACTGGAAAAGTATGGTTCTTTACTCTCTTTTTTTTAAAAAAAATTGTTTCATGTATTGGCTTTTTTTTATATTTCTTTCAAATCTTTCTGCTGCATTTGTGCTTCATATTAGATTATGTGAAAATATTTTTATATGCGATGATGGAGGTCTGTCTATTTAGTGAATTCCTCAGCAATGCCTATTAGCATCCATCAGTTTTGCCCATGCTACTTTTTGTGAAGCTTTTTTGACATCTTCAATTCTCTTTGACCTGAATATCACTTGGTTCTCTTTTTTTTCTGGAATAATTACCTATGTTTCTTTGGTTTACATAGACTTAGTTGTTACTCAAATGTACCTCCTTCTTCAAGTAATGTGCTTGAAAAAAAAAGGAACAAGAAAGATAGGTTACCATGGTTAGAGGAGAAGTTTACCCTTTTATTTGACCTTTTTGTCATCTTCTACCTATTTTATTCTCATCCAAACAATTATTCTTTTCCAGACAAGCTTGGTCCATGTTGTTGCCCGAGAATGCAATGCTCACATGACCTTCATCAGGTACTGAAATTCAAAATTTTCAATTGTTCAACTTCTTATCTTCATGGATGGCCACAAAAAGTCACCATCGAATTTCTTTTCCCATGTTGCTGTTGTGGATGCAACTAACATGTAAGAATTGGATGCCACTTATAATTTATGTCCTGTGTAGGTTTATCTATCAGTTTGCACTTGTAAATGGTGTTGGTTATTTTGAGAAGAGAATGTCGCCACATCTCAAAATAAACTGGAGATTAATTTATGAATCTTAAGCGGTGGTATTCCCATATTTTTTTAAGATTAGCAGAATGCCCTCGTTAGCACTTGTTAGTCAATTTTGCTTCTGTTTTTTTATTGATGAGCTCCAATATTACAACTTTTTTGTTATTGTGTCTTCCAGACTCTAATCTTTCAAGACAATGTTTATTGTAGCTTCCAAGAATTATTTAAATGGAGAATTGATATTTTGTTTTTCAATTTATTAATAGTTTATGGGATTGATCAAGCATTAAGAAGATCAAGACGTTTTGATGCAGAGGTTGAAATTTGTTAGAAGATGGATTCAAGCCCAAACATCCAAAAGGGGTGGCATGATAGTAAATAAGGTGTCATCTCATAAAGATGGTATAAGGGTGTAATTAGTCAAGGAGAACATCTCTACTTATGTCTTTTCTTATGTAAAGCTTATTGCCCTAAGGGTATTATAGACATTGTAACATCCTCTCAAAAACTATAAATAGAGGCCCTTGGCTTGGGGCAGAGCATCAAGTCTCTCTCCCCTTCTCTCAATTCGTCCCTAAGCTCTCTCCCTTGTCCAAGCTCTCTCTCTCTCTCCCCCTTTGGTTGAGCTCCTCTATTGTTCTCCTTTCTTCTCTTCTCTTCTTCTCCTGTCTCTTTCTTCTTCTCTTTCTCTCACCACCTTGTTCGAGGTTGTAATCATGGGATCCTAATTCAACATGGAATCAGAGCATTGGATTTATGATCCCCATGTCAAGATCATGCTCTAAAGCTTGTATGATCATAGCTAGTAATGAAAGGCTCTTTGTGAAACAAGATTGAAGCTTGTCGAGACAAGTTATTGTTCTTTTTATTATTACTCATTTATGGCTTCATGCTCTCGGTTTATTTTGTCTCTGGAAGATGATTTAGAGAATAGTACCTTTGCCTTATGAAAGTATTGGGATTCATATCTCTCATTTTGGAAAAAGCTTGTAAAGGCAGGATTTTTTCAGTCAATTTTCAAGTTTTAGGCTGAAATCAGTTATATGTTGAGATTTGTTTGCATGAAGAGTTACTATAAGTGCATGCAAAGTTGTTTCTACTAGAAGGCCATTCTCTTGTGCTTATTATGATCCAAACTTGATAATCCGTTGGTTTTTAAGAAGTTGATTATATGGATCATTGTGATACTTCTTCCTTCCTTGATGCTTCTTTGGAAATCTTTTTTTTTTTAATTCACCAAGGTTTGGACATTACCTTTGACCATCATTCCTCCATCCTTTAAAAGTAAGGAATCTTATTCTCTCATCATTTGTTGAAGAGATCATAACCAATTTTTTTTTGCAATGGTTGAAGAACATATTGGTGTTAAAAGTGGCATCCTCAAGATCACCATTATACTCTTGAGTGTTAGGAATTAGGTGCCCTCATTCCAAACTAAAGCACGTGATACTAATAATTATGGAAGAAAAGAAAATCAAACACAAAAATACAACAAGATTTAAACATTTTCGCTTCAAGGTGAGACTACGTCCTGTCTTCCGTTGCTACAGTAATCCACAATAAAGATGAAATAGTTTACAAAGAGAAATCGCACACACTTACAAGTGTTTTTCTCTAACCTCTCTCAGGTTGCAACTTATGATGCTCCTCAAATGATGAATGATAAAACTCTAATAGCGGGCCCTCCAATTATAAAGAGAAAATTAAGGCAACCACAATACAAGAGTGAAATCCCCAAACTGCCTTTAAAGAAACAACAATCAATATATCGTGGTCGATCCGTGTTCCGACTCAACATAAGGCATTAATTAGGCTCCACAACTTAACATTGAGAGGGCAACCCAATTACTTGACCTGGTCCAAATCGATTAAAAGGTTTCTTATTACTTGAGACCTACTAGGTCACCTAACCAAGCTTGGACCACCTATTGATGAAGAAGAAGTGCGTACATTAAGTGGTTTAAAAATGACACATTGGTGGTTAGTTGGCTCATAAACAATATGGAAGAGCAAGTAGCCAATAATGTAGTCCACTTGGATTCAGCCAAATAGGTTTAGGATAATGTGTCAAATTGTACTCTAGCACAAACAACCTACAAAGGCTGTTGTAGAATTTATGACTCATTCATATTGATCTCGAGCCAAAGAGGGAGAGGACAAGGAGAAGAAGGACAGGAAGAAGAGGAAGAAGAGAAGAAGAGAGAAAGGAGAGGGAATTTAGAGATCAGATTCCAAGAGTAGAGAGAGGAGAGTTTGGACAAGATTGAGAAGTGAGGAGAGAACTTAATGCTCTACCTCTTAGCCAAGGGCCTCTATTTATAGTTTTTGCATTGCCCTTAGGGCTACAAAATTACAAGAGAAGGGATATAAATAGACAAGTAATTACATATTCATGCCATATTTATGAGAAGTCTTCTTATTTACCAATATGTCACCTCTTAGACATGTGGGCTTCAACCCATCTTCCAACACTCCCCTTCTTTCTAGATGAGAGAAAACATCATAAATACCTAATTTTCCACATATAAAAGAAATGATCATAGACATAACTGGTTTAGTAAGAATATCTACTACGTGCTCTTGTGATGGAACATGTTTGAGGGAGATTATACCCGCTTGAAATTTTTCCTATATAAAATGGCAGTCCACCTCAATGTGTTTTGCCCTTTCATGGAAGACCAGATGTGAAGTGATATGAATAGCTGCTAGGTTATTACTAAATTGATGCATATAACCTCCTTTATAGAATCCCAATTTGGTAAGAAAGGACATGATCCATAGGAGTTCACTGACGGTGTGAGTCATAGCCCAGTATTTTGCTTTTCCACTAGATCTTGCAACCACATTCTGTTTCTTGCTTCTTACTTCTCCATGTAACCAGATTCCCTCCAAAAAGAGTGCAATATCCAGAGGTGGACTTCCTGTCATTAGGTGATCTAGCCCAATCTACTTCTAAGAACCTTCTATGTTGAAGTTGCCATTTTCTTATAAAGTAATCCTCTTCCTAGAGCTCCTTTTAAATATCGTAATATCTTCTCCAAGGCTTACCAATGGGTAAGTTGTGGTTTATGCATATAATGACTCACCACACTTACAACATATAATATATCTAGTCTAGTTACTGTGAGGTAGATAAGTTTGCCCACACTTTTTTGATATTTATCAATATCAATATCTTCTCCAGAACTTGCACATAATTTAATATTGGCATCCATAGGTGTGTCAATTGGGTGACACCCCATCATTCCCATTTCTTCAAGAAGGTCCAAGACATACTTCCTTAAACTCTTTTAATTAGGACTAGTCAACTTAGACATGCACTAACCATAAGCTCTATTACCCTCTTATATCTTTTGCCCTTGCCTTTTATAACACCCACTTTGTGTACCATACAAGGTCCACTCTCATGCATATTTCCAACCAACCCTGTGTGGGATATTATAAATGCTATGGAGAAACAAAAATGACCATCATCGAAGTCATCAATTTTGAAAACGAGTCTTAAGACACCTCTTAAACTTGAATTTTGATGATAACAAAATCAACAATTTTACAGTAACCCTTGAATGAGAATTTCATGGAAAAGAAAGAGCCACCAATTTTTTTTTGAAAAAGGATTCAAATATATACATGGGTTTGAACCCATCAACATGAAAAATGGAAGGAAAAAAAGTTGAACTCCACTTACACTAAATTTTAGAATTAAATCTGGCATCGAACGCTTCGTAAGATTTGAAACCATCACAGAGCAGAACCTGAATCCAAAGACTAAAGGAACTATGAAAAGATGAAAGGAACCATAAAAGAAAAAGAAGTAGAGCCCTAGTTACACTAACTTTTGGAATCAAAAATGGATTTGACTCCTATACTAAGAAGCACACTATAAGAACCCATGGGAGGGTTTGGCCCCATATGGGTGAAAAATAGTACTAATGATGCGAACCCAATTAACAAAATTTTTTGGCACAAACAAAGGATTCAATCCCATTATGAAGTAGAAGTTAGAGGAGTCAAACTCAGGGGAGGACTTAACCACAAAAAAACATACCATTGGAAGAAAATGGAGTCGAACCCAGTGCACAGGATTCGAACCCCATGTTGATATATTCAAAATTTTAGAATGCTAGACCCATAATTTTATGGAAGGACTCATAGTTAATTCCTGGTCTTTTTTTGCCAAATTGAAAATGCTGAAGGATGCAGACTAGTATCACACATGGATTCCAAACCTGGGTACGTTGATTTATCAGCCAATACGGTTGAAGTACCACAATCTTGAAATGTTTGTGTCAATTCTCTTGTTGATCTAGCTACAGGTAGAATGCATCTTGCATTTGAGAACCTTGGTTCTTGACTATTGGCCAACAAACCCTTGGTTTGGATTTACCTCAACTCTTCGATAGTTGGATGTGGAGATTGGACACATTTGCTTAGGTCACACTGAAATTGTTGGTTTGTGCCCTTTACTTGCCCTCAAAACGAAACTCATAGATTAATTTAGGATAAATTTGAAGGAGGATTCATAGATATACGACAAACACTCGAAGTTCAATTGTGCATGGTGATAGGAACCACAACCCCAAATATGATGAGAAGCAGTCTCACTTGGACACGAGTACTTTTATTGATTGTAAATACAAATGTTATATTTGTAAACACTTGGCTAGTAATTGTTTGAAGAAAGAATTAGTAAACTTTTTAAAAAGAGATGAGGAGACGAGCCAACAAATTGAAGAGCCACCTATGCACTCCTTGTTGATTCTCAACATTGGTAGTGTTAACAAAATTGAAAGACAAGAAACAAATAGGCCAAGCAGGATCCAATGTACTTTGAAGTGGTGGTGAATGACAGAAGGGCAAAAGCAATGGTGGACATTGAATTAGCCAAATGAAATCTAAAACCATGAACCCTCCAACGGTATATAACACTAGCCTAACACTTGAGATTTACGCCCAAGAATACAAAAACGTAGACCCAATTAAGGGATTTTTAACAACTCCCAATCAGCTTATACAAGTCTTGATTGGTTTACAAATGCAAGACATACTTGTTTAGCTAGTTAATGCACAACAAATTCTCTTTTAATAAGCGGATATTACCATATAAAATAAGAACAAGATTACACCCAAATCTAAGGTGAATCTACCAACAATTTAGTAGCTCTAATGTATACAATATTAAAATAAATACATTCAAGAACTCCACTCAAGCTGGCTATATGGCAAGTTTTCTAAATCATAAATTTAATGTAAAAATTAGGGCATGATGTAAAAATTCATTACCAAACTTCCGCCAATCAAGAACCAAGTATTTTAAACTTTTAATTAATTAAATGAACAAAAAAATTGAGCTTTGAGTGAAAACTTTGTCGAAAGCTCTTCTTTTTGAGCTCTTAATGACTTGTAATGGAGTATAAGTGCACTTGGGTGTTTTGAAATTTGTGTAGGCAAGGATATCTCGATTTTCAGGATAATTTATATATATATATATATACACACACACACACACCCGGTGCTTCATAGCATGAGACACATTGTAATCCTAGAAATCTCATAAATCTTTAAAATAATTTACCCAAAATGAAGTAAACCCAGAAGCATAAAAAGGTTTAAAGAGTCTTTAACCTGCCGTGGAACTGCAAAAATTATCCAAAAATTATTGTTATGGGGTTGCCATTGGTAAGGGGTCTTAACCAGCCTCTCCATATGATTAGAGTGGGCGAGCCCCATGGCTAGGACATGTACTACCAAATCTGAACTCCCATCGGCAACAAACAAAGTTCATAGAAGGGAAAAAAATTTATTTGGAAACCTTACTCTTGCCAGTGAATCAATTACTTGTCTTCCTTTTTCAGCTAGCCGTAATGAGGTAAATTGTCTCTCCCCATTCATTCTTTCCGTGTCATGCCAGAGTTTTCTTCTAGTTTTGGATCGTTGGCATGCTTCTTAAGATTCCCGAATTAAGTTCAAGTTCATGACAAGAAATTATATAAACTGAAAGCTTCTGGCAATCTAAACACTAAGAAACAAAGAAGAAGAGAAAAAAAGAGTAGGGAAGGCCAAGATGGGTAAAGCTGGTGCCGGAATGCTTGCCACTTTGTTGATTGTCATGCTTGTGTTTGCAGCAGCAAGTAATCACAACTCCCTTTAATCTTTCATTTTCATTAGCAACTGATACCTGCTTTCTGGGTTTTGAGTTTCCTCATCGAAGTTGGTTTTTAGTTTTCCTGAATCTTATTTATTTCTATTAATTTGATGCAGGAAACGACACCGTCAATGATGATGGTTCAAAATGCTGCGCTGATCATCATATGCCAAATTGCCAGGACTCGCAGTGCGTAAACTATTGCTCCCCATGCCGTGATTATAACAGCAGCACATGCAAAACCATGGGAGGACTCCATTACTGTCACTGCAAATGCTGAATTTTTACACCAATAACTTGAAGAGCCGTAGCAGTTTATTTTAAGGAAGAAATAAACACATGTTCTTCCATGGATGATCGATGATCGATGTGCTGGGCTATAAAAGAAAACTGTTTGCTTTATATTATATTTCGGAGAAATAAAAGATAACTAGTTTTACCGTTTTGGTTCAGAAGATCATGCTGCGGGCTCAGATACTCAATAGGAGTAGGTCTTTCACCGCTACACTACTGTTTGATACTACTTCATAAGGCCAATCTTCGACGTTGAAATGAGTTCCATTAACGGAGACAATACGCTTAGGGAGAATAGATCCAGTAGTAGTGCGAGTGCGCATGCTGAAAAGTAACCGGTGTCCACACACCCAGTGAACAGAGAGAAAATATAAGATGATTAATGAAGGGGATAAATATCCAAACTAGCGTCAGCTATTACTAATCGAAAATATTGATACTCAAATAGATAAACATCAAACATCTTTAATTAGGTGTAATAATAAAACAAGAAATTATTAGAAAAAATATGTGGAATGGGAAATAAAAGTTTAATAAAAAAGGGTGGAGAATGATGAGAGATAAAAACTAGTATAGAAAGTATTCAGAGAGATTACTTATAAGTTTCTTTCTTTTTTGGGAGATTGAGGGTGAGATTGGGACAAGTTGAAATGGCACTATACACTGGAAATTGTTTTCCAGTGTACATGAAGTCGTCAACACTAACACCAAGTGCGAAGTTGAAGTTCATGTACATGACTGACATGATCTTCATGTTGGAGATGAACATAAACTTCAAAATTCCATTTTGCTGACTAACCCCCCTATATGTATTTCAGATGAATGATGTAAGAAGGACAAAGAACTAGAGACCGTAAAATGACACCTAACATACACTCTATGGAAATCAAAGCACATATCTATAGGGCTACCTCACATAGTTAATGTCCATGATTTCAAGTATCAAATAAAAATAATGATAAAATGTTTACTAATAAAAAGAAAAAGAAAGAGGCAAATTTAAAGTGGTTAGGGAATGATAATCCTGGTTAGTAGTAGAAGTTTTTTTTTTTTTTTTTTTTTACAAAGCCACATCATTTGTTTTATTAACTCATATTATAGTTTTATTAATCTATAAATTGAGCTTCGGAGGAGGGGAGGGGTGTGAGGGAGGGTTTGGACACAAGTACATAACCTCTTCTTCCTCCCGTTTCCTCCCAATGGGTCTTTTTTTTTCCTCTATGACCTAAATCCATGGATTCCAGAAAAATCAACATAGTATCAGAGTAGAGCATTGATTTTTAGGACTCGCAGTATGGCTTTGAAGATTCCAGAAACCCATTATTTTACTTTTCTCATATTGATGTTTCTTTTTTTTATAGTTGGAATTCCTTTTTTGATTTTATTGGTCATTTTCTCTTATTGCCCAGTATTACACTCAAATTTCTTGAGATTTTTTTGCTCTGAAATGGCTCTCACAAGTTTCGTCATCGTTTCATTCCTTAACATCCGAATCTGTGGCTTCCTGTGAAGGTAAGACAAGCCTTGCAGAATTCCTTGGCTAACATAAAAGTTTTTTTCGATTAAATTTCTTGTTTGTTTGAAAATACCAGCCGAAAGGATGTGGTAAATCTATCATTCGCAGAAGGCTCATCTTCCATCATGCCTTCTACCATCTCCTCTATAAGTGATCTCCATGTGCTTCTCCAACAAACTCAGTTGACTGAAGGTAAGACAAACCTTGTCGAATCCCTCGGGTAACAAAAATGTTTTATTGATTGAATTTCTTGTTTGTTTGAGAATACTAGCCAAAAGGATACCCCTAGGTGGTAAATTGTTATGAATCCAATAGCAGGCCGAGTCAAGCAGATACACCATGGCTGAGTCAATTACTCTGACTAAATCAATTACTGTTATTTAGTTTGTTTATCAAGTTAAATGTCGTAGATGGGCAAATCTATAATTTTCTCTTGAACCTTTTACTTTTCAAGTTTAATGCCATGGAGGGGAAAAATTGTAAATTTCTTTTGAACCTTGTGGACATGAAACCTATTTAGAGGGGAAATGGAATGGAAAGGAGGAAGTCTGAATTTAGGTTAAACCGAGGGTTTGAGTTCTCCTAAACGAACTCGAGGGTGTTCGTTCTCCTTAACGAACCTAGGGTTTTCAAGCTTCCCTTCAACTTGATTTTCTTTTCTTTTCACTTCTTCCCTACGAATCAATGTGTCAGACCTGGGACCATAGCAACATTGTATCAGAGCTTGAACATGGGTGATTCGTCGAGTGACAACCGGCTAGTAATGGCCAAAGAGATTCAGACAAAAAGAGAAATGCAAGCAGCCTGGCAGGCAGAAGAGGAAGTGCTAGATGTAGCATGGACGACCAAATTTAACCAGAAACTTGACCTATTCATGAGTAGATTGATGGAGATACTGGCTAGAATAAACCAAAACCCAAAGACATCAGTTCTGGAAGCAGAGGAGGACGATAATGTTGAGGAAGAGGAAGCTTCCTGGAACGTCAACTCTGTTTCCAAAAATAATCTGAAAAGAAGCCGGGTGTGGGAATCGTCGATGGGGGTGACTCTCATTCAAGGGCGGAACTACTTCTCAACAATCTTAGAGTATAAAATGAACCAATGGAAGCTGAGGTTCTGCAAGCCACGACTATCACAGGTGAGACTTTGAATCCCTTTGTCCTGCATGTACAAACTGGGGAAAGTAACACTCTGTCTTGGGATACCTGTCATCAATAGCATGAGGGCAGTGTGGAGGCTTCTTCCCCGGGAGTATGGAAAATTGGGCTTCAAAATTTTCATTGTGGACGAGTTGGGTGTTCCAGGAACAGTTACAACAATGGGTTCTTAGAATTCTAGTGTGGATAGTGATGTGTATGGTGGCAATGGCGGAGGTGGCTATGGTGCACCACCTAGCAGTGATGGTGATTTTGGTGGTGATAAATTTGGAAGTGGTGGCGGTAGCTATCCCGGGGATGGTGCAGAGCATGGATGGTGATATGGACTTTCACAACTAAAGGAATTAGGGACAGACAGTGAGGGTAATTGATTGAGGCCTCAACTTGGAAAACCTACCCCTTTGGCTTTTGAGTCATCAACATGCCCCAAGAAAGAGTGGTTGTTTCTATTTGAGTTTGAGCTCCTTTTGAAGGCAAAAGAAGGGAAATCTCCCTTGTCTCCAATTGGAATAACCCCTCAAATTAATTTGGGGCACCAAAAAGAAGAAGAGGCCAATGAATTTTTAAGAACTGCAAGGGATACAATGCCATCTGCCTGTCTCAAAGTGGTTGGACCTACTGCCATGAGTCCAAAGGCAGCAGCTACTACACCGATCCAATTGAATTTTGGTGGTTATCTTAAGTCAAAGATAAAGGGCATAAGGTGTGTAGGCAAGTTTGAGCATTATTAAAGGACGGTGGATCTTACTGTGAAGATAGATAAAAATAGTGCAACTCTCGAAGGAATACTGCATCAATTTACCTCTACAGAAAATTGGGAAGGAGGAAACAAGCATCCCCGTAGTACATGCAAATCCTATGAAAGGGCCAAGCAGCAACTGACCATCTTGGAGGCCCCTAGTGTGCTGCCAATTGCTGTGCAGCGCTTCCAGTCGGGAAAAACTGGCAAGCTCAACAACATGGCAATTTTTGGGTACTATGTCTGCTATGTGAAGAATACCCAGGGGCAGTGGTACAAGATTGATGACACCGTGTATCTGAACTGGATGGTGGAACGAGCCTCTCAGCCATTAGTGGACTTGGAAGTTTATCAGGCTTCACAGAGCTCGGTCTAGACGGGCAGCAAGAAGCAGGGAGTTTCCTGGAGGATAATGCAACTTCGGGTGCAACAACAGCATTATGAGCCACGTACCGACAAGGGAATTCAGGTAATGGTGATTGCTTCAATTGCTAGGATTGGGTTTGAGGTTTACTTCAAGGCAATAGATCCTTTCAGTGAACGATGGTAGAGTGATCTTAGAGTAGTAGTTGCTGCAATGAAATGAGATGAGACACTGGAAAAACTTGGGCGGACAACAGTAATTAGGCATCAGTGGACTCCTGTTTGGCTTCCAAGAATCGAAGTTGGGCCTCAATTTGAATGGCCCAATCACTAGTATGTAGAGTGTATGAGGTTGCTGGCCAGTTCCATGACATGCCCAACAAGGCACTCAAGGTGGATGATACTAGAAGTGCGTTTTGGACCAAATCTCACAAAGGAAATTAAAGTGTTGGAGTGCAATCCTATTGGGGCACTGTATTCATGGATATCTTGCAACGGTGGGGGGACAAAGCTACAACAACAAAACAGAGGCAGGTAGTTGTGTTGTTTTTCTCGCCAATAGGGGGACAGAGGCTGCTGCTACTGTAAGTTTCAGGGGCACCTCGCGTCGTTTACTTGCCTGGTCTGGGAGCATCCTGCCTACTGACCAGAACATGGTCTGCAACACATCACAGATCAACTCTCCACCGATTCATTTGGCACTGAGATGCCTTAAGTCTAGTTCGCAAAATATTGTTGGCTTTCCAAAAGAATACCAGTCCGGCTGGAGCTGGGTGACTGAACCTATTATGCATCAGAATGATGAGTGCAAAGAGACCATCAGAATGGAACTTAGTCAAGACATGTCTGGCTGTTATGATTGCAGAGATAGAGTAAGGGAGAAGGCACCTAAGTTATTCAATAGTGTTTACTTTTACTTCTCCGATGTTGTTGACCCATATTCCAGTGGAGACCTTAGAGACCTTCTCCTTGTTGCTGGGGTGGCTCTTTTTGGGTGATAACAATGACCGCAGGAATCCAGCGCAAGTGCTTGCCTCTGCAGGGGCATTTCTAAATGTGCCAGTGCAGTCAGTAAGTAAGTCTATCTAGTAGGCCATGACCAGGGAGTACATTGTGAGCAAGTGCAGAACTGTGATAGACACGTTATATTAACTTGTACCGAGGACGCAGATTGCAACTGACATAATTGGTGGGTTTCCTGTCAACATTTTTGTCAACTTTAACTTGCTTCCATGTATGGCATTGTGGTGGCAGCTCTTGGAATGTTGAGCACCATTGCGGCTGGTCGGCCATTGAGGCATATGATCCCATTAGTGACAAAAGAACTGATACCCTTGATGCCGCCGGAACCACTACTACTGCTATTCGAAAGGGGCTTGCCATGGGTTCAGCTGCCCTAGTGTTTTTGACTCTCTTTGGTCCCTGTGTGAGCCGTGCTGAATTTTCCACAAGAAAGAGGTTGACACCTATAGTCTTTGTTGGGTTGATTGTGGGTGCAATGCTGTCATACTGTGTCTTAGCCATGCACACGAAAAGTGTGGGCAGTGACCCCTTGCAAACGGGGGGCTGAAGTGAGGGGTTGTTTCACACTAGCCCAAGACTGATAGAGGGTAGAGTAGGGCCTGGCTATGCCACTTTTGTCGTCAAAGTGGGTTGCTGCGGATGCCACCGATGCTACTTGGGGAGATGTGACGACGTTCGGCAAGCATCCCTACGTTCGACCTTGAGGAGCAGCTCGTTCTCTAGGGGGGTGTAATGTTATGAACCCAATAGTAGGCCAAGTCAGGCAGAGATGTCATGGCAAAGTCAATTACTCAGACTGAGTCAGTTACTTAGTCATTTATTTTGTTTTTCAAGTTAAATACCATAGAGGGGCAAATCTGTAATTTTTCCTGGAACCTTTTGCTTTTCAAGTTAAATGGAAGAGAAAAATTGTAGTTTTCTCTTGAACCTTGTAGACGTGAACCCTATTTATAGGGTAAATGGAATGGAAAGGAGGAACTCTGAATTTAGGTTAAACCAAGGGTTTGAGTTCTCCTAAACAAGCTCGAGGGTATGCGTTATCCTTAACGAACCTATGGTTTTCAAGCTTCCATTCGGCTTGATTTTATTTTCTTCTCTCCTTTTCCCTATGAATCTCCGTGTTAGATCCGGGACCGTAACATAAATCTGTCATTCGCAGAAAGTCCATCTTCCATAGTGTCTTCTACCATCTCCTCTATAAGTGATCTCTCTGTGCTTCTCCAAAAATCTCAGTTGACTTATTAATTATACCGAGTATAGCATTCTTGAAGTAGAACACTTCTTGAATCTGAGAACAAAGCGCTACATCTGCACCCCACTCAAACTAGCCCTCAACTCTACCATTTCGTTCAATGAGAGCCTCTTAATGGGGCCTGGCTTTGGCCATTGTTTTGGCAACCTTTGAGACCTTAACTTTGCTTTAAAAATTGGACATTTGCCATGTAATTAGGTTGGAAAATGGTTGTGTTATATACAGTTGTTGCTATTATTTCTCTTTGGGGACATTATTATTGAAGAAAAGGTGGCCTCATACCATCATTTATTTGACCCTGTAAAAAAATATCACAGTTGGAAAACCATGATGGAGGATACTCAGTCAAAAAAATATCACGGTTGGGAAACCATGACGAAGGAACTTAATACCTTGTCAAAAAAATATCACAGTTGGGAAACCATGACGGGCCCTGTCAAAAAAATATTACGGTTGGGAAACTATGACGGAGGAACTTAATACCTTATAAAAAAAATATCACACTTGGGAAACCATGACGGAGGAACTTAATACCTTGTCAAAAAATATTATGGTTGGGAAACTATGATGGAGGAACTTATTATTACATCTATGCTCATGAATTGGCCAACTGGGCCTCATGGAAGAGAGCACCTGTGTGAGGGGGAGTGTTGGAAGATGGGAGAACTGCCATTTTATACAAAAAGATTCTATATGTCATTTGCAGCAAACTAGGAGTTCATGATGTTCTCTCACCCCCAGCTTGAGGGGGAGTGTTGGAAGATAAGGCCCAAGCCCACACGACCAAGGAAGGCCCACATATCTAAGAGTATTATAATATGGGCCACACGACCAAAGAAGGCCCACAAGATGGGCCCAATCCCATAAGAAATAGGACCCACCATGATTACCATGAGCTGGCATCCTTATCACATAAGTTGGAAGATCAAGAAGTTATCACAAAAGCATCTTTATCTTATGGTCACATCCAAGAAGACTTTTAGTTTGAGTTATGCTTGTCTTTTATCTATATTGAGTTATTTAATTATGCTAAGACTTATCTTTAAGTGTTAGAGTTTGGGTGTAATTGGGACAAAGGTAGTATTATTGTAATTGGATATTACTACCTTCCTCTATTATAAATAGAGGTTCATGGACTCTGATTATAAAAAGTCAATGAAGTATTTTTCTTTTCCATAAATTCAACAGATAATACCACAGAATATACTTCTAGAGATCTTGACTATTTTGTTAAGAGAATGGCATTATCCATCAAATATCTAGTGCTTACCCCCCCAACAGAATGGTGTAGCAAAACGAAAAAACGGTCACCTTCTTGAGCTAGCTCGTAGCTTATTATATACCATGAAAGTACCATACTTTTATTGGCCTATGTCATCCATATTATAAATAGGCTGCCCTCTTCCGATATCGGTCATAAATCCCCATATTCCTTATTGTTTCCACATGGTGATCCTTTTTCTCTTCCCTTGAAAGTCATTGGTTGTACAAGCTTTGATCATATTACCTCCCCTCAACATAGTAAAATTGATCCAAAATCTATCAAGTGTATCTTTTTAGAATTCTCTCGCACACAGAAGGGTTATATTTGCTACAATCCCACTCTCCAAAGGTTACTTGTGTCTAGGGATGTAACTTTTTTTGAAGAATCTTCATACTACTTTGACAATGTTCCTCTAGGTCTCTCTTCTGTACTAACATCTCCTTGACCAGTTGTGCCCTATGCTACGAAAATTGTTCAACCCCTGAAGCACAGGCTGACACCACAACTGTGGAGTTTGCAGATCCCATCGAGGTAAGTCCATCTTCTCCTGTTCCTTTCGGACCACAATATGATACTTGACCCATTGCTTTAAGAAAAGAACCCAGAACTTGCACTAGGACCTCTACTTCTCACCCCATATCCAATTTTGTGTCTCACCATCATATATCCTCTTCATGATGTATATTTCTTCCATCTCTATCCCACAGTCCTATCAAGAGGCTCTGAAACATCCAAGGTGGAAGGTGGCAATGGACGAAGAAATGCAAGCACTCTATGAGAATCAGACATGGTGTTAGGGTCCTGGGCGTTAAGTACCTATGTCTTCCACTCCTAATAGGCCAGTCTTTTGGGTAGTATTGGCTAGGTGCTTAACATTTGTTATCAGAGCTAGTGCTCGGTTGTGAGTTTGAATCTCAGTGTGTGCTAATGAAGGGGACGGGGCGACCAAGTGGAAGGGGCCTACCTAGAGAACTGCGGTGGGGCACTAGAAATGGGGCAGCCGCTTGAGTGAGCCGCCGTGGATGTTGGCTCGCGAAGGGGGCTGTAATGTTAGAGTCCTGGGCATTAAGTACCAATGTCTTCCGCTCCTAATAGGCCGGTCTTTTGGGTAGTATTGGCTAGGTGCTTAACACGTGGGCTCTAGTTCCTCTTCCATCAAGAAAAAAAACCTATCGGCTATATGTGGGTCTAAATGGTTAAACACAATCTGGATGGGTCAGTTGCTAGCTTGAAGGCTTGCTTCGTTGCCAAAGGCTATACGCAATATTATGGGATCGATTATGAGGAAATATTCTCTCTAGCGGCCAAAATGAACTCGATGCGTATTTTATTATCTCTTGCTGCTAATTCTTCCTGGCCGGTCTATCAGCTTGATGTGAGAAATGTTTTCCTCAATGGGGATAAAAAGGAAGAAATTTATAAGTGACAACCACCTGGATTTGTGGTTGAGGCCGAGTCTGTATGTCGATTGTAGAAATGTCTTTACGGTCTGAAATAGTCTCCACATGTATGGTTTCATAATTTTTTCCCAAGCACTGATACGGGCCAAATTTCACATATGTTTTGTAGATCACTCCATGTTTCTTAAAGACACACCTAAATGAAAAGTGATTTTGGCTGTATATGTTGATGATATTGTCTTAACCGGCAGTGATCTCGAGGGCATTCAAGAAACCAAGGAAAAGATATGTGAAGAATTCAAGACAAAAGATCTTGGACTACTTAAATACTTTATAGGTATTGAAGTAATATATTCCAGACATGGGATTATACTATGTCAAAGGAAGTATGTCCTTGATCTACTGGAGGAGACAAAAATGATGTGGTGTAAACCAGTAGAAACCCCTATGGATTCAAATACAAAATTATTTGCAGAAACTGGAGAAGATGTGGATATAAAAAAATATCAAAAACTTGTGTGGGAAAACTCATTTATCTCTCTATGTAACAAGGCCAAATATATCATATGCAGTAAGTGTGGTGAGTCAATATATACAAAACCACAACTTACTCATGGGCAAACACTAGAAAGAATATTGCAATATTTGAAAGGAGCTTTAGGAAGAGGGCTTCTCTATGAGAACCATGGTCACTTCAACATAGAATGGCTCTTAGATGCAGACTAGGCCATATCCCAATTTGACAAAAAAATTACTTCGGGATATGGTATAATAGTTGGAGAGAACTTGGTTATATGGACAAGAAAGAAACAGAATGTAGTTGCAAGGTCCATTGTAGAAGCAGAATATAGGACCATGACACACATAGTGAGCTTCAATGGATCAAACCCTTTCTCACTAAACTAGGATTCTATAAAGAAGCTCTTATGGATCTACATTACGATAATTAGGTGACGATACATATGACCTCAAATCCGGTCTTCCATAAGAGAACAAAGCACATTGAAGTAGACTGCCATTTTATACGAGAGAAATTTCAAATTGGCATATTATCTCTCAAACATATCTCCTCACAAGGACAAGTTGCAGATATTCTCACCAAACCAGTCACTCATAAGATCTTGTCCACCACCTGCAGCAAGTTGGGTATTTATGATATTTTCTCCCCTGAAACTTGAGGGGGACAGTTACAAGGTGGGAGCATATCCACCATGACCACACGAGCTGACATGATGAATCATCACATGAGGTGGCATGATGAGTCATCACTCGAGTTGTAATCCTCATCACATGAGTTGGAAGACTGGGCAATCTTCCTTGATTAATGTAATTGATTTATCTTCCATTGATTGATGTAATTTAGTTAATCATGATTGATATAATTAGGGATATTAGGGATCTTAGTTGATTGAGGAGTTTCCCTAAATAAGTAATGAAAATAGTATAAATAGGGGTCTTCGTTGAAGGATTGAATTAAGCTCTCCTCTTCTCATCTCGTGGAAGAATCTCTCTCTAGCCTAAAGTCTTTTTTCTCTCTTTTCTCTTTCTCTCCTCTCTACTCAAGCTCTCTCTCTCTCTCTCTCTCTCTCTTTTCTCTTTTTATCTTCTCTCTCCCTTCTCTTCTCCCTCTCACAACTTGCTTGAGGTTTCAAACATGGGGTCGTAAATTCAACAATCATCAACTGCGATGTTGTCATTATTTCTATTTGATATGTGGCTCGTTGGTTTAGACTTGACTCTTCTCTTAACTTAGCGACTGATTTTTTAATTTATTTTTCCGATTATTGTATCCCAACTCGCTGTTCCGAAAGAAGATGCTATTTCAGAATTAAAACCATGCCTAAGTGCGAAGGCTGATTGATTTTAATCCAGCACTCGTTCTGCTCGAGTCTTGGATTGGACTCTCCTGAGTTGACTTGGACCTGAGTGTTTTGGTTTTTCACAAGTTAACTCGAGCTCTCTTTCGGATTAATTGTTTGTTGTTCTACTGAGTTAACCGGGGTCAACTTGGCACCAAGTCAACTCGAGTCCGGGTCAAACTGACTAGACACACTTGTTTTCTGCCTTGGTTATATGTGTCCGGGTTCCGAGTTCTATGCCTATTTCTTTTGAGACTCGGCTGATTGATCTACTATTTGACCCGGCTTGACTCGGTTCCTTGTCTCTGGCTGGATTGTTATTTTAAAGTATTGGTAGCTTATTCCTTGGTCAACATATTATTTGGTGCACAACCTTTTGATGGGCTCTGGGGATTATTTTATGGGTCATTTTTAAGGATTATTTGGTTCGTGTTATATGGGCTCAGACCCATTTCAACTGCTGCTATTTTGTCTCTTTGGTTGAAACATTATTATTGAAGAAAGACTTCTTAGTTGCTGATTGTTATCAACATTTGTTACTCTGATGAACAAGAAACAACATGGTGGCCCAAAAATATTTTCTTCTAAGCGATTACCTGTTACCCACCCCCCCATTACTTGACATTTATTATCTGTTGATTTTCAGGACTCCATGATTTAGGTCATGGAGAAAAATGAGAGAGACACCATTGGGAGAAAACAAGAGGTTATGGACTTGATTCAAACCCTCCCACATAAGGTATATTTATAGATATCAAAACTACCAATATTACAAGTATACCCTTCACCCTAATAAGAATGAAGAAGAGACAGAAAACGTAAACTAATTACATCAGTGCCACCCTAATTACATCATATATTCCAACTCCCCCCCCCCTCCCCTTAAGCTGGGAGGTAATGGCAGTGATCCCAGCATGAACCAAATAACATAAATGTAATAATAATTTCTGCCATCATGGTGTCCTAAGGATAAGTATGAAACTGGACACAAACTCTCAAAGGGTAAAAATGGATGATAAAATATAAGTCGAAACCAAACTCAAGGATTTCGTATGAATATAGTAAAAATAATCACTACAGTAGGTAATGTCTATCATTCACAAGTCGGTGATAAAAGACCCATGGGTACCAATTAAAAGTCTCAATGGACTTTAAACACCCATATGAATAAAAGGGACAACCAAAGCAAGGCTTTAAAGAGTTGCCAATAAGGGTAAGTGAGAGCCAAATAAAGGATAGTACGAGAAAGACTGCCAAAGGGTAATGGGTAAAGAGAAATATATAATTAAGGCCACCATGTGATTTATTTTTCTAAAAAATTCAAAATTTGCATCAAATGAACCAATGCCAACAACAGTCAGCAAATAATGAACCCAAGGCAAGCAACTGAGGAGTTCTTCTTCATAAATAATGTCTCAATCAAAGAGACACAATAGCAGCAGTGGAAATGAGCCAATGCCCAAATAACATGCACCATATGTGCAGTTGTATAGTAGCGAACAACCGGTAAATAATAGAGGTCCTGAAGAATAATAAGGACACATGAAATAGTCCACAGTGAGTCCATCAGTAAATAAGGAAGTTGCACAAAATCCAGGTAATAATCCACTATAATAATCAGCCGAAGAAAAAGAACCGTGTCTAACCGAGTAAAATATAAACCATGTGACCCGGACCCGAACCAATATAGCCGAGTCACACGAAAAATAGGTATAAACCTCTTGACCCGGACTCGTATAACCGAGGCATGAAATAAGTGGCATTGACTGAGCTAACTCACTGAATTGACCCAGACCCTAGTTGACCCGGTCCGGGTTGACCCAAACCAAGTTGGTCTGAGTTGCTCTAAGTCGGTCCGGATTGGCTTAACTAGCGCTGGGTTAACTCGGCGGTTTCCGGGTTGGGCCTGGCGCTTACCCAGATTTAATATTTTCTAAGTTTAGAAAACAGATCGGGAGATCTCAGGCGTCAATCACGGTAGGAGATCTCGGAGAAGCAGCGGACGAAAGATCTATCAGCAGAGGAGTTTCCGAAAAAAAAAAAAGCACCCAAAGATCAGCAAAGTGTCAATAACTAGATAAACAGTAGTAGATCTTCTTCTCCGTGGCGCCGAACAGAGCAGCCGACTGAACTTCAAAACAACAGTGAAAGAGACTTTTCGATCAATGATAAACTCCCGATAAACACAGACGGGACTCGCTGAAGGGCAGCAATGTCGGGGAAGACGAGCTCTAATAGAAGGGAAGATTCTTCTCTGTTGCAACTCTTCTCTGTTCTTTGGTAGCACAAACAGTGGCCACTTGCGTTCTCTGGCAGCGTGGCAAAAAAATCGACAAGATGTCAATCTCTGTTTCCTATCCGACAATGCAGGGTGATGCAGAAAGAAGGCACCGTAAGTGATGGCAGGAGGTAGCCGGCGAGAACCATAATAGAAATCAGACAACGCAGAAGGAGCTTTAATTTACGACTTTCCACAATAATGTCCAGAATAACAATAGCGTATTTTCCTGATTTATAGCAACGTGAAATATTGCCAGCAGAGAGTTGTGCAGATTCAACCGATATACTGATGGATCAAGCCATTCTACCAACCAAGAGCAAATATGCTTTGAAAAAAATATGCCAGCAAAGAGACGAGCATGAGAAGATAATAAGCAGCAGCAAATTCCCATCTCATCAGCGGAAATCTTCCCTCAAATAACTTCCGAAATTAACAGGAACAAGAAACAAGAGAAGACGAAGAAACATAGATGAAACTAGCAAATTCCCATCTGCCAGATTATCAACTGTTATACCCTGGAGAAGCAAGTAAAACTAGCAGTGATATCCCAAAAAACCAGCAACGAAATAACAACGAAGGAAACTTTCTGATCGATGATAAACTCCCGTCAGCGGAAGAACAACGATAAACAAAGATGGGGGAGATAAATTCCGAAACATAAATAAGATCCCGATCTCAGTTGAGTTTCCTCCGTGCAGTGTTACCAAAAATATTTTATTGAATTGCTGGCAGATGTTACCAGAAATACGCAGTAGCAGAAACGTAATTCCAGTAACAATGAAAAACAAAACAGTAATACGAGCAACGAAGGAAAATTAAAAAATGGTTTTCTTTTTTCTAGAACACCATAGATGTGAGTCCTAAAAATCAGAGAGACACTATTGGGAGAAAATAGGAGGTTATGGACTTGATCCAAACCCTCCCCCATAAGGTATATTTATAGATATCAAAACTACTAATATTACAAGTATACCCTTCACCCTAATAAGAGTGAAGAAGAGACAGAAAACATAAACTAATTACATCAGTGCCACCCTAATTACATCATATATTCCAACATTATCCTACCATTTGAGAGTCAATGCCCTGTGGAGCCCACTATCTACAAAGGATAGGAGTGTGCAAAACATGCAACATGAATCATTTGACTGGAGTATGGAGTGATGTTTTACGGCTAGGAGTGATTTTACTCTCACTTATATTATAACCACTGGGCCTCTTGGAAGAAACCACTAGCTTGAAGGGGAGTGCTAGAAGTTATTGTGGACTGCCATTTTATACGAGAAGATCCTATACACCATTTCTAGCAAGTTGTGCATTCATGATGTTCTCTCACCCACAGCTTGAGGGGGAGTGTTGGAAGATGGGTCCAAACCCACATAACCAAGGAATGCCCACACATCCAAGAGATGTGGAAGATGGGCTCAAGGCCCATAGGCCCACATAGTGATGATAGGACGGTAAATACAAATTCATCTCATAGAAATGGCATTGATATAATTAGTTTAAGATCTAAGGGCATAATTATAATATTGTAGTTTTAATAATCTATAAATTGAGCTTCAGGGGGATGGTTAGGACACAAGTCTATAACCTTTTTTTCTTAATGTTTTCTCCCAATGGGCCTCTCTCTCTCTCTCTCTTCTCCCCTTTTCTCTCTTTTTATTTCTTCTTTATTTTGTTCATGATTATGGAAAAGGGGTCCTAAATTCAACATGGTATCAGAGCAACATATTTAGGATCCTTCAACAAAAGATTGCTCTAGAAAAGTGATGATCAACACCACTCAAAGAAGGCTCTTGTGAAGGAAGACTCACAGAGTTTTTCATATTGAAAATTATATATTGGCGGAAAGATATTTGAGTCTAATTTCCAAATAATAATGATTTGTTCCAATCATAGTTATCTACAAAGAGATATCAATATTTTAATGAGTAAAGGTCAGATTACAAAAAGGTTCGAGCAGCAACAGCAATCTTCAGATTCCGAGGTATTTTTTGCTATAAAAAACTAGACTTTATATGAAGAAAAATATATCAAAAGAAATATATGCAAGTATAATTTCTGACCTATTCAACCAATTCTCGGTATGATTTTTTTTATATGGAGATATTGATCTTGGAAGAGTCAATGGTCGCTCAGGAAAAACTGGAGAAACAAAACTTAGTTCGGCCAAATGACAGAGACCGAAACCTATCAGATTATTTATCTTCTGATAATTATATTTTATGAAGAGATGTTATACTTAGATGAAATTTATTTAAGTCTACTTTCAGAAGGAAAAAAATTCATGTCAATCTGATCTATATTGAAAGATATATTTGAATTAGAAGAATCAAAGGTCATGCTGGTATTCTATTGTATTGAAAAATCCAAATTTATGCCAATTATTTTGCGTCACCACAGAAATTTTTTCATGGGATAAGATTTTCCTGATATTGAAGATTGTTATTGAGCCTCTTATGAGTGATTTTCTGAAAAAAAAATATAATTAGCATTGATGCTATATTTACATATACCGAGTTGATTGAAGAAGTGCTACTTGGTGAAATTATTTGAAGTTTTTTTGAAAAAGAAGAGCCTATCATGGTTGATGAGAATATGAGAAAAAGAAGAGGTTATAGTGCTGGCCATTCCGATGATATTAAATGTACTCATTGTAAATTTCGGGGCCACACATAGACCAATGCCATTACAGGCCATGCACTTACTGTGGTAGATATGGCCACAATAAAGAAATATGCTACAAAGCGAATGACAAGGGCTAATCAAGCCCTCATAATTAATGCACAAGAAAACAATCCACCAGTTGCACAAAAAAGTATTACTGATGAAGAGTATGAATTATTTCAGAAGATAAAGACCATGCTAGGGTCTTCTCCTAGCCCCTCTGCCACTACTGCTACAGGTATGCTATATGCTTCCTCTTCATCCTAGATAATTGATTCAGGGGCCTCCGAGCATCTTATAGGTAACAAAACTTTATTACATTCCTTATCTCCGAGTCTTTCCCACAAGTTTGTTACCATAGCTGACGGTTCACAAGCAAAAGTCCAAGGAAAAGGTTCCACTTCTATTACCCCATCGCTTCCGCTCCATGATATTCTTTTTGTTCCTTCTTTTCTTTTAAACTTACTCTCTGTGAGTCAGCTTACAAAATATTTTAAACTTACTCTCGGTCACCTTCTCACCTACTTCATGTGTTATTCAAGATCTTATAACGAAGCAGGTGATTGGTACAAGTCATGAACAAGGGGGGCTCTACTACTTGGACGTGCCAAAGTTCAATATGGTGTCTACTATTGAGAATGAGACACGTTTATGGCACAATTAGTTAAGACATCCTTCCATACAATCTCTTCATTCTATGTTTCCATCTCTTCAAAAAAGGTCAGAAATCAGTTGTGAGGGGTGTCAGTTAAGTAAACATCAGAGGAGTACATACTCTCCTCGTCCAGATGTCAAAAGTACCATTCCTTTTTCTTTGATTCATACTGATGTCTGGGGGCCTCTAAGTGTCTCTAATATTTCACAAGTCAAATACTTTATCACTTTTATTGGTGATTTTACTCGCACAACTTGGTTGTATACTTTTAAAGAGCATTCTGAGATACCATTTATTTTTAAATCTTTCTATACAATGGTACTCACACAATTTGGTCCGAAGATAAAAATACTTCGGTCTGATAATGCCAAAGAGTATGTCTCAAAAGACCTTGACTCATTTTGTCAAGATAATGGCATTATCCATCAGACATCCTGTGCCTATACTCCACAACAAAAAGGTGCAGTCGAACGAAAGAATCGTCATATTCTTAAGGTGGCTCGAGGTCTCTTATATGCCATGAAAGTCCCATATTTTTGTTGGCCCCATGCTGTCCTTACAACATGCTTTCTTATCAATCCCTACCGTCTACTGTTCTTGGGATTAAATCCCCCTACTCTAAATTATTACTACATGATGATCCGTTTGCATTACCATTGAAAGTCTTTGGTTGTCAATGTTTTGTCCATAATACTTTGCCTAGACACAAAAAACTTGACCCTAAATCTCTAAAATGTATCTTGTTGGGATTCTCTCGTACACAGAAGGGTTATGTTTGTTATAGTCCCTCTTAGTAATGTTTATTTGTGTGCAAGGATGTAACATTCTTTGAAGACTCATCATATTATTCTATCAACGCTCCACCGGGTATGTCATCAGTACCAAATTCTCCTAGACCGGTTGTGCCTCGTGATATAGAGATTGATCAGCCCCAAGAGACAATGGCCGATACCACACCTATCAAGTTGTCGTATCCACCAGAGGTAAGTCCTTCATCACCAGTCATTTTTGGTCCTCAATTTGATACTCGCCCTATTGCTATCAGTATTGCTATCCGAAAAGAACCTCGTTCATGCACTCAACCTTCTACTTCTCATTCTATTTCCAATTTTGTGTTTCATCATCGCCTCTCACCTTTATGTTGTCAGTTTCTTTCTTCTATTTTCTCCATATCTGTTCCAAAGTCATATCAGGAGGCTCTAAAACATCCAGGGTGGAAGGCAGCAATGGATGACGAAATGAAGGCACTCAATGAGAATCATACATGGTGACTAGTTCCTCTACCTATGGACAAAAAACTCGTTAGTTGCAAGTGGGTTTATACAGTTAAACATAATCCGGATGGGACTATTGCACGATTGAAAGGTCGATTGGTTCCTCTACCTCAATGTTATAGCATTGATTATGATGAGACATTCTCTCTAGTGGCAAAAATGACCTCAGTACGTATAATATTATCCTTGGCAGCTAATTCATCATGGCCAATATATCAATTGGATGTCAAAAACTCCTTTCTCAATGACGACATAAAATAATAAATTTATATGCAACAACCACCTGGATATGCAGTTGAGGGGGAGTCTGTATGTCGCCTTAAAAAATCTCTATATGGGCTAAAGCAATCCCCATGGGCATGGTTTAAAAATTTTAGTCAAGCCATCATACGGGAAGGTTTTTACAGATGCTCTCCAGACCACTCAGTATTTATTGAGAACACAGCAAGAGGTAAGGTGATTCTAGTTGTTTATGTTGATGATATCATTTTAACTGGAAGTGACTCTGAGGGCATTCAAAAAATAAAAGAAAAAATATGTGTTGAATTCAAGACAAAGGATCTTGGATTACTGATATACTTTTTGGGTGTTGAGGTCTTACAATCCAGACATGGGATTATTCTATCCCAAAGAAAATATGCCCTCGATCTACTAGAAGAAACAGGTATGTTGGGATGCAAACCGGTAGACACACCTATGGATGCAAATACAAAGTTATTTGGAGGCACTGGAGAAGACGTGGACATTGGAAAATATCAAAGGTTAGTAGGGCGTCTTATTTACCTATGTGTAGCGAGGCCAGATATTTCATATGCGGTAAGTGTGGTAAGCCAGTACATGCACAAGCCACAACATCGTCATTGGCAAGCACTTGAGAGGATAAAACGTTATTTGAAAGGGGCTCCTGGAAGGGGGCTCCTCTATAAAAAACATGGACACTTCAACATTGAGGGATTTGCGGATGCAGACTAGGTTGGATCCCTAGATGATAGAAAATCTACTTCTGGGTTTTGCACGATGGTTGGAGGAAATCTGGTTACATGGAAAAACAAAAAACAGAATGTGGTAGCACGGTCCAGTGCAGAATACAGAGCCATGGCACACACTATAACTGAACTTTTATGGATAAGGTCCCTTCTCATTGAATTGGGATTTTATAAAGAAAATCCAATGGATCTATATTGTGACAAGCAAGCAGCAATACATATCACATCGAATCCAGTCTTCCATGAGAGGACAAAGCACATTGAAGTTGATTGTCACATTATACGAGAAAAATTCCAAGCTGGTCTCTTATCCCTAAAGCACATCTCCTCACAAAATCAAGTTGTAGACATCCTTACCAAACCAGTCACTCACAAGATCATGTCTACCATATGCAGCAAGCTGGGTGTTTATGACGTCTTCTCACCCCCAGCTTGAGGGGGAGTGTTACAATGTGGGGCCCACCATGGTGCTCGAGTAGGTGGGACCCACCATGAGGATGTAGGTCATCAAGAAGAATCCTAGAGGACTTGGGAAACCAAGAAGGGTCCTCTCCCAAAGCAAGCTCGAGTAAAGAAATCAAGAAGCACATGCTGAGTTGATTTAGAAGACTTGAAGATCAAGTGGGGCCCACAAGATCTCACGAGCTAGCACAATTATCAAGGTGTGCTGGAGAATCATGAGGGGCCCACTAGGATAAGGCCACGAGTTGGCTTATCCCTTATATTCATGTGGATAATAAAGAACTCCTAGTCTTCTAGGAGTCCTAGTTTGAATAGACTTACTTATATTGAGACTTACCTATTTTGAGACTTACTTATTTTTTAAGAAGTTAGAGTTAGAATGTACTTAGGATTGAATAAAAATTTGTATGAAGACTCTACCTCCTCCTCTCCTATAATTAGAGAGGTTTTAATTTGGTATTAATCAAGCAACTCATTCAATCCCGAGTTTGGTTCTCTCTCTCCCTCTCCTTGCTTGGCTCAACTCATCCTTTCCCCTTTAATTTTTTCTGCTCTACCCGAGAGCTCTTCTCCCCTTTTCTCTCTTTTTCTTTCTTCTTTATTTTGCTCGTGATTATGGAAAAGGGTTCCTAAATTTAACATTTTTAAATGGTGATATACGTGAGGAAATTTATATGATTCAACCACCTAGTTATATGGTTAAGGGGGAGTCGGTATGCTAGGTAAAAAGATCTTTATATGGGCTCAAACAAGCCCCTCGGGCTTTGTTTGATAAATTTAGTCAAGCACTTCTACAGTTTGCTTTTCATCTGTGCTCGATCAATCATTCAGTATAGTTTAAAGATACTGTCAAAGGGAAAATCTTATTGGTTGTATATGTTGATGATATTATCTTAACCGGTGATGATGCTCAAAGCATACAAGAAGTGAAGAATATTATATGTATGAAATTCAAGACTAAAGATCTGGGTATGCTTAAATATTTTTTGGGCATAGAAGTTCTTCAATCTAAGCATGGGATAATATTGTCTCAGTGGAAATATATCTTGGATCTCCTTGAAGAAACAGGAACGAAGGGTTGTCAACCAGTTGTCACACCTATAGATACAAATGTAAAGTTGTGTGCCACGATTGGAGAAGATATTGATATTGGAAAATATCAAAGACTCGTGGAAAAACTGATCTATCTCACAGTAACTAGGTTGGACATATAATAGGATGTAAGTATGGTGAGTCAATTCATCCACAAACCACAAATTACCCATTGGCAGGCTTTAGAGAGAATATTACGATACGTAAAAGGAGCTCTGGGAAGAGGATTGTTGTATAAAAAACATAGATGCAAATTGGGTTGGATCACCTGATGATAGGAAATCTACATCAGGATATTGTACTCTTGTTGGAGGGAACTTGGTTACATGGAAAAGTAAGAAGCAAAATGTCGTTGCAAGATCTAGCACCGAAGCAGAATACAAAGCTATGGCCCATACAGTTAGTGAACTCTTATGAATTAGGACCCTTCTTACCAAATTAGGATTTTATAAAAGAGGTTCCATGGGTCTGCATTATGATAACCAGGCAGTCATTCATATTACTTCAAATCCAGTATTCCATGAAAGAACTAAACATATTGAGGTGGATTGTCACTTTATACGGGAGAATTTTCAAGCAAAAATAATCTCCCTCAAACATGTTTCATCTCAAGAGCAAGTAGCTGATATTGTCACTAAACCCGTTACATCTAAAATCCTATCTTTTATATGTGGCAAGCAGGGTATTTATGATGTCTTTTCTCTTCCAGCTAGAGGGGGAGTGTTGGAAGATGGGCTCAAGCCCACAAGCTCAAGACAAGAAACCCACACATCAAACGAGCGGCATATGTGTAAAATATGGTACTTTCCATAAAGATGGTATAGAGGTGTAAATATGTGTTCCTTTTATGTCTTTTGTTTTATCAAGTTGTGGCCCTAAGGGCATTGTAAAACTATAAATAAAGGCATTGGCTAAGAGGTAGAGCATTGAAGCCCTCTCCTCTTCTTCCACAAATTCATCCAACCTTCCTCTTTCTCATTTGACGCAAACCCTTCTTCTCTTAATCCAAACTCTCTCCTTCTACGTTCTTCTTCTTCTCCTCTCCTTTCTCTCTTCTTCTTCTTCTTCTTCCTCGTTGATCTAAAGTTCTTATCATGGGATCCTAAATTCTACAGCATAGCCAGAGGGATTTTTGATTGATCGATCATCCACTGGTAATGATCGATCAACTTAACTTTTTTGGACCCACGATAACATATTAACCAATTAGTTCATTGATCAATAAGTTACTGTTTGATAGAAAATAGATGATAAAACAAAGTATTGATTTTTTGCAAAACAGGCAAATAACGACTAGTTTGAGTTTGGGAAGCTATAAATACCCCACCAAATTGTGTGTAGAGATGTAAATGAGCATTTAATGGCAAATCCTCAAGAATTTACTCTCTATCTTGAAAATTTTGCTTAAAAGTGCCTTATTGTCAAAGAGAGAGCCTCTCACCTTGTGAAATCTCTTTTCTCTTTCATTCGTCCTTGCATTCATATAGCCCAAGTTCCTTGATCATTTTACATTGTGCTAAAAAGGAGGCAACTTGAATCTCTTCTTTCGCATCTTCTTCTGCTGCTACTGCCACTATGATTTCATTTATTCTCTTTGCCATTTCCTCCTCTTCATCTTGGATCATTGACTCAGGAGCCTTCGAGCATCTGACAAGTTACACTCTATTACATTCCATGTCTCCCTATTTATCTTACAAGTTTGTTACCATAGCCAATGGATCCCAAACCAAATTCCTTGGGAAGGGATCCTCCTCTATGACACCTTTGCTTCTGCATACTAATGTCTTATTTGTTCCCCAGTTTCCTTTAAACTTATTGTCTATTAGCCAACTCACCAAATGCTTCAATTGCTCCATCACCTTCTTCTTGTATTTTTCAGGATCTAACAAAGAAGCAGGTGATTGGTGGAAGCCATGAACATAGGAGTCTTTATTACTTGGACTTACCTCCAGTGACTATAGTTTCCACTTCTCAGACAAAGGCAAGATTGTGGTCAAACCGGTTCTGACAACCATTAGCAGCATCACCTCAACAATTATTTCTCCTTTTTTTAAAATATTAACTAGTTTAAACTGAGAAGTAGGTCAATTGAACAAACACCAGAGGACCACATACTTTCCTCGAGCTAATATTAAAGGTGTTACTCCCTTCTATTTTATTCACTCTAATGTATGGGGGACTATTGTCTATAATATTTCACAAGTTATCACATTTGTGGATGATTTTACTTGAGTCTCATGGCATTTTTTGTTCAAAGACATATTTGATTTTTTTTTTCCATTTCTAAGTCCTTTCATACCATGCTAAAAACTTAGTTTGGTAAAACATCCAATTTTTTCGTTCTGATAATGCCAAAGAGTATCTTTTTGGTGAATTTCAATCTTTCTATCAGGATAAAGGCATTATCCATAAGACATCATGTGCCTACACCCCTCAACCAAATGGGGTAGCTAAAATAAAAAATAAACATCTCCTAGAGGTAGCCCATGACCTTTATATATTCTAGGAATGTGCCCTATTTTTACTGGCCTCATGCCATACTTACTGCATTCTTTCTTATTAAGTGGTTGCCTTCCTAAGTTCTTAAAATAAATCCCCTTATTCATTATTATTTCCTAATGAAGACCCTGCCTCTCTTCCCTTGAAAGTGTCTAGATGCACATGTTTGTTCATGTCACATCTCCTCAGAAGAGTAAGCTTGATCCCAAATCTCTCAAGTGTATCTTCTAGGGTTACTCTCATACCCAAAAAGGTTATGTCTACTATAATCCCTCTCTTTGGAAGGTACTTATCTCTAGGGATGTTACCTTATTTGAGGACACACCCTTTTATTCTTCCAAAGATGCTCCTCTAAGACTCTCGTTAGTTCACACAACTTCGAGACTGTTGTGCCACTTGACGCAAATCTTCTTCACCCCCCTGAAGCAATGCCGCACATGTGGAGTTTATGGATCCCTCTGAGGTAAGCCCATATTCACTTATCATCTTTGGCCCACAATTAAATACTAGGGCCATAGTTCTACAAAAAAAGCCTAGGACTTGCACTAGGCCTTTCACTTCTCATCCTATATCAAATTTTGTTTCTCACCATCGGTTGTCTTCTACGTGTTATCAATTTCTTGCATCTATCTCCTCTATATATTTTCCACATTCATATCAAGAGGCTCTGATAAATCCTAGGTGGAAGGCAGAAACGGAAGAAGAAACGAATGCTTTATCCGAGAATCAGACATGGATCATGGTTTCGTTTCATTCCGCAAAAAAACTAGTGAGCTGTAAATGGATTTTTACCATCAAGCACAATCCCGGTGATTTTGCAGCTAGTCTTGAGGCATGTCTTGTCGCTAAAGGATACACTCAGTGTTATGGAGTTGATTATGAAGAAGCCTTCTCCCCGATGGTCAAGTTAAATTCTTTACAAATCATATTATCACTTGCTACAAATTCTTCTTGGCTGGTATATCAACTAGATATGAAAAATGTTTTTTTTCTAAATGGTGATAAAAAGGAGGAGATCTATATGCATCAACCAGCTGGTTTTGTAGATGAGGGGGTGTTATTATGCAAACTAAAGAAATCACTATATGGCTTAAAAGTGTCTCCATCGGCTTGGTTCGAAAATTTTTGCCAAGATGTGTTGCAGTATGGGTTCCACATGTACTTTGTTGATCATTTTGTATTTGTCAAGCATACCTCAAAGAGAAGTGTATTAATGGCAGTTTATGTAGATGATATTGTCTTAACTGGTAGTGTTGTGAAAGGAATACAAGAAGTCAAAGTGAGCATATCCAAGGAATTCAAAACAAAAGACCTTGGACTTTTGAAATTTTTTTGGGTATTGAGGTCTTTCAGTCAAAACATGAGATCATCTTATCTCATAGGAAGTATGTTCTTAATGCGCTATAAGACAAACAAGTGATGGAAAGTTGACTAGCAGATACTCCTATGGATACTAACACCAAGTTGTGTGCAAGCTCGGATGAAGTTGTGGATGTAGGAAAATATAAGAGACTTGTTGGAAAAATCATCTATCTTACAGTAACTAGACCAAATTTAGTCAGTACATGCATAAACCACAAGTTATTCACTGTCAAGCTCTAGTGAGAATCCTCTGATACTTAAAAGGAGCTCCAGGCAAGGGACTTCTATATAAATGTCACGGGCACCTCAACATTGAAGGATTTGAAGATGCTGATTTGGCTGGATCACCTGATGACAGAAAGTCCACCTCTAGGTATTGCACCTTAGTTAGAGGGAACTTGGTTACATGGAGGAGTAAAATATAGAATGTGGTTGCTAGATCTAGTGTTGTAGCAGAATACATAGCTATAGCCCATGCAATCAGTGAGCTTCTATGGATCAAATCTCTCCTCACTGAATTAGGGTTCCACAAAAGACCCCTATGAAATTCTATTGTTACAATCATGCAGCCATTCATATTACTTCAAATCATATCTTCCATGAGAAAAAAAACATATTGAGGTAGATTGCCATTTCACATGAGAATTTTTCTTTTCGGGTTGGCATTATTTCTTTCAAACATGTCTAATCTGTGGAAAAGGAGCATATATACTCACAAAGCATGTCACATCCAAGATAGAGACCACTATGTGCAACAAGTTGGGTATCTGCAATGTTTTCTCACCCCCAACTTGAGGGGGAGTGTTGGAAGACTTCTCAAAAGGGGAATTAAGGTAAATACCTTCCCCACATATGCTGATGTTCAGGATTCCATAGGTAATGAGATTAAGAAAATGAGAGATGGAAGAAAGGAGAAGAAGAATAGAGGATAAAGTATGATACACGTCCAAGAGAGGAAAGAGAGATAAATATGGAGGTAAAAGAGGAGGAAATTAGGGTCTTGGACTTAGCCAAATCCTCCCCCATAAGATATATTTATTGGTATCACAACTACCAATATTAAAAGTATACCCTTCACCCTAATAAGAGTGAAGAAGAGAAAGAAAATGTAAACTAATTACATTAGTGTCACCCTAATTACATCATATATTCCAACACCCCCACCCCCCTCCCCTCAAGTTGGGAGGTATGGCAGTGATCCCAGTTTGAACCAAATAACATAAATGTAGTAATAATCTCATCCATCCCAATGTCCCAAGGATAAGTACGAAAATGAACACAAGCTCTCAAAAGGTAAAAATGGGAGATAAAATATAAGTCAAAACCAAAATTGAAGAATTTCGAACAAATATAGTGAAAATAATACTTGTCTTTCACAAGACGGTGATAAAGACCCACGGGTATATATAAAAGGTCTCAATGGACTTAAAACACCCATATGAATAAAAGGGACCAATCAAATCAATGCTTTAAAAGGGTTGGCCAATAAGGGTAAGTGAGAGTAAAAAAAAGGATGGTAGGAGAAAGACTGCCAAAGGGTAATGGGAAAAGAGGAAGATAAGATGTTGAGACCACCACGTGCTTTATTTTTCTAATAAATTCAAATTCTCATCAGACGAACCAATGCCGACAATAGTTAGCAAATAATGAACCCAAGGCAAGCAACTGAGGAGTTCTTCTTCAAAAATAATATCTCAATCAAAGACACACAATAGCAGTAGCATAAATGGGCCAATGCCCAAATAACATGCACCAGATGTGCAGTTGTATAGTAGCGGATAATCAGTAAATAATAGAAATCCTTAAGAGTAATAAGGACACATGAAATAGTCCGCAGTGAGTCCATCAATAAAGAAGGAAGTTTCACCAAATCCGGAAATAATCCAAGATAATAATCCAATAGGAGAAAAAGAATTGAGTCGAACTGAGTAAGATATCACACCAATATAGTCGAGTCACAAGAAAAATAGGTATAAACCTTGTGGCCCGGAACCGTATATCCGAGGCAGGAAAATAAGTGGCCCAAATCAGGTTGACCCAAGTTGAGTTGACCCACTAAGTTGACCCAGAACGAGTTGGCCAAAGTTAAATCAGTAGACTAGTGCTGCTTGCCAGCAGCAAGAAGGCAGCCCAGTTCAGTGGCTTGACCCGACAAGGTCTAGTCCGGGTTGGCCTAGCGTTCAATTAAAACCAGTTTCCTTAGTTAAGAAACATTAAATTTTGCAACAATATCATTTCTTCCCATCACGCCGAACAAAACCAGAGATAGAGACAAACAACGAAAATCTAGGGAAGTCAATCATGATCTGCTAATCAAGCTCCAACAGAATTTATAGAGCAGAGCAATACAACTTCCAGAATAAACTCATCCGAATAATAATCAATCCAGTAGAGGAAGATAAAAAAAAAATTGGAAGCGTGCGAGATTTGTATCTCGATATGGAAATGCTAGCGGCAAAAACAGCTCAAGTGACTGAGGCTGCAATAGTCTGCACCAAAAAATAATCTTCCAACAACCAGCAGCAAGTTTCGCAGATTAAATCCACAAAACCTGTAGAGAGGTCTACTAATAGCTATTGCCAACGAGACATGATCATGGAGATCACAAGTCTGCTCATAGAGATAACAAAAAATGATGGTAATAATAGAGGGCAGCAACAAAATAACAGTGTAAACAAGAGAGCAATTTCGGGTTAGAAACAGAAGGGTGGATACCGAGTAACAGAGCAAGTTAACGGAAGCTTGTCGGTCAGAACGGGTACGATCAAATAACTCGGCCAAAATACAGATCTTGGCAGAGAAATAATCCAATGAGCCAAAACAGAAAATAGACTCAGCAGAGTCGTCCCGTGGCATTGGTTTAATTCTTCCTCTGCTATTCAAGAACAATGGCTATCAAGTAGCAGTAGTCTTTAACAGAAAAACATTGTTTTGTAGTAACAGCCAGCTCTTCTACTGCTTATTTTACTACAGCAACAATCCACTTCCATTCTGAATTCAATATCAGGGGAATAAAACTTCTAGAATGAAGAGAAAATAAAAAACCTTACCAGCCAAAGAGAGTCACGATGGCTGAGTTCAATGATATTCTTCCCTCCATGGAGAGTTCCTTTGATTTTGTGGAACAAAAAATAAATTTATGAGCAGAGTAATGAAGCATGAAGCAAAAAAATTTATACTGATATGGGTTCTCCTATTAAAACAAATAAAAGAGCATCAGCCAATTGATCATCTACCATGAAGTATCTGAAATATTTTTGGAGAGAAGAACTCATTCACCGAGCAGCATCTAACAAAATATGGGTAGATAACCTAATTGGAATCATGAAAAATCAATCACCGCTCTGACACCATGTTGATTTTTAGGATTCCATAGGTAATGAGATTAAGCAAAGGAGAGATGGAAAATGGAGAAGAAGAATAGAGGATAGAGTATTATACACGTCCAAGAGAGGAAACAGAGAAGAATACATGAGGCAAAAGTGAAGGAGGAAATTAGGGTCTTGGACTTAGCCAAACCCTCCCCCATAAGATATGTTTATAGGTATAAAAACTACCAATATTATAAGTATACCCTTCACCCTAATAAAAGTGAAGAAGAGACACAAAACATAAACTAATTACATCAGTGCCACCCTAATTACATCATATATTCCAACAACATCAAAGAGATGGCAAAGGTTTTAAATTAGTATTATTCTCATAAGGATGCCACAAGGGTGTAATTAGAGAAAATGATGAATGTCTACTTATGCCTTTTCCATTTGAGAGCTTGTAGCCCTAAGGGCAATGAAGCCATTGTAGCCTTCCTTCATAAACTATAAATATAGGCACAAGGTAAGGGGTAGATCATTAAGTCTCCCCTCTTCTCTCTCAAATCCCTTCTTACTCTTTTCTCTCAAACCCTCTCTCTCTCTCTCTGCCCAACTCACATAGCCATCCCTCTCTTCTTCTCCTTATTCCTCTTCTTTTCTTCCTCTCATCTTTTTCTTTCTCCCCTTTCTCACTTTCTTGGTCGAGTACCTATCATGGGATTCTAAATTTAACAAGAAACATCTCTCCAAGGGTGTAAACTTTAACTTGTCTTTAATTGTATTTGTGAAAGGTTCATTTAGAGCCTATTTAATCTTGATAGAAAGATGTAGCTATAGCTAGAATCTAACAGCAATCTCTTAGGGAGATTGACTTTGTAAAAATCGTGTATTGAGCTACACTTGGTCAAAGAGAGTCGTAATCACTTTTGCAATTTCAGCTATTAGAGCTTTGAGAATAGTGGAATTTTCCCAAGTAAGGGTTCTGAGGTGGTGACTACCACTAGTGGAACATCAAAAACATAAAATATATTTGTCCCTGTGGTGTGTGCATGTTATATTTGATCTTGAATTGCTTTTATGCATGATTTTTTAGTTATATGCTTAACTCGATTTTAACTTCATAATCGCAATTCATCCCCCTCTTGAGAAGTCACGTGGGCCAACAATTGGTATCAGAGTAGGCCAAATAGTGAATCGAATTCAAAATCCCCTTGTTTTCGAAAAAAAAAAAAAAAGATAAATGACATCTCAAGACAAATTGCTCCTCCCCGAAAGACAATTTGTCAATCCTCCACCTTTGTTCAATAAAACAAACTATGGATATTAAAAGGTAAGAATGGACTTCTTCCTTCAATCCATGGATTGGGACATATGGCATGTAACCAAGAATAGCCCCTTTGAGCAACAAAAGCTTGAAAATGGTCTTCTAGTTGCAAAAGAATTTCATGAGTTGACTAGGGAAGACAAGGAGCAACTCAAAACAATCTCCAAGGCCATAAACCTCTTGTTATGTGCAATAGGACAAAATGAGTTCAATAGGGGAAATTTTAGAAAAACCAAAGGTCACACATGAAGGAACTACTAGAGTTAAATACTCTAGAATTATTCTATTGATAGCCCAACTAATTGAACTCAAAATGAAATCGGGCGAGTCAATTGCTGAAGTAAATTGAAGGTTCACTCATATAATCAATGAGTTGAATATCTTAGGAGAATAGATTTCCTTCTATAGGAAAAATGATAAGTTTCTCAAGGTACTTCTAAGGTCATGGGACATGAGGAAGACAACCATTTGTGACAATGTTAACTTTAGAACAATAAGTGGAACCAAAAGGTGTAGAGGCAACCTAAGAAGAAGAACATTGCTCTTAAGGCCAAGATGAGTGTTGTAAGAAACTCTAGTGAGGAAATCTCAGATGAAGTGTGTTTCGTCTCTAGACATCTTTAAAGGATTATTAAGAAAAAGAAAAACTCCAGAAAAGGCCAATTCAGAACTCAAAATGACAAATTTCATAAGAAAACGGATGTTTGTTTTGAGTGAGGAAAACTAGGACGTAGAAGAAAAAAATATCCTAAGTTAGAAAAAAGAACTCCATCCACAAGCAAAGATCCATAGAAGAAAAAGAAGAAAGTCTTGATCTCAACTTGGGATGCAATGGAAGAAAAGTCAAGCCAATTGGAAGATGAAGAAAATGGCATTGGTGCCAAATACTTGAAAATATCCTTGTCTCTTGGTATTCCAAGAAACAATATTTGGTTGCACTATCCACTACCGAAACTGAATACGTAGCATATGGAAGTTGTTGTTCTCAACTTCTTTAGATGAAGCAGCAACTAGATGACTATGACTTAGAGCAAAAAGAAATTTTAGTCAATTGTGACATGAGCACCATAAGTCTAAGTAAGAATGTGGCTCACTACTCTCGATCAAAATATATAGAAATTAGACATCACTTTATCAGAGAACTGGTTCAAACCAATGTTATTAAGATTGAATTTGTCCTCACCGAAAATCAATTAGCAGATGTCTTTAAAAATACATTAGGGTTTGATTGTTTCTCTAAGCTTTGAGGAGTACTAGGCATGCAAAATCCACCATAATTGACTTAGGCTGAAAATTTTGAGCTTAAAGAACAAATCCCATCACTGTAATGCCAAAAGAGTGAAGCGGAAATCAAATGATTACATTTATGTCACTCTACAGAGGTCATTAACCGATCAATGCCTATTGGTTGATCAACCACAATATTTCAAGTAGTGGAACATAGAGTTGTCCTTGTTTTGTGGACAAATGGCTCGTGCACTATGAGAGCCTACACATCCTTCCAAGTCCTACTTCATCCATTTGGCGATAAGTCCCTTGTTGTGATAGCTAACGGAAGATACTATTCCCTATTGCCTTGTGTAGAATTTAGGACTCCATCACATTGATCTCAAGCAAAGGAGGGAGAGAAGAAGAAGAGGAAGAAGAAGAAGAAGGAAAGAAGGGAGAAAGGAGAGAGGCTTTAGAGCTCAGCTACCAAGAGAAGAGCAAGGAGAGCTTGGACAAATTTGAGAAGTGAAGAGCGGGCATAATGCTCTACCTCTAAGCCAAGGACCTCTATTTGTAGTTTTTAGAGTGTATGTTACAATGACTACAATGCCCTTAGAGCTACAATGTTTACAAGAGAAGAGACATAAATAGACATGTAATTACATCTTCATGCAATCTTTATGAGAAGTCTTCTTATGTACCAAGATGCCAACTCTTGGACGTGTGGGCTTGAGCCCATAGTCTAACATTCCCTCTCAAGCTGGAGGAGAGAAAACATCATAAATACACAGCTTGCCACATATTAAAGATAGAATCTTAAACGTAACCAGTTTTGTAAGAATATCTACTACTTACACTTGTTATGAAACATGTTTGAGGGAGATTATACCTGCTTGAAATTTCTCCCGTATAAAATGGCATTTCACCTCAATGTGTTTTGTTCTTTCATGGAAGACCGGATGTGAAGTGATATGAATAGTTTCTAGGTTATCACTAAATAGACCCATATAACTTCGTTTATAGAATCCCAATTTGGTAAGAAGGGACCCGGTCTATAGGAGTTCACTGACGATGTGAGTCATAGCCCAGTATTCTTCTGCACTAGATCTCGCAACCAAATTCTGCATCTTACTTCTCCATGTAACCAAATTCCCTCCAACAAGAGTGCAATATCCAGAGGTGGACTTCCTGTCATCAGGTGATCTAGCCCAATTTGCATCTAAGAAACCTTCTATGTTGAAGTTGCCATTTTCTTATAAAGTAATCCTCTTCCTAGAGCTCCTTTTAAATATCGTAATATCCTCTCCAAGGCTTACCAATGGGTAAGTTGTGGTTTATGCATGTACCGATTCACCACACTTACAACATATAATATGTCTGGTCTAGTTACTGTGAGCTAGATAAGTTTGCCCACAATTCTTTGATATTTACTAATATCAATATCTTCTCTATAACTTTCACATAATTTAATATTGGCTTCCATAGGTGTGTTAATTTGGCAACACCCCATCATTACTGTTTCTTTAAGAAGGTCCAAGACATACGTCCTTAAACTCCTTTAATTAGGACCAGTCAACTTAGATAGACATGGGCTAACCATAAGCTCTATTACCCTCATTTCGTGTATCATACAAGGTCCACTCTCATGCATATTTCCTACCAACCCTGCGTGGGATATTATAAATGCTATGGAGAAACTTAAATGAGCATCATTGAAGTCATCAAGTTTGAAAATAAGGCTCAAGACACCTCTAAAAACTTGAATTTTGATGATAACAAAATCAACAATTTTACAGTAATCCTTGAATGAGAATTTAATGGAAAAGAAAGAGCCTTCAATTTTTTTTGAAAAAGGATTCAAATCTATATATGGGTTTGAACCCATCAACCTGAAAGATGGAAGAAAAAAAAAATGGAACTCCATTTACACTAAATTTTAGAATTAAATCTGGCGTTGAACACTTTGTAAGATTTGAAACCATCACAGAGTAGAACCTGAATCCAAGGACTAAAGGAACTATGAAAAGATGAAAGGAACCATAAAAGAATAATAAGTAGAGCCCTAGTTACACTAACTTTTGGAATCAAAAGTGGATTTGACCCCTATACTAAAGAAGCACACTATAAGAACCCATGGGTGGGTTTGGCCCCATTTGGGTGAAAATTAGTACAAATGATGCAAACCCAGTTAACAAAAAATTTTGGCACAAAAAAAGGATTCAATCCCATTAAGAAGTAGAAGTTAGAGAGTCAAACTCAGGGGAGGACTTAACCAAAAGAAACATACCATTGGAAGAAAATGGAGTTGAACCGGTGCATAGGATTCAAACCCCATGTGGTAGTAATTCAAAATTTTAGAATGCTAGACCCATAATTTTATGAAAGGACTCATAGTTAATTCCTGGTCTTTTTTTGCCAAATTGCATATGCTAAAGGATACAAACTAGTATCACACATGGATTCCAAACCTGGGACGTTGATTTATCAGCCAATGCGGTTGAAGTACCACAATCTTGAAATGTTTGTGTCAATTCTCTTGTTGACCTAGCTATAGGTAATGGACTATTGGCCAACAAACCCTTCATTTGGATTTACTTCAACTCTTCGATAGTTGGATGTGGAGATTGGACACATTTGGGTAGGTCACACTGAAATTATTGGTTTGTGCCCTTTACTTGCCCCAAAAGCGAAATTCATAGATAATTTAGGAAAATTTTGGAGTATTCATAAAAAAATGACTAGATACACGACAAACACTATAAGTACAATCACATAAAGAAGTTCACTTGTGCATGGTGATAGGAACCACACCCCAAAATATGATGAGAAGTTGTCTCACTAGGACACGTGTACTTTTATTGATTGTAAATACAAATGTTATATATGTAAAGACTTGGCTAGTAATTGTTTGAAGAAAGAATTAGTAAAAATTTTTAAAAGAGATGAGGAGACGAGCCAAAAAAATTGAGGAGCCACCTATGCACTCCATGCTCATTCTCAACATTGGTAGTGTTAACAAAATTGAAAGAAAAGAAACAAATAGGCCAAGCAGGATCCAATGTACTTTGAAGTGGTGGTGAATGATAGGGGGACAAAAACGATGGTGGACATTGAATTAGCCAAATGGAATCTAAAACCATGAACCCTCCAACGGTATATAACACTAGCCTAACACTTGAGATTTACGGCCAACAATACAAACACCTAGACCCAATTAAGGGATTTTTAACAACTCCCAATCAGCTTATACTAGTCTTGATTGGTTTACAAATGCAAGACATATTTTTTTAGCTAGTTAATGCACGACAAATCCTCTTTTAATAAGCGGATATTACCATATAAAATAAGAACAAGATTATACCCAATTCTAAGGTGCATCTACCAGCAATATAGTAGCTCCAATGTATATGATATTAAAATAAATATATTCAAGAACTCCACTCAAGCTGGCTATATGGCAAGTTTTTCTAAATCATACATTTATTGTAAAAATTCATTACTAAACTTCCACCAATCAAAAACCAAGTATTTTAAACTTGTAATTAATTAAATGAACAAAAATGATCAGCTTTGAGTGAGAACTTTGTTGAAAGCTCTTCTTCTTGAGCTCCTAATGACACTAGGACGAGTAATGGACAAGCGCACTTGGGAGTTTTGAAATTTGTGTAGGCAAGGATATCTCGAGGTTTAGGATAATTTATATATATATATATACACCCGGTGCTTCATAGCAAGAGACACATTGTAATCCTAGAAATCTCATAAATCTTTAAAAAAGTTTACACAAAATGAAGTAAATCCAGAAGCATAAAAAGGTTTAAAGAGTCTTTTAACCTCCCGTGGAACTGCAAAAACTATCCAAAAATTATTGTTATGGGGTTGGCATTGGTAAGGGGTCTTAACCAGCCTCTCCGTATGATTAGAGGGGCCAGCCCCATGGCTAGGACATGTACTACCAAATCTGAAGTCCATTGGCAACAAACAAAGTTCATAGAAAGGAAAAAAAAATTATTTGGAAACCTTACTCTTGCCAGTGAATCAATTACTTGTCTTCCTTTTTCAGCTGGCCGTAATGGGGTAAATTGTCTCTCCGCATTCATTCTTTCAGTGTCATGCCAGAGTTTTCTTCTAGTTTTGGATCGTTGGCATGCTTCTTAAGATTCCCGAATTAAGTTCAAGTTCATGACAAGAAATTATATAAACTGAAAGCTTCTCGCAATCTGAACACTAAGAAACAAAGAAGAAGAGAAAAAAGAGTAGGGAAGGCCAAGATGGGTAAAGCTGGTGCCGGAATGCTTGCCGCCTTGTTGATTGTCATGCTTGTGATTGCAGCAGCAAGTAATCACAACTCCCTCTTTAATCTTTCATTTTCATTAGCAACTGATACCTGATTTCTGGGTTTCGAGTTTCCTCATCGAAGTTGGTTTCTTGTTTTCCTGAATCTTATTTATTTCTATTAATTTGTTGCAGGAAACGACACCGTCAATGATGATGGTTCAAAATGCTGCGCAGATCATCATATGCCAAATTGCCAGGACTCGCAGTGCATAAACTATTGTTCTCCATGCCGTGATTATAACAGCAGCACATGCAAAACCATGGGAGGACTCCATTACTGTCACTGCAAATGCTGAATTTTTACACCAATAACTTGAAGAGCCGTAGCAGTTTATTTTAAGGAAGAAATAAACACATGTTCTTCCATCGATGATCGATGATCAATGTGCTGGGCTATAAAAGAAAACTGTTTACTTTCTATTATATTTCAGAGAAATAAAAGATATCCAGTTTTACCGTTTTGGTTCAAAAGATCATTCTGCGGGCTCAGATGTTCAATTGGAGTCGGTCTTTCACCGCTACACTACTGTTTGATACTACTTCATAATGCCAATCTTCGCCTTTGAAATGAGTTCCATTAACGGAGCCATTACGCTAAGGGAGAATATGAGATGAATGATGTAAGAAGGGCAAAGCACTAGAGACCTTAAAATGACACCTAACATACACTCTATGTAAATAGAAGCACACATCTTTAGGGCTACTTCACAGAGTTAATATGCATGAATTCAAGTATCAAATAAAAAATAATAATAACAAGCTTACTGATAAAAAAAAAAAAAGTGAAGAGGCAAATATAACGCGGTTAGGGTACGATAATCCTGCTCTTTATTTAGTAGTAGTTTTTTTTTTTTTTGGTGTGTGTGTTGCAGTCATTATTAACTCATATGTTACAGAGATTACATCTATATTCACACCATGATGGAGTGAAAGAATATCATGAACTCCCAGCTTGTTGCAAATGGTGTATAAAATCTTTTTGTATAAAATGGCAGTCTTCCACATCTTCCAATACTCCCCCTCACGCTGGTGTTCTCTTCCATGAGGGTCAGCTGGCCAATTCAGGGGGAGTATAACATAGATGTAATAATAAACTCATCCATCATGGTGTTCCAATCTGGACACCAACTCTCACTGGTAGATATTTTTTATGGGGTATCAAGTTCCTCCATCACGGTGTCCCAACCGTTGATATTTTTAAGTTCCTCCATCATAGAATCCCAACCGTTGATATTTTTTATATTTTTGATGGAGTATTAAGTTCCTCCATTTTGGAATCCAAACCATTGATATTTTTTTATATTTTTGACAGGGTATTAAGTTCATCTGTCAAGGAATCCCAACCGTTGATATTTTTTATGGGGTATTAAGTTCCTCTGTCATGGAATTCCAACCGTTGATATTTTTTATATTTTTGACGGGGCATTAAATGATGGTATGAGACATGATATGTTGAAGACTCAATAGCTAACCGAGTCACCCAAAGGAGGCGCCAATGACTCACTGAGTTAATTACTTTTACTTTCATATTTTATATTATTTTTAAGTATATTTTTCATTAAGTATTTAAGGCTACATGCCGCATGGGCAGAATTGTAATTATGACTTTCTATGAACCACAAGAGGATAAAAATCCTCTCTTTCCATGAAGAACAAGAGGGTTCTCACCATCTCAGCTGAGACCAGCAAGGGGGGCCTTGAATCTTCCTTTTTCGAGTTCCATAAGAGGTTCCAAGACCTCTTACCGAAAGCAGCAGCACCTACCAGTGCTGAGTTCAATTTTCTCACTCTGGATTCACCACTCCCACGCCAAGTTACTTGATCCATGGCTAGGGACCATAACAGGCTACTGAGGCCACCTCTTCTTCAATAATAATGTCTCATCCACAGAGACATAATAGCTACAGCTGAATATAATACAACCATTTTCCAACACATATAACAAACTTTGTAAAATAATCCTATATAAAATATTTCTTCTTAGATGCACAAGCTTCATTTGTGCTCCCCCTTTTTTGAATATTTTGGTCACATAAAATTTATCCACAACATATGGAATAAAATACCTCTTTCTTGTATACTTCTCCCCCTCAAGTTGGGAGGTAATGGTATTGATCCCAGCTTGAACCAAATATCATAGATGTAGTTATAAGCCCAAATAATAGAGATGTATAAATAATAACTCCTGATATAGAAACTCAAAAAGTGACGCAAAACAATGGGTTTAAATTCGGATTTTTCAATGCAACAGATACTAGCATGACCTTTGATTCTTCTAATTAGAATATATCTTTCAATATAGATCAGATTGACACAAATTTTTTTCATTTTGAAACTAGACTTAAATACCTTTTATTAAAGTATAACTTCTCTTCATAAAATATAATTATCTGAAGAAAAATAATCTGATAGATTTTAGTCTCTATCATTTGGCCTAACTAAGTATGGTTTCTCCTTTTTTCTAGCATGACCGTTGACTCTTCCAAGATCATTATCTCCTTATAAAAACTCAGATCGAGAATTGGTTGAATAGGTAAGAAATAAACTTATAGATATTTCTTTTGATATATAATTATCCATATAAAGTCTCATTCTCGATAGCATAAAATACCTCAAAAATTAAAGTTTTCTGCTGCTGAATGAACCTTTTTTTCCATTTGATCTTCACTGTTTCAAATCTCAATTTCTCTTTGTAGATAACTTTGATTGATAATTGGTTGAATAGGTAAGAGAATAGACTTACAAATCTTTATTTTTATATATATTTCTCCATATAAAGTCTCGTTCTTGATAGCATAAAATATCTGGAAAGTTGAAGCTTTTGCTGCTACTCGAACCTCTTTTGCAATCTGACCTTTGCTCATTCAAATATCAATTTCTCTTTGTAGATAACTCCGATTGGAAAAAATCATTTTTTCTTGGAAAATATACTCAAATACATTTCCGTAAATATATATTTTGCAATATGAAACTCTCATTATAGAGGTTAAAAAGCCAAAGAAATCTATGGGTATAGGGATTGAAAAAAAATAACTACAAACCTAGACTTAGGGTTTAGGGTGTAGGATTTAGAGAAAAGGATCTCATTATCTTTGTGGGTTGACCAAGTCAAATCATAGAACCTACTCTGATACCATGTTGAATTTATGGAAAAGAGAAATACTTCATTGACTTATTATAATTAGAGTACATGAAGCTCTATTTATAATAGAGGAAGATAGTAGAGTCTAATTACAATAAAACTACCTTTGTCCCAATTACACCCAAACTCTAACACATAAAGATAAGTCCTAGCATAATTAAATAACTCAATATAAATAAAAGATAAACATAACTCAAACTAGAACTCTTCTAGGACGTGACTATAACATAAAGATGCATTTGTGAGTCCTTCTTGATCTTCCAACTTATGTCATAAGGATGTCAGCTCGTGGTAATCATGGTGGGTCCTACTTCTTATGGGCTTGGGCCCATCTTCCAACACTCTTAGATATGTGGGACTTCCTTGGTCATGTGGGCTGGACCCATATTCCAACACCAAAATCTCTCACTCATCTCTGTTACGATTTTTAATCTTTTGTTTGTTGCAGCTTTGAACTCTTTCCCCGCCAGTGAGACAACATAGTACACAACTATCCTTGACCAACACTACATTTTTTTTAGCTTCCATATTACAAAATTATTATCCCCTAATTGGGACATCTTAAATTTTGTTATCCTTTTCCCAACTATCAAATACAATCATGGAAAAATGAAAAGCTGTAAAACCCATTATACCCATTTTTAATAAAGAATATTCAATAGATAAATATGATAACAAAATAAAGGAAAGATAATGAGAAAATATAAAATAGAAGAAACTGTTAAGTTGTGGAGCCTAATCAATACCCTACACTGAGCCTAATATATTGTGGAACCCCCGCCGGGTCTATGATATATTTCATTAAGGGTAATCTGAGAATTTTACTCTTGTATTGCGGTTACCCTAATTTTCTCTTTATCATTGAGGGGCGTCGCTATTAGGGTTTTATCAACACTGAGAAGGAGTTAGAGTTGCTGCCCGGGAGAGATTAGAGAAGACACTTGTAAGTGTGTGCGATTTCTCTTGTAAACTATTTCATTTTTATAGTGGATTACTGCAGCAGCGAAAAATAGGACGTAGACCTGTATGAATCTTGTTGTATTTTTGTGCTTACTTTCCCTTTCTTTCGCGATTATTATTATTGCTCTCGTTAGTTTGGAATTAAGGCATCTAATTCCTAACAAGTTGTATCAAAGCTTTGGTTCGTGATTGAGAGCAATGGCTAGCAGAGAAGGATCGGCACTTGGAATCAACAAGTTCGATGGTTTGGATTTTTTATTTTGGAGGATACAGATCAAAGATTATTTGTACAGTAAAAAGTTGCATGGATCACTTCTGGATATGAAACCAGAAGGTATGAAAGATGATGAGTGGATTCTCCTTAATAGATAGGTGTTGGGAGTAGTCCAATTAACACTGTCGAAGAAAGTTGCTCACACCGTGGCATCGGAGAAAACCACAGTGAGAATTATGATAATTGTGCCTAACTTGTATGAGAAGCCTTCCATGAATAATAAGGTACATCCCATGAAAAAACTCTTCAATTTAAATATGATGGAAAATAAATCAATGGCATCGCATTTGAATAAGTTTAGCACAATTGTAAATCAATTGACCTCCGTTCAAATTAAATTTGATGATGATGTTCGTACTATAATTCTTTTGGCGTCTCTGCCAAATTGTTGGGAGGCTATGAGGGTTGCGGTCAGCAACTCTATAGGCAATGGGAAGTTGATCGTTAATGATGTTCAAGATATCATTCTTACAAAGGAAGTTTGTAGAAAGGACTCAGGAGAATCGTCGACATCTAATTCTGCCCTAAGTGTCGATACTAGGGGTAGGAACTTCGAGAGGAATTCCAACATGAGCAATGGTAGAGGGAAGTCAAGGAATGGAATAAGCAAGTCCAAATTCGAAAGGAATGTGGAGTGCTGGAATTGTGGCAAGTCTATTCACATAAAGAAGAATTGTAGAGCACAGAAGAAGGATGAAAAGAAAACCGATGTTGCAAATACGGTGATTAAAGAAGTACAAGATGCTTTACTCTTGTCAGTTGATAGCCCTATTGATTCTTGGGTGTTAGATTCAAGGGATTCTTTTCACACCACTGCGCACCGTGACATCATGGAGAATTATGTTGTTGGAGATCACAAGAAGGTGTATCTTGCTGAAGAAGAACCTTTGCATATTGTCGGTATTGGCGATGTCAGTTTGAGGATATCAAATGGGTTGGTGTGGAAATTCATAAGGTGAGACATGTGCCAAAAATTATGCGTAATCTGATCTCAGTAGAGCAACTTGATGATAAAGGTCATAATGTGACTTTTAATGGTCTTGCATGGAAAGTCACTAAGGGAGTCATGGTTGTTGCACGAGGAGTTAAATTTGGAACTGTTTACATCATTGTTGTAGTTGTTGATGCTATTACTAATTCGAACTTTTGGCATTATAGGCTCGGTCACATGAGTGAGAAGGGAATGAAAGTGCGTCAATCCAAAGGGAAGCTACCATGGTTGAAAACTATAAAAAATAGTTTGTGTGAAGGCTATATTTTCGGTAAGCCAAAAAGGGTTAGAGTTTCAAAGATTGGAAAGGAGCAAAAGACAACAAAATTGGAGATTGTTCAAAAATATGTGTGAGGGCCTTCAACTATTACTTCCCTTGGTGTTTCTAACTACTTTGTCACATTTATAGATGATGCAAGCAAAAAGGTATGGGTATATTTCCTAAAAAAAAATTGATGTCTTTGATATTTAAAAGATGGAGAGCAATGGTTGAAAATGAGACAAATTTGAAGGTGAATTGTTTGCAGTTAGATAATGGGAGAGAATACATAGATGATAATTTCAAGAAGTATTGTGTTGATAATGGAATCAAGACGTAGAAGACCATTCCTAGAAAACCTCAACAGAATGGTGTGGCTGAGAGGATAAACATAACTTTGAACGAGCATGCTAGGAGCATAAGATTACTTGCAGGATTGCCAAAGATGTTCTAGTTTGAGGCTATTAGTACCACTTCCTATTTGAACAACAGAGGTCCCTCAACACCATTGGATTGCAAAATACCAAAAGAGGTCTGGAGCGACAAAGAGATAAACCTTTCTTTCTTGAAAGTTTTTGGTTGTGTTTCTTATATTCATATTGATTCTACTGTTAGAAATAAAATTGATGCTAAATCTAATATATGTTTCTTTATTGGATATGGTGGAACCGAGTTTGGTTATCGCTTCTGGGATGACCAAAGTCATAAGGTTATCAAGAGCAAGGATGTGATCTTCAATGAATGTGTCATGTATAAAGACAGGTTCAGAACAGAGTCTGAGAGCACAAGTGATGAAGCCAAGAAGTTTGAAATGATTCAGTTAACAGATATTCTAGTTATTGAGCTGGATACTATCACTCAAAAAGACTAGGAAAACATACTCCCAGAAATAAATCAGGACATTCCTGTGACTAAACTCAGGAGATCTGCCAGAACTAGTAGACTACCACAGAGGTACTCCCCTGCATCGAATTATATTTTATTTCCTGATAAAGGTGAACTAGAGAGTTATGAGGAAGTCATGCAAGTTGATGAATCAACCAAGTGGGAGTTGGCCATGAATGACAAGATGGATTCACTGTTATCTAATCAGACATGGCAGTTGGCCGAGTTACCAAAAGGGAAGAAGGCCTTTCAAAATAAGTGGGTGTACCGAACAAAAGACGAGCATGATGGCAGCAAGTAGTACAAGGCACAACTGGTGGTAAATGTTGAATTTAGGATCCCTTTTCCAATAATCCAAGCAAGGGAAGAGAGAAAGAAAAAAGGAGAAAAGGGGAAGAAGGCTCTCGGTTAGAGAGAAGAAGAGAAGATGAACAAGGTGTGCGCCAAGCAAAGAGAGAGAGAGATTTACTCAAGAGAAAATTATAGAACTTTAATAATTCCGAATTACAACACCTTTATTTATAGTAGAGGAAGTGATAGGGTCCTTATACAATTAACCTTTAAATCTCCTAATTACATTCCAACTCTAACTCTCTAAGATAAGTCTATCATGAAAGGATAACATAATCTAATAGAGTTCTAATATAAGTTGAACTATAACTCTTCTTCAAAAATGTGGAAATAAGGGAGGAGGCCAGCTCGTGGCCTTATCCTTGTGGGTCCCATGTGATCTTCCAGCTCGTGGTATCTTTGTGGGTCCCACTTGATCTTCAAGTCTTCTAACTCATTTCATCTTGGGCTTCTTATCTTCTTAATTCATGCTAGCTTGGGTGAGGACTCTTCTTGGCATCCCATGTCCTCATGGTGGGTCCCACCAGCTCGCGCACCATGGTGGTTCCCACATTGTAATAGTAAAAGGCTTTCAAAAAAAAGGCCTTGACTATACTAAGATTTTCTCTCCAGTAGTGAAATTGACTACTATTAAAACAGTTTTTGGACTAGTGGCAAATGAAGAGTTGCACTTAGAGAAGTTGGATATAAAGACGACCTTTCTTCATGGTGATTTGGAGGAAGAAATTTACATGATGTAGCCACAGGGTTTCAAAGCACAAAGAAATGAGAAAATAGTGTGCAACAAACTCCAAAATAGTGATATAAGAAGTTTGACACCTTTATGAGTAGTAATGGTTTCTTGAGGTGCCAGATAGATCACTGTTGTTAATTGAAGAAGTTTGATGACTCCTATAACATTCTATTGCTATATGTTGATGACATGTTGATAGCAGGTGTTTGAAAACAGGAATAGAAAAGTTGAAAAGGGAGTTGTCCAAGAAGTTTGCAATAAATTATTTGGGTGTTGCAAAAAAATCCTGGGATGAGGATTATTAGGGACATTGATGTCTTGAAACTATCACAAGAAGAATATGTGAAGAAGGTGTTGAACATATTCAACATGAATGATGCAAAACTAGTAAGTACTCCTTTGGCTAGTCACTTTAGGCTAAGGAGCAGTCACCTTCTACAGAGCAGGAGCAAGCCAAAATGGATAATGTGCCTTATGTTTCTACTATTGGTAGTCTCATGTATGAAATGGTGTGTACTAGACCAGACATAGCTCATGCAGTGGGAGTTGTAAGCAAATATATGAGTAATCTAGGTAAGCAACATTGGGAAGCAGTGAAGTCGATTCTCAGGTATTTGAGAGACACTGCAGACTCAACCTTATGTTTTTGAAAGTTAGACTTGGGATTACAAGGTTATTTAGATGCTGATATAGCTGGAGACATTGATGGCAAGAAGATTACCACTGGATATGTATGCACTTTGGGTGGTACATCATTTAGTTGAGTCTCTAAGTTGCAGAAGATAATTGTTCTTTCCACTACTGAGGCAGAATATGTTGTTGTGATTGAAGCCAGCAAAGAGATGGTATGGTTGCAGTCTTTCTAGGAAGAACTACGTTTCAAGCATGGGAAGAATATGTTGTATTGTGACAATAAGAGTGCTATTCATTTACCAAAGAATCTCATTTATCATGCCGGAACAAAGCATATATACGTGCATTACCACTTCATCAGATCAGCTCTGGAGGATGGAATCTTAGCACTTGAGAAGATTCAAGGAAGTCAGAATCTGGCAAATATGTTGACAAAGACTATTACGATTGAGAAAATGAAGTTGTGTACAACTTCAGTTGGACTTCTCTCTGAGGATTGAGAAGTTGTTGCCACTGTAGAGGAGATATTGATGATGGATTAGTCTCCTAGTGGGAGATTGTTAAGTTGTGGAGCCTAATCAATGCCCTACACTGAGCCTAATATATTGTGGAGCCCCCGCCCGGTCTATGATATATTAATTGTTGTTTCATTAAGGGTAGTTTGGGAATTTTAGTCTTGCATCGCGGTTGCCATAATTTTCTCTTTATAATTGAGGGGCTCCGCTATTAGGGTTTTATCATCATCGAGGAGTTGGAGTTGCAGCCCGAAAGACATTAAAGAAAACACTTGTAAGTGTGTGAAATTTTTCTTTCAAACTATTTCATCTTTATAGTGGATTACTGCAGCGACGGAAGACAGAACGTAGTCTCACCTTAAGGTGAACCTGTATAAATCTTGTTGTATTTTTGTGCTTGTTTTCCTTTTCTTCTGGTATTATGATTATTGCTCTCATTAGTTTGGAATTAGAGCATATAAATCCTAATAGAAAGATAAATAGAATTATTTGATCCAACAAATATTACATTTAAGGAAATTCTCAAAAGAAATCATCTTTCTTAGAAGAAGACTATGTCTTCACCATACAAGGAAAATAAGATTCATGATATGAAACTTTCTTATGACCTTGTTTGCACCCATTGTTAGAAGTAGTTGATCCAATTGAAATTTTATTATTTTATATATAATAGTAGAATAGGGAATTCAGGTGCAAAATTGTACAAGGAGTAATTACTCAAATTTTAATGTATTTTTCATTACTTAATCAAATAAGGGGTATTAGGGTGTAATTAAGTAGAAGTTAGGATTTGGTTTCACATGTTTGGGAGCTACCCTGCCTTGCCTTGGGAGAAGTTATTTAAAGTATACTTAAGGAGCTAAAGCAAACATGTAAAGGAAGGTCAAAAACCCTAAAGAATTTTTTTTGATATTTTTTCCTCACCAAATTTGTTGCTCTCCCTCTCTCTTTTTTTTATTTCTTCCCTTTTGCATCAAAATACCAAATTCTTTTCTTCTTATTGCAAAGTTCAAAAACTGTGCTATTAGAACAGGTCAATTCGAGGGATAAAGGGAATATTAGATAAATATTTTTGCATTATGTTGAGGATTTTTTACCCTAGTGAGTTCTTTCACTATTTCTATTTTTATATTACAAAATATATCTTCATAATTTTTTGTATTTTATTATATAATTTATTTATTTTTTATACAAATTATATTTATATTAAATAGGGAAATATCAATTTTAAAAAACTTAAAAACATTCCTAGTGAAATTCAATTTTTCGTTTTGGGAAAACAATGTTGCCCTCTACCAACGAGTTTGGAAATTCGCTGGCAGAAGTTCTTCTAGAAAAATGCGCAAGCGACTTTTGTGAATAATTATTTTCTAGTTCTCCTAAATATTTGGTACTTCCACCAGTAAAAAAATCACTAGGAGAAGTCCATTTTCTTGTAGTGTGTTACCCTATGCTTACCACCATCAAACCAAATCAATCTCTCACATTAACACCCATATCAAATCCCATGCTAGCCAAGCCTAAATCCATGTCCGTTTACTGGTTAGTTCTGTTGAGCACGGTGGAGTCTGGTCCACACGTGCGAGCAGGACATGAAGGGCATTTGTGATTTCATTTTGCCCTTTGGCGTGGGCTACACTCAAGGGAGAATTAAATCTCCTTCTATCTGATTTGATTTTTTGTGTCCGTCTTCGGAACTTACAGAGAGAGAGCGAAAAATCAGAGTGTGTGAACAGCGAAGCTTGGGACTTCGACTCCGTTGCTGAAACAGAAACCCTCGCCATTGTTGTGCATCATCATCGCCGGAAGAGCGAGGTCGACGCTGTTGCTGCCCAGAAATACCAGCTCGGGTCCATTCTCGCCGTTGCCTGAAGAGAGGCTGTTGTGCCTCGCCGTTGCCTGAAGAGAAGTTGTTGTGCCTCGCCTTTTCCTGAAGAGAGGCTGTTGTGCCCCGTCGTTGCCGGAAGAGAGGCTGTTGTGCCTCATCGTTGCTGGAAGAGAGGTTGTTGTGCCTCGCCGTTGCCAGACAAGAGAAGGTTGAGAAAGGCGACTCTGTTTGAATAGAGAAGGGCGACGCGTTGTGTCTTGCTATGAGAAGACACAGAGAGAGACTCTCTTGGGACGATGTATTTGCGTCGTTATGATTTCTTTGTGGAAATCAGGTACTATTGTATTGTGATCAATTGATTTGAAATAAAATCCTCTGCAGATCCGTGGACATAGGCAATTTTTCAAACCACGTAAAATCTTTGTGTTGTGTGATTACTTGTCTCATTATTGTCATCAGTTTTTCATAACAACTGGTATCAGAGCTCAAGCTTGGGTTTGAGGGAAAAAACGATGGCTAGAGACGAAGTGAAGGTATCGGGGATCAAGAAGTTCGATGGCAAGGACTTTGGATACTGGAGGATGAAGATAGAGGACTACCTCTATGGGAGGAAACTCCATCTTCCACTGTTGGGGAAGAAACCAAAAAAATGGAGGAAGCCGATTGGAATCTGTTGGATCGACAGGTTTTGGGGATTATTCGGCTAACCCTGTCGAGATCCGTTGCACACAATGTCAGCAAGGTGAAGATGATTGCGGGTTTCATAGAGGCTATGTCAGGTATGTACGAAAAGCCTTCATCGAATAACAAAGTTGATTTTGTGAAAAAGTTATTCAATTTGAAGATGGTAGAAGGTACATCTGTTGTACAACGTCTGAATGCTTTTAATACTATCACAAATCAATTGTCGTCTGTTGAAATTAAATTTGATGATGAGATACGTGCACTGATACTATTGGCTTCATTGCCAAATAGTTGGGAAGCCATGAGAAAGGTTGTCAGTAATTCTGTCGGTAAATCAAAGTTGAAATATGATGATATTCGTGATTTGATTTTGGCTGAGGAGGTGAGCAGGAGGTTTTCAAGCGAGACTTCGGGTTCGAGTTCCGCATTGAATGTTTATTCTCGGGGGAGATCACATAGCAGAAACTCAAACAAAGGCAGATCAAAATCAAAGAGCAGGGGCAAGAGCAGGGGCAAGAGCAAGTCAAGGCCTGGTCAGCAGGCAACTTGCTGGAATTGTGGCAAAGCTGGCCACCTGAAGAGGAACTGTAAAAGCCCTAAAAAGACCGAGAATGATAGTGCTAATGTAGTAACTGAAGAAGTATAGGATGCACTATTGCTTGCAGTTCATAGTCCAGTTGATGATTGGATATTGGATTCAGGGGCTTCCTTCCATACATCTTACCTTCGGGAGATAATGCAAAACTATGTTGCAGGTAACTTTGGGAAGGTGTACCTAGCTGATGGAGAGGCTTTGAACTTGGTGGGGATGGGAGACATTGACATTACACTCCCCAACAAGAACATATGGACCTTGCAAAAGGTCAGACACATTTCTGAGTTGAAGAAGAACCTCATTTATGTTGGGCAGCTTGATGATTGTGGTCATTCAGTGGTGTTCTCAGATAGCACCTGGAAAGTCACCAAAAGGGCATTGGTATTGGCTCGGGGTAAGAAAATCGGTAGATTCTATTCGACTACTGGTTTGATTAACACTATTGCTACTATTGTTGCAGAAAGCACAACAGATTTGTGGCATTGCAGGCTTGGCCATATGAGTCAGAGGGGCATGACAAAACTGTTGTCCAGAGGCAAGCTACCAGAACTAAAATCAGTTGATCTCAATATGTGTGAGAGTTGCATTATGGGAAAACAGAAGAAGGTCATTTTCTTGAAGAGTGGCAAAACACTGAAGAAAGGAAAACTGGACCTTGTGCACACAGATGTCTGGGGACCGTCCCCAGTGGCATCCCTTGGAGGTTCTCATTACTATGTCACGTTCATTGATGATCACAGTAGGAAGGTATGGGTCTATTTTTTGAAGCATAAATCTGATGTATTCAATGTGTTCAAAATCTGGAAGGCCATGGTTGAGACAGAGACAGGCTTGAAACTAAAATGTTTGAGGTCTGATAATGGTGATGAGTATATTGATGGCGGGTTCAAGGAATATTGTGCAGCTCTGGGTATCAGAATGGAGAAGACCATCCCTGGGACACCACAACAAAATGGAGTTGCAGAACGTATGAACAGAACCATCAATGAGCATGCTAGAAGCATGAGATTGTACGTTGGATTACTACTTACTTTCTGGGCAGATACAGTCAGTACTGCAGTTTACTTGATCAACAGAGTACCATTAGTTCCGTTGGATTTTGGATTGCCAGAGGAGGCCTGGAGCGGGAAAGAGGTCAAATTTTCTCATCTTAAACTTTTTGGTTGTCTTTCTTATGTTCTTGTTGATTATGATGCTCGTAGTAAAATTGAGGCCAAGTCAAAGAAATGTTGTTTCATTGGCTATGGAGACGAGGCATTTGGCTATCGTTTCTGGGATGATCAGGGTCGGAAGATTATAAGAAGCAGAAATGTGATTTTCAATGAGAAAATTGTATACAAGGACAAGTCCAGTACAGTTGTTGAAGCAGTTCCTCAGGAGTCCGAGTTCGTGAGATTGGATGACCTACCAAAGGCCACAGTGCAGTGCAGAGATGCGAGTGACGGGGAGAGTGGGTCCAATGCGTCCATTCTTATTATTCCGCAGTCTGATCCAGAGCCATCAACTCCTGTAGTTGTAGTTTGCAGGTCAGTCAGGACTATTCGGCCTCCACAACATTTCTCACCTATTTTGATTTATATTCTACTGACAGATGGTGGAGAACTGCAGAGTTATGAAGAAACCTTGCAAGATGAAAATTCTAGCAAGTGGGAGTTGGCAATGAAGGAAGAGATGGATTCCTTGTTAGAGAATCAAACATGGGAGTTGACTGAACTTCCACCAGGGAAGAAGGCATTGCACAATCGAGTGAAAATTGAGTATGATGGCAGTAAGAGGTACAAGGCTAGACTTGTTGTAAAGGGCTTTTAGTAGAAGCAGGGTATTGATTACTCTGAAATTTTCTCTCTTGTTGTGAAGATTACAACCATCAGGTTAGTACTGTCCATGGTTGCTACTGAAGATTTATTTCTTGAGCAGTTAGAGGTGAAGACAGCCTTTCTTCATGGAGACCTTGAAGAAGACATCTTTATGCACCAACCTGAGGGTTTGCAGTATAGGGAAAGGAAGGTTCAGTTTGCAGACCGACGAAGAGCTTGTATGGCCTGAAGCAAGCTCCTAGACAATGGTACAAGAAATTTGACAGCTTTATGTGCAGTGCTGGGTACGTCAGATGTTAGGCAGATCATTGTTTCTATGTCAGGTATTTTGAGAATTCTTACATCATTCTGTTACTGTATGTGGATGACATGCTTATTGCAGGGGCTAGTATTGATGAGATCAATAATCTGAAGAAGCATATGTCAGAGGACTTTGCAATGAAGGATTTGGGAGCTATGAAGCAAATCCTTGGTATGAGAATTGTTAGAGACAGAATTAGAGGCACGTTGAGACTCTCGCAGGCTGAGTATGTGAAAAAGGTACTCAGCAGGTTCAATATGGATAAGGCCAAACTAGTTGGCACACCCTTGGGCAATCACTTCAGACTCAGCAAGGATCAGTCACCTAAGTCAGAGGAGGAACTAGATTACATGAGTAAGGTTCCTTATGCCTCAACCATTGGTTCACTTATGTATGCTATGGTTTGCACTAGACTGGATATTGCCCATTCAGTGGGAGTTGTGAGTAGACACATGAGTAACCCAAGAAAACAACATTGGGAAGTTGTGAAGTGGATTATGAGGTACTTAAAAGGCTCCTCAGATACGTGCTTGTGTTTCTCAGGAAAGAGCTTAGAGGTGAGGGGCTATGTTGATGTTGATCTAGCTGGAGATATTGATAGCAGAAAAGTACCACAGGTTTTGTTTACAATCTGGGTGGTACTGCAGTTTCATGGGGTTCAAATCTACAAAAAACTGTTTCTTCGTCTACCACAAAAGTTGAGTACATTGCAGTATTAGAAGCTACAAATGAGGTGATCTGGCTACAGGGCTTCTTGGAGGAATTGGGTAAGAAGAATCAGAAGGGCACTCTCTACAGTGATAGTCAGAGTGTCATATTCCTTGCCAAGAACCCAACACTTCATTCCAGAACAAAGCACATTCAAATCAGGTATCATTTTATACGATCATTGTTAGATGATGGACTGTTGGTACTTGAGAAAATTTGTGGAAGTAAGAACCCTGCTGATATGTTGACAAAGGGTGTTACACTTGAGAAACTGAAGTTGTGTACAACTTCAGTTGGTCTTCTAGCATGAAGACAGGAGCAGTGAGTTGCAGAGGTAGTGGATATCATGTTTGAGGAAGAGGGTGACACAGTGGGTGTACCAGTCTCCAAGTGGGAGAATTGTTGAGCACAGTGGAGTCTGGTCCACACGTGCGAGCAGGACATGAAGAGCATTTGTGATTTCATTTTGCCCTTTGGCGTGGGCTACACTCAAGGGAAAATTAAATCTCCCTCAGTCTGATTTGATTTTCTGTGTCTGTCTTTGGAACTTACAGAGAATGAGCAAAAAATAAGAGTGTGCGAATAGCGAAGCTCGGGACTTCGACTCCGTTGTTGGATCAGAAACCCTCGCCGTTGTTGTGCCTCATCGTCGCCGAAAGAGTGAGGTCGACGTTGTTGCAGCCCAGAAACAGCAGCTCGGGTCCATTCTCGTCGTTGCCTGAAGAGAGGTTGTTGTGCCTCGTCGTTGCCTAAAGAGAAGCTATTGTGCCTCGCCATTGCCTGAAGAGAGGCTGTTGTGTCTCGTCGGTGCCGGAAGAGAGGCTATTGTGCCTCGCCATTGCCGGACAAGAGAAGGCTGAGAAAGGCGACTCTGTTTGAACAGAGAAGGGTGACGCATTGTGTCCTACTATGAGAAGACAAAGAGAGACTCTCTTGGGACGTTGTATTTGTGTCGTTGTGATTTCTTTGTGGAAATCAGGTACTATTTTATTGTGATCAATTGATTTGAAATAAAATCCTCTGCAGCTCCGTGGACGTAGGCAATTTGCCGAACCACGTAAAATCTTTGTGCTATGTGATTACTTGTCTCGTTATTGTCATCGGTTTTTCATAACAAGTTCCACTATGAACCCCCACACCACCCAAGCTAGCTCTTTTACCTTTTATCTTGCCAACTCCCATGACATCTCCCAAACGACCCTTTCTTTTTTTTTTTTAACCACACCAAAGCCCAAAATTAGCTTTCACATTTATCTTTCTGTCATATTATGTCCCTCACCGAATTTTCCCACCATGCTTCCAACAATGACAATGGCCTTCCAACAGCAACAAGATGAAGTTTTTCATTGTTATGAAGTTATTTTTCCAAATCACCACTTTTTGAAGTATTGACTCCATAATGGAGATGATGATCATATTATTTAGAATGATAAAGGTTGATGCAAACAAAAATTACAGCCGAACATTAATGTCAAGGTTCTTCAAAGAGGGGAAGAATGTCAACAACCCATTGTCAGAAGTATAGTCAGCCCAATGGTATTTTAGTTATTTTATATATAAGGGTAGAGTAGAGAGTTTAGGTGTAAAAATGTACGAGTAACTACTACAAGTTTTGTATCATTTTCATTAATTAGTCATCTAATGGGCATTAAGAGGTAACAAAGTAGAAGTTAGTATCTGGTGTCACATGTTGGGGCCTGCCCTAGCCTGTCCTTGAGAGTCAGTTTATTGTAATATCTATTTAAGGAGCTGAAGTAAACTACTAAACGAAGTTAAAAAAAAACACTTAAGAAACTTGTTTTCTATTTTTTTTCTCCAAATTTATGATTTTTCCTCTCTCTTTCTTTCTCTCTTCCCTTTTGCATTAAAAAAGTTGAATTTTGCTCTTCTTGTAGCAAGGTTAATGTTGAATTTATGGAAAAGTAAAATACTTCATTGACATCAATAATTTGTTGTAATCAGAGTACATAAACCTCTATTTATAATTGAGGAAGGTAGTAGAGTCCAATAACAATAAAAATACCCTTGTCCCAATTACACCCAAACTCTAACACTTAAAGATAAGTCATAACATAATTAATAACTCAATATAGATAAAAGACAAACATAACTTAAACTAAAACTCTTCTTTGACGTGACCATAAGATAAGATACTTTTGTGAGTCTTTCTTGATCTTCCAACTGATGTGAAAAGGATGTCAGCTCATGGTAATCATTGTAGGTCCTACTTCTTATGGGTTTGGGCCCATCTTGTGGGTCTTCCTTGGTCGTGTGACCCATCTTATAATAATTTTAGATATGTGGGCCTTCCTTGGTCATGTGGGCTTGAGCTTATATTCCAACAGTTAATAACTGACCAACACGTAATATACATATGTCATCCTTCTTTCTTAGGTCTTGTTGAATTTAGGACCTCATGCTTAGAACCTCGAGCAAAATAAGAGATGAAGAAGAGAATGAGAAGAGAAGAAAATAAAAGAGAAGAGAAAAGAGAGCTCGAGTATAGAAGAGAGAAGAAGGAAATGGAAATAAAGCCTTTAGGCTAAGGAAGAGAGTCTTCCACGAATTGTGAGAAGAGAAAAGCTTGATTGAAATCCCTTTAACCAAGACCCCTATTTATACTTTTTTTTACATATTTAGGGAAACTCCTCAATCAATTAAGTTCCCTAATTACTTCAATCAAGGGAAGATTAATTACTTCAATTAAGGGAAGATTACAAAATCAAGGGAGAGAATCTTGCATCCTTATGAGATGATACCTCATGCCACACCTCAAGGACGTGTGGGCTGGCTCCTACCTTCTAACAAGTCTTTTTTCAAGAAATGATAGAAATCTATTTTCAGGTTAAACCTAATTTCAAGGGAGTGTTTCTAGGTAGGAGAGGTAGAAAACAGCTTCCCTATAAAGCCAAAGAGAAAGGCTCAGCCCCTCACTCTCTCTCCGAACTCACCCACCCAGCCTTGCCTAAAAGGACGAAACAAGACCTATAGGAGCAGTGATTCCACCATTGAAAGGACGACACAGTGACTACTATTAGGATTCTCATATTTCAAGTCGTATACGAGTTTCTAATCATAAACCACCTTATCCCATCTAATTAAAAGGAGAATCTTATTAATTACAGTGAACAACCCAAAGTACTCAACAAAAAAGAAAGCTTTTGATTGCCTTACCCTTGGTCCGGGAAGCAATTCGGTGCCGGAGAATGCCCCAGAAACAAAGCCACATGACCCATCAGCTTATCCCTCCTGGAGAAAGTAGTTCCACATGAACACTGCCACTTGAGATCACCACAATGCTTCTCATGGGTTCTGAGATCGGATAGGAGGGAGAATTGCTTGCGGTCGCACCTGTTGCAGACATACAACTTTGGGCAATGGCTTCTCTTGTAGTGATTCTTAACACATATCATGGATTTTAGTGGCTGAAATTTCGCATGCTTCTTGTTCCATTTGCAACCTTCTTGTGGACAAGAGTACTTCCTCGACGAGTTATCATACCCATGTACTCCTTATTATACTGCGCCGAGTTACTGCCACTGCTACTACCACCACCACCACTCTTTGCCGGATTGCTCAGAGCAGCGGAGGACTTGTACTCATCTCCGTGTGCTCTCATATGCATTCTTAGGTTTGCGTCTCGCTTGAAACCTTTGCCACAAACTTGACAATAGTGTGTGTACTTCGCCAACAAATCCGCGGCATCCACCTCTATGTTGTCACAATTTTCTGTTATAAAATTCTGGGAATCATTTTCGATTCTTACCTCATGTCGAAATCCCTCCTCTCTCATTTCATTGTTCCGATTAAGAATGTTAGCATCATGGAGTCCATCAATTGTTTCGGCATTAAAGAAGGGTCTATCAGCGGCTTCTCTTAGGTAGACACCATCAACTCCCTCTTCTCTTCTGGATCTTGATGCCCCAATGTTATTACAAGCTTCTCCATTGTGGGTGTTCTGAGTATCAAGGGTCATCTTCTGGCAAGTAAACATGATAGAGGACGCGATAACTACAATTTCTTGAAGAAGAGTGGCCATTGAAACTACTGCCATGGCTGCAGACTCCTGTGAACCTTGTTCAGGGAAGATCACTGCGTTGACCATGGATTGAACCTGTTGTACTTTCTCACTCAGCATTGAGAGGTTGCATATTAGTGAGGTTGGATGAGTTTCAAAGGTCGGAGTAGCATCGACAGCACCGGTTCCGGCAGCCGATGATGACAACATATTATCTATCACACCACAGACTTGAAAGCTCTGGGGGAAATTTCCGAGACTTGAACCAGCACCACCCATCATCTTCTCCACCTTCCTCTCTTCTTCTGCACTTTCTCTAACTTCTCAGCTATTCGCTTTCTCACTCTATTGGTGTCTTCTTCTTGCAGCATCACCAGGATGCGCGTCTTCAATCTCCGTCTTCTCTGCGGTGACATGATAACAAATAACACCAGTTTGTAAAGAAGATAACGAAGCCATAAGGTTTAAGTCAACTTGCATCTCGCTTGCATGTCCAGCCCACTCAAAGCCTCCCTCAAATCCTACCAATCCCATATCAGACGACCCTTTGATATAAAATACGGTCACGCAAACATTAAACTATTCCTAAACTAGAAACAGTCATTTACTTCTGTGCCTTAATATATTTGCCTAATTTCTTCAACTTTCACACCCTTCAATGACCAGCAGAGAAATTATGTAATTGGATACTACAAGTATGCTCACAACGCGACCCCTAATTCTTTATTACTTGAATACGTAGCTTGTTTAATTTGTGAGCTTCATCTTTCCAGGTCCCCTTCGGCTGTGATGCTTGGAGAATCAGTTCGTTGCGTCTCGTTTACCTTCCCAAATTAAAATACAAAGACACCTAATAAAGCTTTTCGGTCTTTCATTTTTAATGTGTCCCCCTATAACTTATGCGACAAATAATGAATTGTAGGTTTGGGTCCTGGTCGCATGGATCCCTGGTTTGTATATAGCCAGTGGTGTCCTCTCTTGTGTTCTATTCCTCAGCCTAAGCCTCAAAGGTGGAGGTACAATGTCAAGTTTTGCAATCTGGGGCTTTGTTCCTAAAACTACCTTCTGCTTCCTTTCCCTGGCCACGAAAGAAAAGAAAGGGAAGGGCATGAACAGCCTTAACAGCAGTATCAGACAACTGATCCCAATTTCTGTGTATCTATACTACAAGAAAAATTACTTCTATCAACAAGTATTTTTGTCTGAGAATTTGAATTCAGTAGAGGAAATATTTCTCCTAGTGAATTTCAGAATTCACTGGGAAAAATCAAACATTTCCCAATGAATTCTAAATTTTCTGAAAGAGAAGAATTTCTAATAGCCAATTTAAAAATTCGCTGGCAAAAGAAACTCATTGGAAACACTTTTACTCTCCTTTTTCCATTTTTTCCTTCCTCCTTTCTTTCCTTCTTCCTTCCTCTCCCTCTACTGCATTGGTGGATAAAGCTTCACTTTTGTTAGATTTAGGACCCATGATAGGTAATCGGCCAAGGGAGTGAGAGAGGAGAGAAAAAAGAAGGAGAGAATAAGAAAAGAAGAGGAAGAAGGAGAAGAAGAGAAGGACGACTAGGGAGATGGAGAGAGAGAGAGAGAGAGAGAGAGAGAGAGAGAGAGAGAGAGAGAGAGAAAGGGTTTGAGAGAAGAGAGTAAGGACAAATTTGAGAGAGAAGATGGGAGACTTAATAATCTACCCCTTGCCTTGAGCCTCTATTTATAGTTTATGAAGGAAGGTTACAATGACTACATTACCCTAAGGGCTACAAACTCTCAAAATAAAAAGACATAAATAGACACACATCATCTTCTCTAATTACACCATTGTGCCTTCCCTATGAAAATGATACTAATTTATACCCTTTGCCATCTCTTTGATGTGGGGAAGGTATTTACCTTAATGCCCCTTTGAGATATCTTCCAACAACTAGTCTATTGTTGTTAATGAGGTTTTTTCACTGTTTACATTTCGCATAGAATTTTTGTCGTCGGATTGGTGTTCCATAAAACTACTTCGTGATTGAAGAATGTTGCTTATTTGTTCTATTTAGGAAAAGAAGCTTTATGGATTCTATATGTTAAAAGACACTCACGTGTGTTGGGGTGGTATGGCTAGTAAATAAACATAACTTCCATAGAGATGGCGTAGAATTGTAATTATGCAAGTTCGTGTATATTATCTTATGTCTTTTTCCTATTAGATGGGCCCAAGCCCACACAAGTATGGAGAAGGTCCACACATCCAAGAGGTGGTATGATTGTAAATAAGATGGCATCTCATAAAGACGGCACAAGGGTGCAATTAGTCAAGGAGAACATGTCTACTTATGTCCTTTCTCATGCAAAGCTTGTTGCCCTAAGGGCATTATACATACTGTAACATCCTCTCAAAAATATAAATAGAGGCCTTTGGCTTGGAGTAGAGCATCAAGTCTCTCTCCCCTTCTCTCAATTTGTCCAAGCTTTCTTAGCCTAAAGGTTCTATCCCTTTTATGCCCTTCTCCCTTCTTTACTCGAGTTCTTCTTCTCTTCTTCTCTCCTTCTCTTCTCCTCTCCCTCTCTCCTTCTCTCCTTCTCTTCTTCTCTCTTTCACTTACTTTGATCGAGGTTCTAATCATGGAGTCCTAAATTCAACATGGTATCAGAGCATTGAATTTAGGATCCCCACATCAAGATGATGCTCTAAAGGTTCTATGATTAAAGTTACTCATGCAAGGCTTGGTGTGAAGCAAAATTGAAACTAGTTGAGATAAGTTTTTTTGTTCTTGTTATTATTATCTATTGATGGCTTCTTGATCTTGGTTTTTTTATTTTTAGAAGATGATTTAGAGATTGTTCTCTTCATACTATGAGAATATTTGGAATCATATATCTCAGTTTGGAAGAAGTTTGTGAAGGCTTGATTTTTTTCAGCCGGTTTGCAAGTTTTTGGCAGAAATCGGTTTATATCTAGATTTATTTATTTTTTGCTTGGAGAGTTACTACTCGTGCATGGAAATTTTGGAAGAACACTCTCTCGTGCTGCTTATGATCCAAGTTTGACATTTTTGTTGGTCTTAAGAAGATGATTATGTTGGATACTTCTTCCTCCCTCGATGCTTCTTTGGAAAGCTATTTTTTACGAGACTCTTGATTGTTTTGTTCCAAAGCCATGAGTTTTCTTGGAGTTTTTATTCTTCTTGCATAGATCCCCACGTGAAGCTAAGATTGGGGGATCAGTTTACAAAAAATAAGCAAAGAAAAAGGATTTCTAGAGGTTATCTTGGAAAGACCAAGGTGGCACCACTCTTTTTGAAGAAATTTTCTCCTCCAAGCAAGCTCAAGAAATATTTTTGGTTTGCCGAGCCTAAGGTGCTGCTTTGGTAGTTTTTTAATTGAATGAATCTTTCATTTTTCCTCCCTTCCACGTTGAGATCAGTGGAAGATTACCTTGCCAAAATATTTCAAGAAAAAAAGGCAAGGGAAGGTGTCATCTTTGGTTGCTAAGTTGGCGCCAATCTAAGGAAACTACCTCATTTAGAAGAATGTTTTCCAGCCACAAGATCTTCTATTCTAGCTGCTTGAGATCTTTGTTTTTCCGAAAGATTACAAAAAATTGATTTGGTATCCTTGCCTACACAAATTAAGGCAAGAAAAATTAAAATATTTTTAGAAAGTGGCTGATTTTATGGAAGATCTTCTAAAGATCACGATATGGTGAATCAGTTGACTCTCACTTTTTTAAAGAAAAAGTCATTTTTCGCCTATCCTTCTTACATAGAGGATGGAATATTGACCTATGCCCAACATCCCCTCAAGCTAGCTCAATTATCCAAGGTTTGAACATTACCATTGGACATCTTTTCTCCGTCCTTTACAAGAAAGATCTCCTATTCTCTCATTGTTTTTTGAAGAGATTATAAACAGTTTTTTTTTTCAATGGCTGAAGAACACATTGGTAGTAAGAGTGATATCCTCAATATCATGACTATACCCTTGAGAGGGTTATCCAATTGCTCAAGGTGGTTTAAATCGGTTAAAAGATTTCTTATTACTTGAGACCTACTAAGTTACCTTACACCACCTATCAATGAAGAGGATAGTACTTACAATAAGTGGTTGAAGAATGACAACTTGGTGGTTTGTTGGCTCATCAACACCATGGAAGAGCAAGTAGCCAACAATGTAGTCCACTTGGATACAGGCAAACAGTTTGGGACACATGTGTCAAGTTGTACTCTAGCACAAATAGTTTATAAAAAATGTACGATGTCTTCCAAAGTATGTTTAATATTAAATAAGGAGACAACTAACATGAGTAGTTGAGAAGGTTCAGAGGCCTTATTCAAGGATGAAGCTAGCCCAACCTAACACCACCAATGTCTCTATTCAAGACAAGTAGAAGGAAGCTTTAACAACTGCTATCTATTTAGCGAATATTAAGCCTTATCTTGAGGTTGCTAAAATTCAACTCCTTAGCTCCTTCGCTATTCCCACTTTTGACGATGTATGTGCCACCTTACTCTGCATTCCAGACTTTTCTCTCGCCTCTCCTACTGAAGTATCATCAGCCATGTACTCCAGTAATAAGGGCACACCAATTGACCGAGACTGGTGCCATGGTAGAAGTTACAGAGGAGGCCAAGGAAGAGGTGGAAGGACTGGTCCCTTCAATGTACTCATTGTGGGAAATTTGGCCACACCATTGAACATTGTTGGAAACTACATGGCAAGCCAGTGGCTAATCAAGCCTCAGCTAGTGGCACAAAGGAGGATAAGTTTGCACCACCATCAGACAAAAAGACCCTTACTGATTATGAGTATGACGTATTCTAGAGGATGAAAACTCTGATGGTCTCTCCTCCAAGCACGTCCAAGCTCCTCCACCATTGTTGCTGCCACCACCACTTCAGGTATACACTCTGCCACCACCTCCTCTTCATACTAGATTACAGAAGTGCCATGGACACCTCAAAATTGAAGGCTTCACTAATGCAGATTGGGTTGGATCTCCAAATGACAAAAATTTTACTTCAAGATATTGTACTCTAGTTGGAGATAACTTAGTGACCTGGAAGAGTAAAAAAAACATGTAGTTGCAAGATCAGTGTTGACGCTGAATATAGAGCTATGGCACATGCAGTAAGTGAACTCTTATGGATTAAAATCCTCTTTGTAGAGTTGGGTTTCAGCAACGGATGACCGATGGAACTCCACTATGATAGTCAAGTTGCAATCCACATTGCCTCCAACCCGGTCTTGCACAAAATAATTAAGCATATTGAGGTGGATTGTCACTTTATCTAAGAAAAGCTACATACAGGAATTATATCTCTTACACATGTTTTTTCTCATCGTCAACTAGCGAATATACTAACAAAAATAATCAACTCAAACGTTCTCTCCACTAAATATACCAAGTTGGGCATATATGATGTCTTCTCACCACCAACTTGAAGGGGATTGTTAGAAGATATGGTCAAGCTTCAATGGCATTAATGTAATAATCCTTTATTTTTTGTCTCTTATTCACAACTTTTAGGGCGAAGGTACACTTGTAACTAGAGCCTGGATCTCTGCTCTACTTCTCCTCTATGTGCTCCTCCTTCTCCACTCTAGTTGTCCCCTTTTTTTCTTCTTCTTCTCCTCTTCTCTTCTCCTTCTTCTTCTTCTTCTTCTTCTTCTTCTTCTTTCTTCTCTCCTCTTTCTTCCTCTTCTCTATCACACATGACCCTCAAGATCAGAGATGATGGTCCTGAAAACAACACAAAGTAAAACAAACATTCACACACCATAGAAAACAAAAGAATTTTTGTCATCGATGTTCCCCTATTGGTATTCATCGCCCAAGAATCCTTGCATGGGAAATTCCACTATTTTAAAAGTCTCCAATAGCTGAAATTACACAAAGAAATTCAAGCTTTCTTTAACCCACATGTAGACTAATACATGCTTTTTACAAACTCAATCTCCCAAAGAGATTGGCTAGATTCTAGCTCTAGCAAGGCCTTTCTATCTAGATTAAATTAGTTCTAGATGAACCTTTATCAAATGAAAAATAAATAAAGAAAAAATTACACCCAATACTTGGAGAGTACCTTTTCTTTGAGAGATCAAAGCATCCGCTTATTTTCATCATAGTGTATAGTATATGGGAGTTCAAATAATGTGAAGTGCAAGGATAGATGGAGGAAAACATGAAAATTATGCAAGTGTGTAGCTCTCTTTTACTCAAAAACATTTTCAGAGAAGATTGCAAGTCTTTGAGAATGAAGGCTTATGGATTTGACAATAAATATTCATTAACTTCTCTATGTGTACTTTGGTAGGGTATTTATAACTTCCCCAAGCCAAACTATTAGTTCTTTGCCTATTTAAAAAAAGTGACACGTTGATTGATCAATCAATTGATCATAACGGCTCTTTTTTTATCAGGATGTGACTTATTGACCAATAGAATAATTGATCAACGAGCTAACATTGGTCCAAAAAAGTTAAGTTGATCGATCATTACCAAGGGATGATCGATCAATCAAAATTACCCCTGGTTGTATAATGCAAGTATGATCGATAAGTGAACTTCCTATGATCAATCATGCTTTATGTCTTTGACTGGTAAGATTATGTTTTATCGATCAATCATGTGAGATGATCGATCATTCCATTTTAATTTTACTTGTCTAGACAATATTGATTGATTAATCCAAATAGGATGGCAAATCATGCTTTTTAAAAAAAAGTGGCCATGTTCTGGATGATTGATCAATCGACTATAGTTGATTGATCATACTTTATAGTCTTGGCTTGCATATTTCTCGATGATCAATCAATGACAGAGGTTGATCGATCATTCCAGTGCCAGTTCAACTAATTTGACTTTTAAAACATGAGAATAATTGAATCTAAGTGCTCTACCATACTTTAGAAGATGTGTATGATGTTTTTAAACATGTTTATATGCAATGCGTGTCCTAAAGATCCATGTATACCATTGTACTTTGAGAAAGGAGTGAGGAAAGCTCTCTTACATTTTTTACTAAGTTTTGATATACATCAATGAAACTTAAACTCTAGTCTTCACACTGTCTTCTTCTTCATGGGTGCTTCTTCAAGAGATGTCCTTCAAAGTTGCTTGAGGCATTGTGTAGGCTTGTTTGTTTTCAAACTCTAGACCTTGAGATGTATATCTATTGAAGGAGAAGTATCTGAAATACTCTATTTGAAAGTTTTTAGCTCTATTAAGTTTTATTATCATCAATATCATTAAGGGAGTTAACCTATGGTTAACTTATGATACTAATATGGATGACGCAATAGCATTGCATGTCAAAAGATTCAAAAGATTCTCCAAGTTTGAAAAAACAAATTGAAGAAATGAGGACAAACATGATACAAGGAGAACAACTAATGCTTCAAGTGACAGATGTTTTTGAAAATATAACACATGAGTGTGCACTTTAGATATGCATGTGTGCCTAGCTTAGTTGGTCACAGCTCTGTTATTGTTACCTGAGGTCGCAAGTTTGGGACCTGTCTGGACCAAAGGTGTGGTTTTTATTCTGGTTGTATTTCTTTTAGTCCCACATTGGTAAAAGCAATAGGTACTTCCTGAGTTAAATACAAACCACCCATCAATCCTCTTTGAGTTTGTGAGAGACTCATAGACGCACACGTTCAAGGCTCTCATGCTAACACATGTTCGGTCACACAAGTTTAGGTGGGCCCTTGTTGACTAAATCAGGATGACTGATTAAGCGGTTAGAGATCTGAACCACCAGATCAATCAGTTACATATCTAAACCATTAGATTGATCGGTGGTTACAAGATCTGAACTATCAAATCGAAGCAGTTACGGATCTGGACTATCAAATCAAGAGAAGTTTTTCTAAGATTTGAAAGCTCTATAAATAAAGCCTCGTAACTTCAGAGAGGTACAAAGAAGAAATTTGAGCTCTGAAAAGTGTTATGAAAAGATCTTCAAGTTCTTGAGAGAGTTTCTAGCATTATTGAAAGAAAACGAGGAAAAATCTTTCGTTCGATCCGGTTCAATCAGACAGAAAAGATTATGTAGAGTTTGTGGGATCGCTTAGCACTGTGTAAATCTAAGAGGGTAGAAAGTTCTATTGTATCTTGGAAAGGAATCTTCAGTACCTTGTGCACTGCAGGAAGTGAATCTCATTCGAATACAGTGAATACACATCTTGGGTCTGACAAAAGAATTATTTATTTAATTATTTTTCGTCTGGTTGGAGAAGCGAATCGACAAAAGTACGCGTCTCTACCAAATTAAATTTTGGATTTATTTAAGTGTTTGTTGAAGTTCTATGCGTCTGCACATTAATTTCCAACAATTTTGAAAGAGATTAAGAGCTCTAGAATGGAAAAAAAATCATTGAACAAAACACTGAAACCCGAACCATTAAATGGGAAATTTTTCAATAGATGGCAGAAGTGGATGGAGTACTGATTAACAACTCTAGAGTAATTCTATATATTTTTTAGTGCCCCACCAATTAGTAGCCTAGAGGACCATGAACCAACAATATCAGGTGTTAAGTGCAAATATGAGAAAAATGATTATTTGTGTCGTGGTATGATCCTTAGTGCACTAAGCAACAATCTATATGACTTGTATTCTGATGCAAAAAGCGCAAAAGTTATTTGGAAGACTTTAGAGTCAAAGTACGGGCAAGAAACAGAGTCTGAACAAAAGTTTTTCATAGGAAATTATTTCACCTACATGATGGCAAATGGGAAATCAGTAATCAATCAAGTATGTGAAATTTAAAATATTAACCTAAGATTATTGGCAAGGATATTCCTATTAATGATAGAATACAAGCATTTTCCCTCATAGAAAAACTTCCTCCATCATGGTCAGACTTCAAGATCGAGATGAAACATAAAAGAGAACTTCCCACATTAGATGAAGTATTGGTGTCGATTCAGATGGAAGAAAAACATAGAAACAACACAAAGAGAAACTTGGGCAACGAACCAAAAGTTAGTGGAAGAGCAAATTTGATAGAATCAAAGTAGACTAACTTCATAAAGAAGAAGCCTAAGAAACTCCTTGGTAAGCCTAAATAGAAAATTCAAAAGGAACGGAACGAGAGCGCATGTTATGTCTATGGAAAACTAGGTCACTTTGCCAAATAGTGTAGGCACAAGAAAAATAAAGGCAAATGTGATAGTACGAATCCTCAAGCGAACATGATAACCAGAACTAGCTCAGTTGGAACCGATGACAGGTTAGTAACAACTGGCTCAGAAATAAATATGGTATTTAATCCAACTTATTGGTAGATTGACACGAGCAATTGTCCATATTTGTTCTAATATTTCCTGTTTTTCTTCCAACCAAGAGATCAAAGGGAGAACTGAGACAATGGACAATTCCAGTGTTGCTCAAGTGATAGGTGAAGGAGAAATAGAGTAGAAGTTCACATCTAGGAATGCTTTCTCCCTCTTCATAATGTGTAGTTTGTGCTAGGCATACAAAGAATCTTGTTAACAGTTTCCTTCTGAGTCAGTTAGACTACAAATTAGTGTTGGAATCGAATATGGTTGTAATTAACAGGGGTGGGTCTTTTGTATGGAAGGGTTATTTTTTTATGATTTATTCAAATTAAATATAATTCCTGCCAAAAATATCAATGAGAATAAAGCTTCATCTTATGTCATGCTTGTTGGCTCCTTTGAATTATGGCATAGTAAACTTGGACATGTAAATATGAATACACTAAAAAGAATGATGAATTTAAGTTTAAATCCTAAAAATAACATAGAGCTACAAAATAAATTTGAGATATGTGTCCAATCGAAACAACCTAGAAAGCCATTTAAGTCAATGAGTAGAAGTTATAACCTTCTAGAGTTTATACGCAATGACATCTGTGAGATAAGTGGTATTTTGACCAGAGGAGGAAAAAAATATTTTATTACCTTTATAGATGATATGTCAAAATACTGCTATGTATATCTAATTAGGAGTAAGGACAAAGCATTAGAAAGTTTTAAAACTAATGCAGTTGCTAAAAGGAAAAACAAAACATTTTTAGAAATGATTATTTCTATGTTGTCTAGTTCTAGTCTTCCCAACAATATGTGGGGAGAAGCTTTACTTTTAGTGAGTAGAATACTTAATCATATTCCTTACAAGGACACTTAGAAAACACTGTATGAGTTATGGTGGGGTAGAAGACCTGATCTTAAATATTTTAAAGTATGGAGTTCTCTTACTAAATTAAAATTAGTTTTAGCAAGATGAAGCTAAGTCCTAAGACTTACGATGCAACTTTCATAGAATATGCAAAAAACAGTAATGCATATCGGTTTTTAGTATCAGATTTACCTAAAATTATGGTTAATACTATTAAAAAATTTGATGATGTTGTATATTTTGAAAATGTGTTTCCTATGAAATAAAAGAGAAAATTAGAAGTAGGACAAACTTCTAGAAACCAACCGACTCAATGCCACGAACTGAACTTAAGAAGAGTAAGAGACCTAGGATAGAAAAGAACCTAGGAGATGATTTTTACACGTTCCTCATAGATGATCCATGGACTTTTACTGAAGCAATGAAATCTAGTGAAGCATCTATGTGGGATGAAGCGGTTAAAAGTTAAATGGATTCAATTCTTTCACACCACACAAGGGAATTAACAGACTTGCCTCCAGGGTCTAGACCAATTGGATGCTAATGGATATTCAAAAGGAAATGTTATGCTAATGGTCCATAGAAAAATACAAAGCTAGATTATCTGCTAAAGGTTTTAGTCAGAGAGAAGGGATTGCTATTTTCTATACCTACTCACTAGTCACTAGGATAACTACAATGAAAATGCTTATTGCACTAGCTACATCATATAACCTCAAAATACATTAGATGGATGTTAAAATAACCTTTCTTAATTGAAATTAGAGAAAGGAATTTATATGCATCAACCAGAGGATTTTGTAGTTCCTGGTCATGAGAATAAGTTGTGTAAACTATATGGTCTAAAACAAGTTCCTAAGTAGTGGCATGAAAATTTTGATAAGGTAATCCTATCATATGGTTTCAAAATATGTGATTTTGATAAATGTGTATATTTGAAAATATATTATAGATCTTTCATTATGTTATGTCTTTATGTTGATGACATCTTAATATTTGAAAATGAAAATATCAAAATATTAGAGGTAAAGAAATACAACAATGTTAACTTTGATATGAAATACCTAGGGTGGGGATAATGTTTCACAGTTGAGGCACTCTCAAATTATTGGAAGTCTTACGTATTTTTCAAACTATATCGGGGCAAATATTTCCTACGCGGTAGGAAGACTGAGTAAGTACACCAGTAACCCTGATAAACTCATTGTGATGCTCTTGAAGAACTTTTTAAATATTTGAAGGTTATTGTTAATTACGAAATACACTATTCTAGTTTTCTTGTTGTACTAGAAGGGTACAGTGATACTAAGTGGATTTCTGATTTCGATAACACTAAAGCCACTAGTGGTTTTGTATTTAAACTACGTGGTGGGGTTGTCATTTGGAAATCTTCCAATCATACCTTGATCACCAGATCTACCATGGAGGCTATGATGGTAGCCTTAGAGTTGGCTGGTGGAGAAGCTGAATGGCTTAGGGGTCTTCCAATCATAAGTCAATTCTAGCTATTTTAATTAATTTTGATAATTAGACAACTATTATGAAAATTATTAAAAATCATAATTCAAAGTTGTCTAGGCATATGAACTTCAGTGTGAAATTTAGAGGAAGCTCACATCCACTAAAGTTATAACCTTTAGTTATATTAAATCAGTGGAAGACTTGGCAAATCACCCGACCAAGGGATTGTCGAGAGGAAAAGTACAATATACTTCAAGGGGGATGAGATTAAAGCATATTATTTGGGTCACTATCAGTGGCAACCCAACCTATCTAACCGAAAATCCGAAGATGAAGGTTCAATGGGAAAAACATGTTGAATGAGTGACTAGTAGGAGCACTAAATTAAAGTGAATTTTATTCACATCCCATCTCTATGACGTGGGTGCTAAACTGCACTGGATATGAGGCTGGTGTATTACCTTAATGATATTGAGGTTATTATAGCAGGGTATAGAGATGTAGTTCACCCTTGGAGATATCATCGATGTAAGTATGTGACTGTGTGGCCACAATCTAACAGAGAATTAAGGCTTGTTCTCTAAAAGGCACTCACAATTCAAGATACTTGCACATGGTCATAACGCGCTACCCCGATGGACTCACATGCAGAATTAACACTTAGTTGTTCGGTATTCTCAAAGCTTACACATAAAGTCCAAGTTAAAGATTTGTTCACTTAGGAAAGGTGTGGGTGGCAAAAATCCAACTAGATGCCGGTTCAAATTCGAAAGACACTTGAAATCAAAAGCTATAGTGTATCGATTGGTCGAATCTTATCAAATCTAACAGTGTCTTAGTTTTCAATTTTCAAAAAAAGGTGGGGAGTGTCAATAAAGCACGCATGTGCACTATAAATATGTGTGTGTGTCGAGCTCAATTGGTTAGAGCTTTATTATTGTTACCTAAGGTCATAGGTTCGAGACCTGGTTGGACCAAAGGTGTGATTTTGTGTGCTCACACATGTTTAGGTGGGCCCGTATAGGGCCAAATCAGGATGATTATTTTCTATCGGATAAATCTAACCATTCGGAATGGATCAAGATCGGAGTCATTGGATGGAAACAATTACATATCTTGATCATCGGATCAAGCAGCTACAGACCTGAATGGACAGATAGTGTTGTTATAGATCTAACATTAGATCAAAAGTTGTTATCAGTCTGAAGTCAGATCAAAGTGGTTACAGATCTAACGATCAGATTGAAATTAATGATTTGAACTGTCAGATCAAAGAGGTTACAGATCTAGATGGTCATATCAAGAGGTGGTTTTTCCCATATTTGTCAACGTTCTTGAAACAAAAGGTTGTTGGTCTGCTTAGCACTATGCACATCTACGAGGCCAAAATGGTCTGTTGTATCTTGAGAAGGGATCGTCAGCATCATGTGCACTATAGGAGGCAAATCTCTTTCGAAGACAGTGAATACATGCCTCGGGTTTCTATCTTATTGGTGAAATGGGTCAGAAAAAGGTATGCGTCGGTACCAAAATTAATTTTGAGTTTATTGAGTGTTTATTGAAATTTTGTGAGTCTGCACATATAAATTTCCAACATCAAGTGTGGAAACAAAAGTCACTTCATTGTCGATTGCCACATGAAGAAGAAGGAAGCAGTAATGTCAAAAAAAGATGTCATTGAAAGCAAAAATATATGATGAAACACTCTCAGGATCAGACAATGAAACTCAAGAAGAAAAAGTAACCAACGTGGCCCTCATGCCATTGGAAGCGGATGTAGACTCTTAACTAGAAATTATGAGTGTAACTTATTGAAAAATGTGAATACTTGCTAATAAAAATAGAATATTAGTTAAGTTAGACAATTCCAAAAAAATTGAAAAAGAGAGCATGAATGCCATGTATAATGAATTGGTAGGTGAACTCGACAAGTATATGAGAAGGATTAGTTCAAGCAAACCTAAAGGAGGTGGGGTGAATAGGTTTACTCAAAGATTATGGTTTTTAAAATGATTCAACACATTCACATCCATAACACCACAATTTATAGTGGTTCACAGTCACTATTTCAGATTGCTACTCCAATCCTAGATATTTCTTGTTTTGGAGTTAAAGGATCCACTATGTAAAGCCAAATGTCATCTAAAAATCAGAACCACATAGGTTCAATTACAACACCTATCCCAAACACAAGGACTTATTGTCAGCAAAATCTCAAGCAAAAAACTTAGAACAATACTTCCTACATAAGGACTTACAACAACAACAACAACTGCCCACATAGAGACTTATGGCCACAACATCACTTGCTCACTCAGGGAGTTATGGCTACAGCAACACATGCCCACACATGGACTTATGGCAACACTAATATAGATACTTAGCAAGTCAATAAAAGACTAAGTATCAAAGATCTCTACCTTTTCAATTGTTGAATTTTTGAAAAATAGAACAAATTCATTGACTTGATAATAAGTACAATGAGCATCTATTTATAATAAAGGAAACAAATAGAATCAGATCACAAATAAAGTACCCAAATCCCAGTTACACCAAAAGTCAAACCCTTAAAGATAAGTCCTACAATGATTAAACAATTGAATATATATATATATATATATAAGACTAATATAAATGAAACACTTTTAAACTGAGGCTCTCCTATGATACACCCTTTTGTGAGACTCTTATAAAACTCCACCATATTAATTTTGGGTCTCGTGAGACTTCTTGTTGTGAGAGTCATGTAAAACTCTTGCATACATGTTCTTCAATACTCCTCAAGTTGGAGTTTATAACTTTACCTTGCAATGAAAAGATTTTTTTGTCTTAAAGAATAAACTCTTCATATTGCAATTCCTCTTACATAGATATTTTGGTCATATAAAATATGATTACCACAACATGTAGAATATTTTTTTGTAGATTGTACTTCTTATCTCAAGCGATAACAACATCCATACTTCAATTTTGGAAGGAGGCACAACCACTACAACACTCAACTTTCAAACAAAATTATTACACATAAAGAAAAAAAATCAAAAGGAGGCACAACTAATACAACACACAAATTCTTATGCATATAAAAAATTTGAAGAAAATATATATCAAATCAATAGAGTAATGAAAGCGACTAGGCTTGATTCATTTAGTAGGATCCTTCATACTTTTCCTTCTATTCTTCCCTTCATGCTAGGAGGTATTGGTAGTGACCCAAACTTCAAACAAAAAATTAAGAAAATGGGTGATAAAAAAAAAATAGTTGTAGCCAAACTCATAGGGTTTCAAATAAAATAGTGATAATAATCACTAAAAGGGGTAATGCCTATCACTCAAAGGATGACGATAAAAACCTAGGTACCAATAAAAAGTCTCCATAATTCATCAAACATCTTGTTTTTACACTCCCCAATAGAATGGAGTGGTCGAAAGGAAAAATAGGCACTTGCTTGAAGTTGTTAGAGCTATACTATGGGGAATGAATGTGCCTCAAATATACTGGCCACATGCAATCCCCTCTACTTGTTTCCTAATTAATCGATCACCTTCCTTAGTTCTCCATAATAAGTCACCATACTCTTTTTGTTATTCCCTCGTGATAATGTTTTTCCTCTTCCCTTGAAGGTATTTGGTTGTATTTGTTTTGTTCATGACACATCTCCTCATACAACCAAACTATCTCCTTGAGCCATTAAATGTATATTTTTAGGATACTCATACCCAAAAAGGATACGTGTGTTATAATCCATAGTTAAAATATTTATTTGTGTCAGTAGATGCGACCTTTATTGAAGGTCGATCTTTTTACCCCTTGGGTACTGCACCACCTGGATTAACACTTTGTACAATATTTTCAAGACCTATAGTACCGTTAGAATATCAACTCAACTCTAGCATAGCTAGCCATATCCATCTCCCTGATTCATTGGCTTCCCACCAACCTATGGCATCTACAAATCTATTGAGGTAAACTCTTCTCCTTCTTCTCCTATTGTGTATGGTCTTCCTTATGACAACAAACTCATTGCTATTTGGGAAAAACATTTGTTTTGCACCCCAACCATTTGTTTCTCCTCTCTTGTCTAATATTTCATCTATTCATTGACTGGCTTCCGCTTATTTCACCCACCTTGCTTCTTTGTCTTCTATAGGCCATATGAGGAGATTGTTGAACATCCAAGATGGAAGGCAGCCATGGAAGAAGAAATGGTGGCCTTATATGAGAATCAAACTTGGAAAAAGGATAAATCCATGACTTAAAGCTCGACTACTAGCTAAAGGATACACTCAGTGTTATGGTATTGACTATGAGGAGGCATTCTCTCTTGTAGCCAAATTAAATTTAGTATGGATTTTGTTCTCTCTCATTGCTAATTTTCAATGTTTTTATATCCACTTGATGTAAAGAATATTTTCCTTTATGGTGATATCAAATAAAAGATTTTATATGGATCGACCACCTAATTTTGTGGTTAAGGGGGAGGTAGTATGCAAATTAAAAAAAAAATCTCAATATAGGCTCAAACAATCACCTAGAGCATGGTTTGATAAGTTTAGTCGAGTAATGTTGCAATTTGGCTTTACCGAACGTATAATGGATCAGTCAGTCTTTTTTAAGCATACTAATAAGGGGGTTGTTCTCCTCATCATATATGTTGATGATATTATTATATTAAGGAGTGACTCTAAAAGTTTTAGCCAGGTGAAAGAAAAATTGTGTAGGAAATTGAGGATGAAATACTTAGGACTCCTCAAATACTTCTTTGACATTGAAGTATTGCAATCTAGGTATGACTTTGTTTTATTGTAAAGAAAATATGTATTTGATCTTCTTAATGAGACAAGGATATTGAGATGCCATTATGTTGACACTCCTATGGACACTAATGTTAAACTATGTTTTGGTTTCAAAGATAATGTTGATGTAGAAATTTCCAAAGGCAGTTGGAAAATGAATCTACCTCATTGTAATTAGACCAAATATCTCTTTTGAAGTTAGTGTTGTTAGCCCATACATGCATAAGCTACAAGGCTCTCATTGGCAAGCTCTAAATCAAGTCATCGATACCTAAAGAAATCCCCTAGACAGGGACTCTTATATAAATGCCATGAAGATATTAATATTGAAAGTTTTGCAGATGTTGATTTGGTAGGTTCTATAGATGATAGAAAAACTACCTCTAACTATTGTACTAGTTGAAGGAGATAAGGTAACTTGGAAAAGCAAAAAGAAAAATATAGTGGCTCGATCCAGTGCACAAGCATAATAGAGAGTCATGGTACATGCAATGAATGAACTGATACGGATCAAGTCTCTCAATTCAGTAGAAATACTCCAATGAAGCTTCACTAAGACAACCAAACAACCATTCATATTGCCTCCAATCCTGTTTTCCATGAGATGACAAAATATATTGAGGTTGACTACCACTTTATAAAAGAAAAATTACAAGTTTGGTATCTGAAGCCTTAAGCATGTATCATCTCAAGTCAAGTAGCCGATATATTTACATAACCAGTTACTTCAAAGAAATTGACCACTACATCCATGTTTTTCTAGAGTATGATATTAGAAGGATACTAAGATGTTGATGCCCACAAGTTGCCATACACAAAAAAGTGGCATGAGCTACACGAAGATGATAGATATACTATGGGCCGCCCCACTCGAGCCTCAACCCCTTATCGGGAGTTTCTCCTGCCCACCTGTGTTGCATTGCCCCGTCAAAATAGTTCCATTTGCAGGTTATTTGATGTGTTATCGTTGTAAAGTTTCGTAAAATTTTGATTTGTGTGAGCTCAACAGTTTTCGCCTTATTGACTAAAATCTGTGGACGGTTTTCTTGACAAATACGAATTAGAGCTTCACACGAACTGCTCTCTCTAATGTGGCACTCGCAAATTTCGCGGACCGTCGAGGGACCCTTTTCTCCAGGAGAGATGGTTTTCCAGGATTAGCGTTCACCTTCTTAGGGTTACTCTTCCCTTCGCTATTGTCTCTCTGATTCCCTCTGTACAGAATGAGGAATTCGGCCAAACTACAGCAGGTTTTATTCATTCCCAAGTATTGCCAGCAGCCCAGAAGCCGAGGGTCCGCACGCCCTCGTCGACATCCTCTTCCAGGTTCTTTATGTGGATTTTTTATTCCTTTCTCTTCCGTGACCTTTTCCTATTTCAACTCGATGCGAACAGCCTGGGATTGCGCATTAGGCTGTAATTGTTTTCGTTATATTTGTTCAGAATCGTTACTAGAATTCAGGTCATGTGTTATTAGAGTTCCTTGTTTAAGAGGATAATGTGGGTTGAATTCACCGTGTAAACAATTTGGAACTGTTTCCTTCGAACTTTAGAACTTGAGTAGATACCTATATTTTAACAATTTGGAACATTCTTCTTCTATGGAACGAAACAGCCCCAAGAGTTCCATTTGTGTAGCTTGATGTGAAGAAGTTAAGGTAGCTTGTTGCCAACATCCCCTGATCATTATGGTTAAAAATCTCTCAGTTTAAGGGTATGTGGTTTTTGGCAGAGGTTTTGATTAAATCCGTATCAGCTGGTAAAGCACCAAGTCCTTGTGGTTTGGATGAACAAAAGCTTTGTGCTATGCTTTATTCTTGGCAGGCTTCTGCGTGGATTTTATACAGCTTAATCACTTGTGTTCAGTTTGTGGGGATGGATAATGGATGATACTGTTCTGAGGCCCAATGACAACCACCATATTACCCATAAACTCTGTTTTCATTTTTTGTTTAGAAATTGTTCAAATCTTAGAGTAAACAGTAAATTATTTATCAGACTGGTGTCACAGAAAACATTTTTTAACTTTGATGCAACATGTTTTGCAAGGGGGTGAGGAAAGTAACGTTAGATCTCTCTTTTATATATTATAAAAAGGTATCGAGCCGTAGGGACTTACTTGTGCCACACCGGGGTAGCTTGTATCAACCTGGCTTCATTTGCAATGCCGTTAAACATGTGCATTGCCGCAGACCTCTTTATAGAAAAATCAAAACTTTGGAGCACTCTAGGAGCAAACTTAAAAGGCTGTATTTCAGATTGCTAGACTTGTCAAGTTGATGATTCATGAACTTGGGAACATCCATGGTATCCTTAGTTCAGCAGTCTTTGAATGTTTGTAACAAGTATTATATGTGCCTCTTCAGCATCTTTAAAACAAATAAAAAATATCCCCATAGGAGTAGGGTTTCTTGGAAATACTGTTTTGTTAGTTCATCACAAAACTTCTAGCCTGATAATTATGATTTCTTATTCCATTTTTTCTGCTGATGAACAAAGTATGCTGTTTATTGGTATACACTGATTTTCTCATGCCTATAAAGTGTGCTACTCATTGGTCTTTCTAAGATAACCTTTTTCATTTGTCTTTCACTGTCAATTTAATTTTTGAGCTTATTGTTGGATTATTAATTTTTGATGTAGAGTGTTCTTGAACTGGGTTTGTACTTTAATAGTTCACTTAGAGGTGACTTTCTGTTGTCACTGATGATTTTGTGATTTGTTGTCCTTCAACACCGTCATACATGTCCTACATCAATTGATTTCTGCTCTCCTTTGAAGTTAAATGTTAGAAATAAAGATGTCTGGTCTCACTTTTCTTTTTCACGTTTCTCAAAATAATTGCTACAACAGGTTCAATGTTTGATTCAGCAAGCGGCAAATATGGTTCATCCAGTCTTTCAACTGCTCCTGTAGATGTTTTCTGCTTAAGGGCCACTGAAACATTAATCGGAGAAGCTGCATCACTAAATACATCCCAGGACTCCCATAAGAGTGGGTATGTTTTGTTTGTTTATTTTGCTCTGATTGGAATTAACATTTTTCTTGTTTAGTTGTCTTGTTAGATCTTGCTGCATGAGTGTAAATTGCTTTGTGTTTGCTCCTTTTGGTTTGATTGCTATGTTGCATTCTTTACAAATTTCATGGAGACGTACACATGTGCATATGTAACATATCCAGCTATAAGTTAGCTTTAGGCACCAATAAATAATAAAATGTTGCTTAGATTTGAGCCTAATGAGTGTTCCAATCACGAATTATACTGAAAGGGAACACTCACTACTAATGTATTTGGTGTCCATTCATTACCAAATAAAACTTTCTTATTCTGTAATTTTATTTTATTTTTTGAAATGGTATCCTGAAAATTATCCAATTAATCACTATTTTCATTATCCAGATAGAGAAATATTGAGAATAAATTGTCCACAAAAAGATGGAAACAAAAGCAAAAAAGGAAAGGCTGCAGGAGAAACTGTTAGGAGCTATTTAGAAGATAATTTTGAGTTACTAGCTATGAGCAGTGTGCTCTACCTTGGGCAATTAATCAGATATTGCAATTGCTTTTCTATGAGAGTGTTACTATACACATCTTCTTACCCAATTCTATTGTGCTTTCCAAAATATGTAGCATATAAGGATGATGGCTAAAATATAATACAGAGATAAAGGAGCATAGCATACATCTTGAAAGTGAGACACACCCATTCTTTTAATTGAGCCATTAGATGTATATTTAGTGGCTAAATTTTAGTTCTCCTTAACCACTTTTTTTTGTCTTTTGCTATGTTTTCAGGAAGTATGTTAATTTTAGAATTTTTTATTTTTTATTTTTGGATGGTAATGGAGATAATGGTATTGTCCTAGCTATGATGATCCAAGTGGCAATTTTACAAACAGCTTGACATTTTAAAGAAGGAAATAGTTCAGTCTAGCCAACCTTTTCTGGATATGGTTCTCCTGTGTTTGCCCCTTTTGATATGAAATGTACTGTTATTCTACATTGTATGAATAGTCATAAAGCAAAGGAAAGTAAGAAAAGGTTCAGGGAGAGATATAAATAATTTTTTCAATTCTTGAAGTAGAAAACAAAATGTCCCTGAGACCTCAAAAATGAAGAGAAATCTGTGGTTCCTAGTATAGAGACCTACTTAGCCAATATTAGAGCTGGCATTTAGGTACTCATGCACATATGCAGTTGTTTTTGGTATTCATGTGCCAAACAGCAAAAGCTGAACATTTTTCTAGACCAAACCAAAAATGTGAAGGCTAAAAATGCTTTTATTGGTTGGTTTCATACTATTGTTAATCAGTCTTGTTGAGTAATATTGACTGATGCATCAGAATCAGTGGACTTATTTTGAAATGTTCTGCCTGCAGAGATCCTGGAGGTCATAAAAATGATCGCAGTAGTACAGACTCTAATACAGGTCCATTGCTTCATACTCCTATTAAATCAACATCTCAGTCTACAGAAACTTGTAATGATTGGGTAGCTCCAGGAAGTGTAGTATGGGCTAAAATTGGTAGCCACGTGTGGTGGCCTGCAGAGGTAGGATTTTTTTTCCTCCACCTGTCATATACAGGAATGATAAAAAGTGTCACTTCGGTGTTTTTACTTCTAAAATTGCATGTAAATCAAATTATTAAATAATACCTGCTGATGTTTAGGTAATTGATGAAAGAGAGATTCAGTCAAATTCAAGTGATCAAAGCAGTGATGGGCATGTCTTGGTTCAATTGTTTCAAACAGACAGATAGTGAGTTTTTTTCTTCTTTTTCTTTTCTCAAAATTTTTATCATCTTACCTTTTTATCCCAGTGTTTTAATGTTGATAGAAGGTCTTTTCTGTTTTCATATGATATCAGTTTGAGGATGCTAAATCACTTTGACTTTTTCTTCAGTTGTTGGCTGGATCCAGTGGGGAGTCTTTCTCGGTTTGATGAAGTAAGAAAGAGTTCTTAATAGAATCTCTTACCAGCTCAAGAAAACTATTTCATATATTGACACCAAAAGAAGGCACTTGACATTTTAGATTTTTTTTTCTCTCTCATGTTAATATCCTTAATCATTCGGAAAGTAAATATTTAAAAAGTGCAGATTTTGAGTTCTGGAGACCCTGTAACAGAAAATTAATGAAATGCCTTTGGTTAACAGGAGCCTTATCTGCAAATATCAAAAATGCCGTCACGTGAAATACACGTACTGCAACCTTACTGCCATTACTCATATATGCTTCAAATTCTTGACTTTGGGAAGTTTCCTATAGTCATTGAGATTATAAATATGTCACCACAGGTCTGAGACAAAAAGAAATTCGAGATCATTTTTAAAAAATGCTTAAGATTTGCCTCACATTTTGATTATGGGAGACATTGTTTGCACTGATGGTTTCTTTCATGAATAAAAAAATAATCGGTGTTCTTTCATGCACATTGCTCTAACATGTGGTTATTAGCTACTGAAAATTGTCATTCTTGCACCACATCAGATTCCCTATTTAGCTGAGACTAACTTCAGGAATCTCCTACTCTCCAGTCTGCTTTATAATATTTATTTCACTCCTATGCAGTGTTTTGAAAAAAGAAGCTGTAACGGCAAGGAAGAATTCCAAGATGCTCTAAAACACGTAAGTTTCATTGTTCTTTTTCTTTGATTGAGCAGATTTCTCTTTGCTATCTTTCTAATGGATTCTGAAATTCATTGTGTTTCATTTCAGGCCTTACACAAGGTCGAGCAGATGAGTTCATGCAAACATTCATATGAAAGCCCTGATATGTGGAAAGGATCAACCGAAAAGGTCCCAACATCTTGTAAGTAACAGTAGATGGGAATTAGTCCTGCCGTCTCTGGACTTAGAAGAGCAGCCATTGGACCCTTTTAAAAATATAATTTTTTTGAAATGTTAAGCTTTTAAGTTATGATAAAAAGTCATGCACATGAGGAACACTGATGGATACTGTTGTCAAAGCATGGTAATATTTGGATAACATCCAATCATTTAATTGAGCTGATAAAACACAATTGAGGTTTATACAAGTCCGTCCTAACGAGTTTTACTGAAGAGGACTTCAATCTGGTGTTTATTCTAGATAAATCAAACGGTTCAAGTTCAAGCAGATCCGAGGAAGATTGTGACGAGCGGGGTCGGGGCAAAAGAAAAAGGAAGCCAAAAGTTCATTTTGATGTGAGTCTTCTATTGTTTATTCATCAATTTGAACCATATTTTTTATTTTTTATGTCATATTAATATTGTAGTGGTACTCTTAACGTGTTTGTAGGATGTACGTATCCCAGTCAAGTCGATGAAAAAAGGCCGCCGGTTGAAGATAATGCGGCTCCTCGGCCTCACAGCTCCACTTGGGTCTCCGTTCTCTAACACTTCTCATGTAAGAACTGCTTACAAGTCGTGCAGAGTTTTAGATGTATAATTAGCCATCGAGGTAAAACAGGGATTTACACGTGGATTACAAGTCCTGTTCTTGGTTGTTGTTGTTTTCTTTGGACTCTTGATATTGCAGACGTTCTCTCTGAAAAACAAACGCAAGTAAATTGAATCCTCTGGGTGATCAACTGATTATAGTATCTGGAGCAATCGATTCACGAAAGGATGATCGATAAGTCAGCCATATTCGAAACTACATCCTGTTTCCAGAGGAAAGCCGAAATTCCTAAATTCCAACTGAAATGTATGGAAGGGGAGAAAAACTTGAAATTCCAACTGAAAACCTGAAGCTCCAACCTGATGCAACTAAACTTGGATGGATCGTTGTAATTAAGAGAGGCAAATGGCTCGCCAGTAATTTTGTGCATCATCTCTGACTATTGAGATCTAATGTCAATCTTTTGTTCTGATAGTCTACTGGAGCTTCATTTGTCTAAAATTTGTCCTACTGAGACAGGCCAAAAGGAGAAGCAAAAGAGCGGAGTTGTGCTTTTAAATCTTGAAATCCCCACCTCTTCTCTCATGGAGTCAAAGAGCTCTCAAAAAATTTACTCTCAGAACCATCTTTAAACGTCCCCAGACAATTATGAAGTAATTTCGTGAACTCCTACATGGTAAGATCAAGAAATGAAACTCCACACTCATTTTGGGTTAGTACGAGGAAAGACTAGTGATCCAGCCACTGGTCCTCACACAGAGAAATGACAACCACAATATGCCAAAAGACTTATTGTCACCACTAGACCCAACCAAAGAAAAAAGAAAAGAGTGAATGGAGAAGGACCTGTCTTGTAGAAGCAAAAGATGGAATTCATAATGAGACAAACATGAAATGGTTTTGGAAAAGAGGAGTAAAAAGTACAAGGGTAGGGTAGGTTTTTTTCTTTAAAGTCTTTCTCTAAATTTTAAATAGAATAGTTGTTTTGAGAGAGAGGATATTATCCTTTATTCTCTCCTATTCCTCTCACAAACCCTAAATCTCTCTCAATTTTATTTTCTATCTTATGTCTCTCATTTCAACCAACCTTCTTTATCCATTCTATCCTATCATCATTCATGATATCAAAGTGGGAGTAGAGGAAGAAGTAGACACAACCTATAAGAAGTTCATATTTTTTTGCCTCAACCCTCACACTCAAACTCCACCATCAGGTAGCCTCTTCTTTTTCTTTCTTTCCTATTATCGCTCGATTGGGTGATGATATGAAGTGTTAAAGGTCCTTTCTTCTCGTAATTTAGTATTTGATACATTGCGATCTTTACTCCTACGTATTTGTGATCTATGTGATCCTCAGTATGGTTTCCTAAGGGTCAGTTGCTACATTATACAAGCTGAGAGGCTTAATTTTGTGTATTGTGGTATGTGTGCATGAGTACTATTGTAACAACATGCTAGTTCTTTGATTGTTTGGGTGTTGTGAATTATCTCGCTGGTCAGGGTTCATATGTTGTTGTGGGTTACAAGTGCTTAACCCGAGTGCTATTACAAGTTTTATGGTTAGTCTACTAAAGTGATTAGTCCAGTGAGTGACTAAGAGAAATCCAATAAGCAAATTGACTAACTAAACAAGGTCACTATAGTCAAGCTAGATGGGAATACTTACCTTATGAAGGCTAGAGCAGTCGAGATTATATTGGTATCAGACTTCAAGCTGAGTATATTAATGATTAACCCCCAATCATAAATATTTCTAGATGACAATCAAACAATCTCCTTGTTATGTCCTTATTTTTTAAACAATATGACCCCTTATTTTAGTAGTTGACATGTGTTAACCATAGGTTGACTCTCACGTTATTTTTTATTATAATAAAACTTAATTGAGCTAATAACTTGTAAAACTAGTGTTTCATAGAGCATCTCAAGGTCTAAAGCATTCGAGCCAAAATGAAGAACATCTCTTGAAGAAGCACCCACAAGGAAGAAATCAACGTCAAGACTCGAGTTCAAGCTTCAATAGATAAATAGGTAGACTCAGTCATATTATGTAAGAGAGTTGTTGGAAGACACCTCATACCTTACCCATGCCAAGGAGGTGGCACAAAGTATAGACTATAAATAGACACTCAAGGCAAGGGGTAAATGATTCAAGTCTCCCCTCTTCTCTCAAATTCGTCCCTAGCCTTTCTCTCTTCTCCCAAGCTCTCTCTCTCTCTCTCTCTCTCTCTCTCTCTCTCTCCATCTCTATTTTTCTCTTTTCTTCTTTCTTCCTCTCCTTTCCTCTCTTCTCTCACCACCTTGGTAGAAGACCTTGTCATAGGATCCTAATCTAACATGCTATCAGATAAGTGGATTTAGGATCCCACCATTAAGATGATGATTAAGATTATCAAGCTTTCGTTAGAGTACTTTTGAAGCAACAAGGATTTGGCTGCACCAAGATAAGTTCTTCATCCTTGTTATTTTTTTTTTCTTCTCTCCAATGTCATTTTTACCGAGGCTTTGATCTCAGAAAGCTGAGCAAGGGATGATGATTCTGGTTTAATTTGGATAAAAAGTTTGAAAGTTATTTATTTTGCTTTGGTGGTAACTCTTTCATGGCATTTTTATACTTGGTTTGCAAATTCTGGTTCAATTAATCAAGCTCGATTATGCTACTGCTCTTGTGCATAAAAGTTGTTTTAGTTGCTTGGAAAATAGGTATGAAGAAGCTCTTATGATTTACATAATTGAAGCTTATTGATCTAATGTGTTTTTGGGCTGTTGATTTGGTTATATACTACTCATCCTTGATTTGGTTATATACTGCTCATCCTTGATTTGGTTACATGCTGCCGTGACCTTTTTTTTTTGTGGAAGAATATGGTGAATCCAGAAATAATTCAAACCTTCTATAATTGAGCTATTTCTTGGATCATCTTGCCTAAAATCTCTCAAAGACAATTGAAAGTTAAAGGTGGCATGCAAGTTGGAATGTTCAACATAGACGGAAAGTTTCATTCTTAAAAGATATTTGATTTGGAGTCAAAAAAAATTTAGAATATTGAGCATCTTCCCGAATGGTATGATAATACGTGGATTACCCAAACCTTCCACTTTTGAATGCTTGAATAGGTCAAGATGGATGCTACATTCAACTTACCTTAAGTATCTCTCATTTGATACCTGAAATAATTACTCCTTCCATGTTCAGCTAATAATTAGTGCATGAGGATTTAAGACTTTCCATGCGTAGAAAGGTATGAGATCTACCTTTCCAAATAATAGCCAACATAAGGATTCTTTCTATTTGATGAATGATTGTAAAGCTTGGGTTGGTTCCACTTTCCCTTCTCAGTTGGGTCAGTTTCTTTGAGTTGTTGGTTTGGTTCAAGTTGGTAAATTAGTACATTGAATATTCACTAGTAATGTGTGAAGAATATATGAATATGAGTGGTAAAAGTGACTTACTTCATATTACCACTATACCCTTGAGTGGGCTTAGTTGGTTAAAAGATTCCTTATCACTAGAGATCTCTTAGGACATTTGGCTAAACCAGCACCCATAGATGAAGATAATAATTCCAATATTAAATGGCTCAAGAATGACACACTTGTCATTAGTTGGCTAATTAATAGTATGGAGGAACATGTGGCAAATAATGTTATCCACCTTGAGACTGCAAAGCAGATATGGACACTTGTTCCAAGTTGTATACTAGCATCAAGAATTTACAGAAATTATATGATGTGTTTCAGAACATGTTTATTAAAAAAACAAGGAGAAAACTTGATGAGTTCTTCGCTAGGTTTAGAGGGCTGATTAAGAAGTGGAAAAAAAATTAGCCCTATTCAACCGATATATATCGGTTCTAGAAAAGTAATAGGAGGTCTTAGCTATTAGCATTTGCTTGTTGAATATCAAGTCATATCTTGAAGTGGCCAAATTCCAACTCCTTAGCTCCTCCTCACTTCCATCATTCGATGACATTAGTGCAACATTACTTAGGATACCAAATCCTTCCTCCGCCTCTCATACTAAAATATCATCTGCTATGTACTAAAAAAATAAGGGTACATCTTCTACTACCCAAGGGCATGGTAGAAATTATAGAGGAGGTGGAGCAAGAGGTAGTGGAAGTAGATATGGTCCTTCAAGGTCAAAAAACCGGGTTTGCACTCACTATGGTGGACTAAACTGAATACATGTTGGAAACTTCATGGCAAACCAGATTGGGTCATTGCCAAACAAGCCTCGGTTCAAAATGAGAAGAATGTTGCCCAACCTGAGTCACAACAAGCAAAACAGACTATCACCAATGATGATTATGACCTCTTACAAAGGGTGAAAACTTTGATGGTACTGTCAAAATCCTAGGCAAGAGTACTTCCCAGGAGGTCACCCATCCTAGAATTACTCTCGTCTAGGCTCTCTTAACTTCGGAGTTCTGAGTCAGATACCTAGCCAATACAACCCGAAAAGACTAGCCGCTTAAGGTGCGGAAAGCCAAGTATCTAACTCATACCACAAACTCTAACAAGAGTGGAGGGAACCACTCTGACACCCACCCCGCCCATTCTAGAGCCGTTTCTCATGGGATACGAATGTGGGCCGTGGCATGCCTAGCTCTGATACCATGTCAAAGTCCTAGGCAAGAGTACTTCCCAGGAGGCCACCCATCCTAAAATTACTCTCGCCTAGGCTCGCTTCACTTCGGAGTTCTGAGTCAGATACCTAGCCAATACAACCCGAAAAGACTAGCCGTTTAAGGTGCGGAAAGCCAAGTATCTAACTCAGATCACAAACTCTAACAAGAGTGGACGGAACCACTCTAACAGGTACCTCCTCCATTTTCTCCAGCATCTTCAACTACTCTTGTTGCCACCACTGCTTCAGGTATGATTTTTGCCACTTCCTCCTCTTCATCCTGGATCAACTCAAGGACCTCCGAGCATCTTACAGGTAATAAGAGTCTTTTACATTCCCTATCTCCATGTTTACCAAACAAGTTTGTTATCATTGCGAACGGATCCCAAACCAAACTTCTTGGGAAGGGATCCTCCCTTGTTACACCATCTCTTCCATTTACAATGTCCTATTTGTCCCTCAATTTCTCTTAAATTTGTTATCATTTAGCCAGTTAAAAAAATAGTTTAATTGTTCCATCATCTTCTCACCTTCTTCTTGTGTCTTCTAGGATCTCACAACAAAGAAGGTGATTGGTGCCAGCCATGAATAGGGGGCCTTTATTACTTGAACCTACCTCTAGTCACTATGATTGCCACTTCTCTGATAGAGTCAAGGTTATGGCACAACCGGTTTGGTCATCCATCCGCAACATCGCTTCAACACTTATTTCCATCCTTAAAAACTTTACCAAATTTCAATTGTGAAGTCTGTCAGTTGAGCAAACATCAGAGGACACCATATTCTCCTCGAATTAAACTTAAAGATGTTGCCCATTTTTCATTAATTCATTCAGATGTATGGGGACCCTTAACTGTCTTGAACATATCTCAAGTTAAGTATTTTGTCACCATTGTTCATGACTTTACTCAAGTCACTTGGGTATTTCTAGTCTACCTTTATCAGATGATTATAGGCATTTCTAAATTAATTATGTATCCAATTTTTGAAAGTGGATGCTTGCAATTCAGGACCAAATTCAACCAATAATATCATATGGTAGATTGTATCTAATATCCAAAAGTGACTTATTATACACTCTAGAGATTCCAAAAGACAAGATGTATAATCCTTTCGCAATTTGAGTTCTTGTTTGAAGCTATGAGAAAGGAGGGAATGCATTCACACATGAGCAAGAAATGCCACTCATTTAAAAGAGTTTATTTTGTCTTAGTGAGTAGGCCTTATCCCAAGCTAGTTATTCTAGTTGGGCATGGATGGATTCATATGAATCACTTGTAGTGAATAAGATAAACATGGATTTGAAAATATGATATAAGTCAATCACTTGAGCTATAACCTCTTAATTCAACAAGAAGTATGGATCAAGATTAATCACATGCTACTAATATGTACAACCATACTTAAGAACAACCAATGTTATTTCCAACATATATCACCAAAATTCAAATTGGGTTGGAAACTAACATGATCTTTTCTTGACATCTCATTGGCTAATGTTAAACAAATGTTCCTTAAGCCAATGGTTTCTAAAGTGATAGTTTATATAGATTTATGATTTTCACAAAAAGTCCAAGTCTACATAAACTAGACAAGGAGGATTGGCATGTGAGGTTATATGATGAAATTATCATTGAATCAATCCTCAAAACCAAGTCCCATGTAAGGAATCTCTAAATTGACATGAACATCAAATTAGAGTTTCATTTGCAAAATTTATGCCACACAAACTATTAAGGTGATTTTCATTTAGTATATAACTTGGCTCGAAGAATAATACTCTTTGCTTGAAGATCAAGTGACCTTGGGTAGCCAAATTTGTTTGGGTCCTGCCATCTCAATTTTTGAAGGTAGATTTGGATTTTGAAAAATTTTGCCCGTTGGGATTCCGAATTTGCTTCACCTCTTTTGGCTTTCATCTTCTAGCTGAGCACTCAAATGCATAATGGCCAATGCTTCTACATTTGTTACACGCTTCAATACGCATAGGTGATATTGTAACCTTTGTCACATTTTTCCTATAACAATTACTAGATTTTCTTTTTATTCTAGTTTCATGGCCTTCAGCTCTAAATTTCATTTTTCTCTCACTTTTTATTTGTTATTCTAATTGATCAAAAGTGAATTTACCAATAAGTTAAGGGCTTTTCTTTTAGCTACACATTTGTGATATTTTAGCAAAAAAATTTCTTCTAGAAGTTATAAAATCATAGAGAAAAAATTGTTGTTTTCATTTTTCATCTCATGAATGTATGAAGAATGTGTTGGCCTAGGTGGCTTCTCAAAAGTGGGATGACAAAAATAATTTTTGGTGCTTAATAAAATATGCAATAACATACCACAAGAAGAACACAAAGAATTTGTTTTCTCGATGTTCCCCTATTGGTAATCAGCACCCAAGAACCCTTGCTTGGGAAAATTCCACTAATTGCTCTATTAGTAGAAAAATTATAGTTTCAAACAGATTTAGGCTCTCTTTAAGCCAAGTATAATAACCAGTTACAGTATTAAAAAATCTCTCAAGGACTTGAATAACTAGATTCTAGCTCTAGTGGGCTTACCTTTCTAAAGTTGTGGTTTTATAAAATCTCTACGAAAATTTAAAGATAAGTACAAAAAAAAAAAAAAAACTTACACCTTTGAGTTGGGAGAATCAACCTGTTATGGTCCAGGTTAAGTATTTGGTTTTTTGCTACCTACCAGGCCGGTCTTTTGGGTAGTATTGGTTAGGTGCTTAAAATTTGGTATCAGGGTCACTACTTACGTTGCAAGTTTGAATCCCGAAGAGGGCAACCTAGCAGTGTCACTAGAGTAGGTCATCGCTAGAGTGGGCCGCCATGGACGTCGGCTCGTAATGGATGAGCTTGTTGAGCATCGGCTTGTAAGAGCTTGACTAAAAGCTCTTTCTCCAAGGGGTGTGTAATGTTATGGTCCTGGGTTAAGTACTTGGTTTTCCGCTACCTACCAAGTTGGTGTTTTGGGTAGTATTGGCTAGGTGCTTAACACAACCATCTCCTTATGAGATTCAAGTCTTCAATCCTTTTGAGAGAAAAATTGATGGAGCTTGAGTAAACTAGGAAGCAAGAAAATTTTCAGAGATATGAAATGGAATTGCAAAATCAGACTATTTTCTCTCAAAAGTGGATTTGAGTAGGACTTTCAAGTAAATAGCTATTGAAGGCTTTTTATTTTGCTATTAAATGCTCAATCAATGTTTTAGAGATGTTCGGTGGGCTACTTATAAGTTCCCAAATCAAACTAGCCATTATCTAGTTGTTTGAAAAAAGCTAACACACGTATTGATCTATCATTGAAAAACAATGATCGATAAATCGTGTGTAAAGGCTATATTTTTATGACTCCTTAGACTTGTTGATTTATTATAGCATCAATCAATAGGTTTTCATATCTTTCAAAAATCTCGATTGATTAATGAATCCTAACTGATCATTCAATCCTACGCAATTGACCTATCATGCTTTGTGGCCTTGGCTATGCAGAAGTCAGTATTACTGATTATACATAAGAGGTACAATTGATCATGCTCTATGTTCTTTTATGGCATACTTATGTTCAATTATCAAGCTAATTGGTATGATCGGTCAAGGTTTATAGTTTATTATGCCTGGATTTAGTAAGATCAATCAATCCAGTCAGGATAATTGATCATGTTTTATAGATCATCCTAGAAGGATGTTGTATGATCGGTCAAGCCAGTTAAGTTGATACATCATGCTTTATATTGCTTGTCAGACTGCATTTTTTTATGATCCATCATAACCAGTAGTATGATCATTCATGCCAGTTGCCAATATTATGAAATGGCTTCTAAGCATGATAAAATTTATCCTAAGGTGTTCTAGCAAGTTTTAACAATTAGTATGCATAAGCTAAACACATTCTTCAAAGATTTTTTTCTACAACTTCAAAACTCTTGTGTACCTTTATATTGAAGGTTGGTTGATTTTTGTCATACATTGCAAGAGTTCTTGAGATGTTTCTACTTGACTTGACTGTAGTCTTCAAGTCGTCAAACTTCTTATAGGTGCTTCTTCAAGATGACTTATCACTTCTTTGAGCTTGAGTTCTTTACATAAATTTGTCAATTCCTTTACAAAGATCGTTGAAATTGTGTCTCTTAAAGGCATAGCTTATGAAAGGCTTAATTTACAATCGTTAGCTCAATTACATTATGTTATCATCAAAATATAGAAGGGAGTCAACCAAGGTCAACAATCTTCCCATTTTTATGATGACAAAACCTAACTTATAAAAACTATAAATAATGATTTGCATAAGCATTTTGAGTATTTCTCCTCCTAAATTTATGCATACAAGTGTTTACAAGATTCAGTTTTAGCTCAGATTTTTCTCTCCCTTTTCTCTCATACATTAAAAATATATGCAAATATGGAGACTTGCGGTGTGCACAAAAGATGGTTCAGGGCTTTTCCTTCAAAATTAAAATTTTTAAAATTATACAAAATGTCTTGACCTTCAATCATAAATACAAAACGAATACAAAGGTCAAATGTAGGTCAACTATGCCGAAGGTGGAGGCTAGTCCAGTGGAGAGATGAAGTTAATGAGAGAATGTAGGAGAGATTGAATCTCCATGAGTGTTTCCTTGATTTTTGCTACACCATCCTTATGTTTCTGAAGTCGTTCAAGCTCAAGGAAGCTTCAGTTCTTCTTCTCTTATTGAACTTGAATTGCTCCTCTTGAAACCAATCAGGAATTGGTTTATCTACCGAGCCTTCCTTTGCTAAGACTTTCTTACCAATTGAGTCCTTAAAAACCCACTTGCCTCTATACTTTGAGAAGCCAAATTTTTCCACTTTGACTTCTCCAATGGTCATCTTTTTGGTGAGGCTCACAGCCACTTGCTCATCAAGATCGATTCCAGGATACTCAAGAATGGTAGTGATGAGTTGTTAGAAGGGTAGAGCATTAGCACGAGTGGTGTTTGCTATATCCACCATCTATAGGACCATGAAGTAGATGAAGTTGAGCTCAAAGTGTTGGGTCAATGCCCAGAGCCAAAGATGTCATCTATGGTGAGACATGAAAAAATCTCTTTCCTTGGATTGAGAATGTGGGTCACTATCTCCATAACGAATCACAGCTCAACACTCAAATCTTGGATTTTAATCTCATAAGAGCTACCAACTATCTGATAAAAGGCAAGTTAAATGGCATCTTAAATTGATTAAGGATACACCTCAAATTCATCATGAGGCCAATTTTCCTTGATTTAACGTTTGAGCCCTTGCATTGGAAGTCTTCTTTACAAAATTAGTCATCTTCAAGTGGCCTTTCTCTTTGTCTTTCACTTCAAGATTATTATAGAAGACCTTAATCAAAGTAGGGTAGATGGGATTATTAGCTTCTAAAATGGACATGTATGGCCCAAATCCTTCCTCAAAGCCTTTTGCCTCTCTCCCATGAAGGTAGAGGTCAAACCAAGATGGCTCTACCATACTCTGAGCAAAAATTTTCTTTATGTATTAGCTTTTTTACCCATTGACCAAAAGTAGTCATGCCAATGGGGCACTTTGGTGAAGTATTCTTCTACCAGAAATGGGGGATCCTTCCAAAAGTCCTCTTAGTCTAAACCATGGTTGACTTTTTGGATGGATTCTCTAAAAAAAGTGGAGTTGCCCAAGGAGATTTTGGGGATTTTAGGGATAAAGGATGATGGAATCTGGTAAAAATTGACAAAAATGAAGGCAAATTGAATAGAGAAGTGAAGGAGGATGGATTTCAGAGGTATGGCAGCATTGAGGAGGATTTTGGAAAGGATTTAAAGTGGTTGCAATAACGTTACTATTTAAAACCATTTTCTGTCATGGTGGATCAATCAATCAAATTTTTTTTATTGATCAAAAGGTCAAAGTTGATTGATCATGCACTCTGCATTCATTGATCATACCTTCAACATTGATTGATCATGCCATAAGTAGAGTGAATTTTGGTGATTTTAGTCTTTCAATTTCACTCTCTAAGCAAGAATTATATGGGATATTATTTCTACTTTAATATATATCAAACTATCTAGACAAAGTTGGGTTGCACTTGCCTAGCTCTCCTCTTAGCTTAGAGAACCATCAAATCCTAATGGCTTGGGGAAAATGCCTACAAGCAAATTTCACTTTAATTACTTTTGTTTGAACCATCTCTCGTATGAAATGGTGTTTGATTTCAACGTGTTTTGACCAAGAGTGGTGAATCGGGTTCTTACTTAGGCTTATAGGACTCATGTTTTCACAATAGACTAACATTTTTTATTTTAGTTTTTGCTCTAAACCATAATCCTCTGGTTGTTGTCTCATCCATAAAATTTGTCCACAACTTCCAGCAGCTATGCACTCAGCTTATGTGGTAGATAAAGCAAGCGAATGTGGCTTCTTGGAAAACTAAGAAACAAGCATACTTCCAAGTAATTAGTAGTTACCAATAATATCAGTGTTGGAGTACACTATTAGTTCTATGGTAGATGAGTTTTAGTACCAAAGTCATAACGTCAGTGTTTCAAGTAGATATTGGAAAAATTCTTTTCATGACCACTAAGTGTAATCCTCTAGAATTGAATTGAAAGCTAGCACGTAGGCATTACCCGAAACATAATATTCAATCTATTATCTAATAAATAAAGCAAGGACCCTATTATAATTCTATACAATTTTTATCTATGGATCTACTAGAGTTGTTTGATTCTAGCGTTAAGGACAAACTCATAGGTGTGCTAATTTATTTGAAATTTTCAATGACGAATCTTTTTATGAATCCTTTTGCATAGTTGGACTAATTTATGAAAGCTCCATTTTCAATTTGCATAACTTTAAGTCCAAGGAAGAATGTGAGTTCATCCATCAAACTCATTTCAAATTCATTCTTCATTACTTTAGTAAATTCCTCTTTTAGATCCATTTTTCTATATGAATTCACTAAGTCTTTCATACCATGCTCTAGGAGCTTGCTTTAACCCATATAAGGTTTTGTGCAATTTGTATACATGGTCTAGCGTGCTCACGTCTTCAAATCCTTCTGGTTGTTCCACGTATATTTTTCCTTGAATGTACCCAATCAAGAATGCATGTTTCACATAGGAGATGATGATTTTTTGTTCTCAATTTCCTCTAATCGTGGTCACCGCCCAAGAACTCTTGCTCAGAAAAATTCAACTAATTACTCTATTAGCTAAAAAGTATAAAGAATTTCAGGCTCTTTTTAAGCCATGCGTAATCCCCAATTACGAACATTGATATCTCCTCTAGAGATTCAATATAACTAGATTTTGAGTCTATTAGAGACTCACTTTCTAGATTTTAGGCTCTAGACTGCCAATTGATCTGGCTTTATGATACTAGAGAACCTCTATAAATGAAAGTATAAAATACAAAAGAAAAAATAAACTTACAACTTTTTTGAGAGATAACCCTTCTCCAAGTGAGATTCAAACTTTTAGATCTTTAAGCACATAAGACAAACTATTTTGAGCTTGATGAAACTTTGAATGCAAAGAGATCGGTGAAAAAAGAAAGGACTTGGGCAATTTTGAGGTTTTTGTCTTATAAAGGGTAACAAAGAAATTTGAAGTTCAAAAATAATCTTTCAGTGGTTTGTATGGCAATATAAGCTCAAATCTTGATCCTCTACAATTTTGGGAGCCTATTTATAAGTTTTCCAGCCAAACTAGTTGTTTTTTGCCTATTAACAAAGACCTATTAAAAGTGTTGATTAATCACTAAAAAAGGTATGATCGGTAACGATGTATTACTGCTAATATTTTTTAGGTCTCATAAGTCTATTGATCGATCAGGGCATCAATCAATGAGTTTCCAAAATTTTAGAAAAAACGATTGATTGATCAACCACATTTTATATAGCATAGACTATGAAAAATTCTAATGATTGACCATGCAAAAGAGAATCATCAATCATGCTTCATAACATTATGTGGCAGGATTTTGTATGATCCAACATGTTTGAGTCAATGATCGATCATGCTTTATAAGTCGAGCCCATCTAGGTTGCCCGATCATGTCATATGCCAGTTTACTATTTTGACATTTTAGCATGATATCGGCTATAACAAGGGATTTACTATTATAAAAAATTTATATGCATTTGGTTACTTGGTTTTGAAGTATTTCATGCCCTAAAACTCCATAAAATAAATGGGCTTAAGAATCGAGGTTTGGTTGGCTATCTACTCCCATGCTATAGTGTTTGAGATATTTCTATTTGACTTGGACTCTAGTTTTTCAAGTCTTCGGTTAACTTCTTTTTGTAAGTTTTTTTCTTAACAAAAATCTTCAATGTGTTTTTGTTTTGGGTCTTGACTTGGCAACTTGATTAATCATCTTTTTGTCTTGAGTTTTTTCCTTAGACCATGTAATATTTGTGTCAGAAGGATTTTGTCTAAAATACATTGATATCACCGTTAGTAGTCACTTTCAAACTACCCATTTTGTTATCATCAAAATAATGGAGATTAGCATGATTGTTGGTCTTAAACATATAGATTACTTGAAAAATATCATAAAGCTTTTGAAGACTTAAAAGTGGAATATAGTTTATGACAATTGTCCCAAATTTGTTTGATTGTATCCAAGTGAATAAAATTATTGGCAACAAATTCCTCCATGCTATTAATTAGACTGATTATAACAAATAGTGTCCTCCTTCAACCACCTTTGGTAGAAGGGATCATCTTCATCACCAAAGGGAGGTGGTTGGGTTAGGTGTCCAACAATATCTCTCAAGATCCAAAAATGTTTCACAGGCTATGACCGTAAAGGAAATTTAAACTGAACAAAATTTTGACATTTAAAAGTGAAACCTTGGAAAGCTAAGAGAATAAGAGACAAATTGAGGGCGGATCACAATCAACTCAACTTAAGAAACTTATAATGCAATAATTTTAACTACCATGTATGCATGAAGATCGACATGCATGGTAATAAAAAATCAGCATTGAAACTTATATCAGGCAACATAGACTCCAATCATTGCTAGATGGCAGTCAAAAAAAGATTATAGAGCATGAAAAAGGTATAGAAAAAGCAAGTTCTCAACCTTCAAGCATAAAGACAACTTATTATAAGAATATCATGAAACCTTAAATTAGGTTTCTGTAAGGCCACAATGAAGGGGAATTCTTGAATTCTTGTAAGGGATTTTTAAGACAAAAAAATCAAGCTTTGAGATAGTATGTTGTTCAAACGAAAATTACTAAGTGTTTTGGAGATAGAAGCTCTAGTTTCTTAAGAAGAAATGCATGTATGACATATGATACAAGCTATACTCAACAAAATTGATTTTAGACCGAAGAAGGAGAAATCCTTTTTGTACTCATCTGCCCATAATAATGGCTGGAATTCTGAAATTGGTATTGTCTTCCATAGGCTGGAATTTGGTCGTCCCATATGAGAGTTCTTCCTTCTCCTTTTTTTTTTTTTATATGTAGAGTAACATCATGAAATCCTAGAACCCTTGCTCTAATACCATATTGAATTTTAGGGTTTTATACTTAAAAATGAAGTAGAATAAGTGTTAGGGAGAGTGAGAAACAAGTAGCAAGAGAGATGGAAGAGAGAGAGAGATATGAGAGAAAGACTAAGGTTTGAGTGTGAACGAGTAAAGAGGTGGTAGAAAGCCAAAGAGCAGAGTTGGTGCACTTAATTAGCTTGAGTCCTCTCCCATGTCTATTTATAATAAGAGAAGAAAAATCCAATGGTCTAAACTACCCTTATACAATTATGTTGTAAATATGTAAGAATTATAGTTATACCGTCCATGATACCATAGAATAGTTTTCTTCTTCTCCTATAAAATCTATGAATGGGGTTGGAAGGGGGGCGGGAAGACCCCCTCCCCGCCCCCCTCCCGGGGGTGCGGAGGCAGAGCCTCCATCTGATCAACGATATATTAACTGTTGTTTCATTAAGGGCAGTTTGGAAATTCTCTTATATAAATCTTGTTGTGTTTTTTAGTATTTGTTTTTTCTTCTATGTTTATTATTATTGCTCTCGTTACTTTGAAATTAGAGCATCTAATTCCTAACAGTACAAATACCTTAGAAGTATGTTAATAATTTAAAATAGGATGTAAACCACTGTAAATCACACTTGTGTTATTTGTGTGTTTGATTGCTTGTGCTTAGTGACACTTACATCAAGTTAATTTCGAGTAAGATGATTTGTTCAATCCAGGCTGAAAATCTCTTCCTAGAAAATAAACAAACCTTTCCATGTAACAAATATCATTAGTGCCCCACATAAACCAGCTTCTTCCGAGAAATATTTTTCTAGCAGGTCTTTGAAAGGGCCAAAGTGTCTCTTACTTGCTTTTTCTCTCCCTCTAGTCTCTCTCCTTTTTTTCTATCTTATCTCTCTCATGCCCTAATCTCGTTCAATCGTAGCTATTGGAATCTGGTGAAGATACTTATGAACTTCGCTCTCTCTATGGCGCCACTTATGATTGATCTTTGGATAGATTAATTTGACCGAGCTAGGCATTCAGCCATGATTTGTCATCGATTAACCCCTAAAACTGCCATTTTAAACTGAAATAGCACAAGAAATTTGTAAATTAGAATTCTGTCTGCCTTTATTTAAAACAACCACTTCATTAAACAATGTCACCAAGGGCCTGAACTGAAAATGGAAGATGAATCCATAACTTCCAGAGTTGTACTTTGCAATTAGTTGAGGCAAAACATCATCCTTGTCAATATTTCAATTAGTTTCAGTTAAGAATCACCCAGGATCAGTGAATTATAGCAAAAGAACACAATCCATTAAAAAGGACAAGCTGCCCACTGCATTAAAAAATCTTCCGAAAAATTCTTGGACATCGAACTGATTGATCATTCCATTTTAAAACTGAAATGAACACCACCCAAAAACTCCAAAAGGGAGAGAGAGAGAGAGAGAGAGAGAGAGAGAGAGGCAGAAGCAAGAACACTTAATTGAATTCACCAACTGGTTACAACTAAAACAGGATGTGTAAAGCGATGCGTTCTACAAAGATGACTGAAATATAATTCATATTCCAAATTATCTTCAATTCCAACTTAACAGAAAAAAGGCCCAGCTTTCACACTCCCAAGTTTCTCAGTATATTATCACAGATAAAGTGTATTCAAACACCTGATGTGAAAAGGCAAAACACAGAGAATTCCTGACAAAACTATGCAACCAAATAAAAGTTAAAAGTACCATATAATCTGTAAACTTCTAATTTCATATCTAATATATCCAACGTATCTAATGTCTGAACAGAAAGCAGAAAACAGCAAGATGGAATCTGAAGATAGAAGAGCAAACATCCCCAAACGAGGTGAAGTTTGTGTTCGAACTACAATAAAGTGTTCCGTCTCTCATATTCCTTCCTTCTCTACAGATTGAACAACTAAAGAAGTAAAACCCTTTTTCTTCATTTACCAGCGAGTATCTGGGCCTGGTTCTCCAGCTGCTGCTGATAGCCTAGCGGCCTCCTGAAGAGCATTATGTGGGGCTCCGGTCGGTGGATTGCGTAGTGCACCCAACCGCGGCTCTGTTGGACTCCGATCGCGCGCCATTCGTTCTAACATTTCCACAGAGAGAATTTCAACACACAAGTAACAAGAACCTCAAAAATCTCCAAGGCACTTCAGCCTCCCTCATGAAACACAAAGAAAGATACCCAAGCATAAAATAACCATAATTAGCACATCACACACCTCAGAAAGCAACCGATTCTTGGGGAGCAGCTTTGCAACTTCCGGCGGGAGAACAACGTGCCTGCAAAATCAAGAAAACCTTTTAGACCTAAACAGCGACTGAAAACCGTTTTTTTTTAAAGGAAAAAACAGAGAAAAACGTACCTGTACTCATAGGTATCATCAAAGTACTTCTCAGAGTACTGGATCTGGCCCATTTCTTGTTTTCGTAGCAAGGAAACCAAAATCAAGAGAGTTGCAGCAAATATAAGCGATTGCCACGAATCTGCGAAAAACATTACCCGTCAGCGAACGATCAAAGTTTTCAGAAGACTAGGAGAAAGAAAGCAAAGAGAAAATCGGACCAAGAGCTGGGAGCGCGGGCGAGAATCAGCGAAAAACAAAAGTGAGGGCACAAGAAACTCGGATTTATGCCAAAACAGTTATATATGGAGAGACTTTCAGGCTGCTCAGATTTACTCCAACGGTTAGTTTTTTCATTTTTTATCCGATCCACCTTTCCCTGAGGCGCAACTGTGCTTTGAATTTCAAATTTTAAATTGAAGAATCTCGTTGAGGCCTGAGGGCACGTTAGTAGTACACATGAAATCTTTTTACCCAAGGTATCATGATTTCATTAATGCAAAATTAAATATTTTAACTTTTATCAACCTTAAAATTTTATAAATACCATAAAAAGACTAAAAAGATTAATTTTGAAAAATTTGGTCCACTCGGAACTAGACCGAGTCAACTGGGAAGGTCAAAAAGCTAGCAGAGGTTTTGTAAGAAAAGTCGAATGAGTTCAAGTCTCAGCTTTAACTAGGTGAGTCATTCGAGTTAAACATGGTTTTCTATTAGTAAGCCTAGTCAAATGTCCACTTGTTTTTAATGTGAAAATGGAGGATTACTTTAATGATAATTAACCCTTCCAACATCATAATCATCATTTTGTAGAAAAATGGCAAAAAGGTTCCGATACTTATAGAGAAAACACAAGAATGCCATAGACATGTGATGCCCAGACTCTATCATGATTGCTTTCAACCAATAATGCTTATGGCTTTTACTCATAATGGTGTCTTGTTTAGTGTAGTTCACTTTTCGTCCCTAGACAATTACTCATACAACAGAGTTATAAAACATTGACGATGTTGATTATTGTTGTAGTCCACATTACATAAGAGGTATGTTGAAGAACAAATATACAAGAGTCTTACATAACTTTTATAGTAAAAAGTCTTGTGAGCCGGAATTAATAACATGTGGAGGCTAAGAAGAGTCACAAAGAAAGTGATCTCACAGAAGAGTCTTTGTTGAAGGTATTTTAGTTATGTTAATCTCCTATTTATGTTCAGTTGTTTAATTATTCTAAAATTCATCTTTTAGTGTTTTACTTTGGGTTTAAATAGGATAATGGTAGTTTAATTACAATTGGATTCTATTCGTTTTCACAATTACAAATAGAAGTTCATTGTATTCAAATTACAATAAGTTAGTGAAGTATTTCTCTTTTCTACAAATTCAACATGGTATCAGAGCGGATTCTAATGTGATGTTTTTTTTACCTATATCTCTAGTAATTTAGATTCGTATTCAATATTTTTTGTTTCAATACCCCCTTTTTTTTGGCGTTCGCACCTCGATATTGAACTTTTCATATTATAAATTATATATTGGCGGAAAGATCTTCGCATCTACTTTCCAACGCGAAAAAAAAAGTATGGCAATAGGAGTTTTCTACAAGAGAAATCAATATTTGAAGCAACAAATGTCAGACAGCAAGACAGGTTAGAACAATAGCAAAAATATTCAACTTTCGAGGTGTTTCATTGCATCAAGAACGTGCTTTTATATGGAGAATTATATGTCAAAAGATAGATCTGTAACTCTATTTTTTTACCTATTAAACCAATTCTCAATCTAAGATTTTTAAATATAGATTTCAACATTGGAAAAGTCAATGGTCATGTTGGCCAAAGAAGAAAGAATACTCAATTCAGACAGATTAAAGAGCCCAAAACCTATCAAATTCTTTCCTTCAAAAATTTTATGAAGAAAAGTTAAACTTGCCTGAAAGGTATCGAAGTCTAGTTTCAGAAGGAGAAAAACTTCATGATGTGCTCATTCAAGATATGTAAAAATCTTGTTTCAATGTTGTTTTCAAGTTTTGCGTTTTTGTTACTTGGTTGTGTATCTTTGGCATAGTTAACCCTGAAAAAAAATTGTCACCCAAAAAAAGTTATACTTGGTCAAATTTATTAAGTTCAACCATTATAGTTTTTCCTAGTTTTCAAAAAAATTAATGTCACTTTGGAAGTATGAGTGTTGCATAGTCACCTCATTCCGGTTAAAGTTGTTTTCCTCTAGCATCTCTTAAGTTTATTATTTTGTTTTCATTACTTCGGTGCAATGCCTAGACCCAATACCTAAAAGGAATAGGAGTGTGTCCAACATTCAGTTTGCGTCAAGTCTTTTGTTATTCACCAAAAAGGTGATTTATGTTTGAGTTACCCTTAAAAAATGAGTAATCTCTTTGTTGTGCCCTAAAGTTTAGCCATTTTTTCGCCTTTAAAATTGAGGGGAGTGTGTTTCAGACTATGACAAGTATTTACTAGTGTATGGAGTTTTGCCGTATGGCTAGGAGTGATTTTCTTCTCCCATATTGTGTTTTGTCCAAGATGGGTCTCTATGTCCTTTTTATCCCCAACTTGAGGGGGGAGAAGTACAAAAAGGGGTATTTTGTTTTACAGTAATTTTTATTTGACCAAAATATTTAAGAAAGATGGAGCACAAAAGAAAAAGTTTTTTTGCATAAAGATGAAGTTTTTGCATCTTTGAATATTTTTTTCATAAAAAATAAAATAAAATAATTGAATACCAAGAATTTTTTTCATTGCAAAGTGAAGTTATAAATTCCAGTTTGAGGAATAGTGTTAAAGAGCATATATGGAAGAGTCTTAAATGACTCTAATAATAAGAAGTCTCAGAAAACCAAAATTAAATTGGTAGAGTCTAATAAAAGTCTCACGAAAGAAGGTCTCACATAAGAATCTCAATTAAAGGTATTTTAATTATGTTAGTCTTCTATTTATGTTTGATTGTTTAATTATTCTAAGACATTTTTAGTTTTTAATTTTGATTATAACTGGGATAAGGATAGTTTAATTAAAATTAGATACTACTAATTTCCTATATTATAAATAGAGACTCATTGTAGTAAAGTTTCAATTCATAAGGTACAAAGCTGCAATCTTGTTGCTGAATTTATTCCTTTACACCATCGTAAGGGACTGCTGCATCTAAACATGGCTTTAACTAAAATCATTGCTCAGTTACCAAAAAATTATAACGGGACGGATCTCCTTCACGTCAAAGTGATAAAGGAACTGTTTTCCTCCTCTTTTTTGTTTGAAGATCTAAATCTTCAGATCTGTGGTGATACCCATGCAATGGTTTGTTCGCTTGGCTTATTAAAAGAATTGAAACTTTACTCCCTACTTTTTGGAAGGTGAAATTGCTCAATGTTTAGGCAACTTGCTTTCACTTGAAGCACTAGATCTTTCAATTATTAGCTGCAAAGGCAGTCTTCCTCCCTGTGTAGGAAACTTGGGCTCCTTAACAATCCCGTTGTCTTTCAAACAATCATCTTATTGGCAGTTTGGCAAACTTGTTTCCCTTCAAACATTAATGAATTTCAGGAGGGTATCATCCCTAACAGTTTTGGAGGCCTGCATTCACGCATATCCTTGAGCCTGAAGAGTAACAGCTTCAGTGGGGGCATTTCTCCTATTCTTTAACAATCGAATGGCAGTTTTGGAAGTTGATCTTTCCAATAATGAGTTTTTCAGAATATTATCACTATCCATTTTTGCAAAATCTGTCTCATGCATGTCGTAGAGGTTGAAACAGAACCTTTTACTTTGATTCCCACCTTCTCATTGAGATCCTTCGATTTGTAAACTGAAATGCCAACAAAAATAGGGGTAAGAACATCCAAGTTTCCTTTCCCACCAATTACTTGAACTTGCTGGCTGTATCCCACAATTCGCTCTCCCAAGAGCCTTAGCATCTTGGTCTCAGCAAATAACAATGTGGAGAACCCATTTCCTGACAGTCAGCAAAATTTAACATCAAGCATATATTTTCTTCATATTTCTGAAAATTACATCTTTGGTACACTCCCAATATCAACATCCACTTTCAAGAGATATATTACTGCTATCTATCTTCTAATTTTTTTTTGTAAGGAAGCATCCCAGATTCCCAGCTGCATTTGCTCAACATTAGAGATGAGAATATTGGACTTGTCTAACAATAATGCCAATTGTGGCTACTCTTAGACCTCTCAAACAAAAACCTTGAGGAGGAGATAGTACAAAGGGGCTCGAAAGCCTCAAACATGAAAAATCTGAAATATCTGGTCCATCACAACAAATATTTTCGTAGATACAATTTCACCAGCTTGTCCAACATGCCTAATCTACAGTTCTTGGATGTCAGCTATAACTACGTCTCCGGGTTCTTTCTCATGCGTATTTGCATTTTTCTTCTCTGAGTGCATTTCTTGGAAGAGAAATTGTTACAAATATGCAACATGCAGATCCTCTCCCCTAACAATTTTTCTAGAAAATGGCCTCCTTGCTTAAACAAAACTACTTTTGTTGCATTCTTAGAGCCAAGGAAGTTACATGTAGAGGACCAAGATTCTCCTCAAATTTCTTTCCATCAGCCACCACAAACTGGCATTGAATTCAAAATGAAAGGAAAAGTAAGTGGAATGGATGCATTAAACAACCAACTAGTGGGTCAGATTACGATAGTTTACAGGATTTATGAGTTCTTCGTCAGTGGACTTATCTATCAAATCTTCTAGCAGAATTTTTTCCAACATAATTCAAGAAAATGGAAAGCTTAGACCTGTCTCATTACAACGGAGATGAACCCTGATGAATTAATTCAACTCCAGTTTCTGTCTTTAGGCTGCATTTGGCAGCATAGAAAGCAGAGACAAAAGAAATAAAAGAAAGAGAAAAAGAAAATAAAAGAAATGAAAAGAAATAAGAGCTTTTTTCACTTGTTTGTGAAAGGAGACAAAATAGAAAAGAAAACAAAAGAGACAAACTTCTCTTGTTTGATGCAGGTGGAAACTATAAAAGAAAGTAAAAAGAGAAGTTTACAGTCTATACTTACATAAACAGGGCACACCTACATAACAAATCAAACAGTTCGAAAAGGCCCAGAGCCCTGCATCATGTGTTCGTCAATATACCTTGTTTAAACTAAAAATTGTTGACTCTAATGTCACAAAGTCAAACCCAGAAATCTCCTATAAACTCACTGCTCACCAGTCCTAACTGCAAAAAATTAGACAACTACTAAGCTGCATTCCAGAAAAAATGCACCATCGTCTACCTCAGCTGCCACAGCTCCTGCCGGCAGTCATCCTCATCGTCCTCTTTTCTGTAGCCACCTACGCGACCTGACCTGTTGGAAGATAGGGCCCAAGCCCACACGACCAAATAAGGCCCACATATCTAAGAGTATTATAAGATGGACCACACGACTAAGGAAGGTCTACAAGATGGGCCCAAGCCCATAAGAAGTAAGACCCACCATGATTACCATGAGCTGGCATCCTTATCATATAAGTTGGAAGATCAAGAAGGACTCACAAAAGCATTTTTATCTTATGGTCACGTCCTAGAAGAGGTCTAGTTTGAGTTATGTTTGTCTTTTATCTATATTGAGTTATTTAATTATGCTAGGACTTATCTTTAAGTGTTAGAGTTTAGGTGTAATTGGGACAAAGGTAGTTTTATTGTAATTGGAGTCTACTACCTTCCTCTATTATAAATAGAGGTTCATGTACTCTGATTATAATAAGTTAATGACATCAATGAAGTATATATCTTTTTCAATAAATTCAACATGCCCCTACGATTTCTTGGCAGTCTCCACCCTAACCTCATCCTGCTATTCTAATTACAAGGGAATTGATCCATGGAACTGTTGCTGGTACATCTCTGCAGCTTACTTGTTGGAGGTGGTCAAGTAGTCCAACCTTCTGGTCAGGCTTTTCCTCCCCAACGAATGCCTCCCCTTCCTTCAATGAATTCACCACATTTTTTGTCAGAGACGGGCTCGGTTTGTCATCCCTTGTGCTCCTTGGCGATCACCGCAATGTCAACACTCCTGATGGTGCTGGAACTTGCTCATGCCTATACCCCATCATCGCCCACATCCCCTCTGTTGCTAATCTCTTGGACAAGACTCATGCTTGCTCTAGGGGGAAAAGTAATAGATTGTTGATCTTTCTAAGCAATTTCTAATATGACTACATGAACAAAGAAAAAACAAAATTTGATGGGCTTGATGTGAAAGAAATGAGGCTGATCAATGTATGAATTTGAATGCAAATCTATCATCATTAAGGCTTAAAGCAACACAATTGTGGTGCACACACAACGCATGGATATCTATGTGTCCTACAATTCCCTAACTGAAGTTTCCTATCCATCGCGGATTCAGCACAATTGCTAGTTTTGTCAAGCACTTCCGATATTCACACCTTTGCTCACCAAATGCTCTGCCACTTTGACTGGTTTACAAGTATGTGGGTCATCTCCATTGTCAAAGGCATCAAATTGTGAACCGGCATTTGCCAAGCCCTCATTGGTGAATTGGTGCTGGTAGTACCACAAGATTAAATCACAAGTTTTCGAGAGAAACAGAGGGGGAAGAGGGAATGCCAGACCCCTCATCCCCCCATTCTTTCAACTGTGGCAAGGGAGATCAGTTGCTGAAGCCGACCGAAGCAAGTCCTGGTTTCCATCCTGAGCGGTGGCCGGGGGAGAAAACATGCACAACAGAGAAATGGCTGAGGAAGAAAGGAAAAGACAGGGAGAAAGAGAGAGAGAGAGAGGAGTCCAATAAAATTTTCTCTCCTCTTTATTTTCCTTTTCTTTCTCTCCAAATTCCTTGCTTTTTTTAGAGAAAATTCTATAACTAGGACTACAAGGAATTTTAGATTCTATTTTGTTTTCAATCAAAGCTTTTGAGCTGCCAAACACAGGAAAAAGGCATTCTCTCTCAGATTCTTTTCTTTTCTTTTCTTTTCTTTTATTTTATTTTATTTTATTTTATTTTCTGTTTTTATGCTGCCAATAGTTTTCCACATTCAGCCAGAGCAGCTTTATGGGAAATACATATCTCTGCAGATCTCCACAGCTGGGAAATCATCTCATACCTTTGTATTTCAATTTGGTGATGAAGAATCTGACATCATTGATGACCTTTTTCATTTCTACTCGCATTAGCCATCTCAAATGCTTTTGGATTTTTCCACATAATGGGACTTCTTTTATTGAACAAGGACATATAGAAAAAGTACTACGCAATCATGGACATGTATTGTACTATTAGGTGTCAAGAGAAGATATGGAGACTATGTATTTAGGACCCTGTTGATGAAATTAGTTAAAAAAATCATAGCCTTGTGGCCTTGGACTAAAGTTTCTAATTACAATTGCATATTGACTTGCTAAATTAAAAACAACTTGCAAAAAAAAAATCTAGCAATTGTCTTAGATGAAAACTAATAATAAGAATGGACTTATTGACTAAATACTTTCCTAAAGAAAATTCGAATTGATAGAAAGTACTAACTATGGGCACTTTCCCAAAACAATCTCTCCTAAATAGTAAATTGTTGTCATTAGTCTTCTTTTGTCCTTCATTTCTTCTTCCTTTTTCTGTATGGTTTCATTTATTTGGGAAAACTTTCTGCTCTACGTTCACATTCTTTAGCTTTTTCTTCCACAATTGAGCTATGTAGAAAGTTATTGTTGTCTTTTAATCTCCTTCTTTCCATTTTTTCTTCCTTCATTTGTATAGTTTCAATATTTGTTTTTGAAAAAAAAATTGCTCTATCTTAATGTTTGTTAGCTTTTTCTTCAACAATTGAGCCATGTGGTAACATCAGTCCAGTGGATCCAACAGAACTCAAATTTCATATGATAGATCTACTAGATCAGAAGGCACTATTTCAGTAAACATAAAAGTGAGTACCCAGAGTCTTTTAGATTGTATACTATTCTTTTTCTTTGGAGCTGTGGTTTTACTATTTGGATCTAGAGTCTGTCACTATGCTTTCTTTTGTTGAACCAGGTTTTATCTGATAACAGGAACGAGTCCTACTTAAGTCAGAAGTCTCATTTTTATTGGTCATGGTCTAATTAATGCAGGTTACAAGTGAGTTTTTATCTTTCCAAATTTATTTATTTGCCTTAATGTATGATTAGAAAGTAGGGGACAGGTGAGAGAATTTCTACAAGATGGTCGCTAATGAACTGTGTATTAATGAATTCTGAGCAAATGCACAAGAAACATTACCGACTCTTAGAGAATCAACCAAAAAATTTACTAGTAATGAAGTTCCCAGGTCCTTAGTTGTAGCCATTCGAACAGATGCAATTTATCCAGTCTTTCTTCACTTTGGAAGAAAACCAGCAATCACAAAACCAAATTCTTGAAACATAGTTGGTTTATCAGAACGGTTTTATGTAGTGCGAAAAAAAGCTATTTGCTAATTATCTAAACATTCAGATGCAACTTATTGGAAAAGGGAAATAAAGAGTCAACAACTGTCAATATACTCCTCCAGGAAGGTCTTACATTTACAATCCAAACCTTCAACTTTTTCCATAATCCTTAGGCTTTGGCCCGAGTTAAGAACCTAAAACCCCGAACACTAATATGTGATGTGTAACAGTACACAATAACAGTTTATTTCAGGAGAAATAGTGTACCTCAGCTACTTCTCATTTACACGTTAAGCAGTCACATCCGCAGGCTAGCCAACAACTTAATGACTGGATTGCCCGGAAAAGTTAAAACTGCAGCGACCCTACTTTGTATCGGCATGATCAAGAAACAACAACCCCTTCTTCCAGATTCTCTTCTGTCTTTGCCTGGATCAGCCTATTCCTGCATTCCTATTAGAAAACAAAAAAAAATCAGACAGCGCTCAACACGTCCAACAGTGACGCATTTCCTCGAGCATATTGCATGCAACACGTGAACATCTGGAAAACCCGCAACCCAGTACATTGAAATAAACAATGTAAAGCAAGAAATTCTACTCATATTTTCTTCATTGAGGGTCAGAATCGTCGATAATAAGATTAACGTTGTGGTTTCTCAGTGCGTTGACAATGGCCCACACTTTGGTTTGATTCTTGAACCCTTTCTTCAGCACTTCCTTCTGCACGTTAACGTGGATACCCCTGCCCTGAGCGAGTCCCTCCACCTTGAGCCGCATGGCAAGCACTTCCCCTACAGCAGCAGCAGCCTTGGCGTTGCAAGTCCGGCCGCACTCGAAACCCTCCTTAAGCGCGTGCTCCACTGATGAAGCCGATACCACAATGCGGCCATAGTTCCGGTCGATCACGTTAGCTGTGATGTGCTTCAGGGAGATGAAGAGCCGCAGCACATACCTCTTCGTCGGACACATTGTGCTGTCACGCTTCTCGTCTGCGCTCTCTGACAGTTTAGTGAAGTCTTTATATGTTTCTTTCAGGAAAATTCTAAAGTGCACCCATAAAATTTAACGAGGTTGACGTGGCAGCCTCTCTCTCTTTTCCTCCACAACAGAGAAGGGAGCGATCGGAGGGCAGCTGCTCCTCTCCCCACTCTCCCTCCCACCGACCCAGCAACAGGGTGACTCTCTCTTGCCACCCTCACCCGCTTCCGCAAAAAGAAACAATCTCTTTTGTCTTCGTAATCTTAAAAAAAATCAGTACACGAGCCGCGAAGAAACAAATTTATCCCATTTCAGGAATGCTGATTGCAATCAAACATCACTTTTGTTTACAACTTTTACTTAAATTTATTTTATTAATAAACAAAAATAAAATTATTTTTTACTAATAAAATAATCTAATAAATTTGACATTTATAACTTTTACTTAAATTTTTTTTAATAAAAAAAGATAGATTTCAACTTGTCATAAATTATGAAATACTTAAAAATAAATTAATATTAGTTAATTAATCAAATACATAAATAATGATAATTAAATAAATGCTAACTTTTATAATATTAAAATAGTTGATGAAATTGTAATTTTGTAATATCTAAATTCTCACTCATAAACTAGTAATTAAAAATAATATTAACTAACATGAATTTGTATAAAAAGGATATTTTATTATATAAAGTTAGGTTGTTAACTCTTAAGATAGTTGTACTTAACTTTTTTTATTAATAAACTAAGATAGATTTTAACTTGCGATAAATTAATAAATAATTTTAAATAATTTAAATATTTAATTAAATAAATATATAAAAATAATTAAACGAATGCTTACTTTTCTAAAACTAGCTAGAGATAAATAATTAAATAATTCAGCTTGTAAATGCTTAAAATGTTAAGAGGTAGGGGAGGGAATATCGTGAGACAAATATCACGTCTCGGCCAACACAAAGTTAGTCTATTAACTCTTATAAGATAGTTTTACTTAAATTTTTATAAATAAATTAAGATAAATTTTAACTTGTGATGAATTAATATATAGTTAAAATTGAATTAATATTAATTAATTAAAAATAATTAAACAAATTCTTACTTTTATAAGATCAAAATAGTCAATCAAATTATTATTTTTACTATGTTTAAATTCTCTCTTAAACTATTCATCAAATATAATGGAATCATTATCCAACATACTATGTAAATAACATAATAATAAAAATAAAAATAACATAAATAGAACTCATTCAAATATTTAATATAAAAAAAACCTACAATTGTACATGCAAAATACAACCTAAAAAATTTTAATTTCATTAAAACATAAAAGTCAATAATTTTGTCACATTCAAATTGCCAATACATCTCTAAAATATGATGCTCTTATAGATTGTATTGCACACTCCCTCTCAGTACTTCTTTTTGTGTCTACGTCGTCCTCCAAATTATTGCCACAAACACTATCTTCATATTCATTTGCATTGTTACCTTGATAATCATCTGCACAAGAAACATCACTTGAATCATCATCTTCATCTTCAAATAAATCCACGTAATCTTCCATTCTTGCAACAATGACTTACTTACAGAAACTTTTTGCGTTATTGGATCCCACACAAAGCCACAAGTGTTGAGGCAAGTTGTCACAATCTGATAGGTTTTTTTTCAAAGTCCAAATGAAACATATTGACACAATCATTGGAAACTTCATGTTTCCAGACTCCATTTGGTAATTTGTTACCCAAATTGACTTGCTCAATGACCAAATCAAGCATTTTTCTATCTTTCTCAAAAGTTCATGAGTCATATGTTCTCTTGGAAGCTCCATCCATTATTCCCTTACCTTTCCTCCTTCCAGCATAGTAAAACTCATCAAAATTATTCAATGACCCCCTCTTCCCCCTCCCCCCCCCCCCCTTCTCTAACCACCACCCACCCTCTTTTGGTTTTTTAGAAAAAGGAAAGGGGAGAGGAGGGGGAGAAGAAAACAAAAGGGAGGGGGAATCCCTCCCCTTACTTTACCACTTAAAAAGAGTAAATGGCACTAAAACATGAAGTAACAAAGTGGTTAAGAAAAGAAAAGGCTAGTGCAAAAGATAAAAAATTACCAGAGATTGATTAGTGAGTCTAAGTCCAACGAATACAACTCTTGCACCTGATTTCAAGCAATAAGATTTTAATTCTCTTCATTTAAAAAAATAGAAAATATTATATTCCACATGAAGCATAACAGTGTTGTCATGTCATCGTATTTCTATTTGATCGTTAAGGCAAAGAAAAGGTGTGCTTTTCCTCTCTTTCATTTCAGTGAATATGACAAGTGGATATATTTATTCATGATCCACAAACCTTGGATTTGATACTAGATCTTGGAAATATAAGAAATAAGAACACAAATAAATAAGATCTCACACATGTTGAAAGGAAAATTCTATCCTTCTCTAACTAAGACTCCTAATTTTAAGTCTACAACAACTTTCTTAAATTTGAAAGCTAACTCTACCATGACTCAAACGTCTCCTACACACCCACGATATCCACTTCCCCATTGAGTCCATCTTGGGCAACTATTTAGTTTAATTAGGGTTCTAAAACCTTGGTTTATTCCGTTGCACTTCTCTCTTTCCTCCTTCATGCTAATTGTAAGATTTATCTAGTGCTAGTTGAATAACTTCATAGTTACTTGTGTCGGTGTCATAAGCTTTCAACCATGGCACACAACCATGCACAATCAGCTTAACCACTTTAGCTAAGCCAAGCCAACATGGTTCATCCACATCACATTCACTTCCATCAATTATGGAGCACTTAGAAGAGATTCAAGTCAAGAAATCTCATCCACTAGGCCAGCACTATAGGCTATCCAAGGATCAAGCTTATCCCACAATTATGGAGGAAACACTAAATCAAGACATTTCTCCCTAGAAGGCAACATTGGCACTAATCAAGGGCAAGAAGATCAAGGAAAATCACAAGAGAATATCTCCAATGATCAAGGAGTATCAAAGGAAAGAAGATAAAGATAGATCTTGGTACCTTGCTTCGGCAAAAAACTATCCAATGTGTCAGAGTGGTTCCGTCCACTCTTGTAAGTGGTAGCTTTTCGCACCTAACAGATCGGTCTTTTGGGTGTATTGGCTAGCCGTTGTCATGGTATCAAAGCTGGACATGCCACGTCCCGCGTTCGAATCCCGTGAGAGGCGGTCAAGAATGGGCGGGGTAGTCACAATGTAGGTCATCCTAGATGCTCCAAAATTCCAGGGGTTGTCGTTGGGATAAGGATGGCAAGCTAATGTGACAAACAGCTACATTCGATGCTAGTTTCCCATCGGGCTTTCAGTGGGTATTTGATACAATGTTTAGACCACATTCTCCAAAAATTCTGCTCCTTTGGAATACTAGAAATGTTTCTTCTACTTTAAACACATGCAAGATATTCTCACACCCCCAAGATGATGTTGATAATAGTTAAAGAAACACAAATTCCCCCAAAAATCAGGTTTCCCACTATCTATTTTAGAAAATAGACAATTCCATGAATAAGAAACAAGAAATGTTTCATAAAAGTGATATCATAGCTTCGAATCAAGAGGAAGCAAGAGACATGGCTCGTGGTAGATAGATGTTATCAAGAATGAGAGGAAAAGAGACGGAGGTTGGGGAAAGACAAAGAGAAAATGTCACAGAGAAGAAGAGCAAGCAAAGAAGAGAAACGGCTATAGAGAGCAAAGAGTGAAGAAGATAGAATGTGGCAGAGAGGAAGAGCAAGCGAAGAAGAGAAAGGGTGCATCATCTCCTTGAAATGGGCAAGAGGCAGATGAAATATCGAGAGAATGATGAGGGAATCGACAAGTGAAAGTGAAATCACTTGTCGAATTAAGTTTATGATTTAGGGGATGTTAGTACGCCCTGAGGAAAAATGAAAGTGAAAGCCATTTCACTCTCACTTACCCAACGTTATTTTGCTCATGTTGAAACTTAGGATTCCATGATATATAAGGATTCCATAGTGTATAATCATAGTGGAACAGGAATAAGGGGTGAGAAGAAGAAGAAAAGTGGTGGAGAGAAAGTTTTAGGAGGAAAAGAGGAACAGTGACAAATTTGAAGAAAAGAGGAGGAAGATTAGGGTAATTGACTTGTCCAAACCCTCCCCCTTAAGTTGTATTTATAAATATCAAAAATATTAATATTACTAGAATACCCTTCACCCTATCTACAGTGAATAAGAGACATAAATCATTAACTAATTACATCAGTGTCATCTTTAAGAGATGACTCCTTATTACCATCATGCCACCATTGTGTGGGCCTATGGGCATTATCCTTGGTCTATGCGGTTGAACTTATCTTCCACACACTTGGACATGTGGGCCTCCTTGGTTGTGTGGGTTTCGGCCCATCATCCAATACTCTCCCTCAAGTTGGGGGTGAGAGAACATAAAAAACACCCAACTTGCTGCAAATGGTGTATAGAATCTTCCCATATAAAAAGGCAATCCACCATATCTTCCAACAACTCACACGATGGAAAGTGAAAGTGAATGAAATGAGGGAGTAGTTGCAGAAATTACTCACAAAGCTTTGTCAAATAGACCCCTACAATCTTCTTCTGAATCTCCAATCTGAATGCCCACCCGTTAGGTTTTCGAAAGGAATTACCAGCAACACAAATTCTGAATGGTGATCTGTTGTGATCCAAGCCATACTCACAGTTGGCATTTTTTCTTCCAAAGATATCAGAATCATCTTCATGAAAATTCATATAATAGGGGATGTGAAAGAAAAACTAAAAGTGGTCATGAAAGAGGTGATTAAATTGGAAAAAATTCTTCTAAATCTAACAACCGAACTTGTACTAGTTGTGGAGGCTTAAATCACTTGGTGGACACTTGTTGGAAAATCCATGGAAAATCGGATTGGGTTACAGGAAATCAGGTCTCTACTGTCGGAAGATGGGCCCAAGCCCACACAACCAAGAAAGGTCCTCATATCCAAGTGTGTTGGAATATGGGCCCCATTAGACCAAGGAAGGCCCACACATCCAAGAGATGTGGAAGATGGGCTCAAAGCCCATAGACCAAGGAGAAGGCGCCAAGCCCATACAATGATGGCATGATGAGTTCTACACAATAAGAAGTCTTACACAGCCAAAATTATTATAAAAGCAAGTCTCACAGAAGAGTTTCACTTTAAAAGTGTTTTAGTTATGTTAGTCTTCTATTTATGTTGATTTATTTAATTATGCTAGGACTTATCTATAAGTGTTAGAGTTTGGGTGTAATTGGGACAAGGGTAATTTAATTGTAATTAGACTCTACTATTTTCCTCTATTATAAATAAGGGTTCATGTACTCTTATTACATCAAGTTGATGAAGTATTTCTCACTTTAAAGGTGTTTTAGTTATGTTAGTCTTCTATTTATGTTGATTTATTTAATTTTGCTAGGACTTATCTTTAAGTGTTAGAGTTTGGGTGTAATTGGGACAAGGGTAATTTAATTGTAATTAGACTCTACTATTTTCCTCTATTATAAATAAGGGTTCATGTACTCTTATTACATCAAGTTGATGAAGTATTTCTCACTTTAAAGGTGTTTTAGTTATGTTTGTCTTTTATTTATGTTGATTTATTTAATTATGCTAGGATTTATCTATAAGTGTTAGAGTTTGGGTGTAATTGGGACAAGGGTAATTTAATTGTAATTAGACTCTACTATTTTCCTCTATTATAAATAAGGGTTCATGTACTTTTATTACATCAAGTTGATGAAGTATTTCTCACTTTAAAGGTGTTTTAGTTATGTTAGTCTTCTATTTATGTTGATTTATTTAATTATGCTAGGACTTATCTTTAAGTGTTAGAGTTTGGGTGTAATTGGGACAAGGGTAATTTAATTGTAAATAGACTCTACTATTTTCCTCTATTATAAATAAGGGTTCATATACTCTTATTACAACAAGTTGATGAAGTATTTCTCATTTCCATAAATTCAACATCTACAAACAATGGAGACAAGAATTAAGTCAAACTTGAGACTGATAAATGCGAGAAGATTGTATCCGAAGAGGATTTTGAATTACTTTAAAGGTTAAAAAATATGATGGTTCCTACACCCAACAAGGCCACTCCCATGACTGCTAAACTACTATCACAGATATAGTCTCTGCTACTTCACCCTCTTCATCCTAGATCATTGACTCTAGAGCCTTTGAGCATTTGACAGGTAATGGTAATCTTTTGTGTTCTATACTTCTTGACTAATTGATAAGTTTGTCTCTATAGTAGATGGATCCCAAACTAAAGTACATGATGTCCGGTCCACCTTTGCCACACCTACACTTCACTTACAAGATGTTCTCTTTGTTCCTCATTTTCCTTTAAACGTCTTAGCAATCATCCAGTTAACTAAAAAATCAAATTGTTCCATCCTGTCCTAAATCTCCCTTATTCCAGAGTTTCTCTTTTGAATATTTTCTTTTCAAATTGGTCAAGTCATGTTAAAAAGTAATTGTCTTATATGAGATTTCAATTTTTAAAAAGATTTCATTATTATGTTTCATCTCTAAACTTTATTATTGGAGTTTTTTAAGTTTCCTTAATCAACATATGCATAGAAAATTATTATTTTTATCTCCCTTTAGAGTCAAACCGAGTTACTTTTTATCCATCTATTAATCTAAAAGCACCTCCTTCTTACTTGGAAGTATGAAGAGCTGCATTATTTTCCTCCTTCCATTTGAAGTGTGAGAGCTACTATCTTTTTATTCACACCCTTAATTCCTCAAAGTAATTTTTTTCATATTTTTAAATCACTTTAGCGCAATGCCTATAGATACACTACCTAAAAGTGTAGGAGTGTGCCCAACATCTAGCTTCAGGCAAGTCATTTTATTCTTCACCCAAGAGATTTTTTTTTTTTGACCTACACTTAAAAGTTAAATAGTTTTTTTATTGTGCCCTAAAGTTAGGTCTTTTTTATGCCTTAAAAATTGTGTTTCAAACTATCACCATTTTGGCTGGTGTATAGAGCTTTTTCATAAAGCTAGGAGTCAATTATTTCTCCCGCCATTATTTTGTACAAGTTGTGTCTCTTGCTTAAGAACCTAGCTTGACGGGGGGAAGTACAACAAGTAGAAGAAAGAGATAATTAACAATAAAGAATTCTACGTGTTACGGTAATAAAATTTTATGTGACTAGAATATTCAAATAAGGGGGAGAACAAGATGAACACTACAAGCAAGATGTGAACAAGAATAAGATGAATCAAAGCAAGCCAATCAAATTTCTATTCAACCCACACAATATTAAAAAACAAATTGACCAAGATTATTTGCAAAGTGAAGTTACAAACACTAGTTTGAGGGTGAGTGTAAAAAGACACCCATGTGTGTAGGGGTGGTATGGCTAGTAAATAAGGAGAAATTCCATAGAGATGGCATTGAATTGTCATTATGCAAACTGGTATATGTCCTCCGTTGGAATATATGATGTTATTAGGGTGGCACTAATGTAATTAGCTTAAGTTTCTTGTCTGTTCTTCACTCTTATTAGGGTGAAGGGTATACTTGTAATATTGGTAATTTTGGAATCCATAAATACAGCTTATGGGGGAGGGTGTGAAATAAACAACCCTAATTATTCCTCTTTTTTTCTCAACGTGCTCTCTCTCCCTCTCCTTTCGTCTCTTTTCTTTTTCCTTTTACATCTCCTTCTTTCTTCTATCCATTGCATAACAGTGTGATCTATGAAATCCTGAAAATCAACATGCTATCAGAACTATGATTTTCAGGATACAAATTATTTTCCTTGCTCGGGTTATGAATCATGAAGACATGAGTCTTATTCTAAGAATCATCTTCTCTGTTTGTTTACTGCTACTCGGTGAATAAGTTTGTAAAGCATAATCAAATTCTGCTCGGTGGATGATCATGGTTTTGTAACATATGCCTTGAAGGATCCTCTGTCCCTTCATGAATCATGAAATAAGAAGTTGTGTGTATTCCAACGTCCATATGAAGAAGATATTCTAAGCCTCAGAGCTTGTTCTCTTCTTTGTTTTAACAAGTGTTTGCCACCACCGATGGGTAGCAACAGAGTAAGGATTTCGATTTTAGTTCCTTTGATTCATCAGAAGACGAATTTGATTATTCTATCAACAGCTTTGATCATCAAATGCTGCTCTATTTAATCTTATTACAGATTTTTGGTTTCTTTCTAGATCTTTGTTATTTGCTAGTAACATATGCAATTAGAGAAACTTTCCATCCTTATTGATTAGAAACTTGTCGTTTTAATCCATATTGTTGCTCGTTGTAAGTCAAATGTTATAGGCGGGATTTAGCTTAGGTTCAGAACTCTCTTACTTCTGTAATATCTTCTTTGTGACATCTATTATAGGAGCAGCCATATTCAATAGAGATTGCGCATCTATGGCATGTTGCTGATTGAAGATCAGCATCGGTATCTTCTCTATTTGCAACAGCAGTGACTTCTTCTCAATTAACTTCCTATGGCTTTTGGCATCGCCTAAGGGATCAACTCTATCTTCCATGGTGTGGCATGGCATGTATATTCTATGGTTGATTTACTGAAGGATCCAGTAAGCATATTCAATATATTGAAGGATCAGGCCACAAACGTATCATCCAGAATTTTTGGAAAGCTACGCATCAGCCAGAAATCCGATAAAATACTTTCATTCTAGATCTTATCTACATCATTTCTGAAATTCTTTTCATTGGCACTTTCGTTATCCTGCACATTAGTGGAAGAAACTCAACTGATATTGAGATCTTATTTCTGGAATCAACACCTAGCACTCCAATTGATGTCCGCCGAGAAAAGAGTGAACCAAACAACCAAGGTTCGTGATCTTCCAGAACAGCTCACATAATCTGAGCTACAACCGAAGATTATTTGATTTCATCTTGTATTGTTGTTATTCCATCACGTTCGTTGTTGCTTCTCCAGGATCTTGCTATTATTTTTTTGGAAACTTTTCTACCTCATCTCTTCGCTGGCATTGGATCCGATTGATTTGTTGTTTTCTATTCCCGCCGCCGATCACGCTCTGGTTGTAACAGACGATGATTCATCAAACCTAATTATTACTTATCTGAGTTATCTCTTTCAACTACTATCCTAGTTTTTGCATTTCCTCACTCGAACTACAACTTTAATCTGGAGAGTTATTGTTGTCTGTGTTACTGCTTATTATTATTGTTCTGTCGAGTTATCTCATGTCGACTCAAACTCGAGTCAGTCCGACTCGGTCCACTTGTTCTTTGCTTCTGTCATACTAGTCCAGGTCCCGAATTTTATATCGATTCATCCCATGACATGGCTATATTGGTCTGATACCTGACTTGGCACAATTCATGTAAACTTATTATATCGAGCTTATTACTTCGGGCACCACTTTCTGATGGACTCACTACGAATTATTTCATGTATCCTCATTACTTTTAATAACTTCCATTATTTACCGGTTATCTACTGCTATACAACTGCACATTCGGTATATATTATTTGGGCATTGGCCCATTTATGCTACTGCTATTTTGTCTCTTTGATTGAGGCATTATTTTTAAGATGAACTCCTCGGTTGCTTGCCATGAGTTCATTATTTACTGATTGTTGTCGGCATTGATTCGTTTGAAGCAGAATTTAAATTTCTTAGAAAAATAAAGCACATGGTGGCCTTAGCATCTTATCTTCATCTTTACCCATTACCCATTGGTTATTTGGCAGCCTTTCTCTTACCGTCTTTTATTTGACTTTCACTTACCTCTATTGGAGCATTGCTATGGTTGGTCCCTTTTATTTAATATGGGTGTTTTAAGTCCATTAAGACTTTTTATTGGTACTCGTGGGTGTTTTTTCATCATCTGTGAATGACAGGCATTACCCACTTTAGTGATTATTATCAATATATTTGTTCAAAATCCTTTGAGTTTGATTTTGACTTATGTTTTATCACCCAATTATACCTTTGAGAGTCGATGCTCAGTGTTGGGACACCATGATGGAGAAGCTTATTACTATATCTATGTTATTTGGTTCAAGTTGAAATTACTGCCATTACCTCCCAACTTGAGGGGGAGTGTTGGAAGATATGATGTAATTAGGGTGTCACTAATGTAATTAGTTTAAGTTTTTTGTCTCTTCTTCACTCTTATTAGGGTGAAGGGTATACTTGTAATATTGGTAGTTTTGGAATTTATAAATAAAGCATATGGGGGAGGGTGTGAAATAAACAACCTAATTATTTCTCCTTTTTTTCTCAACGTGCTCTCTCTCCCTCTCCTTTCATCTCTTTTCTTTTTTACTTTTACATCTGCTTCTTTCTTCTATCCATTGCATAACAATGTGATCTATGGAATCTTGAAAATCAACATCCTCTTATGTCTTTTTTTCCTTTTGAAACAAGTAGCCCTAAGTGCATTGTAGTCATTATAAACATCTTCCCACAACTATAAATACAACCTCAAGACAGGGTATAGCATTCAAGCATCTTCTTCTTGGCTAAAATTTATCCTTACACTTCTCATTCTTTTCCTCCTCTTTATCTCCCTTGGTTTCTTCTCTCCTATCTCTGAAGAGCTAGAGTTCCTCTCTTCTCTCCTTCCCTTGAGATTTCTTGTGTTTGTGTGTTGGCCCTGGAAATCAACAATTGTCGAAAAAATGGGCATACCACCATTGATTGCTGGTACAAAAAGGAAAAAAGGAAACACTAACACATTTGGCAAAAGAAAAGAAGTAATTTACGGGGGGTTAGTGAACTTGAACTAGTTCAAGTTCATGTGATTATATGCCTCATTGATTTAAACCCGTTAGTGGTGCACCTCTGCTAAGTTCAAGTGAATGAAACATGTAATTCACTTGAAGTTGCCCAAGGCTTAAGCAGCTGAATCAGGATTCCGTCCAAAATCCTGATTCATCCACTTGAAGCCATCAAGACGCTGCCTCTCGTGACCTCTTCCTCCTTAAATTTCTTTTCCTCCCTCTCCCGTTCTCTTCTCCCTCTCAGCATCGTCTCCTTCTCCCTCTCGCACTCGACCTCCCTCTCCCTTCTCCTTCTCGTTTCTCCCTTCTTGTCTCTCTTCTCCCTCTCAGCCTCCCTCTCCCTTCTTCCTCTCACTGCTCTCCCCTTTCGACCTTCCTCCTCTCTACGTTGTCTCTGACCCTCCTCCCCTCTAGCCTCTACCTTTCTTTTTTCCCTTTCTCTCGCTTCTCACTCTCTTTTCCCCTAATAATCCTCCCTATTTCCTTCAATTTTCCCCATAGCGGAGTTGATTTCTTCGATTTCCCTTGATTTCCACATTCGGCTTCGGTTTTTCCCAAATTTCATCACGTAATCCTAACCCTAATTTTTTCAATTAATTTACTATTGTATTGGATTTTATTTTAATTTTCGTGTGCGGTATTTGTATTGATTGTTTAGTTACTGCATAATTTCAATATTTAGGGTTAGGGTTTATGGTATTTAGGGTTCAATTTCGTCTTTATAAGTTATAATTTCAGGTTTAGGGTTAGGGTTTAGAGTATTTAGGGTATGGTTAAGGGTATTTAGGGTTTAGGGTTAATGGTTTATGGTATTTACGGTTTAGGTTTTTAGTTTAGGGTTCTCGGTCTTAAGGTAGGGTTAATTGAAATTAGGGTTTAAGGTCTTAGAGTTTGGGGTTTGGGGTTTTTGGGGTTTAGGGTATTGGTTTAATAGTATGGTTCACTTTCTAGAATTAGGGTTTATGGTTTAGTAGTGTGTACTTTCTAGAATTAGGGTTTAGGGGTTAAGAATTACGGTTTAGGATATGTTGGGTAATGGGTTTAGGGTTTTCGGTTTAGGGCTTTTAGTTTAGTAGTGTGTACTTTCTAGAAATAGGGTTTAGGGGTTAGGATTTAGGGTTTAAGATATGTTGGGTAATCGAGGGTGGATTGAGTTCAATTCAAACTAGGCTGAGTCGCCAGCACAGGCATCCATTACCCAACGAAACCCGAACCCTATCACCGACTAAGTACGGTTCGTAGTGACTGCAAAGTCATATGGGGCTCTAATAGGGGTGTTCGGTGAATTTGAACTTGGTGAGTGTGTTTTTGCATTAACCTAGTCATCTACAATGGAATTAGTTTGATTAATTTTTAAATGTTATAGAATGTTGTTGAATAATTTTGAAGTGCTATGGAATGATCTTGCCTTGTCGTGGGGAGATTCGGGAGTTATCAATATCCACCACATGCTTTAAAAGCTCGATTTCAAATGTTGAAAGGCGTTCCTCCGTTTTCTTGTAAGATCCAGATAAAAATTGTCATTGTTTGTTGCATATTACATAATTATATACGTAGAGAGGATTATAATTATATGTTTGAAACGAAAGATGATGATTCAGGTGATGATCTTGGTGGAGGAGATGATGGTCTTGCGATGAAAGTGATGGTCTTGCGGATGAAGACAGCCAATTAACAAACATTCGGAGGCAGCGTGCATTAGAATCCACAAAAACCGCACAATACTAAAATATCATAGTGACTCGCATTTGGAATGATAATTGATGGTTGTATCTTATTCCTTGTGAACATGTATCGTGTCGTTCATATGTACTAAACTAATAACTTGATGATTTTAATATTAAAAGCATGAACTCGTTGTTATCTTCCAAAGCATAAACATTTTCTTTTATGCAGTAAATTCTGGACTACTACAAGTAACTCAGTTCATTAGCAAGCATTTTTTAATTTTTAATTTTATATATATATTATTAATAATTTATCATATTTATTTATATATTATATTCATTAATTTTATTACTATATTAAATTATATATTTAATACTGGTAATTAAACTATTGTTAAAGTAAGCATTTGATCAGTTATTTTTTTATAATTATCCCATTTTTGTAATTAATTAAACTAATCATTTTTTATTTTGTGGAAATATATTATTAATTAATACTATGTAAAAAATCCAACTTGTGTTATTAATAAAATATTATCTTTATTCATTCATTATATTCATTTTTAAAATATTGTATTAAATTAGTAATTTAATGGTGGTAATTGAATTATTGTTATAGTAAGCATTTGATCAATTATTTTGGTTTAATTATCCCATTTAATAATTAATTAAACCGATGGTTTTAAATTTAGATGAAATATATTATTAATTAATAATACATAAAAATATATCTTGTTTTGTTGACAAAATAATTTATTTTTTTATTTTTTATTTTTATTACTATATTAAATTAGTGATTAAAGAGTGGTAATTAAATATTATTAAAGTTAGCCTTTGATCAATTATTTTTGTTTAATTATTCCTTTTTTATGCTAAAATGTGTCTTATGTTATTACTAAATTTATATATTTATTTATTATATTTGTTTCTGTTATTGTTTACTTTTTATTTTTATTTTTTATAATTAATCAGTGCACAGTTAATTGTCACACATAATTATTGTATTAATGTACAATAAACTACAGTCATTAATTAATATAATATTTTATTTAATTAATTAGTATACTAATATAGTTCAATTCTTCATTAAATTATTTATTAGTGTGGTAATCATATTTGTTTTGGTTAATTATTTATTTAGGTATATATGTTCTATTTAAGTATATTATAACAAGTCACTCATTCTCTTGTTTTGGTTATATTATTCATTTTTGGGACACTAACACTGGAAACTATTTTCCGGTACCCTTATCCTACAATAGACGATGTTTTATTTGTATAAGGTCATCAAAATGCAGTGTTCAAGGTTTGAAAAAAAAAAATCATGTGAAAAATCTTTCATCGAAATGCAGTGTTCAAGGTTTGCCCTAAACTTAGTTTTAAAAAAAGAATTATGTGATGCATGTATGGAAGAAAAACATTTAAAAATTGCATTCACGCCCAAGAAAGTAATTTCCACCTCCCAACCCCAACAAATCACTCATATCGATCTGTTTGGAGACATTAGAATATGCAAGCTTGGGTAGAAAACATTAGATATGACTACACTAACACATAAACCTTATTCCTTGTTCATAAAAGTTTTGTACTTAGGAAATTCACAAAATGGTCTACCTTGATAGAAAATGAAATAGATCGTAAAACCACTAGAATGAATGATAGAGGAGCAAAGTTTGAAAAATAATATGACAAAAAGCGATATAGGCACGAGTTCCTAGAATACCTCAGTAAAATATGGAAGCAAAGAGGAAAAATAGAACTCTTCAAGCAATGTGTAGAACTATGCTAAATGAATTTCCTACCTAGAAGTGGTTAGTCTGAGTTGCTACATTATCAACCGAGAATACTTAACACCTAAACTAGGAAAAATCCCTTACAAGCTATGGAAGGGAAGAGTACCCGGTTAGACTCTCCAACCAAAACCCACAAAGGGGTTTTTCAATAACTAGGCATTGTCATCTAGACCCACAAAGGAAATTTCAGCAGTCAACTAAGCAGCTTAGCTTAGACCCACAAAGGGCTTATTAGCAAAAGATTTTTTAATTATTCTAAGATGGGGACTATCTTGCCTACATATGGGTGGAGCAATGTTTCCAAGGATTTCTTCCTTACAATTCACCATTGCCTCTCAATAGGCTGATTTTACAAGACACCCCAATTAAAAGGTACAATCAATCCTATTACCCCCACTATGTAATAGTAGCTTAGTAAGTCCTTAAATTACATAGATCTCAAAGTTTATGCTTGAAATAACTTTAAGATTCGTACTATACAAAAGCCACTTCTAATCCAATTATTGGAATGAATAATATGATTTCAAAGTAAAAAAAAAAAAACATTGATTCTAATGCTACGTGAATAAAGATTTCAAATTAATGGCTCATAAAATACTCTGCTCCTTGGAGATTATGTTTTTGAAAATTCAAATATAATCACTAATTTTGTTTTCAAAGTGTGAGATCAATGAGGAGTGATTGCTTTTGCAATATGAGTGAAGAGATTTTTAAAATAAAAAAGTCATCGCAAACTAAGTCATTGAGCTTGAAAAGGGACATTAAGTCCTTCTATAAAACTTGATGAAATCTCAACTAAAAAAATGTGAAAAATATTTACATTCTTCATGAGCTTCTAAATAAATGGATAGGTTACTTATAGATTTTTGGAATCTATAATCTGGCTGAACTAAGTACTCTTTCTTCTTGGCCAGTGGCTCTTGACTTTTCGAAGATCGATATATCCATCTATAAAACTCATATCGAGAATTGGTTGAATAAGTAAGAAAATAGACTAACAGATCTTTCTTTGAATATATAATTCTCCCAATAAAGTCTCGTTTTTTATTGCATAAGCCGGCTCGAAAGTGGAAGCCTTTTGTTGTTGCTCAAACCTCTCTTGCAATCTGACCTTTTCTGTTTCAAATATCAATTTCTATTTGTAGAAAACTCTGAATGCCAAAATTCATTTTTCTTTGGAAAATAGACTCGAATATCTTTCCATCAATATATAATATGAAATATGAAAAACTAAATATAGAGGTGAAAATGCAAATCAAACAACTTGTATAGGGATTAAAAAGAATGGATATGAACCTAAACTAATAGAGATAATAGATCAGAAAATTCTCACATTATCTCTATGGGTTGATCGAGTCAACTCGCAGAACTTGCTCTGATACCATGTTGGATTTATGGAAAAGATAAAAATTTCATTAACTTTATGTAATCTGAATACATCAACCCCTCTTTATAATCGAGGAAAATAGTAGAGTCCAATTACAATTAAACTATATTTGTCCCAATTAGGGGTGGCATCGAGCCGAGCCGAGCCGAGCTCGAACCTGCGTATGTTTGAGCTGAGCTTGATTTAAATATTTTGAGTGGAGCTTCGAGCCGAGCCTCGTCTCGAGCCTAAAATTTTTATTGAGCTCGAGCCCAAAAATTTTAACCAAGCTCTAGCCGAGCTTCGAGCGGAACTCGAGCATCAACATACATTTAAAAATTTTCAAAAAATATATAACAAATAAATTGTATATAAAATAATGCATACATTTTACATAAAATGGGCATAACCTCTACATAAAATTAGGCATAACCTATATATATAATACATGTATAAGATTGGGCATAACCTCTTCTTAAAATTGAGCATAATCTATGTATATAATACCTATATAAAATTCGGCATGACCTCTACTTCAAATTGGGCATAATCAATATACATAATACCTGCATAAACACTCCATAAACACTCCATAAAATTATCTATACATTCCATAAACACTTTATGAAATTGTTTATACACTCCATAAAATAGTCTAAACACTCCATACACTGCAAAACATTATAAATAAATTTCATACAATAATCAAACACAACAAAATTAAATGAAATATCACTATCAATTTACAATCACCCAAATAAAAACTATAAATCCATTATAAAATTACAAACTATAGTTGTTTCTCTTAATGGTAGAAAATAATATACATCTTTGCATGAGCAAAATCTCCACCTATGATAAAAACAAAAAAATAAAATTAGTTATATTCAGATAAAAAAATACTCTTCGACTACTAGTTACTTAATGTCGTTAAAAATATTAAAATTACCATGATGAGAGAAACATGAAAATCATGTAGCTGGTAGCAGTATCTCTACACTCTTCTTCTCAGGCTGTAATCATAAAAAAAAAATTAATAAATAAAACAAAAAGATATACTAAAAAATATCATAATAAAGAATTAATCAAAGAAATTCACCTTTTGATTTTTCTTTGCACCGTGAAGAACCCAAACCCAATCATTGCCACAAATCAAAGCTTGAACTGTATTTGGTGCCAAGGAAGAACGATATGAGTCTATTACTCTACCACCAGCACTAAATGTAGACTCTGAAGCTACTGTGGATATGGGAATTACAAGGATGTCTGCTGCCATCTTAGATAATACCCGAAATTTCATATGATTCACTTTCCACCATTCTAAAACATCAAAATCATATTGTGAAGTTTCCTCACAACTATATACACCTTCTTCAAGATAAATTTCCAATTATGACATTGGTGAATTAACTACATCCTTTTGTTTCATATAACTCATTAACTTTGACCAACCTGAACTTGATGAAAGCCTACGACTTGTGGAAACACCCATAGAGCTAGTACTTGAAACAATCTCTTCATTTCTAATATCCACATTATATAAGGATACATATTCATCGTAGATCTCATATAAGGTGCGTCGAACTAAATTTATATTCATTGTAGCTTCCTCCTTAGAATATATCACTGGAAAACACATTTTGATCAACTTTAATTTGACCCTTGGATCCAAAACTGAAGCAACAGTCATCAATAAATTGCATTCACCCCAATACTTCTCAAATTTCTCTTTCATTCTACTAACCATTGTCCTAATGAAAATATTTTCATTTGTAGATTGAAAATCCAAAACTTCTTTTACCCTATATACCTCACTAAGGTACAAATTAGAAGTAGGGTAGTCACTCCCATAAATTATATTAGTAACTGCATTAAAAAATTTTAGAATCTCACACACCATGTCAACCTTTTCTCATTCATCAAAACTTGGCAAACAATCATAAGTTGGTTCTCTAACTTTAAATCTAGAGAATGCATCTTTGAATTTTAATGTAGAAGACAACATGTCATAAGTGGAGTTCCAACGAGTTGGACAATCAATAACCAACCTCTTTTCACCAAGTTCTAATTGTTGTACAATTTCAGAAAAAAGTGCGAAGTCTAGCCTCATAGCCTCAGACAGATTTATGAATTTGACACTTTCACGTACATTATCAATGATATCCTTAATCTGAACAAGACCATCTTGGACTAATAAGTTCAAAATATGAGCACAACAACGCACATGAAACAACTTTCCATCACACACCAATTTTTTTTCCTTGAAAAATCTTGTTTCAAAACTCTGATACAAACATCATTATATGCAGCATTATCAACTGAAATACTAAAAACTTTATTTTTCAATCTCCCACTCTTTCAAACACTTGTAAATAGCATCTGTTATATCAACGCCACAACGAGGAGGAGGAACATGCACAAAATCTCTTATTGTAGCATCCAATTACTGTCAATAAAATGCCCAATACCATGTATTCAATTTTTTTATTTTGGGACTTCCAAAGATCCGTGGTAAGACTAATCTTGTTAATCTCTTTTTAAAAAATTCAATTTCTTTTTCTCTGCCTCATACACCTCCATACACTCCTTCTTAATGGTCTTACGGGATATTTTCTCATAATTCATATTTGACATCTCCATTACAAAATTAAATCTCTCCTCTTCTACTATCATGAATGAATGCTCATGCATACGAATCCAATGAACAATGAGTACTCTCATTTTAGTTTGATCATATTTTCCTCCAAAATCCATAAAAGGAAGTCCAGATGGACTCTGATCAACATTAGACCCCGTTCCCACTGGTTGAAAGTTTAAGATTTTTTGTTTTCTCATTGCCATTTTTCTACTAGTGCAACGTTTCAAATGTCGACTCATATGTGTGGTCACTCCACTACTAATAACACTCAAATTGATTTTAAAATGAACACACTGAGCCTTTTTTGTACCATTAAGTGAAACTTCTTTGAATTTCAACCACACATGATATTTTTTTTGTCTTTTTGAAGTATGGGTAGAATCACCTTCATCCTCATTTATGGTAATTTCATCTGGGCCCACTTCTATGACAGAGGGTAATGACTCTGGTGGAGTTGAGTCACTATTTATGGCTACACTAGAACTAGTGTTAATTATTGATGTCAACTGAGGAGGTGTAGACATTCTTACTTCTACAAAAAACAAAATTACAAATTAAAAAACATAAAGAAAAGAAAGTTATCCAAACAACAAAGATCCTACACATAATTTAAGATACTTGTCCATTCTTAGAGGAAAGTACGTGACATTGTGACAATCGGGAACGACCCTTGTCTTTCAATGCAGCAGGGTCTTTGAGCCTATAGCCCTACACCCAATAGTTTCAGTCCAATATATCGATCCTTTTTTTATATATAAATTTAAAAACTTCTAAGAGAAGGAAATAAGCACACCAACATTCTCTTCTAATATTCTGTTGAAATTCAACCTCAATACCAAGAAATTAATGATAAAAATGAAAAAAAAATCAACATTTACAGAACCTGAAAGTGTGTTCGCCGTTCAGGGATATCTCCAAAAGTCTTTCCAAGAATGAAGGAGCACTGCTGAAACGAAGAGAGAGTTAGAAATTTTGTAAGGTTAGGTCGCAGACGAAAAAAAAAAATAACATTAAATAAAAATCTTACATCCTATCGGACCGTCGTTTTCGTCTCGTCAGCAAGGAAGAACTTCGGATGAAGCAATCGAAGAGGAAGGATAAAAATCGATTGTAAAAAAGAGAGATAATTTACATCCATCTATATCTAACGTATCACTTCAACGAAATATGAACATTTGACAAGGTTTAGGCATCATATATCATCCAATGAGTGAATTTAAGACATCAAAGGTTCACACACAAGATCTCAATTTCCAAAAGATGGAAAAGGAACTATCAAATCACTTTTGCTAATACATCAAGCCATATAACATTTTAGAACAGCAGCAAATATAAGTTCAATGAGAATTAAGAAAGAAGGACAAAAATTAATAGTTTTTATTCTTTTTATAATAAAGAGAAGTTGGATGCAATTAAGAAAGCTCCTGATTCCATTAACTATAATAGACTATTATTGAACAGAATATGTTATCAACGCTAACATTTTTTTTTTTACAATAAAAAGAAGTTGAATGCAATTAAGAAAGCTCCTGATTCCATTAACTATAATAGAGTATTATTGAACAGAATATGTTATCAACACTAACATTTTTTATTTACTTTGACAATAAAGAGAAGTTGGATGTAATTAAGAAAGTTCATGATTCCATTAACGATAATAGAGTATTATTGAACAGAATATGTTATCAACACTCAAAATCATGAAATAAAATTTCATTGCTAAAATATATCAAGTAACACTTTTGAATACCATTGTTGTTTATTGCTGAAATGTATGATAAACGTACAAAATTTTATAAGAAGTCAGACACCTAAAAATAAGAAGGCAAAAAAGAAACAAGATCCCAAAACATAAAAATATTTGAAAGTCTAGAATAATAACTTCATTTATGAAGAACAGTGGAATTTGAGCAAAAAAATCATTGATAACCAACTATTTTCCAAACATTATAGCACTCGAGCTTAGTAAGTCATTCTGAGATATACAAAAACATAACAAATGACAAGGTGGGGGATTTTTCTCCCCCACCCTTCCTTTACACCTCAGTTGAGAAGGGGTGAAAGGAACAAAGGCCTATACCCCGTTATTAAACAAAAATGATACTTAAAGTTTACTTGTCATTATTTTCAAATCCCAAATATATTACCAAGCTTTAATAGAGGGGATAGTTATTTTTATTTGTTGATATAAAAATTTTAAATAAGCCATAATTCGCCCCTCACCCACCAAAATCACTTAAAATTAACTTAACATTAACGTTAGGATTGAAATTGTAAAGGAGATTTCCTTGAAACAGTGGAGGTTGTGCAGATGAGACTTGAAATAAGACATGAGAACAAAGAGAATAATTATGACCATCTCTGTTGGAAAATCCATCCCCCAAAGCTCTTTTTCTTTAAGTTATAGAGGAAAAGGAAACATCCTTATACAATATGTATCAAATGATCTTCCCAGTACGTTGTGACAGTGCATTTCCTTCTACCCTTAAATCAAGAACTCACCATTTCAAAAAATCAAACAGTATCAACACTCAAAATCATGAAATAAAATTCATACCGACAGTTTTCTTCCAAGGATTTCTTCCCAAGTGTACTTTGTAAGTTCAAGAAAACTGACAGCTGCAAATATCTACAAAAAAAAAAAAAAAAAAAAAACAGATCGTTATCTTTGCTTAGGCATAACTGCATTCTAATACAGAACATTTCACTTACAGAAACAGAGTGTTTGCCGTTCGGATATCCAAAAAAACTTCCAAGAATGAAGGAGCACTACTGAAATGAAGCGAGAGTTAGAGATTTTGTAAGGTTAGGTTGGCGACAAAAAAAAACAGAAGATAAAATAAAAATCTTACCTCCTTCCGTCGAACCGTCAATTTCGTCTCGTCGGCGAGGAAAAACTTTGGATGAAGAAATCGAAGAGGAAGAAATTGAGGAATCAAATAGGGAGAGGGAGAACGAGGGATTGGAAGACCAAATCTCCCATTTCCCCTGAATACCTGCCGACGGACAGCAATTTCTGCAAGAAATCATGCTGAAACGGCATGGAAATGGCAGAGTGAAGTATGGGTTTTGTAGGCGGCAAGACGAAACGAAGAGACGGTTTCCCCAAAAATTTCCAAATCCGCCGATCCCCGAATCGCTCGTTAAATTAACGAGTTGGCTTGCGAGCCGATGAGCCGAACTTGGCTCTGCTAGAGCTTGACTCATTAATCTAAACGAGCCCATTTCTGAGTTCGAGCTCGAGCTCGAAATATAACAAATCGAACCGAGCCGAACTCGAGCAGCTCGCGAGCCGGCTCGGTTCGAAGCCACCCTTAGTCCTAATTACACCAAACTCTAGCCGGCTATGTTCGAAGCCACCCTTAGTCCCAATTACACCAAACTCTAAGACTTATTAAATAACTCAACACAAATAGATTTATAACATAATTAAAACACATTTAAATTGAGATTCAAGCTTATTAATTCTGGCTATGTGAGACTTCTTACCATGAGAGTCGAGTAAGAACCTTTCATATCTTCTCTTCTCTTCAATAATAAATAATCGTCCCTCAAACAATATATTTCACATTACCCTAATTATATTTCTATGCCCAAAGCCTTTTCCTCTTACGCAAGAATGATACGGATTTTTAGAAAGTTTTACCTTGCTTACGAAGGTTTCCTTTTGCGTTACATATAAGTATCTCTTTGTTTTACAGGTTCAGGGTTCCTCACCCAGCCTCCGTTGTTCGTATGGAAAAAAAGGCGACGAATATGGGTAAGAGGAAAATCGAAATCAAGAAAATCGAAAACCTCAGCAATCGCCAGGTGACCTTCTCGAAGAGGCGTCAGGGCCTCTTCAAGAAGGCGACCGACTTCCTCATTCGCTGCGGCATTGAGTCCGGAATCGCCGTCGTCGTCTTCTCCCCTGCCGGCAAGCCTTTCGTCCTCGCAGAACCACCCGGCTCCCTCGACGATTTAATGGATCGATATTTACAAGACGAGGGAGGGATATGGATTTGGGATGAGGAGCGGTTGAATGCAGAAAGGGATGTGGGTGAGTTGGAGAGTCTGGTGACTGGGTTGGAAGAACTCAAAGGAATTGTGTCAAGATTTGCGGACGGTTTGGAGGGCTGACCTTGGTTTTGTTTCTGGGTGAATATATGACTTGTTGTTTAGGATTTAGATTTTACCTCCGGCAACATATTGTTTTTTTTTTTTTTTTTCCTACTTGCTGGAGATGTTTAGTCAGTTTGTGTTTGCATTTTGTGATTTTACCCTTGTGTAAAGGAGGAACCCCGATCGATTTTTTTTCCGTCTACCTACTGTTTGATGTATTGTCTGTTCAGCGATTCTAAAATTGAATGTCCTCACTACGACTGACCGATGCATGGCGCTTCTTGAGAACCAACATTATGAAAGAGCATCTTCGCAGGGAATCCTTGTTCCTTTGGTTTTCATAACAACACAGAATCCTAAGCCAATTTGATATCTTTTGAAGTCTTATTGACCATCTTCCTTGTGATCTTCTTGGGTTTCTGAGTTTGCTGATAATTGTCTTCCTTTCTGAGTTTTAACGTTTCTCTGACTGTCTGGCTGATGTCAGTTTCGAGGTACGAGGCAGTAGAGAAACGTTACATTATAGCATAGATTCCTTCCTTTCAGGGAAAGAACCACGCGGTCATAAGAGGCAGTTTCCAGGTACGAGGCCTGCTCCATTGCAGCCGAAGAAGTAAACAAGTACCCAATAACCAAATCTCTTCTTCTTAAGCACAAAATCGATTCAAATAATTCGGTTAGTTTTGACTTCAATCTTCTTCATCTCCTCTTTCTTCAAAGAACTAATGGCCTTCATGCCACAAGAGTCATTGAAGACAGGAAGGATAGCAAAAGTTTGTTTCCTTAAAAGCAAGCCGAAATTCCCACTCCTGTATTAAAAAGGTCTCTGAATCTCCGGAAAATTGATAATGCAGTTTTTCAGGTTCCCGTTACCTAGTTCTAGTGTGCTTCTTTAAAGGTCTTTGGTTTCCGTTTGATGCTTCTCTTTCTCCCTCTTTAGTGGTGGAATTCGAATGGACTCTGATCATGTCAGATTCTGGGTAGGTCAGGAATGGTTATTGGCTTGGCATTTTTTCTTTCTCGTTCTGAAATCCCACTATCTCACTACAAAATAATTTTATTAATGTCAAGACAATCTCAAAGGTGAAAGTGGAGACTTTGCCACAATCCAAAACAGAAAAAAAAAATTACAATACAAAAAACTCTCCCAAATGGAGGAAATCCATGAATGTGACCATAATTCTTCCATGAAGGTAAAACTCCCATTGCTGGTATGTTTTGTTATAGTGTTGCTTCCAGAGCAAGAAAAGGAAAAGTACAGAGGTGAAAGAGAAGATGAGATTGATCCAAAGTTCGTCATCTTGGCTACACTAAAGGGCACAAGAAATCTCGGAGCTGTAAGAGAAATACACTAGTTTGATTTCCCAGATGAGGAGAAGCATGCAGCATAGCTCAATGGATTTCTAGTTTTTTCTAGGTAGGAATTTCCTAGTAGAAATGTGTTTCTTAAACAAGTAGGACACTAACGAATCCAAGAAAAGTATTTCTAATTTTTCCTAAGATATAAATTTTCAACTAGAGGCACTAACGGAGGCCAATATAATATATTTTTAGGACCATATTTGACTTTGTTTAAAAGTAAGAAGAAGACTATTGCTTGAACTAGTGAAATTAGAATACACTACCTTACTTAAAAAGGTTTGTTTTTTACAAAAGGTTTGATTGAGAAGGCCTCTATAAAAAAAAGCGGGCCAAACGCAACCTCTTCCATAAAGAGTAAGAAAAGACTGTTACACTGTTCTTTAGCTTTGTTTGCAGCTGCTTTTACACCCTAAGCTTGACTAATCCAAAGGGATGAAGATTCCCATCTCCATTCCTGAACAATTCCAGGCTGTCACCCTCCATCTCTGACCCCCTGTAAGCCAAGTTCTTCTCACGAAAGGAAATCACCAATAATTCTTTTCAGTAACACTAACTGATCATTAAAACAATAAATTGCTCGCATAGACATCAGAGGCTTAACCCTTTTAAATGGACAAATGAGCCACGTTAAACATATTTTACTCTAACAGAAAAAACGAGCTGCTCAACAAAATTTGCAGCACAGCTTTCTTCACCCAATCAGAGAAATATAAATCACAAACTGTTTTGCTGCTACCTATTTGTCCAGAATTATCTATTTCCTCTCTCCTATTCTTCCTGTATCTGCACTACAACCCAAGAAAATGCCTGGGAATAGTGAAGTTTTTTTTCTGTACAACATCAAGGGACTAATTTCTTTCTTTCTTTTTTTTTTTTCTTTTTTGCTGTACAATAAACCAGCCTCCATGTGAAAGGCGTTTGCAAAAAAAATGGCTTTCGATCGATCCAAAAGCTTATGTCAGCCAGCCTCACTTGACTTACTGACCTCATTCTTGGGGACTACTTTGTGTAGCATCGATGTACCCTGGAAGGTCATCAAACGGGAGTCCCTTGTATACTCTTGGAGCTGTAAAAAACAAGACAAGGATGCATTAACCTTTTTTTAGGGAAAAAGTGCGAATATATTCAATAAAAAAACAGAGAAAAATATACAACCTACTGGGGAGGGCCAACCTCCACAAGAACATATGGTAGGATGCATTAACCTCACTGTGCTTCAACAAAAAAGTGATGAAAAACTGAAGAGCACAAACCTGTTCTGCGTTTATTTTTTCGAAACCAAACTTATTTGTCCAGATGGACTCAGCTTCGTCAGCAGCTGGAAGTACAAGATTTTTCACGTTCAGAAGTCCCAGCAATCTCTGGATGCACGCAAACAAAGATTGGAAGTACCCCTACAGTAGTTGCAAAGCTATCAGCACTGGGTGATAATCACCAATAACATGACCTAGAAAATACAAAAAGCAATAAATATAGGTTGTTCATTTCCCCCAATGCTTGTGATCAATGGCACTGCCAATTAGACTAGTTTGGGTATATAACTTTTAACTCACCAAAATTATTATTGCTTTCACCTACTTACGTCCATCTAATCTCTATCTTTGCATATTTAATCTATATTAATTCTTTTCAAAAACAAGCATTTATTCCATATTTATTTAAAGATAATTTTACCTACTCAGAAATTGCAAACCATCATCGGGATGGGTCATTTACTTGCTGATCTGAATTTTGTGACATATGTGTTTTATTTTTATTTTTAATATTATTTATTCAAAATAAAAACAGTATAAGGATTTTTTACTAATCAAAAGAAAAAAAACTATACTTATGCTTTTTATTTTGCATCATAGAGTCTTAAAAAATAAAAATAATACCACCTTTTACTTAGCATTATGGGAATGCTGTTTGCTCTAGCAAAGGTTTTCTTTATTCGATATTCAATAAAAAAAGGTTTTATTTTTCTGCTTTTCCTGTTTACAAAACTAATTGGTTACTTTTGGCAGTCACTAAGGAGAAAAAAGATTTTACAAAGTTCTCATATTTAAATAACACAGTATATCGTATTATTTACACTTTCCATTGCACTTTAAAACAGAAAAAAAAAGAGTTAAATGCTTGACAAATAAGCCAGTCTTGCCATCATCAACGTTAGCCTTGAAGAATAAAAACTTCTTTTTGGTTCTTAAGCTGTAAAAACCTACTCAAGAAAATTTGTTGCTAATTTTTTTTTGAAATGGAAGATAATCTGTAGGTAATAAGTGAAAATTTGATAACTATTTAACCAAAAATGCTGACATTAAAAAAAGGCTAATCCCACTCCAAAGGTGTAAACTAACATTAGGAAATAACAAAAAAATAAGGCTTACAACACTATTAAATGAGAGATGAGACCTAAAAAAAGTTTAAAAATAAAAAGCAGGAAGTTGAGGGTTACTTGCCACAAAGAGTCAAATTATTTATTTCTTAGACACCAACATCCAAAAAAAAAAAAAAAACTAAAAGCTTAACGAAAAGTACTCAACTTATCATCTTTCAAATAATGGTATGCTATGGTACCAACTTCCCCATTTTTCTCTTAATTTCTTACTTTTCCATACTACAGAGTTTTTAAAAAATGCTTTTAACTCTTTAATTCGGATCTAGACAATCTTAAAATCCACTGATTACTTAACTTACAGCAACAGATTCTAGGAAATGAGAAACAATATATTTGTAATGATTGGCATTACCTGACCCTGGTTTTCAATACTTGTGGCAACTAACGGAATCTCTGCTACATCCTGACCAAAGATTCTAAGAATTCCAGCAGATACAACAGACGAGCTGCATGAATAGTAGAAAAAGAACAACTCTGGTTACATAACCAATCTAGAAAATTAACTGAAAGAGGTATCAAGTTTGATTCTCACTTTACTGTCAATACTGCACAGTACATCCCTCCAAATTCCTGGTCTCTCATATTCCTCCTGCAAATTAATCAATATTGCCTGAGTAAAAACAACAAAATCAGTTGAGACAAATGTACAGCACTAGGCATGACTATATCAGCTCACCCATAAACCATTGAAGGAATTAGATCCCTGCCAGTAGTAGAGTCGAGTATAGGGTCAAACCGGTCCTGAAAAACAGCATGTGACAAAGTTCATTTCAGAATGAAGAAGTGACAAAGAAAATATATGAAATATGTTTTTGTTTTTTATACTGAAAAACCCAACAGTTCATTTAAATCAATGAATTTCTATAAGCAGGACACTGAAAATTAAAAGGTTTCAACACATCACGATTCAAAGCTCCCAGTGAATCTTTCAAGAACCTAATTTGAATCAAATTAGTCAAAGATTGGAAATGAACATGAACCTGGGCCACAGGTCCATTTTACTACATATTTTGCTGTTGAAGCTTATAAGAGCATCAATCCATATTAATGTCAGAATTAAAGAGGGAAAGGAAGCTGGAAGCAAGGGCAGCCAACTATTACTTTTTAGAAAAGTTACTTTATTTACAAGAATGTCATTTACTTCATTCTAGTTACAATAATGATATTATCTCATATTTATCATTAAAAAATAAGAAAAAATCTCAAATTAATATCAACATAAATGCATAGGACAATAAATAAATATAGAATAATAAAACCTCAATTTCCAAGTGATTCAATTTAAATTGTGTGCACCTAAGATTATATAGACTTAGGTTCATAACTACTTTTTGTAACTAAGAGAATTACGTGTAAAATTGCTAAAAAAATTAGCCAGCTTGAAGGCAAGAAGAATGGATTTTTTTAGTAGAGCAACAATAATAAAATACTGGGAGCAGATAATGCATTCTATCGATCAGTGTTTATTGTACTCAGGAACATGCTTTTGCATCAACATTTTTGCTTTTGCTTGTAAGAATAAAATCAGAACTAATAAATATTTTTTTTCAATATTTCATAATATTTCGGAATTCAAGCTGTTCTGTCAATTCCTTATCAAGTACAGGATACATGGTTTTATTAGGAAAGAATTTTCAATGTAATAAAAAAAAATCCAACTAAAAACAGAAAAAAGAAACATGACACAGACAATTGGCAATCCAGCTTAAAAGTGATTGAAATCATGGTATCAACTCTTAAACCATGATAATGTAAGAATATCCCATTCCTTGTGGCATAATGTCAAGGAGATGAGCACAGACACGGGCAGATTGGCCATGGAGAGTTTTATCCAATCAAATATGAGTACCAGCATCTCCACATATTTGATCTTTGAATCCTAGATTTACATAGTCATATATTTGATACCCATACTTCCAATGAGCTCTGCACTTCTTTTCAAGAAAATTTTACCTCATTTCAAATTAATATATGTAAAGAATACTCACATGAAATATGCCAACAGCTTTAGAGAGTATTGATCTAGTCTCAGGGGAAGCAAGTTTTCCTCTTAGAAGCCTCCATCTTACAACACAGTCAGTATTGTTACTTGAACTGTTTTCATGCTTTGCCTTGATAACATCCAAAAGTGGAAAAGGGAGTTTTTCAGGTCCACCAAGAATTAATTCCTCCAAGGCAGTATGAATCTGACTACAATCACTGCAACAGAACCACTTTCCCTTGGGCAGTTCCTGCAAATCAAACAATATTGACAACTTAGAACCCAGATAGTGATAAAAGAGAATATCTCAAGTTGTCTAAAGCTGACAGTTATAAAGGGACAGAAATTTTGCACTTCAGTTTCAGAGTGGGAACGCTTTAATTTCTCACGTATTATTCTTGTTAGAATATGGGCCCAAACTCACACAACCAAGGAAGGCCCACACATCCAAGTGTGTGGAAGATGGGCTCAATCCCACAGGCCCACACAGTGGTGACATGATGGTAAATAAAAAGTCATCTCATAAATATGGCACTGATGTAATTAGTTTATGATTTATAACTCTTATTCACTCCTACTAGGGTGAAGGGTATTCTTATAATATTAGTATTTTTTATATCTATAAAAACAACTTAAGGGGGAGGGTTTGGACAAATCCATAATCCTATTCTTCCTCTTCTTTTCTCCAAATTTGTCACTCTTCCTCTTCTCCTCCTAAAACCTTCTCTCCACAACTCTTCTTCTTCTTCTCACACCTTAATTCACTTCTACCATGATTATACTTCATGAAATCCTAAGTTTCAACAATTCTAACCTGCTACAAAATATTTTAGAAAACCAGCAGGATAACATCATGTGTCTCAATGTTAGAAACACGGCAGAAGCCTAGGCACCAAGCATTTGCATAGATGTCTAAGACTGTATATTCTAGCCAAACAGGAGAACACAAAATCATCTGATTCTAACTACCTGACTAAATGAATAATTGGCCAACTCAAACCAAACTCATACACAAGTGCAACAGATTCCAGGATAAATTGTCATAGAAAGAGATTGTAATTGGAAGGGAATGCCCCAGAAAAAATACAAATAAAAGATAAACCGAAGCAATGATACCTTTAGATCTCCCATTTTATGCTCCCTTAGGCAGCCTACATGATATTCCTTCTCACACTACAACAGATTAATTCAAATAGAATTTAGTACATGCAATTTGCAGCAACATACTAATTTATGGAATGATCAAAACAAGCTAGGTAGGCAAAAGAGAAGACATACTTGGTCACAAAGAAGAACAGTGCGAGGACCAAAACCTGATTTGCTGAAATCATGGCATCTGAACAGAATATGAATGAAAAGGAGGTAAGCAAAATCCTATAATTGAGAAAAAGATGCATACTAGACATAGATGTCAGAAAGTATGAAAATGATGCAGGAAGCATTGACCATCGATAAGGGGCCTATAAGTATTCATAATGGGTTTATATACAACAGAAAGCTGAAAAATTAAATACGGCAACATTGCCATCTATCACAACAAGATCCTCACTAAAGCTGTTAAACACAAAGCATTCCATCAGGAATTACACCAATCACCATCATCATAAGACCCTGTCCTAGAAATGTGAAAAAAGTTACATGAACATGGCTCCATTCTACATATAGTGGAACTAAATTCATGCACAAATGTTAGACCAACATCTTTTTCAGTTGTCAACCTGATGCAACCTCCTCAAGGCTGGGGAGCACAGTAGATGCTGCCATAAACTTAGAGCCAATAGGAAAAAAGAAAGAAACAAGAAAAGCACTCCACAAACACTAGGACCTTTCATCAAAGAAAAAATTTTAACCACTCAAACAGACAAACCTGCATAATACACAGCAGCTAACATCAACCTCCTGAGTTTTGACTTTAACGATACGAATTGAACGCTTAGATATCTGTTCAATGGGATCAACGCCAGAAATCCTTCCAGCAGCTATTGCATTGACATTGTGTTCAACAAATTTTTCCCTTTGGAGCATGTTGTAGCAATATCTGCAGTACCATTTACCACGGGGTATGGATGACAGACCCACACAATCTGCCACAGAAGAGAAGGTCATGGAAATTAAAACATAACTAAACCAGCAAACGCAGAAACACATCGCAAGAAAAGCTCGATGCAAATGATTATAATACAAACACAAATGAAATTTTCCTTTCCTTGTATTCAGCAGAGCTCAAGATAAAAATTATGTTCTCAACAGGACAACACCATCCACTAGGTGGGTCACTACACTACTGCTTAGTTTAACATCTTAAACAGTAATAATGTAGTTTTATATTTAGTAATGTCCTACAGCTGGTCAAGCCAATAGCTCTGTGAATCTAGTATGTGTAAAGAGTCTAGAGTTTGTAAGATCAACTCTCTTAAACTTCAGTTAATTTTGAATTCATAGACTGACGCCAATTAGAATGTTACTGGAAATGGTGGGACTCAAAAAACAACAGTAAGTGGACTTAAAAGCATCAGTGAGTTCACTTAAAAAATGGTGAGAGTGAATTCATACAACAATGGGTTATACTTTGAGTCACAGTATTTTATGCCCGACATGATGTGGATCAAGGATTTATGAACTTTTTCTACAAAAGAGGAATTAAGAGCTTAGGTCGTAAATACAGGTGCAAGTGACTTTTTTTTTTTTTTTGAGAAAAGAGCCATTTCATTAAAGCCAAAAGGCAAGAGATTACATCAAGAGGGGAGACCCCTTGCAATGAGGGATTGGACGGTGACCACCTCTTTAGCCAAAGAATCAGCAAAGCTAGTTGCTACTTAGGGACAAGAGTCTAATTGCAAACACGGGAAGATAAATGACTTTATGTAGATTCTTAACTTTTATTATCAGAGGAGTTGAGCTGCATAGTTGAGTTCCAGGGCAACTCTTCAATGGCCTTCAACTAGCTAGCATTGGCTACAGTTTGATCTTTTTGTTCAATATTTGTGTCAACCGAGTGTGGCTTATTGCCTTAAATTTTTGCACTCATAAATTATCATGCAAATAAATAACTCCAAGAGTAGTAGCACTACAAATAATGAAAAGGCTTATAATGTACATAACCCTTGAAGTTGCATAGCACATGCATGCATATATGATTTCAAAATTACATGCATACCCTTTAGAATACTGTTACAATAACTCTATGCCCCCATCATGAAAAAGGACTTCCATCTATTTCAGTCATCTTAATTTATGTTCCCGAAGATGTTTTTGTCATCTTTATCTTTACCACAATGTGTAAAAACTCAAAAAATCTCCTGCAAACTGATGCATAACTCTTTCATGATATGGATAAAAGAGTCCACATAAAGGGTGATGTTGGGCCCACTTAATAATTTGGAATTAAATAGCAGGCCTATTTGAATATCTGCATTCAAAATTTTAACTTGGTGCTACATAAATTGGTTGAACATAAGATGAAAAGAGACTATAACCAAATTAGTAAGTTCATTGTCCATTAAGGGAAAGACACAAAAAGCATTTTTAGATAAGTAGTATTGACTTTCTTCATTCCATAGGATTCACAAAAAGAAATAGATACAAGTTACTGACAGAGGCATAACATAAGTTCCAAGATATTTTAGGGTATGCATGTGATGTAGAAAAACTAGAAGTCTGCACATAAATATGCAAAACTCTAGGGTAACATACATGTTCAACCAATATAAAACCATGATTTCAGCAAGTGTTCTTCTCTAGCAATAAACTTTTCAATCAAGAAAAGAAATATGACAAACAGATAGAGCCAATATGTCCAGCATCCCTCAGTCAGGAAACCAAGACATTGACACAACTAAAGGATCACCGCGAAAGAGTTAATTGTCATTAAAGAAAAATCCTTAGGAATCCTCAGAGGCTTTATTACCCGCATAAACCTAAAGTAGCATAATTACTCACATACCCAACGTTTCAAAATAATGCCTACATACCCCCACTGCTAAATGCAGTCAATTAATTTTTAAGTTCAGCATGTAAAAATAAATAAATGCCTACAATAATGACATTATACCCCATCTTTCTTGTGTGCATATGAGTGGTTCAATGTGGGCCCATACACATATGACCATCTTCTTCTTTTTCTTTTTTAAGGGCCATCTTAATATGAGCCCATACACATATGACCATCTTCATATGGGTTCCAACATATATACATATATATATATATATATATATATGAGATCCACGTATAGGTTCATTTATGTAGGTCACAGGTTTATGTAAACTACATAAATCACTCATATGCACGTACCTAAAGGAGAATCCTTATAAGGGCAATATTGCCATCAATAAAGAGGTAAGAGTTAACTGATTGTATTTTATTGGAAGTGTGCATTTAGGTCATTCTGGTGAAAGTCTAGGCATTAGATTAAAATTCAGGGATATGAAACAATTGTGACATAGGGGTCAAGAATGCAATTAACGCAAAAATAGACCAAGTAGCAATGAACTTCAAAACACTCACCCGGATGAAAAGCCCTGGGACATAAATCACAAAGCAGAAGATTTCCCCCATCAAAACAGATGGAGCAAAGATCATCGTTGTCAACAGTAGAATGCTTTCGACCTTTGGAAAGTGACAATGATAATTCATGCAACGATACACCATTAGATGTATAGATGTTCAGATATCTGTCGGATCAAAAAGAAAACAAAAGAAGCATTTAAAACAAAAATTAAGTCAAATAGGACTAAGATAGATAATAAGAATTTATCAGCAAGAAACAAAATATCTATTGTAGAAAAGGGAAAATGGCGGTTATATTGAACTGGGTTGAACAGGAATCCATGGCCTAGCCAATGAAGTCATGCCCTCAATACCTGGAATTTTAAAAGGGATTGACTGAACCACAGTATAAGAACACTTTAATTTTAACGGTATAACATCCACCTTTCATAATTGAATCAAAAAAAACAAAATACCTACATGCTATTTGGTACTTTTCTCTATCTTCGGCATATTCAAATTTCCTACTTAGTTCTTCCACTTAACAAGTATAAATTTTCTATATATTTCAGTCATGATGAAATGTCATTTATGACATCCAACCCATTCAACAACTTGGTGAACCATGTTAAACTGCGTTTGAATCAGAACCACACATGCGAGTCCTCTGATGGAAAGTTCAATTTTTACAACCTATTGTTACAATTTTTAAAAGCCTAAAAGAACAGCAAGCTTTACAATTTCAACAAAAGTATAATTCTAATAACTCACGGTTTGCGCCTAGAAGCCCAGCCCGCATGAGCTTCAAACTGTGACGCACTGACCTGCATATCAGACATTATGATGTTCAAAACCCAAAAGAAGATTGATGTGACAATAGCAAGCACTGAAAACCTTATGAATGTACCTCGCTATTGCAGCAGTGACAGAATATTCCATTCCCTGTTTTATAACCTTCAAGTATTCTCTGTTTTGACAACCAAAAAAATTATACAAACTATCACTGTTATAAATTAATGACAATATAAAATAACAGACAAACCTGTCCACGTGCATAATAAGCTACTTCAGTTCCATCTGGAAGCCCATCTTTAGAGAAGACCAACTTATGAAGTCCCAAGTCCCTAAGTCAATAGAAACTGGAGTGTAAACAAGACTTCTGAACTATAACCAGAAACATTCTGGATTAAGAGCAGTAAGTATATTCAACCAAAGAATAAAATACCAACTTCTTTGTAACCCTTCCTTGAGTAGCCTTTTTTGGTTGAGGGGTATGCTTTGAGGTATTGGCAGGGGTTTTGGGTATCAGGACTGGCTTTGACAACCTGTCATTTTCCACACACAAGATAATGAAGAGATATATAAGCAAATGTCCAGAGAGAGATGAATGTACATTAGAACAATAAGCATAAGAAGCAATTCAGTTTTGCTGTTCTTATAGGCTAAATATATTAAATGTTTTGTCACCAATAAAAGTTGAAAAATACTAGACCTAAATAAACAGACGCACTAAACTATAATGATATTGGGGACAAAATGATAGTTTTGCAGGATCACCCTCACAGCAATTTTCCTAGGACTAGTAAAAATAGAAGAGACTCCCTAGGCTTCGCAAAGAAATCAAAGCTACCAGACTATAGTCAGTTCAGACAATGGTTAACACCAAAAGCAAACTGACAGCAGAATTCCTATTGGGTTCGGATGACACTGAAAAGTCCTTAAAAACCGAATATCTAAGTTTTATTTAAATCAATGTTGTAAAAAGCAGACCTAACTGGCGGGTTCAGCGGGGTTAAACCAGAACCAGACTCCTTTCCAGTTCTTGTTTAGGCAAAAACCGGATTTACCTTAAAATCGGATGGATCCAGTCCGACCGTAAGTGAGACCAGTTGAATTGGGTCCGGTTCAATCATCAGTGGAAGAGACTAAAAACAATTATTGTAGAGGGAGGATTCAAAGTGGAGACCAGACACTTGCATGTAAGACGTCATACTAGCTTACCAAACTATTGGATTGTGTCAAAAACTAATGAATAGATAACAAATTTAATGGTAGTATCCCAATTAGATCCAACCTATGGTTGAACCCGGTCTAACCCAATTAGATAAAACCTGCCATCCTACCAATTTGATGGCCGATTCAATTTTAATATCAATAATTTAAATATTATACCACCATAGTACTTCTAAGTTCTAAAACATTTGAGTTGCTTCAATTCAAAGTTATATTATGACATCCCATATTACAAATTGATTTACTGGATAAACATAGTTCAATGCAACCATGATTTGTTGGGTGGATATCACCATACATCACACCTCTAAAAGAAGGAAGTTATGAAAGAGATAAACAACATACCCAACCAAACTGCTACTAACACGAATTGGGGTTGCTTCTGGTCGCTCCGATCCCAAGCATCTACAGCAAATTGGCATGGATGTTATAGCCTCTGACAGCTTAATGTACTCTACATTGACACAAATAAAGAGATTAGAGAACATGTCATAAGATGATAAAAAACATTATCAAAAACCCATAAACGATACAAAAGCAGATGATGGTTTCCCTTGTATAACATCACAAAGACAAGCAAAGTGGACCTCACATTAGTCAAAAAATTGACTATGGTCATGAGGCCGTCCCCACATTTTTGCCTTCACAACCTCATCACCATGCATTCTACAGTCTGCTTTCCTATCATACTAGGTTCATATTTTGTTGGACATTCCACATGATCTATTTGAGCAAAAGATTCAAGTTCCCACAAAAATATTCTTACCTTTGCAACTTTGACATTTTTTCATTCGTTCAATAGAGGTGGAACTGATGGCTCCTTGGATCGTTGCCTCCAACATGTCCAATGGTGCATTACTACACACATTTAGTATATCTCGAATGGTTCTTCCATTTTCCAAATAAATATATTCCGCTGAACGTTTTTTTAAGCTGCCAGCATGCTTCTCAAATTGGTATGGAGAAATTACCTACAAGCCGACAACAAAAAAGAGACTCACCCTTACATTAACAAACAAAAAATATGCAAAAACAAATTTCACAAATATGGTGAAAGTAATGCTCACTTTCATCCCGTTGCATGCACTACAAGCACACAGTATCCCACAACCTTGTATTGTGCCAGAGAGCCCTCCATTCTACGTAAGAATGAAAAAAAAAAAAAAAAGCATAAAAAACAAGCACGGACAGAAACTACATATACAAAGTCAAATAGCTTCAAAGTAGATATACCTTATCAAGGTACTTGACAGGTAAACCCTCGAGCAGACCTGTAGCAAGCAACTCTTTTATAGTGGACGGAAATTTGTCTAAGACAATCTTTTTGGACATCTTTAATTCAAGCTTCTTTGAAGTTGCTGAGTTTATCTGGTTGCTCTCATCCCTAAGTCTCAATTCACCTGTTTCACTCGCCCCTTCACTCTTGGAGGAATCCAGAAGAGAAGAATCTTCGCCCAAGCCATTTGGCACTGGCTCAACGGGCTTGGCCTTGTCTTTTGGCATTGACCGAGTAAATCTCCTCTGATATACGGTATGCATAGGAGTCTGCAGCAGTGACTTGTGATCAGCAGGACTCATTTTATGGGCATCATCACCGCCACTAATGACCATGCCAGTCCCAGCAGCTTTCTCATCTGAAGACGCCTGAGCTGCTTCAGCATTTCCTTCCGCTTTACCTCTCTTATCACCAATACTATCCACATTTGACATAGTTGAAGAAACCTGAGCAGCTGCAGCATCCTCGCACGCCCCACCTGCTACCACATCTTCAGCATTCTTAGGAAAAAACACTTCAACGACAGAATTTTCCTCGGTCTGGTCGCTAAACTGAGATTCAACTATTGCCGTCGCTGCTGTCCTGTTTCCAGCTGCTTCTGTCACGTCACTGGTCTTACAAATAATTTCTGTTTCCACAGTGAAGCTTGCTACCGGAGAATTATTTTCAACTATTGCTGCTTCCACAGGCTCTTCTTCAACAGTTTCTATCTGCGCAAGCTTCTCAGGTGAAGCAACCAGCGCAACAGAACCATCTTCAGTTCTGCAAATACCGTTTTCAACAATTAGAGTCTCAGTCGAATTATCCGACGGAGAAATCAAGACAGCACAATCATTTTCCATTCTATCAATGTCAAATCCGGCGGAAGTCTCCACACCACTCTCCAGCACAGAAGCCTCAACCTCCATCATTACTTTGTCCATCTTCTCCCCGCCGTCAACTTCCAAACCACGCACGAATTCCTGCACAACGGTGTGCCTGACATCAAGATCCGCCTCCGACTTCCTCTCACACGCTTCGATCCTAGCGGCGACTTCAGTCAGGGGCGCACGATCCACATCATTCGTGTCGGCATCATCGACGAAAATGGGGGTTTCAAGGGGGAGGGCCTCTTTGGTTAACCGCTTCGGCGATATTCTTAGGCGCTTCTTCCCCGACCTCGTCCGCCCCATCGAATCCGAGAACTGAGAATGGGACTTGAGGGCGAAGGCGAACTCGCGCTTCAGACCGGACCGGGGACCCGACCGAAGCACGAACTCCTCCGATTTCGAAGTGCCGTTCGCCATTGACGACATAAGTCCGCCGGATCTGTCAAAGGGGATGCATATGGAAGTGGAATACCTACCCTAGAAGACCAAAAACCCTAACTCTTTTTCCGGCAAAAAGAGAAATTGCTAGGGTTTTCTGAGCGTGAATTATCGAAGGCCAGGCAACCAGAGACAAAGGAAACGGAAGGTCCACGCCGCTACAGATTTTGTTTGAGAGAGAAAATAGAAACAGGAAAGGAGACGGAAGAGATAAAAGAGAGAAACGCAGGGTCAGGGCAAATCACGTAAATTCGGGAAATTTTCGAAATCCCTGTTTACCCCTCGAGGTCTCTCGCACCCCTTTATCCTCCCCACTCCCCAGGGTACTCTCTCGCGCGCGCTTGTGCACGCACCCATACACACACAGATCCTCCCATTGACGTCTATTTTGATTTAGCCCTTTGGATAATGGGGCAGTGTAAACAAAACTGGTATCAAATGACCGTTGAAAGCTTGAAAAAGAGGCGGGAGAAGCAAAATGTTTTTGAATTTTGATGAAATCGTCGGGCCAACATTTTTATGTCCTCAAAGGTGAGGGTGTAAAGCAGACTCGACGCCTTTGTTTTCTTTTTATTATATTCTCCTTCTTATTAAATTGAGTATAAATTTATTTTACCTTTATAAAAAAAAATTAATCTTTGGCATAATTTTTATTATATAGTATATATTAAAATTTTAGAATAGCTATCAAACTCCAATTTTAAGATATACAAGAGCATGGGAGCTTTAGTGCATTTGATTTTTTAAACCATGTTAATCGATGCATTGAAATATTTTTAGACTTGCAAAACCCCTTAATCAAGTTATCATCATGTTTAAAAACTTAATGTGTTCATTATGGCATATCGCATGATTGATCATACTCGTGGCATGATCGATCATACGCACACAACTAGTCCCATAAAACATGTGGATCAACCTACTTGGATTGATCAATCAACAAGCCATTTTTTAGAAGTCGGAAATTCAACTAATCAATCAACAAGTTAAGGGAACTTAAAAATATAGTCGTTACACATGGTTGATCTATCATACATTTCCAGGGATCAATCAACACTTTTTACAATATTTTAAAAACGGTTAGTTTGGCTGAAAAACTTATAAATATCCCTCCACTCTAGGACGGTAATGTGAGCATTTATTGGCAGTTTATTGTATTCAATAACTATTTTACTTAAAATTCCTTCACAAATCCATTTGAAAGAAATAGAATTATACTCTTGCAAAAACATATGTTCTCTCTCAAAATCATTGTGCATCCTAGCATTTCAAACTCCAACAAGTCTTCTCTTGTGCATTACAAGATTGGGAACTTGAAAATCACTAGGAGAAAGGTATCTCTCCATATTCAAATGGTGTAAGTTTTCTTTTGCTTGTTGTATTTTTTTTTTTTATCAAGGTTGTTCTAGAACCTGGATTCTAGAAAGAGAAGCTTACTAGAGTTATAATATGGTTTTATCATCTTGAGGGGAGATTGGTATTTGAGTACTTGAGCATTACATGTACCTTAAAAGAAAGTCGAAATCTCTTTAGTGGAATTTTCTAGAGTATGGGTTCTTGTGTGATTACCATTAGGGAGACATCAATGAACAAAAATTTGTCTTCTATTTGTGATGTGTACTTTTATTAATTATTTTATTTTAGTTTTGGTATAAGCACCAAAGTTTAAATTTTATATCTCAATTTATCCCTCTTGAGAAACCACGTGGGCCAACAAGTATTAATTGAATACATTAGGTATCTATTTATAATAAGATAAATTCATATAATAAAAGTTGAATTAATCTACTCATATCCCGTTATAGCTAAACTAAAACTCCAAAGTAAAACAACAATTGGAAAAATTAAAAGAATTGAAAAACGTTTAAACTAAAACACTTCATAAACTTTGTCATTTTAATTCCTCTTCTGTAAGATCTCTTACCATGAGATTTATGTAAGACTCTTTCATATATGTTATTCAATAATCTCCTTCAAATAGAGTTTGTTAACTTTAGGTTACAAAAAAAAAGTTATTGATCTTCATCTTCTTGTAAAAAGATGCAAGGTCTTCATCTCTAGTTCTTCGCTTTACTCGGATATTCCTAATTATTGGTTGCAAAAAAAAAAAATTATCACAATATTGAAAACTCTTCATTATAGGTTGTATCAAATACCATAAAATACCTTTTTCTTGCTCTTTATTCTTCTATTTTTTCCCTCAAGTTAGGGATTGAAAAGACATAAAACCCTATTTGGACAAAACAAGTATTGAAGAAAAAGATCACTTATAGTCAAGCGATAAAACTTCATACACCAGTCAAAACTACCTAAGTTTAAAAAATACTTTGCTCAATTTCAGAGGTGAAAAAATAACCCCAATTTGAAGACATTGAAAAAGAAGTTACTCACTTTTTCAATGGCAGCTAAAAAAATTATCAATTGAGTGCTTAAAAAGACTTTACTCATGTCGGATGTTAAGCACACTCAAGTTTAATACAAATAGTAGGTATATAGACATTACTTTGTATTGAATAGTAGATACAAAGGAGTCTTACATGACTCTCGTAAGTTGAATTCTCACAATGGAATAATTAATATGGTGGAGTCTTATTGGAATCTCATAGGAAAGAGCCTCACCCAAGAGGTCTATCAATGTTATTAATCTTTTATTTATATTACAATTGTTTACTTATCGTTGGATTTAAATCCATGAGATATACATTGGGTGTAATTGAGACATGAGTAATTTAAATAGTACTCAGTTTAACACAATCAAATAATTATTTTCTTCTCATAAAATCCCAGCATGGTATCAAAGTTTGTTTAGCTTTGTAAATTTACATGATGTCAATTTATTGAGACAATGTTTGTCTTTCCATAAATATTGTGTCTTTTTATAATGTCTATTTCTTCTACTGTTTTTTCTTATTAGCCTTTCTATTGTGTGTTAGACAACTTTTTTGTTTTATTTTGTTATCATGAAGGTCTTAACATAATATTTCCAAAATAGAGCAGCAACAAAATCTTCTTTGTTCACATTGGAAACATCTCCAATGATGGTTGTTTTCTCTTCCACAACCCGAAGATTCTTGAGCATGATGTGATTGCACCTAGTTTATTCATCCTTGCATCCTATTTGATCTTTCACAAGACAAGAGACGAGTGCCCTTCACCACATCCATGTCTTGTCATCATGTCTTATGCATTGTGGGCATGTAGGGCTTCGATGCTAAAGGCGTTCTTTGTTCAATCAGGTGGTAACCCACATGGTTTTGTCACTTGGGACAAGGACTCAATTGGATGTCGCTCAACCCTGAGTCAGCTAGTTGAGTCGCATATATCTTTTTATATGGTGACTTGGCAAAAAAAATGTTAAACTATTAGTTAAAAAAATCATTGTGATATATAATATGTTATATATAATTATCTAAACATTATAATTTTAATACAATGTTTAATGTAATGCAGTCCATCATGAGTTAGGACTAAGTACTTGTTTTGGCCAAAACAAAGGGTCAAGTCCTTCTCTATGACCCAAATAATTCAATCCAAAATTTGTTTCAACTCAAGCAAGTTAACTCAAAGACTCAAAAAACCATAAATATAACCCTCCAGCTCTTGAGTCGACCGTATCCTCCAACAATTTTGATTCTTAATTCCCTTGGTCCTCCCCATATAAGAAAATATGCTATTATTAATAGTACATTAATAGTTTACTCTAATATTAACAATTAATGCCTATATTATAATTATTATTAAATAATTAATGCAATCAAATTTATTACTTTATGATCTATTATTTATTATTTAATTCATTAATTATTTTTTCCCATTTTTGTTATTATTATTTTATGTAATGTTTAAGTTTAAGAGCATTCTTCATCATAAATGTTTAAGTAAAACATACTACTATATGAATTAATTAAATTGATATTATTTTATTAATTATTTAACAAATAAAGTAACTATATGATTACAATTGACACATTAAACAAATATAAACATAATTTGTTATTCATATTCATTACTTATAGTTAAAATAATTTTCAAAAAATATAAAAAAATTTAAAAGTTTATAAAATGTATAAAATTTGGTTTATAATATGTATGCAATTATATAAATATAATAACTATTTTGAGACATAACTTAGTGTATTTTGGGGACTAAGTAACTATATTCGTTGATAGATGTCTGTTGTATCAAAAGAGAGAAAAGAATAGTAGAACTAGAACTGTTTGGCTTCGATTAGACCTCTGCATTTCCTATTTATTTTATACTCTTCCTAAACCACAAATAGATTCTTATTAAGTATTCTCTTCAATTTAGACATTATGAGTGGTAGAAGTACTAGGAATGTGAAAATTTCACAATTAGTTGAATATAATGTTCAATAAAAATTAAACGATTGGACAATTCTGTCCATCAAACCTACTTCCATTTACAAAAAGGGAACTTTTGCCCTTACAAGTAGGATCTAAAAAATAAAATAGACAAAAAACAAAAAAATTATTCAAAGATTATGAATATCTTAGCTTTGAAAGTCATCAATTTACCAGATTAAGGTAAAATAGTTTTAATAGAAACTGATTTAATGAGTGCAAAAGTTGTCATTCCTAGAATGATAAATTGGAACAAAATTCGATCTCCAAAAAGGACTATTCCTCAGACAGTCCCCCCTACATTGATAATGGAGGACAAGTATAAAGAACCTCAATAATAGAGGTGTGTTGTTAGTTTTTGATTCGTGGGCTTGTAAGAAGATTGTATTCCACCTTTATCTTTATCTTTTTCTCTGTCTATATAAGGAGAAGTTTGTGTGTTTGTAAAACATCATTTGGAATTTGTTTGAAGTTGTCTCTAAGGTTGATTGCTCATGTTCTTGGTCTTGTAAGTTCTCCTCTATTCTATATATGTCTTTTAAATAAATTATTTGTTTTCGTCTATTTTATTTTTAAGTTCCTATAATTTATTAGTATAAAAGCCATGATTGGCTAAATTAGGGATGCTTATATAAGTATCTTTGAGATTTTAAGATTTCTATATTGTAGCCAGAGATGCATATGTTTTAACCTTCTATTCTAGTTCTGTTGTTCTTCTTCTATTTCTTGAGAAAGTATGGGATGTCACCCAAGTCACGTAGGTAGTAGGCCATGTTGCCAAGGATGACATTGAAGGTCGTGAATACCCGTAAGTCGACAGACATGTACTGTATCAGACAAAGAAAAGAATAGTAGAACCATAACTGTTTGGTTTCGGTTAGACCTTTGCATATCATGTTTAATTTATACTCTTCCTAAACCATGAATAAATTTTTACATAGCTTTCTCTTCATTTTAGACCCTATGAGTGGTAGAAGTACTAGGAATATAAAAAATTCACAATTAGTTGAATATAATGTTCAACAAAAATTAAATGATTGGACAATTCCGTCCATCAAACCCACTTCCATTTACAAAAAAAATGAATTTTTGCTCTTATAAGCACCATGGGATTTAAAACCATGAAACAAATCATTAATCTTGAAGCACGAGATTCCACTCTAAAATTGCTATAGTTAAAAGATATAAATAAATATATTACACAATACTGATAAACATAAATATATTCATATTGGATGCATACAAATTGCATTAAAATCTTTAACTTTGTTAGGCATAAATACATGTCTACAAACAATCCTTAGAGACGACACGTGTTTAGATTGGAAATTGTCACTAATGAGGGTGAAATATTATGCAGTACCATAATCTTATATTATGAGAGTTTTACGTTGAAAATAAAGCCATTCTCATTCTAAGACTATGGCCCTATTAGTGCCTTCTTTTCCTAGAAAAGCAAAAAAAAAAAACATTTTTAGGAAGAAAGGCATTTCTTGGATTCATTAGTGCCCTTTTTTTTTCCTAGGAAATGAATATCTGCCTGGAAACCTTACTTGGAAAATCGAATATTTTTCCAAGTAAGATTTTGTAGCCATCAGACTTCGGAAAGCTACTTGCTAGAAAAACATCAAGTTCTCCTCTCCAGCATTCTCTCTTGCTCTTAACACTCTCTTTCGTTCTCGATCTACATGTACTCTCTCTCCTCTATCTTCACCCCTCCCTCTCTCTCTCCTCTTCACCAGTTCCCCCCTCTTCCGTCCCTCTCCTCTCCCTTCCCTATTCTCTACCCAAGTTCCACCCCCTTTTCATGACGTTATTGCACCTTAAACGGCTAGTCTTTTCGGGTTGTACTCTCGCCTAGGACTTTGAAATGGTATCAGAGCTAGGCACGCCACGGCCCGCGTTCGTATCCCGTGAGAAGCGGCTCCAGAATGGGCGGGGTGGGTGTCAGAGTGGTTCCGTCCACTCTTGTTAGAGTTCGTGGTCTGAGTTAGGTACTTGGCTTTTCACACGGACGGAACCACTCTGACACCCACCCTGCCCATTCTGGAGCCGCTTATCATGGGATACGAACGCGGGCCGTGGCGTGCCGAGCTCTGATACCATGTCAAAGTCCTAGGCAAGAGTACTTCCCAGGAGGTCACCCATCTTAAAATTACTCTCGCCCAGGCTTGCTTAACTACGAAGTTCTGAGTCAGATACCTAGCCAATACAACCCGAAAAGACTAACCGTTTAAGGTGTGGAAAGCCAAGTACCTAACTCAGACCACGAACTCTAACAAGAGTGGACGGAACCACTCTGACATTACCAACCCATTCAGATTCGTCTTTCCCCATCTTCATTCAATTTCTCTCTTTCCTCCATAAATTGCACCTCATTTACTAATTCATATTTTCAATATATTTTTATCTTGATATGGTGATAGAATGCTTATATTTTTTAATGTATTTTTTTTCTTCTTGATGTGGTGATAGAATGCTTAAAGTTTAATGTTTATTTCAGTGCTCATATGAAATATGAATTCCATTAGTGATAGCAAAGACCAATCCATATTGTAGAATTTTTCTTCCTCTTCAAACTTTTTTAATGCTTTGTTTGTTGTTCCTTTGTAGAAATTCTTTATTTGAAGATCTATTCACACGCAAGAGACATTATTTAACTTCTCTATTTTGGATTTTGAATGACTTGGACAAAGAGAATTTTATAGCTAATTACACTTTAACCATCTATCTACAAAGAATAGTGAACAAGACGAGATACAATCTCCCTTTATCCAAACCTAACTCTCTTTATGTCTTTTAAGTTTGGACATTAAATTTTTTGTTTAAAACATTTATTTGTTTCCATTTGTAGCTCTTCCCCTATCATTAAATACTAGTCTTTCCACACTATTTGAACCAATTTACTTTCAAAACACCCACCAATTGTAATTTCTTTTACCAATAGTAGTGTCATTTACTCCTCTTTTGTCATATACACCAACATGGATTCATAAAGAATCACTCAAATTTTGGTTGCTATATATCACTCTAACACGCCTTATAATTTGCATATGTAATCATGTTCACCAAGCTAACTAGAAATGTTTATTGATCTCCATTTAATTAACTATGTACCCTTTTCCTTATGATACAAGAGGGGATTTCAAGAGGAGCTGCGAGCTTAAATACACAAGTAGTCATGTTTTGACTAAAGAAAAAAAGGGCTCACTTTTTACGAAATGTTTAATGGTAATTAACTAGCTAGACAACGTACAACAAACATTGGCAAAGACCAAACCCAAGGGGAAAAGAAGAACAAGAAAAGAACATTAGTTGGTTGTTAATAATCACTTGCCATGTTGTTTCAGCAAAAAGGGTATAAAACCTCCTCATTGATTTTGTTTCCTGCAAACTCAAACCAAAAGCTACATAAGCATTAAAGTTCTTTTTTTTTTCTCAATCCTGTTAATTGCTCAAAGCAAAAGGGCATGCATTGGTTTTCTTCTGACTGATTTTCTAGCATTTGGGATGATTTTTTTTTTTTTGCTTCAATTTATGATCCTTCTAAATTTTGAAATAGATAGAAATATCAGATCCTTGACCATTTACCCCTTTTACAATCACCATGTTAGTTGTTATTCATATACTTTTTTTGTTTGTTTATTATGTGTTGAAATTTGTAGAGAAGAGAAATATTTCACGAACTTAATGTTATTTAAGTACAATGAGCCTCTATTTATAATAGAGGAAACAAGCAAAATCCACTTACGACTAAACTACCCTTATGCTAGTTACACCTAAAGTTAAACACAAAAAGATAAGTCCTAGCATAATAAAACAATTGAACATAAATAGAAGACTAACATAATTAAATACCTTTAAGTGAGACTATTCTTTGAGACCTCCTTTTGTGAGATTCCTGTAAGGCTTCACCAGATTAATTATGATTTTGTGAAACTTCTTACTGTGAAAGTCATGTAAAACTCTTCCATATATGCTCTTCAACATTGTGTAAATTTAAATTCAATAAATAATTTTATTTTATTTTTTACAAATTATTTAGAATTCCTCTTTATAAATTTTTTAGTTAATCCTCAGATTCATCGAATTATGTCAAGAAGTTCTATTGATGTTCTGTTTTTTTAATGAGATAAGGATTGAGAACAGGAGATTTTGGAACTTAACATTGTTGCCATATTTTTTTGTTAATCCTTAGATTCATTTATTATTTTATTTTATTTTCCTGTACCCTATCCAACTAATGTTGTCTTTTTATCTATAAAAGAGTGCAACCATCAACTCTATTAATGGTTGGAGACGATGGCAAATTAGCCAATGTTTGTATCCATAGTTGGTCAATTTAATTCTTCATGTATTGACATTGAAAGTCCACAATGTTTTGAGGAAGATTTGATCATCATCCGCACAAAACATCCTTAGAAAGGCTAAAATGCTGCAAATGACTGCAATAGTTTCTTTCCATTTTTCAGTATTACCATCTTCCTCTATTAGCCATTTGTAGTGTGATTTTTGTTTCATTTATCTCTACTCTTGAATCATAATGGACTCATAATCTGTACAATGCAATAGACATTGTTTCTCTTCATTTTTTGTTGTTCTCGTTTCCACAACCACTTCCAATTCCTGACTTTTTGTGACGAGTGACTTCTTTGGCACAACAACACTTATTTTTTTTTTTTTTTTAAGAATTTACTCTTTACAACAAACTTTTTTATGGGAGATAAACTTGATCCTATAGGTATCTCAGAGCTAAAGAAGTCCTATAAAAGGTTTATCATGCAACCAAACCATCTGAAATAGGAAAGGTGAAGGGCTCCATTGTATCCCTTCACGATCAAGGAAAAAAAGATGGTGATACGAGGATGAGTAGGGAAGAAGTCTCCGATAAAATTGGAGGCGATTGTTCCAAGTGAATCGAGCTTCTCCTGTAGCTATTTTGCCAAATTAGTCTCCTATGGAACTCGAGAAGCCTCTCATTGATGCTGTAATATTTTCAATACAAGATAATTTTTCATGATAATTTTGTATTTAATATTTTTATTAAAAAAATTAGATAAATATGATAATGTATGAGATTGATTATTAATTTTTATTTATTTCTTTAGAAAATATACTAACAAGTCCATTTAATTCTCCTTAGAAAATTTTAAATTTTTCTAAGTAATTTCCTAGTAAGATACTAATAAAATTTTATCCGAAGGTTTTTATAAAATATATATCCTAAGAAAAATATTTTCAGCTTTTCCTATAATATAAATCTCTTCCCAAGGTCACTAACGGGCTCGTGTGAATAACAAATATACAATATGTGATATATGAACTATATTTAATCCGTAAAATTTGCCATAATGAAGAGAAACCCGTGCCGTGAGCTAACAGGCAGACAGCTGACACGTAAGAGTTGGACTCGAAAGTCAAAATAATGCGGCGTTATAAATCTCTCTCACCTGTCTTCGTCTTCTCCTACTTCTGCTTCCTCCTTGGTTTGAACAGGCAGTCTGCGCCGGCGACATAGGGCCACGGACTACTGACCTCTTTTAAAACACCAAGCCATTGGCAGATCAGGAGCTGTGAGGTAGACGCATGACCAGTCTTCTAATTTCTGTTGCTCTAGTTATTTTCAGTTCCCCTCTTCCCCTTTGATTTCATCTTTTATTTCTTTCCATTCTCCCGTTGCTGCGTGCAATGCCTGCATTAAGCTTCTTGCTGGCTAAATTAAGACATCTAGCCGAACGAGGTCGGGCTAGGGGGTACTTCTATAAGAAACTAGCAGCTCAGGTAGAGGGTCGTTTTTCCAGTCTTGGGGCCAAGTTAATTGTACCGTCTTTCGTGCACGTGAGAGAAAGTTAATGCTAAATTTTTTTTTTTTATGATCTGGTTTGGGTAGATGAAGTAGAAATTGGGTGCTTGCATTTGCAATTGTAGAGGCGGTGCGGCATTTTCTTGATGAGCTGGAACCTTCAGAGCTTTCTGTTATTTAAATTATGTCAGGTTTTTCTCACTGTCAAGTTAGGGCCTCATTATGATTAATTTACGTGAGGTTAAATCTTTTGGTGAGTGAGATGAGTGATAGCCTTTTCAAACAAAAGGTGAGTGATAGAAAGAAGAGTGAAGCGAGAAGGTGTATCTGAGAGTGGAGGAAAGCTTAATTCACGAGTCCCTCGTAACTTGTTCACAAAAAAACATAAGTGCCCGAAATCCCCTCCAAACTCTAACTAGTTCTGAGGGTAATTAAGTAAATACAAGATAGCAATAAGGCAAAGAAATATTACATAACATAAGCTCTCTAACATTCCCCTTGAAGCTAGCGGGAGAACATAAAAAAAACATCTCATTTTCAAAAATAGAATAAAATAAATGAAAAAATACCCAGCTTGGAACATGCATCAGTTTGGACTAGACTGTTTTGCTGAAGATATCGACAAGTTATTTCTTGGATGGAAGAAACTTGATGCTAACAATTCTTGCTATCACTTTTTCCCTAGCAAAAGGATAAGTGCTTGTGTTTAGTGCGCTTATGGAAAACTGGATTGTGTACAATATGGATCACAACTTGATTATCACAATGGAGCTCCATAAGATCTGTCATAGGAAATCCCAACTTCTCTAACAAGGACTTTTATCGTAGCTACCATACTACATCAACCAAGCCTGATATTCTACCTTTGTACTAGACTTGGCCTCAATGCTATGCTTCTTACTTCTCCGTGTAACAAGGTTCCCTCCAACAAAAGGGGGAATTGCCTCAATGTTTCTTTTTATCATCTGATCTTACCTAGTCAACATTTGCATTGCCATCTATGATCACATGACCATGGGACTTATAAAACAGCCTTTGTCGGAAAGATTTCTTGAAATAGCTTTAAAATTCTCTAACGTATGCTAATAAGAAAGCTATGGTTTGTGCATGAATTCACTAATAATGCAGAAAGGGAATGCAAATCTGTGGCCTTGTTAAAGTGGGATAGATCAACTTACCAACCAATCACCGAAATTTCTTTGGATCAACATCCTTACGACAAAACACTTCCAGATTCGGGTCCATAGGATGCTCCATTGGCTGACACTGAGCATCCCTGTCTTCCATAAGAGGTTTAAGACAATGCTTGCTTTGGGACGAGATCCCATGACAAGACTGTAGTACCCCAACCCCAAGAAAATACTTCAATAAGCCTAGGTTCTCAGTTTGAAAATTTATAAAAAAACCAGCCTTCATTTTCTATGTTTCTTCTTATATCTGCCATTGAGAATAATGGTATCGACATAGACAGCCATAAGCACCACTCTACCTCTCATCCTCTTAACAATGACAAAATGGTCCATGACACTCCTTTTCAAACCAAATTTAAAGCAACTAACTTGAACTACTCAAACCATACATGCGAGGATTGCTTTAACCCATGGATATACTTCTTTAGCTTACACACATTCTTCCCATCTACCACAAAACTAGGTAGTTGGCTTGTATACCTCCTCAATCAGATCACCATACAAAAAAACATTGATAACATCAAGTTGACGAAGAACCCAATGAAAATACGCAGCCATAGTGATGAGAACTCTTTTACCAAATTCAGCTTTGCCATTGGAGAAAACTTCTCATAATCAATATTGTACAATAATCTATAGGCTTTAAGCTACCAAACGAGCTTTAAGGAGAGTCACAGTGCAATTAGAATTATGTTTCATTTTAAAGACTCATCGACATTTGACACCCTACTTGTCAGGAAGTAGTGTAGTCAAAATCCCATCTTTGATTGTCATAGTTGGAAACCTTTTTTCTTCCATGGTAACACGCCACTTCGGATGATTCAACACTTATGTTATGTTTGGGAAATTAAAACATAGGACAATGTCTGCAGTAAATGTACAACAACTTAGACACAAGCGGTGAGTGGAAATAAATTAGTCGGATGAGAAGTACTTGCTTTCTTTTGAACATAAGAGCATAGTTGCTTCTGTAAGGCAAGGAGTTTGTCATCAAAGGAGGGACCATAAAAAAACATTAGAGGGGGGAGAAATACTTATCTCTGGAGATGCCAAAATGACATTGGTGATGGATCGGGCTATCGAATAACAGTGTTTGGCTTGGGCATTGATGTGGGCATCTCTAACGATTTGATCAAGTGGTACAACTGGTTTGGGTATACGCCAAACAATGTCTTGTTTTTTTTCTGGTTTTAATGAATTTGTCTCTTTCAAAAAAAAAAAAAACTGGTTTGGGTATATACCTGGAGATGCAATAAAATTTGGAGGAGAAAACTTTGAAATAAAAAGGTGAACCTCAAAGTAGGTAACATCTGTATAAGTGAAGAATTCTTTTAAGGTGGGATGATAACAAATGTATCTGTTTGATTACATGAGTATCCCAAAAAGATGCATTTCAAAGAGACAAGTATCAAACTTATTTCATCCTAATGACAAACTGTGACCAAAACAAGTACATCCAAATACACTTCGGGCCAACTAAGGTATGGTTAAGGACATTGGAAGACATGCGACTAATAAGAACAACATATGGCCGATAGAATTGGGGAATATGCATAGATAGTAACAAAGCATGTGCCACTTCCAATAGGTGCCTATTTTTTTGTTCAGTCACACCATATTGTTGAGGTGTGTAAACACAAGAAGCTTGATGCACTTTGACATGCTTACTACAAAAAGATTGATATTGGAAGGAGAGATATTCCCCAACATTATTGGATAAAAAGACTTCAATTTTGGGATTGAATTGAGTATCGATCATGTCACAAAAGGATTTTAAGATAGAAAAAACTTCAAAATGATCTCCTTATTTAATAAAGTCAAATGACACATGTACAATCATCCACAAAAGTAACAAAAATATTGGATTGAGTAACATTAGACAAAATTATTAGCCCCTAAACATAAGATTGAACTAGACAAAACAGACTATTCCTCCTGTCCCAAGTACGTGGAGGAAAGGTGATCTTATAATGTTTACCTAACTCAAAAAAATCACAATTTAAAACTAAAACTGATTGTGAAGAGGGAATTAAATCATCCAAAGCTTTTGAGTACGAGTGTCCAATTCAATTGTGCTAATGGAAGGCTACATTATCAAATGAAGCCACAATTGTAACCACCTGACTATCCAGAAAAATGAAGACCACTATCCCTATGGTTGTCACCAATAACCTGTTCGGTTTGCAATAAGAAGAGAAAAAGGTGACACAACATTGAAGCTTTTGATTCAATTGGCTAAGCGGACGTAAGACTTCATTGGAAAGTGGGAAATGTGCTGTAGGATAGAAGACCCAGTTGCATGAACTCAAGTTTGGGAGCCATCGACCATAGACATTATAAAAGAGTGAACTTTAGGGTTTTGGAGAGAGAGAGAGAAAGTGAGAAAAAATGGTAGAATTCAGAGCGCTAGAAAGGCTCTAGTTGGGGGTGGAGCTTGACGTCCAGGCTTGTTTTTAAAGTTTTGAAATAAAAATTATAAAAATGCCCCTTCACTTAAAACCACTTAAACCCTTATATCTTTTTACATGTTCAAATTACATGAAAATTGAACTAGAGATAAAATTAAACACCTAGAACAAGGTAGTGTAACTGCTAGACTGTATGGTGAGCGCAAAATGATGATATTGCCTTCAATACATTTTTTAACACCCCCCTTAAGTTGGGGCCCAGCTTGCTACAAAATACCCCGAGTTCACTTCTACCAAGTGCTTTAGTAAACATATTTTTAATTTGATCACCTGATTGCACATAGGGAGTTAAAACTTCATTTTTCATCATAACATCTCGAATAAAGTGACAAACTACTTCAATATGTTTAGTCATTTCATGGAATATTGGGTTTCTAGCAATGAATATAGCAATTGATTGTCACAGTACATGGTCATAGGTCTCTCCTGTTATAGGTTCAATTCTCTGATTACAGATCTTACCCACATAAACTCATTGACTATATGAGCCACTGCTGTATACTCAATTTCAGCATTGAGACGAGCTACACTATTTTGTTTCTTGCTTTCCCAGTTTATCATATTACCTCCCAAACAGACATAATAACCTGTGGTAGACTTTCGATCAAGCTTAGACCCGACATAATCGGCACTTGAGAAGGCCTCTATCTTCATGTGATTATAAGGCTGAAAGAATATTCCTTTTTGGGTGACCCTTTCAGATATCTCAAGATCCAATTGGTAGCTTTCATGTGAACCTTGCGAGGACACTGTTAAGTTCTAATATCATTGAGGTGCTCGATCGCTGTTGTGGCACTTACTCCCTTGGAATTAAATTGAGAGACAAAGGATTGGGGAGCATTTGGTGCCTTGTGGGTGTGTATGGTCCTACTAGACATCATGAGAGACATCCTGGAATGACCTTGTGAGTACTTGCAGAGGTGGCCCATTCCTCTGATGCTTGCGGGAGACTTCAATGTTACCCGCTTCTGCCATGAGAAATCCCCGCCCTCTCGGAGAATCACTACCTCCATGAGGTTATTTGTAGACTTTATTGGCAGCTGGGATGTTGATGAGGTTACCCTATCTGGGAAGACCTTCACTTGGTCAAACGGCAGACAACCCCCAGTCCTCTCCAAGCTTGACCGCTTCTTAGCCAACAACGATTGATTTTAGTTATACAGCAATGCCACAAGCAAAGTCCTCAATAGGGTTGTTTTCGACCATTAGCCGATTATGGTAGATACCCACTTCAGCAGTTCCCCTTCCCCCCCCTTTTAGATTCAACAATGCTTGAGGGCGGACCCCTCTTTTGTCTCCTCTATCTAGTCCTTCTGGGAGAGGATGGTGGTGGCGGGCCCGATTGGGTGGAATTTCCCAGCCAAGCTCAAGATGCTGAAGTTGTTGCTGCGATCATGGGCCTCTACGAGAAAAGGCCTCTTCTCAGTCAAGAGAGCCGCTGTCCTTTCTCAGATTTTCACTCTTGACTTTGAAGAGGAATCTAGAAAACTCTCTTCGTCAAAAGTTACTTAGAGATACGCCCTCCAAGGGCAAATGCAGTCCTTTGCTCATAGTGAACTCGTGCACTGGAAGCAGCGTGCAAGATTTAAATGGCTCATTGAGGGGGATGCCAATACTAAATTCTTCCGTGCAGTTGCCTCTGCTCAGAGAAGAGCCAACCGCATCACCACGCTCAGCGTCAATGGTGAGAGTACCTTGGATCGATCCCTTATTTCAGACTCACTAGTGAACTTTTTTGCAGAATTATACTCTGGTGGCCAGCTAGTTCGTCCTTTCTTCGAAAGGGTTCATCTCTAGGCTATTCCTTCGACCGCAGCTAGACTCATTGAGCTCCCTTTCACCAGTAAGGAAATTGAAAAAGCAGCATTGGGTCTTCCTTTAGATTGTGCTCCGGGCCCGGATGGTTTCAATGGGGAATTCTATTGCAGATGCTGGCCCTGCATCATAGACAATATTGCCTGCATAGTCCACTCGTTCTATCAGCATGGCATCAGTTATAGGAGCATCAGAGCTTCATTTATTACCCTCATCCCTAAAAAAGAAGGGGCAGAAATTCCTTCTGACTTTCGATTGATCAGCCTCACCACCAGTGCCTACAAGGTGCTTGTGTGCCTCCTTGCCAATCGCCTCAAGGCGGTTCTCCCTATTGCCATTCATCATGGCCAGAGTGCTTTTATCATGGGAAAAAATATATTAGACTCGGCCATGGCATGTCAGGTGCTCATCCACCATTTCAAGGCTTTAAAACTTCCCAAATTCATCCTAAAGCTTGATTTTGAGAAAGCCTTTGACAGAGTTAACTGGAAGCTTTTGGACATTCTCCTGGGAAAGATGGGATTCGGGGAAAAATGGCGATTCTGGATTCAAAGTTGCATCTTCTCTGCAAGCTACTTCGTTCTTCTCAATGGAACGACCTGTGGTTATTTTAAGGGACCGGAGGAATTAGACAGGGAGACCCCCTTTCCCCTTTGCTCTTCAATGTGGTAGCGAAATACCTATCATCTTTGATCTATTCGGCCAAAAATCTAGGTTGACTCCTCCCCACAACGGACTGTGCAACCTTTGATGTGCCGATCCTTCAGTTTGCATACGATACAATTTGCTTTGGGGTTGGTACTATGGATCAAATCCGAAAACTGCGTATTATATTGGGACTATTTGAACTCGTTTCTGGTCAGAATATTAACTGGAAGAAAACCACCCTCCTAGGCTTATCATATCGACTCACCGGTGCTTCAGGGTATGATTGACTATTTGGGGTGCTCAGTGGGAAATTTGCCAGCTACATATCTTGGACTACCACTCTTTGACTCTCGGCCTTCGGCGACGCTTTGGTCCCCCCTCATTGAGAAATTTGAGAAGAGGCTAGCTACTTGGAGGGGCAAACTTTTATCTACTACTGGGCAACTCACTTTCCTCAAGTCTTGTTTGGCAAGATTGCCAAACTATTTATTATCATTCATGCATTGTCCGGCCTCCGTTTGCAACAGGATTGACGCCATCCGTTGACGTATCCTTTGGAGAGGATCAGAGGACACCTTCAGATATCATTTGGTGAGTTGGAAGGATATTTGCAAGCCCCGCAATCGGGGTGGTTTAGGCATTTGACCTACGAAGGAGATGAACAATGCCCTTTTGCTCAAATGGATTTGGAACTTCAACATCAAGCATAGCAGCCTATGGGGCGATATGGTCAAGTTCTATCTTCAACCTTTGGGTGCCTGGTGGAGGGAGGATGGTGCTTCTCGCCTTCTATCCCCGATATGGAAATCAATTCAAAAGCTCCTCCCAATATTCAGAGATGCAACTTCATTTCACACAGGCAACGGAAGGACCCTCTTTTGGTCGGATGAATGGTGCGGCCCTCGCCCCCTCTCCGAGGATTTCCCTGGGTTCTTTAGGGTGGTGAGGGACCTCTCTTGCTCAGTGGCTGATTCTTGGAGAGATCGCTCATGGAGTCTCACGTTTCGTCGGGGATTAAATGATGAGGAAACTACAACTTTTTGCTCTCTCCTCTCCAGACTCTGCAACACTACTATTCGTGAGTATGCAGTTGATAAACTGACATGGAAGCCCGACATTAATGGTCGATTCACAGTTGCATCCACCTACTCCCAAATTAGAAAACAAGATTATAACATGCATGAGTACAAGGCAAACCTGACATGGAAGCTCTCAACGCCTAGTAAAATCAAATTCTTCGTGTGGACGACCATCAGGGAACAAATCTTCACCTCTGACAACCTCCATAAAAGAGGTTACACTGCCCTCGATCGCACTTGTCCCCTTTGTGGTGTGTGCGACGAGACAGTCCAGCATGTTCTCTTACATTGCGACTTTTCTTGGCAAGTCTGGATGAAGATATTTCAGAAGATTGGTCTCCAAATGGGACTTCACTAGGACCTTTTCGGAACCTTTGAGATGGTTATGGGGATATGCCTTCCTAAGTTGGGCAAGATAATTCTCTTGGCATGCCTTGCGCATGTCCCATGGTGTATATGGCTCAAGCAAAACAACCGGAGATTCAACTCCAAGGCTAGCAACCCGGATAATATAGCTTCTCAGGTAGTGGGCCTTATCTCGAGTTGGCTACATTCTAGGAAGGAGTTTGCTTCTCTATCGGGCGTCTCCCTTCGAGAAAATTGGGGCTTGATCGCGCACATGGCGGGCCCCTGTAGGAATCCAGTTATGGCCACCTGGGATCTTCCCCATTACGACTGCACCAAACTCAATTTTGATGGCAGTGTTTTAGGCTGTCCTGGGCCGGCTGGAGCTGGTGGTGTTTTCAGAGACAGCAATGGAGACCCTATTCTATCCTATGCAAGGCCGGTGGGTATTGTTAATTCAAATACTGCTGAAGTGAGTGCTCTTTTATTTGGCGTCCAAATCTTTAAAGAGCGACTTCATGGCAAGTTCATTATTGAAGGTGACTCAAAGACTGTCATCAGCTGGTGTTCAAAAGATAGCTCCCCTCCTTGGCGCCACTGGCCAATCACTGATTGTATTGCTGATATTGTGTCATCCATTCATTGTAATTGGAACCTCATTCCTAGATTAGCCAATTATTTGGCTGATAACTTGGCTAAATTCGGAACCTCCTAGCAATCTCTCATTGTTTGGGAAGGCTTCTCCTCTTGTAATATGCTTGTTTGAGCTCTCATAATAAAATTCAGCATCATTTAAAAAAAAAAAGTTGTGGGGCCTAATTAACGCCTTATGTTGAGTCGGTACACGGATCGACCTTCGTGGTAAGGTCCCTGTGGGGGTTGGAGCCTCCGAAAGGTCCACGATATATTGGCTGTTGTTTCATTAAGGGTAGTTTGGGGATTTCACACTTGTAATTTGGTTTCCTTAGTTTTCTCTTTATATTTGGGGGCGCCGTTGTTAGGGTTTATTGTTAGAGGAGCATCATTAGTTGCAGTTGAGAGAGGTTAGAGAAAAAAACACGAGTACGTGCGATTTCTCTTGTAAACTACTTCATCATCATAGTGAAATATTGCAGCGACAGAAGATAGGACGTAGTCTCACCTTGAGGTGAACCTGTATAAATCTTGTGTTTTTCGTGCATGATTATTTTTTCTTCTGTGACTCGTCAGTATTGAATTAGGGCATCTAATTTCTAATAGACATTCCATGAACTAACTAACAACACTGATAGCAAAGGATATGTCATGACGAGTTCCAGTAGCATATATGAGTTTTCCATCTAACTGACATTATATTGTGTCATTGCGATGTTCATCACTCTGTTCATCACTCTATTCATCACTCTGTTCATCACTCTGTTCATCATGAAGGTCATGTCCAACCTCCATATGAGTTTCAACAGGCTTAGCACCCAACAATCCATACTCATGTAACATGTTTGTGATATATTTCCTTTGAGACAGTACCAAACCGGCGTTGCTTCTAGCTACTTCAATACCCAAAAAGTATTTTAGTGACCCTATGTCTTTAGTCTGAAATGCTTTGCCAAATGTGCTTTTACCTCTTCAATGCATGTTACATCATTGCTAGATAATATAATATTGTCTACATATACTAGTAGTATCACAATACCAGATGATCTCCTCATGACAAAGAGTGAGTAGTCATAGTGGCTTTTGACGAATCCAATAGACATGACCACTTGACTAAATTTCTCAAACCATATTCGGGGACTTTGTTTGAGACCGTATATTACTTTTTTTAGTCGGCATACTTTGTTAGTCTCCCTTTGAACAACATACCTAAGAGGTTGCTTTGATAGACTTCCTCAACTAACTCACCATACTAAAAGGCATTTTTAATATCAAGCTGACACAACAACTACCCCTGGTTGACTGCAACAAACATCAAGATCCAAATTGAAGTAGACGGGCAATACGGAAAAATGGTCTCAAACACATCAATCCCATATGTTTGTGTGTAGCCCTTGGTTACCAATCGAGTCTTGTGCTGTTCAACAAATTCGTCGGCTTATACTTCATAGTATATACCCATCTACAACACACAATTGTAGCACTAGCGGGTAGGTTACACAACCAGCAGGTGCCCTATCCAATAGTGTTTCCATCTCAACATCCATAGCTGTCTTTCATTGAGAACAAGAAAGTGTAGCTTGCACAGACGAAGGAATAGTACAAGAGGACAAAGACAACAAATTGTCTGTATCGGTCAAACAGAGAATTAAGCGATACAAAGTGAGACGAAGATACTGAGTACCTTTTCTAACAACTTCCAAAGGGCTAGGGGCATGTGTAGATCACTTACCTCAGGATCAGTAGATAAAGTGGGTTCTTGTTCCGGTGTGAGAGAGGGAACAACTTTATCTTGAGTCACTTTTTGTCTGTGATATACTTGTAGCGGCTTCTTTGCAATAGCATCAAGAATCGAAATAGGAATATCTTCCATAGGAATAGGGGCAATGTTGAAGATGTGATGTAATTAAAGTGTCATTGATGTAATTAGTTTATGTTTCTTGTCTCTTCTTCACTCTTACTAGGGTGAAGGGTATAATTGTAATATTGTACTTTTATCATTTTTTTTTTTTTAAATGAACTTTTATCATTTATAAATTGAGTTTAAGGGGGAGGGTTTGGACCAAGTCCATAACTCCATTCTTCCTCCTCTTTTCTCTCCAACGTGTGTTCTCTTCTTTACCAAAGATGTAATCCATGGAGTCTTGAAAATCAACATGGTATCAAAGCTTTGATTTTCAGGACTCCTAGCTATGATTTTGTAGAATTTGGCATGAAGGAACTGCATGACAAAGATAAGTTTATCTCTTGTTCTTGATTCTGAAGTAGTTGATACTTCATGCTTTAGTTTTATAACTGCTTATTACTTCTAATCGGATGCTAATGTGCTCGGTATATGAGTATTGTATGTTTATAATACGCCAACCATTGAAAAATTGATTTGCCTGTTGAGACTCTATCAGCTCATCGCTGAATGTTGAGAGCTTAAGCACATCAAAGCCTAAGCACTTAAGGACTGCTTATTCATGTCTTGGAGAATGTTCTTTGTAATCTCGGAGAGCTGGAGACTGACTTTAAAATGCAACATAGGCTATTCCTTTTGAAGCCATTTTGTCTCAATTCCAGAATGCTTGATCAAGGAGTCCTGGTACCCGTTTTACTGGTTGCTTCACCTTCACTTCTGCACTTCTGCTCATGAAATGTTTCGGAACAAGATACGGAGGACTCTTCGGAACTCATCACTTGTACATTCCGGTCTGAAAACAGGGCATTCAATTCAATACCAGCATAGAGAGAACTTACGACTGTGAATTTTTTCCCAGCACCAGAGCATGCGGAAGTTGCTGGACTTGGCAGCAAGATTTGGTTGGTTGGCATATTGGCATATTTTGCTGGACAAAAAACTCTGCTCACTTGACTTGGAAAGATAACCAATCCAACAGAAATTCCATATTCGTAACTCTGATCGGCTAGTTGGCTTATCTATATCGTATTCTGCTGGAAATCTTCCAGCTGATAGCATACCTGGAGGGAATATTTGCTGCAATCTCGTATCTTTTTGGTATTGCCGTCGGAAGTCGACTTCGTTACTATGCTGGCAAGTTGAGATTATTTTTGGAAAATTGTTGGCATTTCTCCCTTCTGGAAGTCATATTGCTCTGTTGCTGTTTATCCAGCTGTTGACTGCTGCAAATTCGTGTCCAATTTCCATCCTGAGCCAACTCCCCAGTATTGCTCTCTGCTTCGTTGGCGCTATTCTATTTTTGGAAGAGTGCGGGTGCCTTATCTTCCAGCTGGTGGCTTACTATCTGGTGCTGAGTTATTTGCCGGAGTTATCTCTGCTTGATAGCCATTTATCTTCGGAAGTTATCCAACAACTTATACGCTTATAGGAGATTAACACTAGGGAGATTGTGACAATGCTCTTACTCAAATCAGAGACAATTTATGCAGCACAGAAAATAGGAGTTCATGGCATGAACATAAGTAATGTTCATAATAGGCGATGCAACAAAGACACAGCTAAAAAAAATAAAAAATTCTTTGCAAGTGGTGTACATGGAACAGGAAGCAAGCAAACCAGAGCAAATTTATGCGGTAGGAAGCAAGCAATGGTGAAGCCCTGTAAAAAAACGAGACTCACATGGGAAGTAGACACAGCAGTAGTAGTACGACCTATCCCATGTATACAAACAAGCAAGACACTTATCTTTTTTGACAAATGGTCTTGCAACTATCCATGGTTGAGCAATTTGCGTATGGGATTTGGAGTGATTTGGAGATTTTGGATATGCAGTTACATTGCTTCTACCTCCTACTCCCTTCTCCTTAACGACACAGTTTGCGGCTATTTTAAGGGATCTAGAGCATCAGACAGGGTGATCCATTATCCCCCCTTCTCTTTAACGTCATTGTTGAGTATTTATCCTCTTTGGTCTATTCGGCAAAAGGAGTAGAGTGGCTTAGTGAGATTGCCAGCCACGAGGAATTCGACATACCCCTGTTGCCATTTGCTGATGACACCATATGTTTTGGCATGGGCACCCTTGTGCAAGTCTTGCGGATCAAGGCTCTTCTTGATCTCTTTGAGCTCACATCAGGGCAGAAAATAAATTGGAGCAAAATCATCATCCTTGGATACCATGTTGATTCTGATTTACTTCATTCTATGGCTGACACTTTGGGATGTGCTGTTTCCACTCTCCCTACTATCTACCTTGGGCTTCCTCTGATTGACACTAGGCCGTGTCTGGGGCTCTGGGATCCTATCATTGAGTGCCTCGAAAGGCGGTTTATCCACCTAGTCGGGAAGACTTCTATCAAAGACTGACCCTCCTTAACTCTTGCATTGTGGGTTTGCCAAATTATTTCCTCTCATTCCTATCTTGCCCTGCCTCCATTTGCTGTCGCATTGATACCATCAAGAAGCGTTTCTTATGGAGAGGAGCCAACAATGAGTTCAAGTATCACTTAGTGCGATGGAAAGACATGTGTATGTCTTAGATCTTTGGGGGCCTCGGTGTTCGGCAAACTAAGGATATGGGGCAGGCCATGTTACTCAAATGGTTATGGAAAATTAATTCTGTATCAGCTGCTATGTTGAAGCCCATGGTTCTCACAAAGCTTCGGATCACTCAGTCTTCTTGGGTTCTGGATGGCAGATGACAGCGCCTATCTCCAATCTAGAGATCCATTTTTAGCCTCCTTGCTGTATTCCTTTAAGCAATCCACTTCTTTGTGGGTAATAACACTAGTTTGGATTTCTAGTCTCATTGGTGGTGCGGGAACAAACCTATTATCACCTTCTTTCAATCACTATTGCAGCTCACAGTACACCGTAACTTGACTGTGGCTGAAGCTTGGGGCTTTGGTTCTTGGAAGCTGCATTTCCGTAGGGTCTTTCTGAGTAGGAAGCCTTGGCTTCTTGCAATCTTATTGAGAGTCTTAGCAATGTAAAAATTAGGCCCCATGAATGATTTGGCTACCTGAAGCTAGTGGGAGTTTTTCTATGGTGTATAAACACATTATGGGATGGACGGGCCCCCGCAGTGAGCATGATGTCGCTTTTGTTTGGTGCCTTATGGCCCCCCACAAAGTCAAAATCTTCTTATGGAGTGTTTGTCTCAATAAAATTCTCACCGCTGACAATCTTTGAAGGTGTGGAAATGTCATCCCTTACCTTTGTGCCTTTTCTGCAATCTTTAGGAAGAAATTGTTAGCCATCTTCTCCTTCATTGCCCCTTAGCTTGGCATGTTTTTACCTCCCTCCTTGGCAGATTGGGACTCCAGTTTTGTTTCCCTCATGACCTGCTCGGAATGTGTCACTTATCCCTTGTGTGCCTCAACCCCTTACTTGGTAGACTTCTTCTATTGGCTCGCACCACCCACATACCCTAGTGCCTCTGGAGAGAAAGGAATAATCGTCGGTTCAACTGCAAATCCAACACTGTTGAGGAGGTCATTTGCACTAGCACTGGTCTTATTTCTAACTTGGCTCCGTACCTGGAGGGAATTTGTTAATCTTGTGAACATCCCTCTCAGCACTAATTGGAGTGAGATTGCTATGATGACTAGCCCTTCTAGAGCTTGTGCTAATTGGATGGCAGCAACCCCCCCCCCCCCCCTCCACCTCAAGGTCATTAAGCTAAATTTTGATGGAAGTGCTCTTGGTTGTTGTTTTGGGCTTGCGGGTTACGGAGGTGTGTTTCGTAATGCGGATGGGACCACTCTTCTATCCTACTCTGGGTCTCTTAGTGTGATTGACTCCACAATTGCGGATCTCTCTAGTGTCCTACATGGCCTTATTCTCCTCTGCGATCGATTATGTGGGCATTTCATCATCAAAGGAGACTTGGGAGTTGTGATTGACTGGTGCTCTACCCCTTTGGACCCTTTGTGGCGACATTGATATTTTGTTTTTGGATATTTCTGAAATTGTATCTTCTATTTCTTGTATTTGGTTTCATGTTCCCTGATCAACGAATTTTGCTGTTAATTCTTGTGCTAAATGAGGAACCATCTTGCAATCTCTTGTTGTGAGGGGAATGCTTCCTTAATGTTTTTGTTGTTTTTCCTTTGCTCTCAATAAAATCATCACCTTTTGAAAAAAAGGACGATATCCTCATAAAGTAGGCAAGTTGAGAAGTTACCTGAAACCCTAGAACCCCTGGTCTAATACCATATCAAGTTCTAGGACCTCATTAAGACAAATTTACATGAGATTCAACCTTATAGTGAGGGAGGTGAGTGATTGAAAGAAGATTGAAGAGAGAAAGGTGTATGTCATAGAGGAGGAAGATGAAGTTGAGAGGGAAAGAGAAGAAGAATGTGAAACAAAAGGGAGGAACACTTAATTCACGATCATCCCCAAACTTATATCTATGTACTGCTCACAAAAATACTAATTGCCTCAAATACTCTTCAGACATTAACTGTGAGGGTTTTTAAGTAAATATAACATTAAGCAAAGATATATTACATGACATAATCTCTCTAACACATGCCAATTCAAGAACTGGAAAATGTAATTGATGGTCTAATTCTTTCGTTTTTTTTTTTTTTTTTTTAAGCTAGTGATCAGGAATTGTTTTGTGTAATATCATTGTGGGGAATGTGTATGCAGTATCACTGAAGACGCAGCACCTATTCATCTTTCTTCTTTTTGAACTGCTTTTTGTGCATCAGCACACCGTTGTGGACATGTCTTTTCTTTTTCCATGACATTATTTGGTTGTGAAGATGCTAGGTCTTGTGGAGTGAGGACCTATGAGTTGTACCTACTTGTAGCACAGCTGCTCCAATACCTAGATCCGCTGCTCCAGTACCAACATTTAGCCTGTGGGCTTTCATTGCTGAAATATTATCAAAGGGCTATAGAACAAACTTGAGTTTCCAAAGTACCTGAGTAGTTTGTTACTACACATTAAGAAAGTTCTTTACCTGGTGCTGCATTCTGTGAAGGTCATTGTAGCTAGCAATAGCTATTTGCTCCAATGTGCTAGCGTCTGTAGCCATGTATCAAGCACATTGTGTGTAATTTAGTTTCTACAAAAGGCCATTTGCTCACTTATCATGGTCATGATGTAGCAGCCATGCCTTACTCATCTTCACTTGCATTTCTGCTCATGGAGCTAAGTTGGAGAACAAGGTCATGTTTTACCCAAACATGAGAAAACTGAATGGAGATCTTCTTTATTGTTTTAACTTTCATATATCTTGTAGGTATTTATAGATTCCTAAAGTGTATGTGGAAGTTGGTCTCAGTCCAATGTGGATATTGGATTGCAATGTCCTTTCTCTTAAGAATAAAAGAAAAATGTCTGATACCATTGTTCTTGTACTCCTGCATTGATCCTTCGGGTATTTCACATCTTGATCATTCTTTTCATATTTTCAGGCTATATCAAGCAAGGTATTAGGCAACAGTTGAATGGTTAAGTGTGAGTCTCTAAATGCCTCTTAACATTTCTATGCTTGGTATTTGAGACATCCTAACATTTCAACTGTGATTTTCTCTTTTGTTAACAGGTGATCAGTCCTTTTTTTCTCCATTTACTGTAGGCGTGACATAGAAAAAACAAGAAGAGATTGTAAGAATTGAACTTGTGGAAATATTGACAAGAAGGGAGCAAAATAAAGTAATTTGATCCATGGCAGATGCATACTGCCCAGATTGCAAGAAGAGCACCGAAGTGGCTTTTGACCACTCAGCAGGAGACACAGTGTGCACTGAGTGTGGTTTGGTCCTGGAGGCTCACTCTATTGATGAGACTTCTGAGTGGAGAACCTTTGCAAACGAGTCAGGTGACAATGATCCTGTTCGTGTTGGTGGGCCATCCAATCCTCTTTTAACTGATGGAGGTCTTTCCACTGTCATCTCTAAACCAAATGGGACCCAGGGCGAGTTTCTTTCTTCCTCTCTTGGCCGTTGGCAAAATCGTGGTTCCAATCCTGACCGCTCCCTTATACTTGCATTTCGCAACATAGCCACCATGTCTGATAGGTGTGCTTTTTATTGTATTTTACTAATAATGTTGCTTAGTTAAATACTTTAAATGCACAGCTGGAAACCTTTTGGACTATGGTGTCACAAATGTGCTGATCCAAGTCATTTTGCACTGCAGGTTGGGCCTTGTGGCTACTATAAAGGTATGATAGTAGGACTTGTCCCAGTGCATGGCCATATAAATGAAATCTGTTGGTCGACACAATAGCACTCCTTTTTATATTTTAATATTTTGAGTACAACACAATAGCTCTCAGTCAGCAATTGTTAAATCAAAATTTACATTGGCGTCAAAGTTTAGTACCACTGGTTCGTTTCAATAGGGAAAATAGCTTGCCTTAATTAGTGATTAAAAGTCCGGAAACAAAGACTGAAAAGATAATGGACGTAGAGTTTAGAATGAAAGTGAAACTCATGGGAAAAGTAAATTTATCACCATCTTTCTTATGCTTGCTCAAGTATTTCTTCCATATTCTTGTTTATAATATGGTCTTTGTTGTCAATTAACCATGTGAATTGTCAGTGAAAAAGTTTGAAATTTAAGAGTATATAGAGAGAAATTGAGAGGGAGATAAAAAGAGGAAGAGATGTGAGAAACGAGTTCTGGAAAGACTCTCCTTAGGGGTGAGCTCGACCCTCATCTTGGATTGAAGATTTTCAAAGATAGACTTCAAGGGAAGTTGTTGATTGAGGGATACTCTAAAGTGGTAATAAGCTGGTGCTCTAATTCAGCCTCTCTCCCGTGGCGGCATTGGCCAATTACTTCATCTATTGCAAATATTTTATCTTCCATTTCTTGTACTTAGAATCATATTCCTAGGTCAGCCAATTCTGTGGGTGATAGGCTAGCTAAATTTGGAACCTCCAACAATCTCTCATTGTTTGGGATGGTTCCCCATCCTTGTATCTTGCTCTTTTGAGCCTTTTAATATAACTCAACACTATTTCAATTTTTTTTTTTTTTTTTTTTTATGGAAATGCTCTATACACCTTAAAAATCACTTAATACTCATATCTCCCTACTTGTTCAAATTACATGTAAATAGGACTACTGACAAAACTAAACACAAAGAATAAGCAAACGTAACTATTGGACATTACAATAATGCAAAATGATGATATTGTCTTTCAATAGATTTTCTAACACTTCTCAAGTTGGAGCGTAATATCATAAGGCCGAGCTTGCTACTAAAAATCCCAAATTCACACATGCCCAGTGCTTAGTAAAAATATCTCCAATTTGGTCACCAGACCGCAAATAGGGAGTTACAACCTCCTTTTTCATTACTGCATCTTGAATAAAGTGACAAACTATCTCAATATATTTAGTTCTTTTACGGAATAGTGGGTTTCCCCCAATCAATGTAACTGTTCGATTGTCATAGAACATGGTCATGGGCCCATTATGTTGTAAGTTCAATTTTTTTACCACAAATCTTACCCACATCAACTCACTAACTGGATTAACCATGACTCTATACTCTACTTTAGCACTGGGACAAGTTATAACATTCTGTTTCTTGCTCTTTCAGTTTATGAGAATATCTCCTAGAAAGACATAATAACTTGTGGTAGACTTCCGTTCAAGCTTAGATCTGACATTATTTGCATATGAAAAAGCTTCTATCTTCATGTGATCATGAGGCTTAAAAAATAGTCCTTTTTGGGGTGCCCCTTGTAGATATCTTAAGATCCACTTGGTACCTTCTAGGTGAACCTTGCGGGGGCACTCCATGAATTGACTAACAACATTGACAACGAATGATATGTCAGGACAAGTAATAGTGTCATATATGAGTTTTCCAACTAACTGATCATACATTGTCTTATCATGGAGTTCACACTCTGTCCATCATGAAAGTCATGTCTAACTTCCAAAGGAGTCTCAACAAGCTTAGCACCTAATAACCCATACTCATGTGCATGTAGCATGTTTGTGACATATTTCCTCTAAGTCAGTACAAGACCTACCTTGCTTCTAGTTACTTCAATACCCAAAAAGTATTTTAGTGACCCCAGGTCTTTAGTCTGAAACTGTTTTACCAAATATGCTTTTACCTCAATGCCTGTCATTTCACTACAAGATTATATAATGTCATCTACATATGCTAGTAGTACCACAATATCAGACGATCTCCTCATGGCAATAAGTGAATGGTCATAGTGACTCTGGCAAATCCAATAGATATGACTACTTGACTAAATTTCTCAAATCCTTTTACCACATTAATCATTGAAAGTGGTTCCCTTTTAGAATGGGATAGTGGATACATGGCTCCTTCGGACCATTAGCTCTGCAATATCGGGTTTCCAGCCGATATACCTAATTTGATTTCTTTTGAAATTTTGAACTATCAATGGTAGATTCCGCTGGTTGGCCGAGGGGGATGGAAATACAAAATTTTTCCATGCTATTGCCTCGGCTAGGAAGAGAGCAAACCGTTATTACCATACTTTGGAATTTATATAAGATAGCATTTATGTTAACATTTGTTGTATATATACTTACATGTATATAGGTTAATTAGGGATTAGTTGGGCTGGGTTGTATGGTATTTAGCCCATGGGCTGTATTGTAATTGACCTAAAGCAGCACTCCCATTTTTCCAGCCTCTCTTGTGTCTTCCTGTTCACGGTGAATTTAGAGCTTGGAGCTCTTGTTCTTGCCTGTTCCGTCAGGCTCCTTTGGTGGTGTTTCTGTCCACGGAAACTCAGAGCTTGGAGCTCTTGTTTTTGGCTGTTCTGTCAGGCTCCTTTGGTGGTGTTTCTGTCCATGGAAACTCAGAGCTAGGAGCTCTTGTTCTTGGCTGTTCCGTCAGCCTTCAGTGGTGGCCATTGCTGCTCTCTCCAGCAAACTCTACGGCTTGTTATCTGGGATGCAAAATTGCTACGCCTCCCTGTACGTATCTTGGCCTTCCTTTGTCATCTACTTTGCCTTCCAAAAGATCTTGGCATCCTGTTATTGAGCGATTGGAGGGCCGTCTGGTATCCTAGAGAGGAAGATTTTCTCAAGGCATGTAAACTTGTTCTCATAAAGTCTTGCCTGCACGGTATCCCTTCATAGTTTCTCTCTTTATATCGATGCCCCTCTTCTGTCTGCAAAAGAATTAAACTGCTCAAAAGGAGATTTCTGTGGGGAGGACTGAACGGCGAAAGGAAATATTGTCTTGAAAAATGGGCAGAGGTATGTAAACCAAAAACTCTTGGTGGACTTGGGATCCGTGATACTGCTACCACTAATTCTGCATTGTTACTTAAATGGATTTGAAAGTTTAATTTATAACCGGATCTGATCTGGAGGAAATTAGTTGTTGCAAAAGCAAATAAATTAATTGGTTGGTGGACTGAGGGTGGGAGATGTAATCGACTGTCCCCTGTGTAGAAAAAAATTGTAATATTGTTACCTGCTTTTAAGAAAACTGTCAAATGCTACTCTGATACGGGAAATGTAACAAAATTTAGGTCAGACTGGTGGGCCAGCACTCACAACATCAACATCAGCCACAACTTGGTTTTTAACTTGGCCGGAATTTTTTTTTTTTTAAATGATGCTGATTTAAAAAAAACTTGGCTGGAAATATTGAAGCGTCCATCTCGGACCAGCAAACTGATTCTGGAGGATGGAACTTCAATCTCTGAAGATCACTTATGGACTCAGAGACCCTGATGGCATCCAATCTCATCACTATTCTATCCTCGGAAAGACTCAGAAATGTGCCTGATACTCTCATTTGGACACCATGCACTCAAGGTAATTTTTCAATTTCATCTGCTTACAATTTCTTGAGCTGTCCCAGTCCTCCACTAACCAAACATCCTGCTGCCATTGCATGGACTTTGCTTGCCCCTCCTTGTGCAAATTTTTTTATCTGGTCCGCATGTAGGAATAAAATCCTCACATCAGATTCCCTAATCTGGTGAGGAACCCCTGTCTATGCCCTGGCCAAACATCCCCAGAAATAGCCACCCATGTCCTCTTACATTGCAACTTTGCCCATTTTGTATGGACTAGCCTCCTCAACAAAATTGGTTTCTAGTACCGCCCCTTTCAAAATCTCTCATCTACCATCCTCTCAGTTACTAATGCTAGCCTCCCCAAACTCGGAAAATTATCGATCTCTTGTTGTGTTGGACATATCATTTGGGCATTATGGAAAGAAAGGAATAATCGCGAATTTAATTTAAAATTTATTCCTGGCGATGCACTCGTTGAAATAACTATTGGCCAAGTTACTGCGTGGATCCTTCTGCGTAAGGAATTCAGAAATCTAAAGGGATCTAATTTTCGAGAGAATTGGCGAGTAATTGCTGGCATGTCTTATCCACCTCGCCCCCCAACTATGGAAATTTGGTCTCCTCCCCCAATGAGTTACTTTTTTTTTTTTTTTGAAATGATTCTGAATTTTATTATGAGAGCTCAAATGAGCAGATTACAAGAGGGGAAGCCTTCCCAAACAATGAGAGATTGCTGGGAGGTTCCGAATTTAGCCAATTTATCAGCCAAAGAATTGGTTGATCTAGGAACGAGGATCCCATTACAATGAATGGATGACACAATGTCAGCAATATAATCAATGATTGGCCAGTGGCGCCAAGGAGGGGAGCTATCTTTTGAACTCCAGTTGATGACAGTTTTTGAATCGCCTTCGATAATCAACTTGCCATGAAGCCGCTCTTTAAAGATTTGGAGGCCGAATAGAAGAGCACTCACTTCAGCAGTATTTGAATCAGTAATACCCATCGGCCCTGCATAGGATCTCTCCACTGCTGTCTCTAAAAACACCACTAGCTCAAGTCGGCCCAGGATAGCCTAAAGCACTGTTGTCAAAATTGAGTTTGGTGCAGTCGTAAGGGGGAGGATCCCAAGTGGCCATAACCGGATTCCTACAGGGGCCCGCCATGTGCGTGATCAAGCCCCAATTTTCTCGAAGGGAGACGCCAGATAGAGAAGCAAACTCCTTCCTAGAATGTAGCCAACTTGAGATAAGGCCCACTGCCTGAGAAGCTATATTATCCAGGTTGCTAGCCTTGGAGTTGAATCTCCGGTTGTTTCACTCGAGCCATATACGCCATGGGACATGTGCAAGGCATGCCAAGAGAATTATCTTGCCCAACTTAGGAAGGCATATCCCCATAACCATCTCAACGGTTCCGAAAAGGTCCTGATGTATCCCCATATGGAGACCAATCTTCTGAAATATCTTCATCCAGACTTGCCAAGAAAAGTTACAATGTAAGAGAACATGTTGGATTGTCTCGTCACACACACCACAAAGGGGACAAGTGTGATCGGGGGCTGTGTAACCTCTTTTGTGGAGGTTGTCAGAGGTGAGGATCTGTTCCCTGATGGCTGTCCACACGAAGAATTTGATTTTACTAGGCGCTGAGAGTTTCCATGCCAGGTTTGCTTTGTGCTCATGCATGTTGTAATCTTGTTTTCTAATGTGAGAGTAGGTGGATGCAATTGTGAATCGGCCATTAATGCTGGGCTTCCATATCAGTTTATCAACTGCATGCTCACGAATAGTAGTGCTGCTGAGTCTGGACAGGAGAGTGCAAAAAGTTGTAGTTTCCTCATCATTTAATCCCCGAAGAAATTTGAGACTCCATGAGCGATCTCTCCAAGAATCAGCCACTGAGCAAGAGAGGTCCCTCGCCACCCTAGAGAGCCCCGAAAAATCCTCGGAGAGGGGGAAGGGGCCACACCATTCATCCGACCAAAAGAGGAGGGTCCTTCCATTGCCTTTGTGAAAGGAAGTTGCATCTTTGAATATTGGGAGGAGCTTTTGAATTGATTTACATATCGGGGATAGGAGGCAAGTAGCGCCATCCTCCCTCCACCAGGCGCCCGAAGGTTGAAGGTAGAACCTGACAATATCGCCCCATAGGCTATTATGTTTGATGTTGAAGTTCCAGATCCATTTGAGCAAAAGGGCATTGTTCATCTCCTTCGTAGGCCGAATGCCTAAACCACCCCGATTGGGGGGCGTGCAAATATCCTTCCAACTCACCAAATGATATCTGAAGGTGTCCTCTGATCCTCTCCAGAGGAAATGTCGATGGATGGCGTCAATCCAATTGCAAACGGAGGCCGGACAGTGCATGAATGATAATAAATAGTTTGGCAGTCCTGCCAAACAAGACTTGAGGAGAGTGAGTCGCCCAACGGTAGATAAAAGCTTGCCCCTCCAAGTAGTTAGCCTCTTCTCAAATTTTTCAATGAGGGGGGACCAAAGCGTCGCCGAAGGTCGAGATTCAAAGAGTGGTAGTCCAAGATATGTAGTTGACAAATTTCTCATTGAGCACCCCAAATAGTCGGCCATACCCTGAAGCACGGGTGAGTCGATATGATAGCCCAGGAGGGTGGTTTTTTCTAGTTAATATTGTGACCAGAAGCCAGTTCAAATAGTCCCAATACAACATGCAGTTTTCAAATCTGATCCATAGTACCAACCCCAAAGCAAATTGTATCGTTTGCAAACTGAAGGATCGACACGTCAAAGGCTGCACAGTCCGTCGTGGGGAGGAGCCAACCCAGATTTTTGGCCGAATAGATCAAAGATGATAGGTATTCTTCTACCACATTGAAGAGCAAAGGGGAAAGGGGGTCTCCTTGTTTGATCCCCCTGGATCCCTTAAAATAACCGCAAGCCGTTCCATTGAGAAGAATGGAGTAGCTTGCAGAGGAGATGCAACTTTGAATCCAAAAGCGCCATTTTTCCCCGAATCCCATCTTTCCCAGGAGAATGTCCAAAAGCTTCCAGTTAACTCTGTCAAAGGCTTTCTCAAAATCAAGCTTTAGGATGAATCTGGGAAGTTTTAAAGCCTTAAAATGGTGGATGAGCTTCTGACATGCCATGGCCGAGTCTAATATATTTTTTCCCTTAATAAAAGCACTCTGGCCATGATGAATGGCAATAGGGAGAACCGCCCTGAGGCGATTGGCAAGGAGGCGCGCAAGCACCTTGTACGCACTAGTAGTGAGGCTGATTGGCCCAAAGTCAGAAGGAATTTCTGCCCCTTCCTTTTTAGGGATGAGGGCAATAAACGAAGCTCCGATGCTCCTATATCTGATGCCATGCTGATAGAACGAGTGGACCGTGCAGGCTATATCGTCTCTGATGAAGGGCCAGCATCGGCGATAAAATTCTCCATTGAAACCATCCTATAAATTGAATTTTGACGGAAGTGCTTTTTGATACCCAGGCCCAACGGGCTTTGGTGGTGTTATTCATGACGGTAATGGTACTCTTGTTTTCTCTTTCGCTGGGTCAATCAGAATTTCAGATTCAACTACTGCCGAACTCTCCGGATTACTTAATGGGCTTCAGATCTTCAATAATCATCTTACTGGGCCCTTTTGCATTGAAGGAGATTTGAAAATCGTCATCAAGTCGTGTGCAAAGACAGCTCTTCCTCCATGGCGTCTTTGGGACATGTTTTATGATATATGTAATTTAATCTTTTCTTTAAACTGTAATTTTAAGCACATTCCTAGGTTAGCTAATAACTTAGCTAACGCTCAGGCTAAATTAGGTGTTTCATTCCAACACCTTGTTGTGGAGGAAGGCCTTGTTTAGCAAGTTATTGTAATTTTTATTCTTTTTAATAGCTTATACATCTTCATTGAAAAAAAAAATGATAATTACATATTATCTTCATATGCCCAACATGTATTTTGCTGCTATTTAAACTTATTTGGGTTTTGACCCTATTTTTGCCGACTTATCACTATGTTGGATAAATTGCATCCAGCAACCTCGCGGTTTTCAGAGGTCCGTAAGCCGTACATGCGAACCAATGCGGCTCCATAGCTGCTTCAGCAAGGTTGAGCACAACTCCGTTTCGTTTTCTACCTTGGAACGTAACTGAACACATTAAGATACCAACATTTTCCTTGTTAGACATATTCTACTCTATCGGTAAACTATTTAAACAGTAATCATAAAGCACTATTCAATAACTACTATTCAAAAAATACTATTCATAATTACTATTCAAACAACACTGCTCATACATGCTACTCATAAATAACACTGTTCATACATACCAAATACAATAACACATACACAAAAACTACTACATTACTCCCTTGGTTACCGACCGGATACCGGTCGGTTCCCTTTTCTAGTTAGCCATATAGGCTTAAAATGCACGTATCGTGTTGTCACTGGAAATTGCCTTCATCGTTGGAAATTGCCTTTTTCTTTGCTCCGATTCCTTCTTATGTTTTTGATTCGATGATCTGTTCTGTGTTGAAGCATCGAATTTATAGTTTTGGTTTTGGATCTTTTTCCGATAATACCCTTTAAAGGAAAGGTCCAGAGAAAAAGTCAATGGGAATTTCTTACTTTTCTCGGATACCATTCTTACCCTAGCATTATTGGCTTTCAGCGCCAAAAGTAGGAGTAATTTAGTCTTTGTATTCTCTGACGTTACATTTACTGAAGTTGAAGAATCTTTTTTCCAGTCGTTATGCTGACGTATTGCTGACACCTTTATTGTATCGGTAGGTCTTTCACGAGGATCTTCCTCTCGCAATGTTTGCTGGAGTGTGGTGATTGCAGAAGGCTTCTTGAGCTATCTTGCGGAATTTTTCCTTTTGTATTTTTGCTGCCCGGAAAATTTCCAAGTCGAATTTTGCATTCGACCTCTTCAAGGGCTTTTTGAATAGGAGCCGGAGTCTCTTTGAAGCTTTTCAACAAAACGGTCACTGGTACTAACGCTTTGTAGACGAAAGACTTCTTTAATATCAGCTTCTGCAGATGCTGAATCACATTTCGGATGCCGACAACTCGTCGGTCACACCACATAGCTTCTGGGCATGCTTTTGCCTGTGGCGTTACTTTAGGATTGAACTGTGGTAGTTCTCCGTCTTTTTCAAGGGTTTCGATAGTTATTACCGAAATGTTTGGTAAAAACTTCTCTGATCCAGTTACTTCAGCAATTGCCGATACGAATTTAAGTCGTATCCTCTTGCTTTTTATTACTGAGCAAAATGCCTTGCAGGCCCCAGTAATTTCTTTTGGCAATTTCTCCAGTGGGGTTAAATCCGTCACATGCAGGAAAATCTGACCAATAAATCCATAGTCATATCACATCTAGATATATTATGAATCCATTTATGGATAAATGACTGTCCTATTCCAACGTTCACTAGAACTAGTTGTCATAAAGGGAGTGTGAATCCCTAAACCAATTTTTTCATTCCAATTCTGGAGTTGAGATTGGTGATTGACTCTCTTTTAAACTTTCACTGGTAGATTGTTGAGGTCTTAGCAATAGTTCTTCTGACATGATGTCAGTGAGTTTGAGTAGTCGTATTTTTCGTAGAAAATCAAACTCGCTCTGCACTTGCTTTTCTGGTTTACCCAAGCTTTTCAACCTAGTGAACTCAAAAGGGGTTACTAATTGTGCTATGAAAAATTTCTCTTTCGTTGGCACATCCATTTCCTTTAGTAAATGATCCATTATCACAACTTCTTTTTGAGCTCGAGGTTGGTAGGTAGAAGCCCCTAATTCCTCTGTCTTCTGGGAATACTGAGTTATGATTTCCTATTCATGTTGAGCATGACCGGTAGAAATCCCGGTTTGACCTTTATTCATTTGAGTAATACAGCCATTCGTCTTCATGAGTGTAGTCGTTGTTGCTTCCTTTTCTGGCTACGGAGATCCGGTACTAGTGCTAGAGGAACTTGGCGAAACATGCCGTTTGTGAAGTGCTTGAAGCTCTTCGGTTAATAGCTTAACCTTGAGCTGTAAGTCCTTCGCTTTAAACCCATAGCGGGCACAATTCTCATCTATATCCCCACGTTTTGAAAGAACCAAGAGATTGTTGAACAGAGATTGAAGGGTAGAGAGCAATATCGTGAGAGTCGTTATTTCCGCTAAAAGATCATTCGGACAGTCGCTAAGTGGATCCATCGTCTTTTTTCCTGTCTATAACACAAGCAAATTCTCACGTGAAGGTTTCAGGAAAATAATTCTTTTCTCCTTTAATATGTTCCACAGTAAAAGAGAATTGAAAAAACCATTGTTGCCAACGGAGTAATCTACCGTGACAAAGTGAATCTTCAAAGTTTCGTTTCATAAAACCTACAAAGTTTTTACAATCTGTTTGTACTAGAAATTCTTTGGGTGAAAGATGTATAAAGAATTTTTTAATACCTTTTTTTATAGCTAAAATTTCTTTTTCGTAAGAATGATAAGTTATTTTTGCTGATTTGAATGTTCTAGAACTGTATGTACATACCTTTTTTGAATCATTGTCTTTACATTTTAGTACAATTGCCCAAGTGTGATATGAAGCATTTGTTTCTAAAATAAGGTTGGCATTTGGATTAGGTAATGTTAAGGTTGGGAGTTTAGCTAACATTTGTTTGATCCTAATGACTATTGTACTGTTGTCGGAAGTCCATTCCCACTTAACTGTCTTTTTTAACTTCTGCTGTAAAAGTTTTCGAATCTTTGCTAAATTCTCAATGAATTTTTCAACTTATGTAAGACGTCCCAAGAACCTTTGAAGTTGTTTTATATTCTCTATATCATTTGGAAATGATGATATTTTTTCAAGAATATGATTTTGGATAATTATTTCTCTTGAGGAAATATGTAATCCTAAGAAATCTATCGTACAAAACATTTCTGTTTTCTTTTTGCTAAGGGCTATCCCAGCAGTTTTTAAGGCTTCTAAAACCTTTTTTAATTGTTTTGTATGTTGTTCCCTAGTTTCAGGAAAAACTAAGATGTCATCAACATACACAAGGCAAAATTTAAAGAATGGTTTGAGGATATAATCCATTCTTCTTTGGAAAATGTTTGGAGCTTGTTTTAACCCGAAGGGCATAACAAGCCAGTCATAGTGTCCAGATGGACAACTGAATGCAGTCAGTGGTATGGCATGTTCCTTAAGACGAATTTGCCAAAATCCTGATATGCAATCAAATTTGGAAAACCGTTGTTTTCCTCTGATGGATGCTATTAACCATTCCTTGTTAGGGAGGTAATAACCATCCATTTTGGTGGCTTCATTAACCTTTTTATAGTTAATGGCCATCTTGGTTTTTCCACGTTTAATCTCTGCATGATTTCTTACTAGAAATGCAGGGGAGGTATGCGGAGTGTGACTTGCTCGGATTAATCCTTGGGAGAGCAAATCGCTTATTTGGGTTGAGAATTCCTCAACATCCAAAGGTGTATATACCATTGGTTTTACTCGAATTTCTTTATCTGGATCGATAAGTTTGAGATCGGCAAATGGCTGTTGTTTGAACCACTGTTCTAAGCGTGTTTTCAGAACAGGTTGATTCAATAAGTGTTTGAACTTCTTTTTCGCAGGTTTCTGCTATGAGGAGGGATTCTAAAAGTGTAATCTCATCACCCCGCTTGTTGAGTTTTTTAAGAGAGTGTGTATGTCCAGAAATTGCATAAGTCTTGGAGGGCTTTATGGCATAAGCAAATACTGCATCTCCATTTATTTCTTGTCTTGTTTGACATCGAAGACGATAATATTTTGGTGTTTGTTCAACAGGTGCTTGGAACATTAACCATTCATTTCCTAGGACTAAATTGGCTCCTGAATTAATTGATGTTCCTACACTGAGTAGTGAAGGAATTAAAAATCTTTCGCCTCCAATGTCAAGGTGAATTTTTCTTGCTTCACAGGGAAGCGTCAGGCTTTCTTTTGAATCAATTGTGACTCAAGGTGGTTTGGGAAGAGGTTTCCATGGATTTTTTGGAAGTAAAGCATGTCGGGCTAGACAAAATATACTTCTTGTATCGACCAGAGCATGAATATGAAATTTGATATATCCGGGTAGTTTTAAAACAACCGTGATATAAGAATTTCCAGTGGCTACATGCTCAACATTTATTCGGATACTCATTCTTCGGGTCTAGAAGAGTCCGACATATTTTAAGAATTTTCCATTTCGGATGATTTTGTGTTTATATGAAGTTCATAAACTTTATCTTCGGATTGTATGTCATTGTAATGACATATTTCCAATCCTTCCGTTTCGGCAAGTATCATATAAGTATTGTATTGCCATTTTTTCTTGTCATTAGGACAATCTCTAGCAAAATGTCTTTTCTTTTTTATAAATCCAGCATTTGCATTTGCCTGAAGGTTTCCCTTTGGGCAATATGGATTGGGATTTGTTTTCTGTAGAGGATTTCTTTTTCAGAAATATCTCTTTTTTGGGGAGTATTTATTATGAAAACTTCTTTGAATTTTAAATTTCTTTTTTGAAAACTTCTTATGATGCTTTTTTTCTTTTAAACTATTGTTCTTACAACCATAAGCTCCTTCACTCTTGTTCTGTTTTGAACAACAAAGTATTTGTTTATACGCACGACTGCTTTTCTTTTGAAGTCGTTGCATTTCACATAGATCGCAAGCTTGTCTTGTATAAATCTATATCTTCTTCCTTGAGTATTTGCTCGTAGGAAGACTTCCATGGAATTTTCTGGGAATTCCGGATTATTTTGCCAATATTTTGCTACATAGTCCTTTTCATAGTGAGTAGCAAACGGTTTTGGCAACTTTGAATAGAAGATGGTCAGATAATGTTTCTGATGTTCTGTTTTGAGTTTGTAGCAATAACTTGCAAACTCGCAATAGTATTTTTCATAGAAACAAATATTACATATTTGTAACTTGTTGAGTTTTTGTAGCATCTCTGGACTTGTTCAAGATTTGAGACTTTCATTCATGGCTTCTAGGGAAGGGTGAATGCCTAGAAACTCTTTTGATACTTTTGCTACTATAGCCTTTAAAATTGCAGCAATGGATGTAGATCCTTCTGGTTTGGTCTTTTGGTTTTTAGGAAGATTATCCCACCAATTGGCAACATTGCCTTGTAGGGCATGGGTAAAGAAGTTATATGCTGAATCCTTATCCCAAGATTCATGCATATTTGCAGCATTGCTCATGCTTCTTTCCCAGTCTTTAAGGATTTTTTCTCCATTTTTGGGCAGTCTAGATTGAGATAAAATCCGAAAGGATTAATGCTATCTATAGGATGATGTCCTTTATTAGCTTTGTTTGGATCAACAAAAGTATATTTTGTTGAATATCTTTGTCCTCCTACGGGGACTTTGGAATGAAAATATCTGTTTTGGAAATTATCCTCAACAACAGAGTCTCTTTCTCTAGAAGATTCAGCTTCAAAATTTCCTTTAAGCATTTTAAATCATTTACCAAGATCATCTGCAAGTTTGTCTTTTGCAGAATAATGCCCTTTCTTGGCAGTTTCAATAGCAACGTTGTCTTCAGAGTCCTATGGTTCTTGGTCACTTTCTTGTTGCTTTTCTTTTTGTTTATTAGAGGATGGTTTTTCCTCTTGAATATAATAAATTAGTTGTTTACCGAAAGTATTATATTCGGCATAAACTTCATCGTCTGTAGATGATGTTATACTTGAAGCTATCTTGAAACCTGATGGTTCGGCATTTTTGTTTCTAGGTGCTATGCACACTAATTTTTTAAGCCGTCCTGTTATGTCAGGGAGACCTAAAGGTAGTGGAGTTTCTAAATCTGTTAGATAGAAAAACTCTTTCATTTTTTGGAGTCCAAGGGGTAAAAGGATTTTTATACCTTGAGTTCATTGTTTTAGAACCTAAGTTTTCTTTTAATACTAAGATTTCTTCTAAGATGTCTTGTATTTTATCTTTGTTTAGATTTTCTAAACTTTGTTTGAGTTTTGTTAATTCTCTAAAGAAAACAGGACTTGTCCCTTCATCTACCTTTTCTAGAATTGATTCTAGAATATTTTGGCATTTTAAAACTTCTTTGTGTCTGAATTCATTATACAAGAAGTTTACTTTGGTGTGAATGTTGTCTACTGCGACTTCTATTTTTGTTAGAGTCTTGCAACAAGATTCTAATGTTTGTTGGGAATGAGTAACTATTTTTTGTAAGTCACTATTTTGTACATGAGCCAAAGCTCTTGTAAACTGATTATGTTTCGTCATCTATATGGAGTGGAACATAGGCATTTGGCCTGGGGTTTACTATTCCTTCGATTCTGGAACTAGTAGAAGCTCTACTGGTAGAGGGTCTATTTGGTTCAAGGGAAAAGCTTTTCTGGTGTTGGTGATTACTAGTTTTTCTTCTATCGCTTTTATGGTTTTTAGAGATAGAGGTAAATGTCTTGGTGCCATTGGTTGGACTACCCATTCCGTTGGTCAAGTTAATTCTTTTGGGTAAAGTTCTTCGACCGTTATACTTCTTGAATATCCAATGTTTTTGGATAATTCTGTTATTTTCTTGGAATCTTTAACTGGAACTTTTCCAGTATTGAGTCCTCTTGCTACTACACATACGAGTATGCGCATAACTCTTCTTCTTGGTTGAATTCCATTTTTCGACCATTTATCGGTATAGATTTTTAACAACAGTATCTTGGATATATTTGTCATCAAGATCTATTTGAAGATTGGGCTAGATTGTAAAGGATACGGGGCTTAATCCTAAATTTGCTCTTACTCCTCCTAAAAGAGCTTTTTTGAAATTGTTTTTTACCGAATTATCGACAATTGCTTCAATAAAAGGTAAATTTTTATGGATTCGTATTAAGGGGTCTAACCCTATACGTACTAATCCATAATGAACATATTTAAATATTTTTAGCTTTGCTAAGTCAGATTTTGATAATAGTCTATAGCAAAAGGTACCGGAATCAATATCTTGGATTTCTACTGATAGTTCCTTTTGGAAGACAAAAGATTTCTTTTGGAATTCAATCCAATCTCTGTTATAGATTTCAGTAATCCTTGGGATACTAATTGTCCATTTTTGTCCACCCTGCATTAAATTAGGATGTTCTTCGTATTCTCCACTAGTTTCATGATGAACATGAATATTTTTTTGGAGCGATGTATAGTCAATTCCTATAGGTTCCGTCATCTTAGGAATTGTAGACAAGACACAATCTCATCTAATTTTTGGAATAAGACTATCAATAGTCGTTTCAATTGATGAATTGATTTCTGCAGTTTTTAATTTTCATCTATTTGTATTATAACAACTTGAATTTCTTCTTTACTAGGTTATATTTTTAAAACTTTAGCTTTTAATTCTTTAATTGGTTCTAAAATTTGAGAATTTTTAAGACCATATATTATTTTTTTGTGTCAACATACTTTCTCTTCCTGAACGACACACCCAAGAGGTTGCTCCATATAGACACATCCAAGTTATCATACAAAAAAATATTTTTAATATCAAGTTGACATAGTGGCCACCATGTGTTGACTGTGACAAATATCAAAAGCCAACTGAAGATAGACAAGCAATAGGAGAAAAAGTCTCAAAAACATCGACCTCCTATGTCTGTATGTAGCCCTTGGCTATCAATCTACCTTGTATCTGTCAAAAGATCCATCCTGCCTATACTTCACAATATATACCCACCTATAGCTAACAACTATAGCACCAATGGGCAGGTCATACAATTGGTAGGTTCCTCTGTCCAGTAGTGCCTCCATCGCAAAGGGCAGCTTGTTGGCCCAGGTGGCTTCTCGAGAGGGAGTGAATTGAGATTATGAATTAAAAATTTAACTAAGCTAAACGTTCATATAAGTTGTGATCAATTTAAACGCATAAATCTCGCTGTGCATAGAAAAATGATATAGATAAACACATTTAACACACATGCACACAAACAAGGGAGATTTTTTTTTTATCGATGTTCCCCTGTTGGTAGTCACTATCCAGGAACCCTTGTTTGGAAAATTTCCACTATATGCTCTAATAGCTTGATTTTTTTTTTAAAATAGTGCTGAGTTATATTTAAAGGCTCACAAGAGCAAGATTACAAGGAGGGGGAGTCATCCCAAATAATGAGAGATTGTTGGGAGGTTCTAAATTTAGCTAGTCTATCAGCTAAAAAATTGGCTGGCCTAGGAATGTGATTCCAAGTAGAAGAAATGGAAGATACAATATCTGCAATAGAAGAAGTGATTGACTAATGCCGTCAAGGGGGAGAGGCTGAATTAGAGCACCAGCTTATGACCATTTTAGAGTCTCCCTCAATCAGCAACTTCCCTTGAAGTCTGTCTTTGAAAATCTTCAACCCAAGATAAAGAGCATTCACCTCCACAGTGGTAAAATCTACAGTACCCACTTGCCCATCATAGGAGAAGATAGTCTCTCCATTGTGAGTTCCTAATAGCTTGAAATTACAAAGAGTTTTTGGCACTCTTAAGCCACATGTGATCTCAATTACACGATTTCTAATCTTGCAAGAGATTCAATACAAAGGACTAGACTACGGCTTTAGTCAAGCACTCCTCTTCTAGATTCCTAGTTCTAGAAACTAATTCCTCTAGCTTTCTAGGCACTTGAGAACCTATAAAAGAAGAAATGAAAATACAAAAGTAGAATAAAAACTTACAATTTCTTCTTAATGTGGGAAACAACCCTTCTCCAAATGAAAACCAAGCTTCCAGATGTTTAAGCATAAATGATTGAAGTGAAGGAGCTTGATGGAACTAAGTATGCTTTGGAGTAAGATTTAGGAAAATGAAGGTTTTTCTCTCAAAGAGGGTAAAATTGGAACTTTGATACTTAAATTAATTTTGCAGAGTTTGGGTATGCAAGTAAAAGCTCAACTCATCGTCCTCAAGATGTTTGAAGGGGTATTTATAAGTTTTCCAAGTAAAGCTAGCCGTTTTTTGCAAACGCGTTTGCAAAAAACAGACTTTACATTGATTGATTAGTATAAATTGATTGATTGATCAATCGAGTGTAACAACTATTTTTCTGTCAGAATATGTCTTATTGATCGATTGTATAATTGATCAATATCTTCCTGTTGGATATGATATTTTAAGTTGATTGATCATTGCCACAGGATGATCGATCAATCCAAATTCCCTCTGGTTGTGTAATGCAAGTATAATTGATTAATAAATTTCCTATGATCGATCATGCTTTATGTCCCTGATTGACAAGATTCTGTTTGATTGATCAATCGTGTGGGATGATCGTTCATTCCATGTAAATTTTGCTTGCCTAGACAATATTGATCGATCAATCCAAATGGGATGATCAATTATTCATTATAGCATGATATGGCCATGTTCTAGATGTTCGATCCATCAACTAAGGTTGATCGATCTTGCTTTATAGTCTTAGCATGCACACTTTTGGATGATCGACCATTGGCAGAGGATGACTGATCATTCTAGTGCCAGTTCTACTAAATTGACTTTTAAAGCATGAGAATGAATTCCTCTTAAGTGCTCTAACATATTCTAGAAGATATGTATGGTGTTCCTAAACATGTTTATAAACTATGTATGTCCTAAACTTTTTTCACAAGTTCTAGTGATATTTTAAAACCTTTGTATGTGATGATTTTGAGCATGGTTTTGAAAACATGAGGTGTCCTAAAGCTCCAATATATATATATGTGTGTGTGTGCGCTTAAATATTAGAATTTTGGATGGCAAACTAGTTACATGACTAGAGTTCTTGCGATTTCTAATTTGGACTCGATTCTAAGTCTTCAATTCTTCACTCATTTTTTTTTGTAAGTTCTTCTTCTCAGCAGCAATCTTCAAGGTCGTTTTGCTTTGGGTCTTGACTTGGTGACTTGATTTATCATTCTCTTTGCTTGAGCTTTGTCATAGACCGCATAATGTAGGTGTTGGAAGGCTTTGTGTCTAATCACACTAATAATGCCATTAGTGTGATTATACTGTTAGTTGTACAATTTGAAACTACTCATTTTGTTATCATCAAAATATTAGAGACCAACATGATTTTTCCATAGGTCTAACACAGCCTGCGCAAATGAAGGAATAGTGCAAGGGAACAAGGACATAGCAAATTGTTTGTATTTGTCAGATAACGACTCAAAAGAAACAAAGTTAGACAAAGGATGATGAGTACTTTTGCTAACACCTTTTTGAAGGGCAATGGGCAGGTGTAGACACTTACCTCAAGATCAATAGACAAAGAGGATTCTTGGTCCGGTGAGAGAGGGAACAAATGTATCATTAGTCACTCTTCTTCAGTGATATAACTTTAGTGGTTTCTCTGCAGTAACATCAAGGATCGGACTAGGAGCCTTCTCCATAGGAGTGGGGGTAGCAACCTCAGGAATAGAAATGGGTGGAGACATCTATAGAAGATGAAGAAAAAAAGGGAGTATCCTAAAAATGTCACATCTGCCATGATAAATGTCTTCTTAGTTGATAGACAAAAGTATTTATATCCTTTCAGTTTGCATGAGTATCCCAAAAAAATGCATTTGATTGCTTGAGGGGACAATTTGTCCCTATAGGTACCAAAGACATGTGCAAAACATACACCCAAAAATACAAGGAGACAATGAAAATAAAGTGATTGATAGCAATAACAACTGTATAGGAATTTTTCCACCGATGACTGAGGAAGGCATTTTGTTAATGAGAAAACACACAATGAGGACAACACCACCCCAAAAATTGCGTGGATGGCACCTGGGAAGTGGCTGGTTACTACGAAATCGAGAGAGGAAACGGAAGAAATTTTGGGGAATAAGAAATGGCTACAAGAAGAGGAACTATTTGCGACGGAGTGGGAAACAACTCCGGTAGGGCAGCCTCTCGGCCCTTGGGTTTCAATCCGTGGCCTACCAATCGAACTATGGAAGGAGGAGGTACTCAGTAAAATTTTTACTTCCTTCAGAAAGATAATACAATGGTCGGAATCCACGGCGGATGGCTCCAAACTGGATGTTGCGATGGCTTTCGTCGACCCCAATTGTCAATGGAGAGAGGCAGACTACCAAAAACTGAGCTTGGGTGAAGATTTCGTATGGCTAGAGATGTCTTTCGGGGAGCTCGGTGTACTGCGGCCGCCGGAAGGTCGCCGGATGCGAAAGAGAAACACCATTCCGGAGACTCCAGCCAGCGTGACTCCGGGACGAGGTAACTTTGCGTATACTCAACGGAGTTTCTCCACTTCAGGTGAGTCAGCGTCACTCCCGAGTCATGACTCACACAAAAGCTCGAATGCGAACTCAGAGGGGAGTTTTTCGAGAAGCACATCGATCCCGGAAAAAGAGGTACGTCTATCAGCTAAAGTTAATTTGATTTCTGATTCAAAGTTTGAAAAAGGGACTCTGCAGCCGAGGCTTTTAAAATTATTTCGAAACCCCAAAAAGCTACCGAGGTTAGCATGTCTGGGCTCTCTCCCGGGTTACCCCACACAGCACCCAACACATCACTCACGGACTCCAATGAGCAATGCACTCATTCCCTCCTCACTTTAATTCAAAATTCAAATCAAAACAAGGAAAAGGGTGTACCGAGTACAGATACATTTTCGGAAATCGTGTCCCTTCAAAATCCAAAAATAAAATGCCAGCGTATCCCGATAAAAGAGCCTGGTTCAGAAATCGAGTCTGACACTTCACGCCTCTCGGATAATACTGGTGTTTCAATTTTTTCAAATTCCAAGAATACCCTCTCCCCTATCTCTGCGTCTTTCTTTTCATCCAGACCCAAGTTTACCCAACAGAAACTTCCCTCCACTCATCCCGAGATTACAGAAAGGCAAAAACAAAAAGAGAAGATAAATTTGAACCTCGAGCCAAGAGCCTCTCATGCGCGTCAGCCCGAGGAACCAGTAATCACATCGGGCTTTGACGCCTCAAGCTCAGATTCAGGAGAAAGTCACGAATCCGTCTTTTCCCCCGACTTTTGTCTCTTTCGGGGAATGGAATGATCATTCTCAAGGAGCTACTCTAAGTCTTCTTCAAATTCCTGCCGAGCAAGGATCAGACACGCAGAGAAAAGAAAGGTTGGCGAATTTCACCGAATTATCAAGCACTCAAATGGAGACTGATCAGGCAGAATACCCAGGCCAAGGAAAACTCCCTAACAGGGTTCCAAGCTCTCCCCCTCTACGGAATACTTACCAGAGAAGTAGAGGAAATCTGGAAACTAATTTATCTCAGAGAGAAGCTACTAGCCTTGCTGTAAAAAAGAATATGGATCCGGCTCCTTCTCCCACTGACAGAGCTAAGCGTATTGTGAAGGAACCTCACATGGAGAATAAAAAATATGATGAAGAGACATGGAAAAATATGATGGAATTGGCACGCCTAATGGGCGTGATGTATCTAGAACAGCTGAATGGGGACATTGCGGCGTTGGGAGTTCATGGCCGGGGTAGCAAATGATCTTGCTGTCTTGGAATGTCAGAGGGATTGGCACTACCCGGAAGCGCGACATGATATCAAGTTACCTATCTCAATTCAAGCCTTCAATTGTCATATTCCAAGAAACAAAGTGTCAAAACATGACAGATGATATTGCCAAAGAACTTTGGGCGTGCCCCTCAATTAAGTGGGCAGCGGTGAATGCTATTGGCCACTCCGGAGGTATCTTTGTTGCATGGGACACGACAAAGTTTGACTCTATTAATATCATGGAAGGTCGTTTCTCTTTAGGTATACAGTTCAGAGATCTCTCCACTGACAGAATTTGGTGTGTGGGTGGAGTATACGGTCCAACTAGTTACAGGGACCGTAGCCTACTCTGGGAAAAGCTTAGTACGCTTCTGGAGAATTGGAATTTCCCATGGCTCCTTGCAGGGGACTTCAATGCCATCAGATACTATCATTAGAAGAGCCCCCCGGCTTCCCGCATTACAGCCTCTATGCGAGGCTTCTCAGACTTCATTGGGGGGAATGGTTTGGATGAGATTCCCTTATCCGGGAAGAATTACACATGGACAAACAGTCAACAGCAACCCGTTTTATCTAAATTGGATTGGTTCTTGGCGTGTAACAACTGGCTGTAGATGTTTGGAAATGTTACTGGAAGAGTTCTGAACAAGGTAGGCTCAGATCATTGGCCTATCTTGTTGACATCAGTTTTTGAAAAATGGGGGCCCTCACCTTTCCGGTTTGAAAACTCTCGGTTAATGGAGGAATATTTTGAGCCTCTTATTGATGGTTGGTGGGATGAGGGTCCGAGTCTTGGTAGAAGGGAGTGGGCATTCCCCCTAAAACTGCGCTTCATCAAAGGAAAAATTAAGGAGTGGGCCACTAGTCGTCATACCTCTTTGGTTGCTGAGAAGGGTTCCCTCATATCCCAGATTTCGGCTCTGGACTTGGTGGAGGAACAAAGGTACTTAACTTCCGATGAATTTTCGCTTCGAGTCTCTCTCAATTTTAAGCTCAACACTATTCTGCTCCAAGAGAAGGTTCGATGGAAGCAAAGAGCCAGATTCAAATGGCCAAAAGAAGGAGATGCAAATACCAAATTTTTTCATGCCGTCGCTTCGGCAAAAAGGAGATCCAATCGAATTACCTCATTATGCATTAATAATGAGGTAACGTCGTGTCGGATCTCAATGACTAACGAGCTGGTTAAGTTTTTTACAGAGTTATACTCGGAGGAGTGTACCAGCAGGCCGAAGCTTACACATTAGCTTTTCTCGCATGTCCACAACAGCGGCAGCACTAATTGAATCTCCTTTTTCTTCGGCTGAAATTGAGCGGGCCGTCCTGGGCATGGAGAATGACAGGGCACGGGGCCCAGATGGTTTTAATGGGGACTTTCTGAAAAAGTTCTGGGCTCGTCTGAAGGAAGATATAAGTGCTATGATCCACGACTTCTTCAGAAACGGCATCACATACCGCAACATTGGCGCGTCATTTATCACATTGGTTCCGAAAAAAGCAAGTGTTGAGAAACCTGAGGATTTTCGCCCCATCAGTCTTGTTACGAGTGCATATAAAATCATTACGAGAATCTTAGCACATCGTTTAAAGGCAGTGCTCCTCATCGTCATCCACAGAGGTCAAGGCACTTTCCTTAAGGGGAGAGAGATTCTAGATTCCATAATGGCTGCACACGAGCTTATGGACCATTTCAGACGTAATCAGGACCCAAGAATCGCCCTAGAGCTTGATCTTGAAAAAGCTTTTGATCGAGTTAATTGGATCTTGCTTGATGAAATAATGGAAAAAATGGGATTTGGAGAAAGATGGCGATTTTGGATTAGGAATTGTGTGGGTTCAGCATCATATTCCCTTATACACAATGGCTCGGTATGTGGATATTTTAAAGGAACCAGGGGTATTCGCCAAGGGGAGGACCCTCTTTCCCCGCTCCTATTTAACATAGTAGCAGAATTCCTATCCGCTATGTTCTATTCAGCGGTCAACCTTGGATGACTATCTCCAACAAGTCCGCACCGGGCTTTTAATATTCCGATTCTGCAGTACGCAGACGATACTATTATTTTTGGAGTTGGAGATATGCACAGTGCTAGGAGGATAAAGGCAGTATTGGGACTTTTTGAAATAGCATCTGGGCAAAAAGTTAATTGGGGGAAAACATCTCTTATAGGATTTAATGTGGACCAGGAGAACCTTGCAGAGATGGCAAGTTTATTTGGTTGCTCTACTACTACACTTCCTGCAAAATATCTTGGTCTCCCTCTCTTTTATGGGCGTATTTCTCAGAACTTATGGAACCCGATGGTGGAAAAAATTGAAGCTCGGTTAGCAACTTGGAAGGGGCAGCTCCTCAGCAAAGCAGGTAGACTGATACTCCTCAAGTCATGTATTGCTGGCATCCCAAACTATGCGCTGTCCTTTATGCCTTGCCTATTTTCGGTATGGAAAACCATGGATAAATTGAAAAGAAGATTCCTTTGGAGAAGTTCGAGTGACTCCTTTAAATATCACCTGGTTAGATGGGATGAAGTATGTTTGCCTAAGAAATTAGGTGGACTAGGGATTCAGAAATCAAAAGAAATGAACAAAGCCTTGCTTCTTAAGTGGATATGGAAGTTCAACACAAATTCATCAAACCTTTGGAAGGATATGGTTCATACCAAGTTGGGCTGGAATTCTTTATGGTGGATGTTTGGGGGAAATCGGGGCTATCCTCAATTTGGAGATCTCTTTATTTACTTCTTCCAGATTTCTCCTTAGCTTGTAGATTCTTTGTGGGCAGCAGCAGGTCTCTTAAATTTTGGGACGATTGGTGGACAGGACAGGAACCGTTGAGAAACTCTTTTAGCAGTCTCTTTCTTATCTCCACTCAAAGGGAGATAACAGTGGCAGATGCTTTCGAGGGGGGTGAAATATAGAGGCAATGGAAGCAAGTCGTTTACTGGATTCTTTGAATCATGTCAGGATGATGCCTTCTAATGCAGACAAGCTAATATGGTGGCCTGACAAAAGCGGCAAATTCTCAGTTGCATTTGCATACAGACACATTAATGGTTGGGACTCAACGCAGAGCGAGCATGATATATACTTTGTGTGGCGTCTCTGTGGCCTTCCAAAGGTAAAATTCTTCATGTGGAGTGCTTGCCAAAATAAGATCCTTACAGCGGATGTGCTTCGAAGAAGGGGTCACCCCTCTATAGACCTACTATGTCCTTTTTGTAACATTGAAGAAGAATCCGCCAGCCATACCCTGCTATTATGCCAGTATTCTTGGAAGGTTTGGACCTCTATCTTTTGCAAATATGTATCTCTGCAGATCTGTTCTGTTTTAGCAAGTCAATCTATGGCTATCCCCTTCTTGGGCTCGGTAAAATGATGCTATCAGCATGTGTCAGTTTTGTGCCATGGGGGCTTTGGAATGAACGGAATAGGAGGCGGTTCGAGGCTAAATTTGAATTTGAGAAAAGTGTAGCGGAAAAAGTGACGGGCCAAATATCCACCTGGCTCCTGACGAAAAAACCTTTCTGCTCTTTCAAGGGCACTTCCATTCGTGAAAACTGGAGCAACCTAGCAAGGATGCATTTGGGGACCAAGATTCAAGTTATGAAAGAGTGGGCGCCCCCGGAGGTTGGGTACTTAAAATTGAATTTTGATGGTTCTTCTCTCGGCAATCTGGGGATCACAGGTTTCGGCGGTGTGATTTCGGACTCATTTGGCAATCAGTGTATTTCTTATGCGGGTCCATTAGGCATCTCCGACTCAACGTCTGCAGAGCTACATGGTCTTCTCAATGGGCTCCGGATTTTCAAAGATAAATGCAGTGGCCCAATTCACATTGAAAGGGATTCCAAGGTAGTCATTGGATGGGGCCATGGCACTTCCTTTCCGCCATGGAGGCATTGGGAAATTTTCTAGGAGATTTTAGAGATTACCACATTATTTTCTTGTATTTGGTCTCACATTCCGAGATCTGCAAATTCGGCAGCAGATGTGCTTGCCAAACAGGGAGCATCTCTTCAACATCTTGTTGTTAGGGATTTGCTCCCTATCTCTTTGTAATTTTTCGCCTTTTTAATGAATTACATCTTTATAAAAAAAAAAAAAGATTTCAGTACATTTATATGGAGAAGCATGGTGTGAGCTAGTTTCATAAAATTACGATTTTTACGTGGAACAATACCATTTTTCTGCGGTGTAAAAACACAAGAGGACTGGTGTATGATACCATGACCTTGACAAAATAAATCAAACTTTTGATTCATAAACTCCAGGCCGTTTTCAGTGTGAAGTACACGAATAGAGGTATCAAACTGATTCTTCATTTCATTATAAAAGAGTGTAAATGCATCAAATACTTTAGATTTCTCCTGTAGGAGATACACCCAAGTACATCGACTAAAATCATCAATGAATGAAGAAAGTCTTGGCAGTGGACAAGGCTCCCAAACATCATAATGAATAATATCAAATGAATGATTGCTTTGGGATTGGCTTGGAGGGAAAGACTTCTAGTGATGTTTTCCAAATTGATAGGAGTCACACTGAAAGGGAAGACGACGGAAATGCTGGAAAGAGCTGAATCAATTTTGCAGGATATAAACTTTGTAGGAAGTACTTGAATCAACTTGATAGATGACATAACTGTAGCTGCCACTATAGAGGTGAGACCACAAAGTGCATTGCTTATAAAGTATTTGGTGAGTGACTCTACACATAATATAATCTACCCCTTTCATGCATGGAACCAATCATCCTCTTCGTCGTAAGATCTTGAAAAATACAGTGAGAAAGGTAAAATGTTACAAAACAATTCATTGATTTGGTAATTTGATTAACTGACAACAGAATGAGAGGGAATTTAAGAACAAATAATACAAATCGAGGTGACATAAATGTTGATAGAACCAATGTGCCCATTCCTTAAATTGAATAAAAAGATCCATAAGCCAAAGTAACATGTTTAAACTTAGTTGACTCTTTTAAATTAGAGAACAAAATGGACATACCTGACATGTGGATAGTAGCTCTTGAATTAAGGATACAATGGAGGATGGATGGACATGAAGAGCAAACGTACCTGAATTAGCAGTATCATTGTAGGAGTGGAGGACTGAGCCATAGAAACAGAAGAGGAGGCAATAGTCAATTGTGCCATACTCTGAAGCAACTGTTGCATTAAATCAGATGCTCTAGGTATAATGTTCAGTCTAGGCTTAGTGTACAAATCAGTGCTCTCATGAGCAAGAGAGTTGGCCCATGTAGGTTTAACAAATTTCGCTCAACACTTGTCAGAGAAATGATTGTTGTGGCCACAATGCGCACATTTATTGTCCGACCTATTATCACCTCCGCTTGTATTTCTACCTTGACTATCTTTTTCTTTGCCTCTAGTACTTCCACCTCTATCCCTAGATGTCTCTGAGGAACCCAGAGTATTTATTGCTGATACTGAAATACTAGTCACATATTTACTTCCCTGGTCTATAATAGCATTCACTGCTCCCAATACTCTGCTAAAAGCTGTGGATAAGGATTGAACATCTTTTGTGGCTAATGGTTGTGCCCTAACAGGGTCAAATTCTGGCCCTAAACCATCCTGAAATTTTGCAATGTGTACTTGTTCATGCTGTTTTCTTGTTTTCCTTTCATCAATAGTAAAGGGATGGAAAACACTTATCTTCTGCAGTATACTAACTCACTGTAGTATTTAGCGACAGACTTCTGACCTCTTTGGAGCTAAACATTCTGACATACAGTTCATAAACATGTGACGAGTTACTCTCTTGAGCATAAATAGACTCTAAGGATACCCACATCTTCTCAGTAGTGGCACAGTTCATAACTTGATTCTTTAATTTGGAATCAATGTTGTTAATCACCCAGGTCATAATTTGACTGTCCTCGGTTTCTCAATCATCATTCAAAAGGATGAGAGGGTCGTCCCTAATGAATTTAGACTTCTTCTTGGCCTTCAAGTATAGTTTAATTGATCTTGACCAACCATGATAGTTCTGACCTCTCAATCTCTCAGAAGTAATAACCTCACGACAATCAGCCGATACAATACAATTCAACCCCACTTCCCGCACACTTTTACAAATCACAGTTATGTGGGTACCACTTCGAAAATTAAGGTTAGGGCAAACATTGCAATGTGTGCCAACCACAAAAGTTCACCAGTCCAATTCTATGCAATTAAATTTGCATAAGCCACAAAAAACACCAATAAATAGGGCTGGCTTCAGTAGGGTTCTGGATGATGCAAGCTGAGGACCCAGTATTGGGGTGCACACAACGCAAAAAGAGTAATTTTTCATTCAATAAATCCTCATTTGGCAAATAGTATCAGAACTGCCAAACAGTAGTAGAAGCTATCTTATGGCAGAAGAAGAACACAAAGGTTCAGATTTTTATTAACCAGTCAAGGCAGATTTCGAATAATCCCCGTTCTAGGAAGTCGCAGGCTACAAGGGAGAGAATTGGAGAAGAATAAGGCCTTCCAACCAAGATCTTCTGTTCTGATACCATGAAAAAGTGTGAAATTTAAGAGTATAGAGAGAGAAATTGAGAGGGAGAAAAAAGGGGGAAGAGATGTGAGAAACGAGAGTTTTGGAAAAACTCTTCTTGGGGGCTGAGCTTGACCCCCAGCCCTTTTATTAGTGATTTACAGTTCAAATTACAGAAATGCCCCTATACACCTTAAAAATCACTTATACCCTTATATCTCCCTACATACTTCTTCAAATTACATGAAGATAGGACTAGGGACAATTCTAAACACATAGAATAAGAAAATGTAACTGCTGGACATTACAGTAAGTGCAAAATGATGATATTGCTCTTCAATGGATTTTCTAACAATCAGTTATTTCCTTGTCAACTTTTATATAATAAAAATCAATTACAGCATTTGCCAATAGAGTCTGCAGTTCATGGATGATAATAAAATCTAGTTATTCAAGCATTTCTATTAACTCTCTAGAGGAAATTATTTGATCTTTTAATTGTATACCAATATACTATCCGTTTATTCAAATTCTTGAGTTGCTCTGTGTTTATTTTGATAAAAAACAAGGATTTTACATTTTTTTTAGTAAATCCCTTGGTTTCACTTTGTGAGAGGGGGCAAGTCTTTTCCCTATGTTTGCTTTTGTATTCTCGTTCAGAAAACACATATATGATGCTTTTGTAATTACATTAAATTGTTACTTTTTCACTTTTGATAAAACTTCAAGTCTCCTGTGCTTGTTGTATGCTTGAATAGAGGCGTTAATTAATATATTTTTCTGGTGAAAGCAGCACTTGACATTGTGCTAAGATGTCTTTTTTCCTTTCATTGTGTTGGTTCAACTAGTGAATGCTCTGCAATTCTCACTGTGATTTTTGTTAATTAACTTTTTTTTATGAAATTTAGAAATAATGTTTAATTTCAGTATGTGATAGAATTTTTTTTATTTGTGAAAAGTTAGAAATAACTTTTAATTTCAGTAGAAAGCTTTTGCTTTTTATTTCCTCTGAACATATTTTAGCCTATTTTATGTATTGATATTTCAAATTCTCTGTAGGACCGGGCAAATGAGATATACAAGAAGGTGGAAGATCTAAAGTCTATCCGAGGTAGAAATCAAGATGCTATTTTGGCTGCTTGCCTGTACATTGCTTGTCGACAAGAGGACAAACCTCGCACTGTAAAGGGTACACCTTAAGCTTGAAACGACATCTGGATGCCTCCTTTTTTATTATTCAATATTTCTGTAAGCTTGCTACAATTTGTGACTCCCAAATAGAGATTTGTTCTGTTGCCAATGGAGCTACCAAAAAGGAAATTGGCCGGGCAAAAGAGTACATAGTGAAACAACTGGAGCTTGAAATGGGTCAATCCATGGAGATGGGAACAATACATGCTGGTGATTTCCTGGTGTGTTCGATGCCTCTAACTTGCTGTTACAATTTATCATGGTTAGAATTGCTGCCTTAAGGCATTAATAAGAAAGGGGAAGTTTTCATGTAACTGTGTTAGTTTATGAAGTGCAGTTTTGATTCATACACTTTCATATTTGCAGAGAAGATTTTGTTCTCATCTTGGAATGACTAATCAAGCAGTCAAAGCTGCTCAAGAGGCAGTTCAGAAGTCAGAAGAGCTTGATATAAGGTATTGCCAATTAGACTTCTAATGTTGGGGTTCTTTGTTACTAACGAGTCATGATCTGCAGTTATAAATGAACTTAGTGGTCCAAATAATTTTGCCGAGTAAAGAGCTTTAATTTTTTTCATTTCATGACATAATGATTTTGTTTCTTCATAAAATAGCCTGTTGATATTCCACTGATGTTTGATTGGATTATTTCGAATCTGTGGAAATAAGTAACCGTGTGTACTTGTTAATTCTGCAGACTTGTAATTGGAAAAAAAGGAAATTTATGTTTTACCTTATTTTTACTACCATAGCAAATTACTAATACTAATCTATTCTGTCATGAGTGTCATTGTCATTATATTATTATAATTGAATAATATTTATTATTATTATTATTGTTATTGTTATTATTTTTTCTTTCTGCCTGTACTAGTACTGGTTTTCCTGTTCATTTTTTTAAATGAATTTTCCTGTTGATTTTGCTCATCCTATCATTATTAAACTCACTGTTGATATGTGTGTTTAGGTTTTATGTGGAAAGGCTTAGGCTTTGAGGAGATCTCTACTGTTTAGAAATACTTAAAAATCAACTAACGATAGAGGAGAATTGCTAAAAACCCAAGCTCTTAAGTTGCTTATGATTGAGGAGATTAAAAGAGAACACAGTACAGTACATTTGGTAGGGAGCTAAAATATTTAGGACCTTCCCCGTGCTGTTCAAAGCATCTTCCCCTCCTGAGCGTTTTGTTCCTCTATTTAGTCACTATATTTTGTACTCCCACTTCGTTGTGCTCTCCCTAGTTTGCTGAGAACCTCTTCTAATAAATTTGCTTTCTAATTGTTAAAAAAAAATTAATGAGATATTAAGGACACATTATTCTTCAGAAAAATAAGAGAACTACATAGCTTGGCTTATTTTTGTTTATTTCTGAAAATTACACTACTTGGAAGATGCTTTTATTCGTTTTAATTTTTAAAGCAATTGATTAAGACTCAAAAAGCTTCAAAAACTCTTTCCTTTATTGCTTTTTTCAAAAAGAATAAAAAAAATGTAAGAGAGATTTTTTTTTTTTTTTTTTTTTTGCTCTCAAAACAGAAAGGGAGCTGGAGAATTGATAAAAAAGCATGCTGCAGTCCCCAAAACCAAACTTGGAAAATCACTGGATTTATGGTTCCTATCCGCACTTAATTCCCGTAGGATACTTAACCATGCGTATTGCAGGAGGAGCCCAATATCAATAGCTGCAGCAATTATTTACATCATTACCCAGTTGTCCGATGACAAGAAACTTCTTAGAGGTTGGTTTGCTCTATCTTTCAAGTGTCAAGGATAGTTTATAAACCAAACTATATCATATTAAATGAGTACAAGAAAAATCATGTCTTCTAAATGGTCTGGAACAATGCCAATTTAGTCATTGAGAAGAGTAGTCTTACTCTTTAAACTAGGATGGGTTAAGAAGTCTAAAATAGTTTTGTTAAGTCCTGAAATAGTGCATAGTATTCTTCTAAGTCCGAATTATGTTTTCTTATTGCAGATATTTCACTGGCTACTGGTGTGGCAGAAGGAACAATTAGGAATTCCTACAAGGATCTCTACCCTTACGCCTCAAGGCTAATACCAAGTTCTTTTGCTAAGGAGGAAGATCTCAGAAATCTTTGCAGTCCTTGAGATGTAATGTGCACACTCAGACTCCCTCCCTGGGGTGATGGCGATACAGTAATAACGTTTAACAAATTAATGATCACAGTTCCCAACAAAGTCTTCAAATCAGGATGGTTCTTGCAAATCTCAAGCTCTCTTGAAGTGATCTCCATGAAGGACACAGGACACATTTCGAGAGGCTCTTCTAAGTTTCTACCTTCTCTTTCCCATTGTTTGTGCCATGGGGGCTCCTTCCATTAACGGGTCAATAGCAGGGTTAGGGGCAGTATAAAGTGAGTCTGTCTTTTTTTCTAGTCTTGTTACATGTTTGTGGAAATGGCGAACTAGACACCTTTTCTCTTTGTTTCTGTAAAAACTAGGTAGTACAAGGTATATAAGAGAACTTTGGCTCTATTTTATTTTCCAAGCAGATGGTGCGTGCAAAAACAGAGCATAAGGGGAGGGGGTATTATCCTCTTCTTCGTTTTTGCTTCTCTACACATAAAACTGCGTGCTTAGAACAGAAGAGAGGTAAGGGCGCTCTGCATTTCTACTTCTTATAAGAGAGGTTAGGGACTGTACAAAGTGAGTCTTATCCTTTTTCAAGTCATGTTAATGTTTGTGGAAACCGTGAACTAGGTACTTTTTCTCTTTGTTTCTGTAAAAACCAGGTAGCACAAGGTATATAGAACTTTGGTTCTGTTTTACTCTTCAAGCACACGTACGTGCAAAAACGAGCATTAGGGGAGGGTAGGGGTACCGAGCTCGAGATCCGGATTCGGCTCATTTAAATTAACCAGCCGAGTTCAACCCAATCCAGGTTTGGCTCGACGACTCGCGAACCGGCTCGTTAACGAGCTGAGTCGGGAGCGGGAGTGAGAGCGAGGGGGGGAAGATGATTTCGCACATGTGAGATCATAAAGTTAAAAAAAAAAAAAATTCTTTAAACTCTCCTTCCTCATGGCTCTTGAAGAAATGAAAAATACATTTGAGTAGAAATAAGTTTCTAGGGATTATTAGTGTCTCATGTTTTTTGTAAGTATTTTTTTAATTAAAAATTCTTATTAAAAAAATCATATAATTTTCTAAGTAAGATTTTTTTGCCAAGATGAAGTAGAAAATTGTATAGAAAATTTTTGAATAAGTATTTGACAGTTGATGATGTAGTACTTTTAGCATGAGGCAATTTTTATTGCAATTTTTGTTTGATATTTTATTTAATTAAAAATTTATCGATAAGTATAGTAATATATTAGATTGATTATTAATTTTTATTTATTTCCCTAGAAGAGGCAATAAGAGGTCCATTTAACTTTTCTAAGAAAATTTTAAAATATTTCTTGTAATTTTCTAATAAGTCATTAATAGTAATAGGATTTTATTAAAGTTTTTTTTTTGGAAATATCTATCATAGGAAAAACATTTCTAGTTTTTCCTAGAATATAAGTTTCAACCAGGGGCACTAAGGAGGCCATAGTAAATTTATGAAAAAATTCAAAAATTACAAAACTAGATAGACAACATTTGGAGTAAAAAAGATTAATATTGGTTCGTTTTAATCCATTATTGAAATTCAATCATGAACCTCCCCTATCATTCTTTTTTTAAAATGTATGCATAATTTTATATATAATGTATTTGACATATATTTTATATAGAGTATTAAATGTATGTTAAACTCGAACTCAGGTAGAGCTCGAGCTCGAACTTAGTTAAAATTATTAGGCTCGAGTTCGATTACAATTTTAGGTTCGAGGCTAGGGTCGGCTCGAGCTCGAGTTCAAAATATTTAAATCAAACTTGGCTTGAACAAGGTTCGGACTCAGTTGGATTCAATGCCACCCTTATGCCCAATTTTAAGTAGAGGTCATTCCCAATTTTATGTAAAATGTATCTATAATTTTTATACAATTTATTTAACATGTATTTTTTGAAAAGTTTTAAATGTATGTTGAAGCTTGAACTCGGCTCAAACTCGGTTAAAATTATTAGGCTTGAGCTCGAGTTCGAAATATTTAAATCAAGCTTGGCTCGAACATAGGTAAGTTCGGGCTTGGATCGACTCGATACCATCCCTAGGAGAGGGGGTATTATCCCCCTCATACTCTCTCCCCTCCTCCCCTACTGCCTTTTTGCTTCTCCACTTATAAATAAAATTGTGTCCATAGAACACAAGAGAGGTAAGGGTTCTCTGCATTTCTACTTCTCATAAGAGAGGCTCAGATTTGTTGGAGTGCTTGTTTTAGTTGATTGTTGCAACTTTTGGGCTAATGGATGGGGACGTTTTTTCTTTCACTTATTAATGCATGCTGAGGGAACGTGAAAGTAAATTTGAATTCACTCCCACTTACCCAAAATTGTTAGTGCATCGAAAGAGAGAAAGTGAAAGTGAATGAACTATGTAATTCACTTTCACTCACTCCCGTGTAAAACGAGTGAAAATGAAATATGAGGGTTCACCCTCAAAATTCACTTTCACTCACTCCAGTGTAAAACGAGTGAAAGTGAAATCCGAGGGTTCACCCTTTGAATTCACTTTCACTCCCTCTCTCTCGACCCTTCTCAGCCTCACCCTTGTTAAATAAAAAAACTTGAAATTTCTTATGGAATTGAGTTTCAACCATAGAACAAAAAGAATCAAATACAATAAATACTTTTGATCTATCTTTCATTATATAACTTGGTAATTCTAGAGAAATCATCCACAAATATAACAAATTACTTAGATTGACAGATGTTTGGTACATTTACTAGTCCCCACACATCAAAATGGACCAAAGAAAAAGAACTTGAAGATACTTTATCTTGCTTGGGTAGAAACACAAATATGTGACTTCCATGCTCACAAAACTCTCATGATAACTTGCTAAGATGTTTAAGCGAAGGAACTGGTGTTTTTAAAATGGACAAGGATGGATGGCTAAACCTAGTATGCCACTAAATTGCTTCTTGATTTGTTTTTGCTATAGCTGTTAAAATTGTAGTTCGAGAAGTAAAAACCCTCATCTCTCATGGCCACCACCAATGACCTGGTTCATTTTAATGTCTTGTAAGACGCAATATGAAGGGAAAAAGGGTTTCAAAATAATTCTATTTTTTGGTTAATTGACAAATAGATATGAGGCTTAATGGTAACTATGAAACAAATAAAACATTAGAAAGTGATAAGGAAGAGGATATGGTAGGAGAACCGATACCTTGATGTTTGGTTTGGGACCCATCTATAATAAATACAAATCGATCTGTGGCACAAGATGAGAATGAGGATAAATTTTTAATTGTACAAGTTTTGTATTTTTGTTGCTTAGTTGTGTATCTTCTACCTAGTTAACTCCGAAAAATTATGGTCACTGCTAAAAAAAAATTATCCTTGGTCAAATTTATTAAGTTCTACCATTATATTCTTCCCTAGTTTTTTCAAAACAAAAGGTCACATTCTGGATTCATTTGGAAGTATGAGTGTTGCATAACAACCTCCTTCAAGTTAAAGTTATTTTCTTGTAGTATTTATTCAGTTTATAATCTTGTGTTTTCATCATTTCAGAGCAATGCCTAGACCCACTACCTTAAAATTATAGGAGTGTGCTCAACATCCAGCTCGAGTCAAGTCTTTTATTCTTCACCCAAGAGGTGATTTGTGTTTAAGGTACCCTTAAAAAGTGAGTACTCTCTTTATTGTGCCCTAAATGGAAACTCATTATACTCAAATTACATCATGTATGTGAAATTTTTCTCTTTTTCATAAATTCAACAAGTTGTCATGGATGGAGAGATCCAAGCTATGTATAAAAATTGCACCTGGGATTTGACCTCTCTCCCAGCCATCAAGAAACACATAGGGTGTAAGTGGGTGTTCACACTGAAGTATAATTTTGATGGGACTATTTTCGGGTATAAAGAGAGGTTAGTCGCTAAGGGTTACATGCAATTTATGCAATTGATTATGATGAGACATTCTCTCTTGTGGTCAAGATGAATTATGTTTGGGGTCCTTATATCTCTTGCTAATAATTTTAAATGGGCATTATATCAATTGGACGAAAAAATATTTTTCTACATGGTGACCTTTCAGACGAGGTATATGATTTAACCACTAGGTTATGTCGATTAAGAAAGGCCATCTACGGGCTCAAACAATCTCTAGGGCCCTGGTTTGATAAGTTCACTAAGGTTGTTACTCGACTTGGGTTTCAAAGGTGTGAAAGTGATCATTCTGTATGCATAAAAAACACCACTCGAGGGAATATCCTCATGGTTGTATATATTGATGACATTGTTATTACGGAAAGTGACTCTAGTGGTATTTAGAAAGTCGATGACTTGAAAAGGGATTTCTAAACAAAAGACTTAGGACTCCTAAATTACTTCTTGGTATAGAAGTCTTTCAATCCAATCTTGATATAGCATTGTCACAAAAAAAATATGTTCTTGATTTATTATAAGTAATAGGAATGCTTGGGGTGTAATCCAACTAACACGCCTATGGTGCCAAATGTAAATATCAGTGTAGAAGGTAGAGGTGATGTTGAGGTTGGGCGGTTTTAGCTATTAGTTAGAAAACTCATTTATCTTGCAGCTATAAGATCGGATATATCCTATTCACCAAGTGTTATTAGTCAATTTATGCATCAACCTCAATAATCTCATTGGATAACATTGGAAAGAATTCTTTGGTACTTAAAAAACATCCTGGATGAAGGTTATTATTTAAATGCCATGGACATACTTATGTTGATGGCTTTGTAGATCTAGACTAGGTTGGTTTTCTAGATGATAAAAAATCCACCTCTATCTATTGTGCAATAGTTGGAGGAAATTTAGTTCCATTGAGAAGCAAGAAACAAAATGTAGGGGCAAAGTCAAGTGTAGAAGTTGAGTCTATGGCACATGCAATAAGTGAGCTATTGCGGCTCAAATCTGTTACGGTCCCGAATCTGACACGTGGATTCTTTGGGAGGATTTGGGGTCTACCACGGGTTACGGGTCTTCCAAACATTACCGTAGGGGTAGTAGGAAGATATGGGGAAGACAAAAACGCAGATCAAGCCTAAGGGAAGCTTGAAAACCCTAGAGCTCGTTGAGGAGAACTCTAAGCCTCTTTACGCTAGATTTAACCTAATTCTTAATACTTCAATGCTTCCTTTTCTCATTACTCTTACCCCTTAAATAGGGTTCACTCTGTTAGGGTTTAATAAAATATTACAAAAATATCCCTATGAATAAAATATTCCAAGAATATCCCTATTAATAAATAATTCCAAAAATACCCCTGTGACCTAAAACTGAAATAAAATAAAGTAAATTAAAGAAAACACTAAAATAATAATGTTATTGCGTGCATAACATTACACCCCCCTTGGAAGACGAGCTTGTCCTCAAGCTCGGAAGTAGTGTCTGTATGTCGACGTCTTCACAGGTGCTGAAGTAGCATCCGCGATAGCAATGATGCCCCTCTGTTTGCCCACTTTTTTTTTTTTTTGGGGCCTGTCCGAGTTAACTTGGGTTGACTCGGTTCAGGAACCCGGTTCAGCGTGCGACTTAGCGGACCGGGCCGATTAAATTTTCCTAAGTTAGGAAAATTTAATCGGGAGTCGTCTTCTTCCTTCGGCACTCCCGAACTGCGGCCAGTGGATCCTTTCCTCACGACACCGACGAAGTCCGGCAATGGACGTCTCCTTCCTCTCTCCCGGCACCGACGGAATCGCCTGATTTTTCGGTGATGAAGAGCAGCCCGTTGGGGCTTCGCTTCGCCGATGGGAGAGTTGCCGAGACAGAGAGCTCTCAGAATATCGTCGACGGTTCTGCTGGAATGTCGCCGACGGGTCTTCTGCTGAATTGTCGCCGATGGTCTTCTGCAGAAATGTCGCCGACGATCTTCTGCTGGAATGTCAACGGTTCTGCTGTTGGAATGTCGCCGAACAGGGCGGAATTGTCGCCAACGGAGTCTCGTGCTGCTCCTGCGGTGACTAGCAGCCCTTGGAGGCTTTGTCGATTGGAATTTTGCCGAGACAGACTCTCGGAAATATTTCCCGGTCGGAATGGTCGGGAAATTTTTCCCCTCCCGTGCGGAATGGACTATGGCTGCGTGCATAACATTGGCTTGCCGTGAGCAGGGGAGGATTGATTTTTGTTGCTTTTCTGCGTCCGCCTCTTGAGACGAAATTTTTTATTTTTCCGGCCATGGGCCGTTCTGCCCGTCCGAGATAGAGATTTGAGGCTGTATGACATGTTTTGCTGCAACAACGAGTTTCGCCCTTCCATAACGTTCAATGGAAGCATCTAACCGTACTCGTATTTCCTCCAATTCCTTACCCATAGCAATCCATCTTTCTTGTGATATAGAATAACCCATTGTGTTCCCTCTCTGATACCAGTTGTTACGGTCCCGGATCTGACACAAGGATTCTTTGGGAGGATCTGCAATCTGCCATGGGTTACGGGTCTTCCAGGCATTACCGTAGGGGTAGTAGGAAGACATGGGGAAGATGAAAACGAAAGATCAAGGCTAAGGGAAGCTTGATAACCTTAGAGCTCGTTGAGGAGAACTCTAAGCCTCTCTACGCTAGATTTAACCTAATTCTTAATACTTCAATGCTTCATTTTCTCATTACTCTTACCCCTTAAATAGGGTTCACCCTGTTAGGGTTTAATAAAATATTACAAAAATATCCCTATGAATAAAATATTCCAAGAATATCCCTATTAATAAATAATTCCAAAAATACCCTTGTGACCTAAAACTGAAATAAAATAAAGTAAATTAAAGAAAACACTAAAATAATAATGTTATTGCGTTCATAACATTACACCCCCCTTGGAAGACGAGCTTGTCCTCAAGCTCGGAAGTAGTATTTGTATGTCGACGTCTTCACAGGTGCTGAAGTAGCATCCGCGATAGCTATGACGCCCCCTCTGTTTGCCCAATTTTTTTTTTTTTTGGGGCCGGTCTGAGTTAACCTGGGTTGACTCGGTTCAGGAACCCGGTCCGGCGTACGACTCAGCGGACCGGGCCGATTAAATTTTCCGAAGTTAGGAAAATTTAATCGGGAGTCGTCTTCTTCCTTCGGCACTCCCGAACCGCAGCCGGTAGATCCTTTCCTCACGGCACCGATGAAGTCCGGCGACGGACGTCTCCTTCCTCTCTCCCGGCACCGACGGAATCACCTGATTTTTCGATGATGAAGAGCAACCTGTTGGTTTCGCTTCGCCGATGGGAGAGTTGCCGAGATAGAGGGCTCTCAGAATATTGCCGATGGTTCTGCTAGAATGTCGTCGATGGGTCTTCTTCTGAATTGTCGCCGACGGTCTTCTGCGGAAATGTCGCCGACGATCTTCTGCTGGAATGTCGACGGTTCTACTGTTGGAATGTCGCCGAACAGGACGGAATTGTCGCCGACGGAGTCTCGTGCTGCTCCTGCGGTGACTAGCAGCCCTTGGAGGCTTCGCCGATTGGAATGTTGTCGAGACAGACTCTCGAAAATATTTCCCGGTCGGAATGGCCGAGAAATTTTTCCCCTCCCATGCGGAACGGACTATGGCTGTGTGCTTAACATTGGCTGGCCGTGAGCAGGGAAGGACTGATTTCCGTTGCTTTTCTGCTTCCGCCTCTCGAGACGAAATTTTTGATTTTTTCGGCCATGGGCCGTTCTGCTCGTCCGAGATAGAGATTTGAGGTCGTATGACCTGTTTTGCTGCAACAACAAGTTTCTCCCTTCCATAACGTTCAATGGAAGCATCTAATCGTGCTCGTATTTCCTCCAATTCCTTACCCATAGCAATCCATCTTTTTTGGGATATAGAATAACCCATTGTGTTCCCACTTTGATACCAGTTGTTACGGTCCCGGATCTGACACGTGGATTCTTTGGGAGGATCTGGGGTCAGCCACGGGTTACGGGTCTTCCAAGCATTACCGTAGGGGTAGTAGGAAGACATGGGGATAACAAAAATGAAGATCAAGCCTAAGGGAAGCTTGAAAACCCTAGAGCTAGTTGAGGAGAATTCTAAGCTTCTTTACGCTAGATTTAACCTAATTCTTAATACTTCAATGCTTCTTTTTCTCATTACTCTTACCCCTTAAATAGGGTCCACCCTGTTAGGGTTTAATAAAATATTACAAAAATATCCCTATGAATAAAATATTCCAAGAATATCCCTATTAATAAATAATTCAAAAAATACCTTTGTGACCTAAAACTGAAATAAAATAAATTAAATTAAATAAAATACAAAAATAATAATGTTATTGCGTGCATAACAAAATCGTTCATGACTGAGTTGGGTTTCCCTATAACTAAATCTATGCAACTTCATTGTGATAATCAAGCCTCTATTCACATTGCAACTAACCCAATGTTTCATGAAAGAACGAAACATATTGAGATAGATTGTCACATCGTTCATGAAAATTTGCAAGCTGGTGTGACATCCATGTAGTACATCCCATCCAAGAATCAACTTCCAGACATCTTGACTAAGATCATTGTGGAAAAACCCCTACCAAAGATATGTTCAAACCTGGGAATCTTTGATGTTTTCTCACTAGCTTGAGAGGGAGTGTTAAAGAAGATAGTGGCATTATATTGTAATTAAGTGACTGAGTGGCATAGGATGTAATTATTTAATAACTTATGTTCCTTTTCTTTAGTCATGTATTAGGGTTTTTACCCTCTCAAACTATAAATATGAGGTGAGGGGGAGAGCTCAAAATCATGCTCTCATTATTCCTCTCTTGAAACCCTAGTTCTCTCACACTTGTGCTCTCTCTTCTCCTCTCCTTGCTCTTTTCTCTCTTTTCTCCCTTCCTCTCCCCCTAAAACATACACCTTCTAGTGATGAAACCCTAGAATTTAACACTTTTTATCAAAGTACAAGAATTTGGTTGACTGGTCTCTTACATTGCTGGAGTTCTTGAGTACTAGACTTTTCAGTTAGACTCTACTCTTCAATTTCTTCATGCTAGAATCTTCTCAGGTGTATCTTCTTCAAGTGAATTGACCTTCCTTTTGGGCTTGAGGGATTCTTGGAATGACTTCTTCGGTTCTTCCTCATGGATCTTTAATGATGAATCTTTAATGTATTTACATATCCCTTTCCCCCCTAAAATGCTTGATATGTCATTTGTACATTTGCATAAGTTTTGTTCTCATCAAAATTATTGAATTTCTTGGAAAGAGAAATAATTCATTGACCTATTATAACTTAGTAAAATGAACCTACATTTATAATAGAGGAAATAAGTAGAATTGGATTACAATTAAATTACCCATGTCCTAGTTGCACCCAAAGTCAAACACTTAAAGATAAATCCTAGAGTAATTAAAAAACAGAACAAGAATAGATGACTAACATTACTAAAACACATTTTAATTGAGACTCTTAAGTGTGACTTCTTTCTATGAGGCTCTTGTAAGATTCTGCCATATAAACCGTTGCACTGTGAGACTTCTTGATGTGAGAGTATGTAAGACTCTTCTATATTTATTTTTCACCACTCCCCTCACACTTGTTCTTCCATAAAAAAATATGGGTGATAATAAAGCATCTAAACCAACCTCATAGGATTTCAAACAAAATAGTGATAATAATCCCTAAAAAGGTTAATGCTTATCACTCAAAGGACAATGATAAAAACCCACTTCAGTGTAATAATAAAAAAGTCCTAATGGACTTAAAAAACACTCATGTATAAAAATGGAACCAACCTATGCAATGCTCCAAGGGGTTGGCCTAAAAGGGTAATTGAGAGTAAAATAAAGGATGGAGAAAGGTAACTGAGTAAGAGGGTTAGGATGGATGAAAGGAGGAGAAAATAAATACCACGGTAATAAGAAGGAGATTGTAACGATATAACTGAAATAACTTAAAAATCCTATTGGACCAAGAATGACCTCAAGGGAATTTCTTGGTGGGAACAACTTTTTTTGGAGTTGACGATGTGGAAGATATGTGACTAGTACAAACAAGAAAATCAACACTAGAGAGGAGGCCTCGAGCCAAACCACTTGTATGATCCTCAAAACCAGAATTAATAATTTTATTTGAAATAATTTTGGCAACATGCGTTGATAAAAGTCTTGAAAACATGTTGTTGGCTTGACAATGCACACTTGGTTGAACTCCGGAGGCAAGTTGGTGTGAAGGACTCTTTTTTGTGTTCCTCCTCCTAGACGAAAGCTTGGTGGAAAACCGTATCATGATTCCAAGACATCTAAGGAGCTAAAACAGCTCAAAGATGGGATGAGCAGCATGAAAAGGATCCACTTATGCTGATATTGGAAATTCTAACAACTTCTTCTTAACAATTGTAATCAATAGTTGATACACATGCCACCAAGTCAAGACAACAACTACTCTTTCTCATTCTTCCTTCTTTGACACTTCTACTGCTTAGACATATCTTTCCAAGAACTCAAGCTCCATATTTTAACGTTGTATGCTTCTCCTCCACTTTTCTTATTCTTCCTTCTTCGAAGTTTCTACTGCATACACCAATTGTACCAAATCTTTCCAGAACTGAAGATCTATTTTGCAACGTTGCTCTCTCTTCATCTGTAGCTAGCTGAAAAAAAAAATTGCATCATCCATCAACCAGTGGAAATTGCCTTTTTGGAGGAAAGCATCATCTCTTATCATGCAAGCTTACAAGAAGCATGACAAAGGAGACTTCACCAATAGTTCAGTATCGTGTTTCGTGTCTTATGCAAAGCATCCCCAAAGTCCGTTGTTGCGAAGGTACCACACACAATAGCACACAACAAAAGAAAATGGAGATGAATAGCCACTATATCTATAGGCTAATACCAACTACTAAGTGGACCTCATGGATATCAATAACATAAAGAGGGTGACAAGACAAAAGTTGTTGAGAAGTAAAGAAAAGGGACAAAACAAAAGTAATGACTACCTCCAATAGAACTCACCTGGTGATGAGAATAAAGACAAATATATCCTGGTATCCATTCCAGTTCTTTTACTTTGTCTTCATGCTTTTCTTCCCAATAAAATGAACAACTCTGAACTTAGGTGTTAGCAACAATAAATAGAGCAATTATGAACTTGGCAGCATGATATCCTCCATTCATAGAAATTTGAGAAAACAAAAGAACCAAAAAACTAAGGGTAGTTGATGAGACTTCCTTCCAAGAGATTTTTGTAAGACTTGGCCATATGAATTGTTACTCTGTGAGACTTCTTGCTATGTGAGTCATGCAAGATTCTTCTATACCTATTCTTCAACATTCCCCCTCACTTGAAGGTGAAGAAAAGCAACAAAGTTGATTTTATTCTTGAGACGTAGAAAAAGGTTCTGGAAGGTAGTGAAAGAGAGCACCATAGTGTTTTTAAGGGATAATTAGGGTTGAGTGCTGGCTATGGAGGACAAATAAAAATTAGACAAGGGTATAAGAGGAACCAAAAAAATGAATAAAAAAAATAAAAAATAAAGTAAAGAATAAAAGTCAAATTAGAGCTTCATCATATCTATGGTTGACTAAGTCAACTCATATAACTTGCTCTTATACCATGTTGAATTTCGGGGAAAGACAAATAATTCATTGACTTATTATAACTGAGTATAGTGAGGCTCTATTTACAATAAAAGAAATGAGTAGAATCAGATTACAACTAAACTACCCGTGTCCAAATTACACCCAAACTCAAACACTTAAAGATAAATCCTAGAGTAATTAAACAACTGAACAAGAATATCAAATTAAAAAAACTAAAACTCTTTTTAACTGAGACTTCCTTCTGGCTCTTGTAAGACTCTACCATACGAGTTGTTTCTTTGTAAGACTTCTTATTGTGAAAGTCAGAAGAGACTCTTTCATACTTGTTCTTTAATATCAAGGTAAAAATCAACCTAAGTCAACATCCAAGCGACACTTACATGAAATTGCCTCTAAGGCCAATTGTAATGCTGCCACTCAGGAACTCACACCACTCAATTGACCACAATGGTTAATCCACAATTCACACCCTCATATAGACAACACACTAGGCACACAACCTAAGCCCATAAAGAGATCTTCCAGCAAATAACTAGGCAATGCAAGTTTGGAAATAAATGCCCTAATTCAAAATTAACGAGAGAAATAATAATAATCACGGAAGAAAGGAAAAACAAGCATGAAAATACAACAAGATTTATAAAGGTTCGCCTTAAGGTAAGACTACGTCCTTTCTTCCGTAGTTGTAGTAATACACTATAAAGATGAAATAGTTTACAAGAGAAATTGCGCACACTTACAAGTGTTTACTCTAACCTCTCCCGGTGCTCCTTCTCGGTGATGATCAAACCCTAATAGCAACGCCCCTCAATTATAAAGAGTAAATTAGGACAACCGTGATACAAGAGTAAAATTTCCAAACTGCCTTAATGAAACAATAGTTAATATATCGTGGATAGAGAGGGGGCTCCACCCCCACACCCTCGGGAGGGGCATCCCGTCCCTCTTCCAACTCCCACAGAGACCTTACCGCAAAGGTCGATCCGTGTATCAACTTAGCATAGGGCTTTGATAAGGCTCCACAACTTAACAATGCATCCTAGACCCTTGTAGGGATTTAGAGTAGTTGTTCATTAGGCATTCCATACTAAACCCACACCCTAGGATTCATAACAACAACTTACTAGGCAATTCAGTCTAGACCAAACAAAAGGATTTTCAGCGGCACTAGCCTTTACAAGGACATAAGGCTTGTAATTAAAGTTTACCAACCTCTTTCCATATATACAACAACTTTTTTCAATTCTCTTGAGGTTGGGAATGGTCTTGCCTCTTCAATAGGTATATTTCACAATTCAAGCACACCAGGATAGACATATCAATTCTTAGTACCTATGCAATATAATACCAACTCAATAAGTCCTTTGACCGGATTTTCAAAACAACACTCATTCAAAACATGGTTAGTTTTTCAAATGGGGGAATCATAAAGTAGCTCAACTCAAATTAATTTCACTATGTAAGCTCACTAGCCTGAGATCTAAATCTTTGAGTTCACATTTGTTAGGCCTGGATCATTCTAAAAATTTCAAAGAGAGAAATGATGCTTGGCTTTTGAAAAGTGCCCAAACACTCAATGTCATATAAAAGCCCTTCACATGTTCCAACAAATCAATATGCTAGAATGTATAAAATGATTTCAAATTATGAGAGAAAATTTTCTAGCATGAAAAATGCTAAGTAAATAAAGATTTCAAAGTACAAGCCCGACAATACATAGCTCTTTGGTAGATCTCTCTTGATAAACTCAAATAAAATTTGATTTCAAAGTGTACATGAGCTTAGGAGAGGTCCTTTTTGCCTAAGGAGTCGAGAGCGATTAAACTTAAATAAACGAGTCCTCAATGTTGATAACTTTAACTTTTAGGCTTGAGAAAGGACCTACTATCTTTTTTAAAAATTTGATGAAATCGTGATGAGCTTCTAATCACATAAATAGGTGATGTATAGATTTTAGAAACCAATCTTAATCAAATCAAATGGCTAAAACTTTTTTGCATTTCATGCCCCAATAATGTCATTCAATCTAGTTGGCATCGTCTTGTCAATATTAGTTTTTCCTCCACTTATTTTCTTTTGGTCATCTGATTGGATGAGTGAAAAACTCGAGAAACCTTTCTATCTCAATTCATCCAATTGACTTGATATTGGTCGGTCGATTGCCCTCAATGCCCCTTCTTCTACAGATCATTGTGCACCCACTTCGTCCAAATGTTTTGGTGTATGACTTCTTAATGAGACTTTTCTCTCTCGTATTGTTTAGACAAGATGCAATCATCCAATTAGCCTTCATCATCTTCTCTTATGACTTTTACATGCAATGTCTAGTCAAATTGACTTGGATGGATAACTTTCTCGACACATCTTTCATTCCTTATTTACTTTTTCTTTTCCCCTTATTTCCATCTTCTCACCGGCGCTTCACTTTCTCTCCATTTGGTCAATGATTTTTGATTGGACAGCCTTTCTTTGGTGTTTTTCTTCTTTTTCACTCTTTTCTTTTCTTTCTTTTTGTTGGAGATTGCTTGCTTACTGAGCTAAACTCTCTTTCTTGGTCAAACAGTGCTACTAGACCATTTGGATGTGCTTTTTGGTATGAACTACATACATCCCTTTTGGTATGTGTTAATTTGTCGGTCAAATGCCTACCAAAAATATGTTGCTAGAAATTTATTTTGAAACTTTATGAATTGCAAGGCATCCTCAATGCACATAATTGGTAACTTAAGTGTTCGTTATCATAAAATTAGTGGAGTATTACTTTAAAAAGTTAATCGGTGACCTTCTTACCCATGAAATGAATCTAAAAGAATAAAAGAATATGAAAATGAAAAATACATGCTTAAGAAATAAATGCTTTCGTATGTAATCATAGTAATTGGTCCTCTAGTGATTTTGAATTGGATGATAATGATATTTTCCATATTTTTCGGAAAATTTAAAAGTTTAAAGGGTTTAGAAAAGGAGGATTTCAAGCCCTAAGAAAAGTTCAAAACAATTAAAGAGTTGAAAAAGAGAGGACCCAATACTGCAAATGTTATAGAAAAGATCACTTTATTGTTGATTGCTTTCGTAAGAAGAGAGAAGAAAAGAAAAATGTAAAGAAGACAACAAAGAAACTAGCTAAAGAGACATTGAGAGTGGAAACTTGGGATGGAGCCCTCTTGTGTTAAAAAAGTGAACGTGAAGAATTAAAAAGAAGTTGCCAACTGGAATTCATGGGCCTTGGGAATGAGTTATGATCTGCACTTGAGAATAGTGAATTTGATGTTGAAAAAGTAATTGAAAAGTGTTAATATCTTCTTGTTAAGAACAAACTTGGAAGATGTAACTTGTATTTACATACGTTTCTAGAAATGTATTTTTTAATTGAATCTTATTTTCAAGGTTGTAATAGGAGCAAGGGTGATAGTGTCTTTTAGCATAATTTTATGTTATAAATAGGTGAGAAGTGGGAACCCTAAAAGAATTGTCTTCCGCAATTGAATGTGAGTAACTTTTCTTCTCCAACTTTCTCTCCCACATTGCCTCTTTTCTTTCATTGCCAATTCATAAATTTTAACATAGTATTTGAGCGATGGTCTTGAAATAGAGAAGAGGAGAAGATGGAAAAGAAGGGAAATAAGACGAAGAAAGAAAGAAAAAGAAGAAGAAAGAAGAAGGAAATAGTGTTCTTGATCCTTCACCCATTTTTCCTTGGAGTTCTCACTATCATATGACATTTTCCATAGTTCAAATAAGATATTCACGTGTGATCATTGAGTCTACTTTCAAAAATAAAAAGAACCTTGGCAATCAAAGTTTTCTTTAAAGAGAAATTGACATATGAAGTATCAAATATCAAGTAGAAATAAAGGTTTCGTCTCGCAATAAAAACTTTAATATTTTGGATGATTTGTGAATAAGACTGGAAGATCATCAAGTTTATTTCCCAACCTAGTAAACCATTTCTCAATTTTATTTTCTAGAGAGTGATATAAATATCAGAAAAAGGAAAGGTCATTTTGAATGGACTTAGTTTAAAAATACCCAAGTTCTGATTGGATGCCAAAGTTTTGAATAAAAAAATCTAAGTTAGTTTTGCACCTAGGTATCCGTTTAGAATTTGGGTATTTTTATTCAGGTATACATTCAAGACTTGGGTATGTAGAATCTAGCTCCACTAAATTCAATTTAGATTTGCTAAAGTTAGTTTATGTAATTTTCAATTTAGCTTTGCTAAATTTAGTTCATGTTAAAAAGAGTAATTTTGGTATGCTACATATGTAATTTTTCTTTATTTAATCTTCTTTTGCTCTCAACCCATCCTAGGAGAATGATTGAAAACCTTTTCATACAAAGTAATGAAATAATGTCATGGAGGAGAGGTTAGGGTCGAGCTCCTGACCTAACATCTCAATTCCATCACCTCTTGCATCTTCTTGATCTTCTTCTTCTCCCTTCTTGATTCCTTCACACTTTCACCCTTTTTTTCCCACTTCACACTCGAAGAAAAACCTTTAGATCACTTAATCATGAGGTCCTAGAATCAAACATGGTATTAGAACTGGAAGTCTAGGGTCTTCTTGTTATTGCTGGAATTTCTTCAAGACTGGTTTTTTATGACTACAATACGACCTCAAATAAGTTTTTGTTGTTGTTGTGTTCACCTTCATCATTAGAGTCCTTTCTTAGTTGAGTCCATCTCATGGTTCTCAAATCATTTTATACATGTGAGTTGGAAACTTTGAAAGTTTATCAATTTGGTGGGATCACATATATACAACTTTTCCATCTACTAGTGTGGCTTAATATGAGAAACATGTTTTTTTTCCACTACCTACTAAATTTTGGAATTCCTTGCGTCTATTCTAAATCATCCTTGATCATCTTTTTTCTTGGAGACTAAAAATCAACGTCTGTTTTGTTGTTGCAATTATGAATGATTGATCAATCTGGGTAATGTTGATCGATCATATGGTTACTATATTCTAGTTGATCGCTCATACATTTTAAGTTTTCTCACTTGCATTTTGTATGATTGATCAACCACTACATTCTCGGTCAATCATGCAATTTAAAATCCCTCTTCTGCTCTTTGCATAATCGATCATATTCTAGTCTCATTGATCGATCAACCTTGTGAATTGCAATTATTTTTTCCAACAATACACCCTAATTACTCCTACTGTTTGCTTTAGCCTTGGCTGAAGAAATTACAACCAATACGTTTAAAAAAAGTGACTGTTTGAAGATTACTATTGTCCCTCTTAAAGGTTTGTCCAGTTATTTTGCATGGTCCTAATATGGGAAAAATTGTTCTTGATACTAGTTTCTTGTTGATCACCTCACTCAAGTTGCACCCACTAAGGACACTGAAGATGTTACTTAAAAATAGTGGCTCAGGGAAGATACTTTGGTCATCACTTGGCTGATCAATAGCATGGAAGAACATGTCACTAATGATGTTTTTCACCTAGAAACTACAAAAACTATTTGAGATACGTGTGGCAAGTTATACTCCATTTTTGATAGCTTACTAAAGTTGTATGAAATTTTTAGTCAATGTGTAATACCAAATAGGGGGACAATCTACATGAATATTTTGCTTATTTTTATAATTGATACAAGAATAGAAGCTAGTTCAACTCTACTCCACTGATACTGCCATTTAGGAAAGCAATGAGAAGCAATGGTTGTTGTGATTTGTCTTTCCAATTTGAAGTTGTACTTTCAAGTAGCTAAAACAAGTATATTTAGCTCCATTGCTCTATCTTCCTTCAATGTCTTCTATGCGACTATGCTTCATATACCAACTAAAGATTATGAGATTAAAACAACACCCGTGATACTAGCAGCATGATACATCTTCTATGTACACCAAAGGAAGAGGAGGAGGCAACACTGGTAGAGGTAGAGGAAGAAACTATCATGGTAAAAGCAGAGAAGGAATGACCAACTCCAATTTCCTTCACAGGAAAATGGTCAAACTCGGGTGTGCACATATTGTGGAGGTAGAAATCATCTTGCAGTGACTTGTTGGAAGCTGCATGGAAAACCTGACTAGGTTGTGGCTAATCTAGCCACAGATGGAAAACATCCAAGATTGAGGAGGTATTTGAATCCCCTAAAGGTAAAAACAAGTGCTCATAGAGCAGATTTTGAAGTCCTAAAACTGAAACATATGTTGAATCCTACTATGAAACTCCGCATGCTACTGTTGCAACATCCATTACTAGTATGTTCTACATAGCGGATAATTGATTTTGCACCTTGGATAATTGGTTCAGGTGCAACTAAGCATTTGCTAAGAATATTAGTTTGTTTTCATCTTTGTCTTAATGTTCCTCTAATAGGTTTGTATCTATAGCTAATGGGACCCAAACAAAGGTACAAGGAATTGGTTCTTCAACTCCTATATCTTCTTTACCCATATCTAGTGTTATTTGTGCCTGAATTTCAACTAATTCTTTGTTTAATTTAGGACCCATGCTTGGAACCTCGAGCAAGATGAGAGAGGGAGAAGATAAGAAAAGAGAAAAGAGAGAGAGCTAGGGTAGAGAGTAGAGAACAAACAAGGGAGAAGACAGACTTTAGGCTAGAAGAGAGATTCTTTCACAAAATGTGAGGAGGAGAGATTGATTGAAACCCTTCAACCAAGACCCCTATTTATACTTTTTTGTTACATATTTAAGGAAACTCCTCAATCAATCAGGATCCCTAATTACTTCAATCAAGAAAGACAAATTACATCAATCAAGGAAGATAAATTTCATCAATCAATTACATTAATCAAATGAAAATTACCAAATTTTCCCCCTCATGTGATGACACCTCATGAAGATTTCACCTCGTGTGGTGACTCATCATGCCATCTCGTGTGGGAATGGTGGGTTTGGTCCCACCTTCTAACACTCCCCCTCAAGCTGGGGGTAAAAATATCATAGATGCCCATTTTGCTGCAAATGCTACACAATATTTTATGAGTGACTAGTTTGGTGAGAATGTCAGCAACTTTTTCTTGTGAGGAGATATGTTTGAGGGATAATATGCTGACTTGGAATTTTGCTCGAATAAAGTGGCAGTCCACCTCAATGTGCTTTGTTCTTTCATGGAAGACATGATTTGAAGTAATATGAATCGCCACTTGATTATCGCAATGTAGATCCAAAGGAGCTTCTTTATAGAATCCCAATTCAGTGAGAAGGGATATGATCCTTAGAAACTCACTAATTGTGTGTGCCATGACCTTGTATTCTGCTTCTGTACTAGACCTTGCAACTACTTTCTGCTTTTTGATTTTCTATGTAGCCATGATCCCTCCAACCATTGTACAATATCCCGAAGTAGATTTTTTGTCATCCAGGGATCCATACCAATCTGCATTTGAGAAACCTTCTATGTTGAAGTGACCATGGTTCTTATAGAAAAACCCTTTTTCTGGAGTTCCTTCCAAGTATCACAATATTCTTGCCAATGCTTGCCAATGAGTAAGTTGTAGTTTGGGCATATATCGACTCACCACACTTACTGCATATGATATATTTGTCCTTGTTACAAAAAGATAAATGAGTTTCCCTACAAGTCTTTGATATTTTCTGATATCCACATCTTTTCCAATGCCTACAAATAATTTTGTATTTGAATCCATTGTTGTTTCTACTGGTCTACACCTAATCATTTATGTCTCCTCCTGTAGATCAAGGATATACTTCATTTGAGATAGTATAATCCCATGTTTGGACTGTAGTACTTGAATACCCAGAAAGTAAGTAGTCCAAAATCTTTTGTCTTGAACTCTTCACATATCTTTTCCTTGGTTTTCTGAATGCTCTAGAGATCTCTACCAGTTAAGACAATATCATCAATATAGATGGCAAAAAGATCTTTCCCTTTAAGTGTGATTTTAATAAACACAAAGTGATCTACGAATCATTTGTGAAATCCAGCCCGTATCAGTGCTTTGCTTAATTTATCAAACCAAGCACGAGGAGATTGTTTCGGACCATAGAGAGATTTCTTAAATTGAAATATCAACTGCCCCTCAACAAAAAATCTTGTTAGTTGTTGCATATAAATTTTTTATTTTATGTACCCAGTGAGGAAAGCATTCTTCACATCATGTTGATATAACACCCAAAAAAAATACTTACCAAGTTCAATTTTCCACCAGAGAAAAGGTTTCCTCATAATCAATCCCATAGCATTGAGTATAACCTTTGGCAATGAGGCTGGTCTTAAGGCGAGCAAATGAACCATCCGGATTATGTCTGATTTTCATAGAGTGCATGCATTGCTCCTTCCATTGTCCCCTTCTCCTCTTCCCCCTTGGATGTCTTAGAGCCTCCTGATAGGACCGTGGGAACGAGGTGGAGGAGTTAGACGCAAGAAATTGACAACATGAAGAAGATAAAGGGTGGTGAAACATAAAATTGGATATTGGATGAGAAGTAGAGGGCCTAGTACAAGTTCTGGATTCTTTCTTCAAAGCAATCCGTTGAGTATCATATTGTGGTCTAAAAAGAACAGGAGAAGGTGGACTTACCTCGGTGGGATCTATAAACTTTGTAGGTGTGGTGGAAGCCAATGCTTCAAGGAGTTGAATAGTTTTTTTTAGCACAAGGCATAACTAATTGAAGACAGTCTGGGAAAGAGGAGAGGCATGGAGGGGCATTTTCTGATTAGTATGAAGAGTCTTCAAAAATGGCTACATCCCTAGACACAAGTTACCTTTGGAGAGTAGGATTATAGAAAACATAACCCTTCTACGTGCGAGAGTATCCTAAGAAGATATACTTGATAGATTTTGGATCAATTTTACTACACTGAGGTGAGGTAATATGAACAAAACATGTGCACCTAAAGACTTTCAAGGGAAGTGGGAAAGGATAACCATGTGGAAACAATAAGGAATATGGGATTTATGACTATGATCGGAAGAGGGTAGCCTATTTATAAGAATACACACAATAAGGATGGCATGTGGCTAGTAAAAGTATGCTACTTTCACGGTATATAATAAGCCATGAGCTACCTCGAGAAGATGACGATTCTTCTATTCTACTAAACCATTTTGTTGAGGGTTGTAGACACAAGATGTTTGATGGATAATGCCATTTTCTTCACAAAAAGAGTCAAGGTCACTAGAGATATGTTCTTTGGCATTATTAGACCTAAGTACTTTAATTTTCTGACCAAATTGAGTGACCACCATAACATGAAAGGATTTAAAAATTGATGATATTTTAGATCATGTTTTAAAGAGAAATAGCCATGTCGTACGAATAAAATCATCAATGAAGGTGTTGAATTTATAAAAAAGAAAAATACTTCATTGACTTGTTATAATCAGAGTACATGAACCTCTATTTATAATAGAGGAAGGTAGTAGAGTCCAATTACAATAAAACTACCTTTGTCCTAATTACACTCCAAGTCTAACACTTAAAGATAAGTCCTAGCATAATTAAATAACTCAATATAGATAAAAGACAAACCTAACTCAAACTAAAACTCTTCTAGGACGTGACCATTAGATAAAGATATTTTCTTGAGTCCTTCTTGATCTTCCAACTGATGTGATAAGGATGTCAGCTCATGGTAAGCATTATGGGTCCTACTTCTTATGGGTTTGGGCCCATCTTGTAGCTCTTCTTTGGTTGTTTGGCCAATCTTATAATACTCTTAGATATGTGAGACTTCCTTGATCATGTGGGCTTGAGCCCTATCTTCCAACATAAGGAAAAAAAATACTTAACTCAGGAAATATTGGTGATGCTCAAGCATCCCAATATACAATGTGAATCAATGAAAAGGGAACAACACCTTTTAAGTTTAGACTGAAGAAAATGTGGTCCTCTGGTGTTTGCTTAGTTGACATATTTCACAATTTAAATTGGACATATCCTTAAAATTAGGAAAAAGAATATGAGGAGATTGGGTGGGAGGATGTCCCAACCGATTGTGCCAGAGAATAGACTTAGTGTGCTTAGTTGAGATGACATTTATTTGAGGTACGTCCAGTTAGTAGAGTCCCCCTTGTTCAGGACCTCCACTAATCACCTGCTTCATTATAAGATCCTAAAAAACACAGGAAGAAGGTGAGATAGTGATGGATCAATTGAAATGTTGTGTAAGCTAACTAACAGATAAAAGATTAATGGGAAAGGTTGGAACAAAAAGAATATCTATGAGTGGCAGTGATGGTGTAACAGAGATTGATCATTTCTCGAGAACTTTAGTATGGGATCCATCAACTATAGTAACAAATTTATCTGAGAGCAAAGGAGAGACAAAGTGGAGTAGACATTTGTTACCTGTGAGATGCTCGGAGGCCCATGAGTCAATTATCTTGGATGAAGAGGAGGAAGTGGTAGAGAGCATACCTGAAGCTATGGTGGCAACAACATTGAAGGAAGAGTTTGGAGGAGAGACCATTAGAGTTTTTATTTTCTGAAATAAGTCATACTCATAATTGGTAAGGGTCTTCTTTTCTGTTAGTGGGGCAGACTTGTCCTCCTTTGTGTCACTTACTGATGCTTGATTAACCTTGGTCCATTCCAACGTGCCATGGATTTTCCAACATTGAATGATAGTGTGGCCTTATTTTCCACACTGGGTGCATTGTCCGCCTCCTATTCTGAAGGAACCATTCCTTCCACCTCTTTCTTGTCCTCCTCTATAATTTCTTCCATGACCTTGGCCAAGGTCGGTTGTTATTCCCTTATTACTGGAGTACATAGCGGATGATACTTCAGTAGGAGAAGGGGAAGAGGAGTCTAGAATGTGGAGTAATGTGGTATATATATCACCAAAGGTTGGAATAACAGAGGCATTAAGGAGTTGAGTTTTAGCAACCTCGAGATACGACTTAATATTTTCTCGACAACTGGTAGTGGCTAAGGCTTCTTTCTACTTGTCTTGGATAGAGGCATCAATGGAGTTAGGTTGAGCTAGCTTCCATTCTTGAATAAGGAATCTAGTTAATAACTCATAGATATTTTCTCCTTGTATGGTATAAAACATACTTTGGAGAATATCATATGGCCTTTGTAATTTTTCGGAGCTAGAGTACAACTTAGGACATGTCTCCCAAATTTGTGTAGCGGTGTCTAGATGAACCACATTGTTGGAGATAAGTGTTATGGACTCCATAGAATCTAGAGTCATTGCTAGACGTAGAACTTAAGTGGTGTCATTTTCAGATACGTTATGGGTTGGCTCTAATGTAATTTTCAGTTATATGTGTGGGGCTCGTCATGGTTATGGAAGTTAGAAACAAAGGTTTGGGAAGAGTAAAAGTCATGGCTTGAGAAATGTATGTGTTGAATTTGTGGAAAAAAGAAATATTTTATTGACTTCAATAACTTGTTGTAATCAGAGTACATGAACCTCCATTTATAATAGAGGAAGGTAGTAGAGTCCAATTATAATAAAACTACCCGTGTCCCAATTACACCCAAACTCTAACACTTAAGGTAAGTCCTAACATAATTAGGTAACTCAATATTGATAAAAGACAAATATAACTTAAACTAAAACTCTTCTTGGTCGTGACTCTAAGATAAAGATACTTTTGTGAGTCCTTCTTAATCTTCCAACTGATGTGATAAGGATGCCAACTCTTAGTTCATTGTGGGTCCTACTTATGGGCTTGGGCCCATATTGTGGGCCTTCCTTGGTCATGTGGCCCATATAATAATAATCTTACATATGTGGGCCTTCCTTGGTCGTTTGGGCTTGATCTTATCTTCCAACACTTCCCCTCAAGCTGGGGGTGAGAGAACAACATGAACTCCCAACTTGTTGTAAATGATGTATAAAATATTTTTGAAGAAAATGGCACATCTTCCAATATGCCTTCATCTTCCAACATTCCCCCTCACGCTGTTACGTCCTTCCATGAGGCCCTGCGGCATTATAAGTGAGAGTAAAAATCACTCCTAACCGGTAAGCCATTTCTTCATACTCCAGTCTTAATGCTGGATGTAGGGCACACTCCACTTCTATCGGTAGTGTGTCAATCGGCAATGCTCTGAAGTGTCCACCACCGTGTCCCTCCTTAGGACAACGACTCTCAAGTGGTAGGAGACATAAAATCCATTATAGGGGGGGGGGGGGGGGAGATATAACACGGATGTTATCATAAGTTCATCCATCAAGGACTTCCAACCACAAATAATTTTCATCTTTTTGACGAGGATGAAGTTCCTCTGTCGTGGACTCCCAACCATAAATAATTTTCATCTTTTTGACGTGATGAAGTTCCTCCTTCATGGAATTCCAACCACAAATAATTTTCATCTTTTTTATGGGGATGAATTTCCTCCATCGTGGACTCCCAACAACAAATAATTTTCATCTTTTTGACAGATATGAAGTTTCTTCGTCGTGGACTCCCAACCACAAACAATTTTGATCTTTTTGACGAGGTAAAATAAATGATGACATGAGGCCACCTCTTATTCAATAATAATGTCCCCAAAGAGACATAATAGCTGCAGCTGAATATAACACGACCATCTTCCAATACATATAACACGAACCAAATAGTAAACATTGTCAAAGAACTCATGAAATAATCCGATATAAAAATTTATTCTTTGATACACAATCTTCATCTTTTGTGCTCCTCATTTCTTGAATATTTTGGTCACATAAACTTATCCACAACATAAGGAATACAATACCTCTTTCTTGTTCTTCTACGACTTCTCGCCCTCAAGCTGGGAGGTAATGGCAATAATCCCAACTTGAACCAAATATCATAGATATAGAAATAAGCCCAAATAACAGAGAAGTATAAATAAGACCTCAAACCATGGAGAAGTGAGATATTTTTCTGATATTTCAACTCAAAAAGTGACACAAAACATTGGGCAAAAATTCGGATTTTCAATGTAAAAGAATACAAGCATGACCTTTGATTCTTCCAATTCGAATACATCTTTCAATATAGATCAGATTGACATGAAATTATTTCCTTTTGAAAGTAGACTTAAATAAATTTCATCTAAGTATAAATTCTCTTCATAAAATATAATTTTCAGAAGATAAATAATCTTATATATTTTGGTCTCTATCATCTGGCCGAACTAAATACTGTTTCTCTTGTTTTTCATTGACTCTTCAAAGATCAATATCTCCTTATAAAAAATCATACTGAGGATTGGTTGAATAGGTAAGAAAATAGACTTACATATATTTATATTGATATATAATTCTCCATAAAAAGTCTCTTTCTTCATAACATAAAATACCTCAGAATTTGAGGCTTTCAGCTGCAACTTGAACCTATTCTATAATCTGACTTTTACTGCTTCAAATATATATTTCTCTTTGTAGATAACTCAGATAAAAAATTTGTTGAATAGATAAAAGAATAGACTTACAAATCTTTCGTTTTATATATATTTCTCCATATAAAGTCTAGTTCTTGATAGAAAAAAATACCTCGGAATTTGAAGATTGTTGCTGCTGCTTGAACCTTTTAGTAATCTGACCTTCGCTCATTCAAATATCGATATCTCTCTGTAGATAACTCCGATTGGAACAAATCATTCTTCTTTGGAAAGTAGACTCAAATATATTTCCGTCAATATATATATATATATATATATATATATATATATATATATATATATATATATATATATATATATATTTCAATATAAAAAAGTACATATAGAGGTAAAAATCTCAAATAAAAATAACTACAAACCTACACCTAGGGTTTAGGGTTTAGAGAAAAGGATCACATTACGTCTGTGAGTTGACAAAGTCAACTCACAGAACCTGATCTCATTCCATGTTGAATTTATGGAAAAGTGAAATACTTCATTGACATCAATAACCTATTGTAATCAGAGTACATGAACCTCTATTTATAATAGAGGAAGTTAGTAGAGTGCAATTACAATAAAACTACCCTTGTCCCAATTACAGCCAAACTCTAACACTTAAGGTAGGTCCTAACATAATTAGGTAACTCAATATTGATAAAAGATAAATATAATTTAAACTAAAACTCTTCTTGGTCGTGACCTTGAGATAAATATACTTTTGTGAGTCGTTCTTGATCTTCCAGCTGATGTGATTAGGATGCTAGCTCTTGGTAATCATTGTGGGTCCTACTTCTTATGGGCTTGGGCCCATCTTGTGGCCTTCCTTGGTCATGTGGCCCATCTTATAATAATCTTACGTATGTGGGCCTTCCTTGGTCGTTTGGGTTTGATTTTATCTTCCAACAGTTTGGACGTCATGGCAAAGTCAGTGGCTTGGGAAATGTATGGACGTCATGGGAAAGTGAGGGCTTGGAAGGTGCAACGTCAGGGCTTTGATCAATTAAAATATAGCAAGGTCGAATTCTCCCTAACGAGGTCCAGGGAGAGCTTTCCTTCACAAGCTCAGTTATTCCTCCTTTCGTTAATTCAGTATTCCAACTATTGGTCGATCAAAGAACTCCAAGTCTCCCTCAACGTCGCACGTCAACCTGGAAGGTAGAAGTGAGCATTGGGTGACTCGATCTATGGCGAGAGAACTTAACATTTGGTATTAGAGCTAGCGCTTGGTCACGAGTTCGATTCTCGACAGGCACGGGAGATCGTAAATCCCGGATGCAGGCACCCCTCCTCGTCGCTAGCGGGTAAAGCCGTCAGGGTCATTGGCTCGTGAAGGTGGGGTGTGATGTTATGGGCTCACCGTGACCCACTTGGTCCTGTGGTTAAGTACATATGCCTTCCGTGTCTAACAGGCCGGTCTTTTGGGTAGTATTGGCTTGGTGCTTAACAATAAGCTCTTCCATGCTATTGATGAGCTAATTAATCACCAAAGTGTCATTTTTAACCACTTAGCAACATCTTCTTAATCAATAGGTGGTACAAGTTTGGTTAGGTGACCCAGTAGGTCCCTTGTAATAAGAAATCGTCGAACCGATTTGGACCTGCTCATGTAATTTTATATCCCTCACAAAGGTGGTAATCTTGAGAATATCATTCTTACTACCCGTGTATTCTTCGGCCTATGTAATAGGCTTGTAGAACCAAGTGAAGCCTAAGACTAGCTTGGGTATATGGGAGGAGAACCCAAACTTAACAATCCTTTTGAGCAAGGAGGGAACCCATTTAGGCATGTAAATTGCTTGCTCAAATTTTTTTATCATCAATTCGCTAGTCTTCCTTGTAGAGAATAGCAAAAATCAATCAACAAACATGAAATCAAGTAAGATAATATGTCATGCCGAGTAAGATATTTCCAAGATCATTCCAAAAATCGTTTTGATGCTCGCAAGTAATAAACCTATCTAGATTCAATCCCTCATGATTCAGACAATGATTGATTGAAAATTAAACCAATTAGACCTAATCAAGGAGATATGACACCAATGTAAGCTCTCAAAAAATCAGCAATCTTGCTTCAAATAGATTGGCGCCAACTTAGCTTTCAAAAATACCACTTCCTTAATTCCTTTGACCTTGCTACTTTTAATGTAAAAAAAATATTCTAATCTTGATTTCTTGTGAATATTGAGGCATTAACAGGAAGCCAACTCGTGGTTTTGAATTAAACAAGGTTCGACCACCTTTTTAAAAAACACTTTGCACAAAAACTACCTTCTTCTTTCTAGTTTTCCTTGTTTTTTTCAAAAACTTATGAAAATTGGCATGAGATATGATCATACCTCTACAATGCTCATATGAAGGCCAAGACCTCAAAAGCAAATGCTCAAAAAATTCACAAAACCGAGTAGAGTTCCAACTCTTCAAACAACTTGGTTAATGGAGAAGCTTAGCTTAGTAGCTAAGTAATAAGATGTTTAAAAAATCCAATGGATAAAAAACCCACATATAATAAGCTCAAGCAATTTTTATTCATCATAAAATATTGTTCTCACTAAATAACAACCCTTTATGTAAAAAAATTCAGCATAAACCGATTTTTCTTCCAAGAACTTACAAATCGACAAGAACAACTTTGGCAAATTTATTCCAATCCAAGATACTTATATCCCAATATTTTCATATAATATAGGACCCCATGCTCTTGTTGTGGTGATTCTAAATTCAAGGTTATGATACTTTGTTAAATTTAGGACCCCATGCTTGGAACCTCGAACAATATGAGGGAGGGAGAAAAGGGAGAAGAGAGAAGAGAAGAAAAGAGCAAAGAGAAAGAGCACGGGTAGAGACGGGGGAAGAGAAAAGGGAGAGAGATTTTAGGCTAGGGGAGAGATTCTTCCACGAATTGAGAAGACGAGAGCTTGATTGGAACCCTTCAACCAAGACCACTATTTATACTTTTTCCATTACATATTTAAGGAAACTCCTGAATCAATTAGGATCCCTAATTATATCAATAATGGATGATAAATTACATCAATCAATTACATTAATCAAGGAAAATTTCTAAATCTTCCACCTTACGTGATGACACCTCATGAACATTCCACCTCGTGTGGTGACTCATCATGCCACCTCGTGTGGGCGTGGTGATCATGGTCCCACCTTGTAATAGTCTTATGCTTGTAAGCAAATTAAAAAAAAAAAACTTTAATTGTTGTGCCACCATCTATTCTACACATTGCATTTTTTAGGATTTGCAAGCCAAATAGGTGATTGATGGAGGTAATGATCAAGAAGGTCTCTATTTTTTAAATAAAAAAACAACTACTATTGCAACAATATCAAAACAATAGACACTTCAATGACACAACAAATTGGGCTTCCATCTTTTTCCTCATTACAAACTCAAGTTGCTTCATTGAAATAAGTGTTAGATTTACCTTGTGAAGTCTATTATCCTACTAAACACCACAAAATTTCTTTTTCTACTATTGGAAGTAGGGGGTGGCTTCGAACCGAGCTGACTCGCGAGTGGCTCAAGCTCAGCTCGTTGCCGGCTCGGTTCGATTCAGTATCTCTTGTTGGAATATGTTGGCGATCTGTGTTAAGTATTTGACTTTCCGCACCTTAATAGACTAGTCTTTTTGGGTTATATTGGTTAGGGGCTTACATGATATCAGAGTAGGTTTCGCCCGTCCCACCTTCGAATCCCCGCACGCGCGGGGACTTTGCATTTGCATTTTTATTTGTATTTGGAATTTGCCCTAGGTTTAACCCGGGGGTTTGGTTTGTGGGGGAGTGTTGGAATATGTTGGTGATTTGTATTAAGTATTTGACTTTCCGCACCTTAATAGACTAGTCTTTTCGGGTTGTATTGGTTAGGTGGTTACATCTCTCGAGTTCGAGATCCGAAATCGGCTCGTTTAAATTAACGAGCTGAGCTCGAACGAATCCAGGTTCGGCTCGCAGTCTCGCGAGCCGACTCGTTAAAAAGCTGAGTCGGGAGCAGAGGAACAGGAGTGGGAGAGGGAGCGAGGGGGGGGGGGGAGGAGGAATTCTTCCTCCCCTCGTCACCGCCGAGCCCCTCTTGTCTGCTGTTGTCTTCGTCAACAACTGCTCGTCGGCCGCCTCTGTTGTTGACCGTTCGATTTCTTCCTCCCTTCGCCCTCGCCTCTGGCCTCTGTTCCCGTCGCCAGCATCATCCCCTCCCCCCCCCCACATTGATCTTGAAGAAATTGAAAATAAATTTTAGTAGAAATAAGTTTCTAGGGACTATTAATGTCTCATTTTTTTGTAAACATTTTTCTAATTGAAAACTCTTATTAAAAAAATGATATAATTTTCTAAGTAAGACAATTTTTTTTTGGAACTATGTATCATAGGAAAAACATTTATAGTTTTTCCTAGAATATAAGTTTCAACCAGGGGCACTAAGGAGGCCATAGTAAATTTATGGCCAGATTCAATAATTACAAAACAAGCTAGACAACATTTGGAATAAAAGAGATTAATATTGGTACGTTTTAATCCATTATTGAAATTCAATCCTGAACCTCCCCTATTATTCTTTTTTTAAAATGTATGCATAATTTTATATATAATTTATTTGACATATATTTTATATAGAATATTAAATGTAGGTTAAGCTCGAACTCAGTTAAAATTATCAGGCTCAACTTCAATTAAAATTTTAGGTTCGAGGCTAGGGTTGACTCGAGCTCGAGTTCAAAATATTTAAATCAAACTCGGCTGGAACAAGCTTCAGACTCAGTGGATTCGATGCCACCCTTATGCCCAATATCTAGTAGAGGTCATTCCCATTTTTATGTAAAATGTATGCATAATGTTATATACAATTTATTTGACATGTATTTTTTGAAAAGTTTTAAATGTATATTGGTTCGAACTCGATTAAAATTATTAGGTTCGAGCTCGATAAAATTTTTATGCTCGAGCCTAGGCTCGGCTCAAGCTCGAGTTTAAAATATTTAAATCAAGTTCAACTCGAACATATGCACGTTCGGGCTCGGCTCCGCTCAGCTCGATGCCACCCCTAATTGGAAGTATTTTTAAAGTTCAATTTTTTAGTGAAATCTAATGTTTATGGGACCAATTCATGTGTGCAATATTAAACAATCAAAATATTCCCAATATTTCAATCCTTTTATTCTATTGTTTTCACTCAAGTTAATTGCAAACTTAAAGTGATCCGATTAGATATTGCCAAGGAATATATGCCTTATGGATTTCAATCATTTTACACAAAAATGGTATAATTCATCAAACTTCATATGCTCGCACTCCACAACGAAATGGAGTGATTGAAATAAAAATAGAAACTTACTTAAATATGTTCTTGCATTATTATATTATATGAGTGTACCTCGATTCTATTGGCTTCATGCAATTCTTGTAGCTTGTTATGTTATTAATTGTATGCCTTTTACAGTGCTTCATAATGTAACTCCATATCTTCCCTTTTCAATGATAACAAGGCATTTCCTCTTCCTCCCAAAGTTATTGGATGTGTATGCTTTGTACATAATATCTCAACACAAAATAAAGTTTCTTCTCGTGCTTTCTAGTGTATTTTTTGGAATACACTTGTACTCATAAAAGTTATGATGCGATAGTCCATTACTTAAAAAATTATTTGTGTCAGCCAATGTTACATTCATTGGGGATCAACCGTTTTATTCCTCCAATGTTGGTCCTCCTAGATTTTCTTATTCTCTAGGTATGCCTAAACCAGTTGTACCACAGGAGGATCCTTTGCCATAAGTATGCAGCCACCACGTACTCCAGAGACTCCTGCTCCTTTGGTTGATCATCCACCTATGCCATCTGTTGATCTGTATGAGGTTAGTACCTCCTCCTTTTGTTGCTCCAATTCCATTTGGTCTTATAATCGATACTTGACCCACTATTATTTGTGAAGAACCCTGATCTTGCACTCAAAAACCTTCCACTTCTCACTTATTGTCCAATTATATGTCTTTTGATCGGTTTTCTCTTAGTTGGTGTTTCTTCCTTGTGACTCCTTATGTCTCTATTCAGTTAGTATAAGAAGCTCTTAAACATCCAGGGTGGAAAACAACCATGGAAGAGGAGATGTCAACTTTATGTAAAAATCAAACATGGGACTTGGTGAACTTTCCCATGCATATAAAACCTGTGGGATGTAAATGGTTGGTTACTGTTATACGCAATGTCAATGTCAACATTGTTAGATTAGTGGCCAAAGCTTATATTTAGTGCTATGATGTTGACTATGAACAAACATTCTCTTTAGTGGCTAAACTGAATTTGATACGTATTCTTATCTCCCTTGCTCCAAATTTCAAGTGGACTCTTTATCAACTTGATGTTAAGAATGCAGATCTTAATAAGGACTTACAAAAAAAAGTTTACATGGATCAATTTCTTGGGTTTGTAGTTGAGGGGGAGTTGGTATGCTTAAAGTGCAAAATCTTTATATGGGATAAAACAATCACTGAGAGCATAGTTTGACAAATTCAGCAAGGTAGTACTTTGATTTGGCTTTACTAGGTGAGATGTGAATCATTATGTCTTTGTGAAACTTACCAAGAAAAGAGTAATACTCATGCCTATATATGTAAATGACATTTCCTTGATAGGAAGTGATCTAGTTGCAATTCAGCAAGTGAAAGATGGGTTGTGTAGAGAATTCCAGACCAAATACTTAGGTTTGGGGTGGGCATTGGGTTGGGTTTCATAGGGAACCTGATTTGTCTTTACTCAAAAATATTGGGTTTATTAGGAATTAAATACCCTAATTCTAAATTAATGAGAGCAATAATAATAATCATGAAAGAAGGAAAAACAAGTAACAAAAATAACAACAAGATTTATACATGTTCGCCTCAAGGTGAGACCACGTGCTGTCTTCTATCGTTGCAGTAATCAACTATGAAAATGAAATAGTTTACAAGAGAAATTGCACACACTTACATGTGTTTTTCTGTAACCTCTCTCAGCTGCAACTATGATGCTCCTCGGATTATAATATAACCTAATAGCGGTGCCCCAAATATAAACAGAAAACTAGGGCAATTGCTTTACAAGAGTAAAATTCTTAAACTGCCCTTAATAAAACAACATTCTATATATCGTGGACCTTTCGGGGGCTCCCTGCCCCCTTCCAACCCCCACAGTAACCTTAACGTGAAGGTCGATCCGCGTACTAACTCAATGTAAGACATTGATTAGGAATCACAACTTAACAGGGTTTGGGTTTTGGTCTCACCTTCCAGGTTTGAGAGAGGGAAGAAAAAAAACCGTTGGGTTTCAAGTCAAGGACATATTTCCCCATACCTGACTAGTGGGGACAAGACGAGGATATAAAATGGGCTAGAGACAACCTTGGATTGGGCACAGATGCATGGAGTTTAAGGGGACAAGGCGGGGATGGACCAAGTTTAAGTTGGGTTTACGGGTATGAGGTTGTGATGATGGTGATCGGGTTACAGTTGGGTTTGATGTTTCACATATTTGTGTTTTTTTCCTATTTGGGTTTTAATGTCAAGGTTCATGGCCGGGTTCGGTTTTCAAGAAACTTGACCCCTATCGAACCCATGCCCACCCTTACTTAGGTCAACTTAAATACTTCCTAAGATTGAAATGTTGTAATCCTGGTGTGGCATGATCTTGTCATAGAGGAAGTATGTACTTGATTTGTTTAAAGAGATAGGGATGCTTGGATGTCAATCAGTACGTACTCTTGTAAACACTAATGTTAAGCTAAGTGTTGGTTCTAGAAAAGAAGTAGATGTGAAAAAAGTTTCAAAGGATTGTAGGCAAGTAGATCTATCTCACTCTTACTAGACCTGACATATCTGTTATTGTAATTAATATCGGCTAGTATACACATAAGCCACAAGTATCTCATTGGAAAGCTTTAGAGCAAATACTTTGATATTTATCTCTTGGACAAGGTCTTGTATACATATCTTATAGTCTTGTCAATATTGAAGGTTTTGCTGATGCTGATTGGGCTAGCTCTCCAAATGATATGAATTTTACGTCAGGTAATTATACCCTAGTTGGTGGTAACTTAGCAACTTGGATGAGTAAGAAGCATAATGTGTTGCTCATTCTAGCGTCGAAGCTAATTATAGCGCTATGACAATGCAATAAGTGAAATATAGTGGGTACAATATTTTCTTTGAGAACTTGGGTTCCATAATGATACATCAATGACACTCCATTATGACAATCAAGTACATACATGTTGCATCAAATTCATTTTTTTATGAAAGAACCAAACATATTGAGATTAATTATCATTTCTTCCTAGAGAAACTACAAATTGGAATATGCCTTGAACGTGCCTCTTCTTAGAATCAAGTTACTAATATTTTTACCAAAACAGTTGTAGCAGGGATACTTTGGTTGACTTCTTCCAATCTGGGTATTTATGATGTTTATGCACCTATTTGAGGGGGAGTGTTAAAAGGGCTAATTTTGTGGTCTTATTTATGTAATTTTTCTTTATTTACTTGTCTTTTTTCTCTCAACCCATTCTAAGGGCATTATCATAACTTTTACATAAAAATTAATTAAATAAAGTCAAGGAGAAGAGGTTAGGGTCGAACTCATACCTTAACACTCTCACTTTCATATCCTTCAATCACCTCATGTATCTTCTTCATCTTCTTTTTCTCCTTTCTTGATTCCTTTTCACTTTCACCTCTTTTTTTTTTTTTTTTTTTTTTCACTTCACACTCAAAGACAAGCCTTTAAATCACTTAATCACGAGCCCCTATAATCTAACAAGCTCCACCAAATTCAACTTAGTTATGCTAAACTTTGATTAAGTTTTTGCTGTCTTTTTATTCTCAATCCCATATGATCCTCTAACATATATTTTGTTACATAACAAACTTTGGTTAGCTATTCTAATATTGCACCTTTATGTTAATTCAATATTATCCGAGATAGCATCAGATTTTATATTGTAAATCATAGATGATTGAGACGGGGGACGGTTTTGCCCCCCCCCTTTGTGTCTGCTGGCTAGGGAATATCTATTGCCTTCATCTACGTCCGGAGTGTCTAGGACAGGCCAGCATGATTTATACTCTCTCACGAGTAGCCAAAATGCCGCCTTCCACTTTTTTTTTAAAAAAAAGAGTAATTGGACTCGATCAATTGATCGTGCCGGCCTCAACGGTCCTTTTTCTTTGTTCCTCTGAAGTCTCCTCTCTTTCTATAATCTGCAAAACCATCCCCCGCACAGTACTGCAATCTGCTTCAGGAGATTCTTCTTCTTCGCCTTCGTGCGGCTAACTCTTTCTGTTTTTGACTCTCGTGGAATTTCGCGAAAAATTTGTGCCTGGTTTATGTTTGTCTCTCTCTAATGGCGTCAAGCTCGGCCTTGAGAGCTTCTCTCCGGTCCGAGAAGCAGATAACCGTGCGCTCCAGCGGTGCTGGACACGGGACCATTCGTTCGAAATTACCTCCTTCAAAACGATCGGTAGCAGCCGGTTCCAGGGTTCACATCAATGAGGACGATGCTGCTAGTAAACTTTCTATCTCTCTCTGTCATCAAGCTCTCACATTTTTTTGCAACTACTCTTTTATTGTGATTATTTTGGGGGGTTTTTCTGTACATTTGGGTTGTTGCTGTCAATTTTTCCTTTTCTTTGTCTCTTCATGTTATTTTAGATTATACGATTTTAATGGATCCTTTTTCCTCAAGGGTGGGAAGAAAGTTGATTTGAATGAAAAAAAATAAATAGACAAATGAGCTCATAAAATTGTGCCCTCAGAAAGGAAGATGGTATCAAGGATGGAACAGAATTACCTTAACAGAGACTAAACGTGCATTGCATTCTATAAACAGCGACCCCTTCTTGTGCTAAATGATGGGTTGTCATAGTGGTTGGTTGTGGTTTATGATTTACACAAAAGTGAATAATTCTACGACGAAGTTTGCAAGGTTCCAACTATTATTGAGAACATCTTTCAAACAACAATGATATGCGCAAGGACCTGTAAGAACTTACACCGCTCCTCCTCCCACATATCAAAGATCATTGGAAAGAAGTCTCCACATTCACTGTTTAGCATTAGATTCAGCAGCCGGCTTGGTTTCCCATCCTAGCCACCTAAAGCTAAATGTTGATGGGTGCTCTTTGGGAAAACCTGGGCTAGGTATTGAGGGGTTATCAGAAATCACTGAGGGATCTGTTCTGCTTACATTTTCAGAGCATTGCCCCCCTGTGGCTCAGCTAAAGCAGAAATTAAAGTGATCCTGCAACGTCTTAAGCTTTTTTGCTCCACTTCTTAGTGCAGGTTCTCATAGAAAGGGACTAAGCAATTGGTATAAGTTGGATGGACAATCCTCTCCTCCTTGTTGGAGATTTCTCTATGTATTTGAAGAAATTAAAAAACTATTTAGCTCTCTTGATGTATCTTGCAAACGCTCTTTGCAATCTGCCAATAGCGTACCGGATAAGTTGCCTAAGTAAGGGTGAGTGTTTCCCTTTATATTCTTTCACATTTCCTTTATGCAATAAAGCCTATCACCATTTAAAAAAAATACTTAGGAGATGTCAGCCATGGAATTTTAACCCTAATTACAATTTTCAAATGACAGATTACCCTTATGCTGCTTAACTACCAAAAACCTTTAAAACATAAAATTACATAAAAAAATGCTATCAACCAATGACAGGGAATAGAAAGAAAATCAATGTATAAATATGGTTTATTCAATGTGACATAAACACAGTGAGATATTTCCACTGCTGCTGGTGTAATCCACTAAATAATCCATTGATAAATGCTTAATGAAGTTCCAAAAAGTGTAGTGGAAATACCATAAAAAAGATAGCTTTCACAAGCTATGAACAAAATAAGGGAGAACCTTTTGTTGATGTTCAATAGGTGCCCCAGTTTGCTATTTGAACTTTCTCTGTTACTCTTAGGCTACACAAACATTTGATGGACACATATTCTCAAATTTTATCGTGTTTCTTTTGTTTCCCAAGCATAACCATGTTTTATCGTTGCTAGAAAAGCTATTGAAGGGTATTTTCATCATTTTACATCTTCAGATGTTTCTGATTTCTACACCATCGTATTCTACATTTTTTTGAATATCTCTAGACTTAATTTCATGTAATTTAGTTACGTAGAACGCGAGATATAAGGGTTTAAGTGAGTTAAGTGTCTAAGGGGCATGTTTGAAATATTTCTAATCTCACTTGTTAAATAGAAGGGGGGTCGAGCTCGACCCCTAATGAGACCTCTTTCAAGAATCTCTTTCCATCTTTCTTCTCCATCGTTCTTTCTTCTTCAATTTCTCCTCTTTTCCTTTCTTATTTTACACTTTGACATGATATCCGAACAGTGAATCACAATTGGAAGCCTGTAATTTGGGTTTTTCTCCTTCATTAAAATCTGCGTCATCCTAGAAGAAGAGCTCTTGAGGTTATGCCCTACTGGTTTAACAAAAACCAAATTTTCTTCTTCTTTCCTGCTAAAACCTTGGGGTTGTTGGTCTCTGCTACCCTTAAATATAGTTATTGATGAGATAGAGTCCTTGAAGGACCTTTGATTTGGGAAAATCCCCCTTCTACTTGGTATGCAACCCAATATGAGCTTCTTGTTTGTCTCATCACCTTGGATGATGACATCAGTCCTAACTAAGTCAGATTTGTGATTTCTGATTGCATATTTACCATTTATTGGTGGAAATTGTGTCAAATTGGGGTTTGGCGAAAATTGTATAAAAACCTTAATTTTTGAGAAGTGGGGCATCTACCTTGCACACTAGACTTGTAACCTGGATCTATATTTGCTTAGTTGTGACTGTTTAATGGTGATTATGGCTGATTCAAATGAATTTTATACTCCATTAAGGGATATTAGCAGTTCTGATGGAAAAGACATGATTGCTATCACTTCAGAAAAATTGAATGGGCAAAACTATCTTTGCTGGGCTAAGTCTATCCAATGCCAAGAGGCAGTCCAGATATATTAGAGAAGATCCTCCAGTGCCTATGAATGAGGATTGGGAAGCAGATTTCAACCAAGTTATGACTTGGATTGTAAACAACCAAATTGAGGAATCAAGTCATGAATTGTGTGTCAAACGCCTAGCCAAAAGGACTTCTCAGGAGGTCACCCATCCTAATACTACTCTCGTTCAAGCTCGCTTAACTTCAGAGTTCTGAGTTAGACGCCTAGCCAATACAACCCAAAAGACCGGTCTGTTAGATGCGGAAAACATAACACTTAACCATGGTGGACGGAACCACTCTGATATTGTGAAACCTCAAAGGAGATGTAGATGTCTTGAGAATCAATGTATGCACAAGAGAGCAATTTATCTCGGGTGTATGAGTTATACACATTTTTATTTGGTCTAAAAAGGGGTAACAAATCTGTTACAAAATATTACAGTGAATTTCTAGGGGTATGGCAGGAGATAAATGCTTATCATCCGTTCACTACAGATGAAAGAGAGTTGAGAAAACTACAAAATTAGTTGCGAGTTGCTAAATTCCTTGATGGACTAGGTTCTGAATTTGATGGAGTAAAGGCACAAGTGCTTGCATATGATGATGTGCCTACATTGTCTACAACATTTAACTGAATCATGCGTGCAAAAAATACAGTTGTACCCAGGGCTGGTACAAGAGTTAAGGTGGTAGAGGCTTTTGCACTTAATACCTCTAGCTTTAAAGAGCCTTCTAGAGGTCGTAGCAATGCTAGTAGAGGCAAACGTCAAGATGAATCTGGTCGAGGTAGAGGCTGAGAAGATAGTAAACCTGAGAGGAAATGTAATCACTGTGGCAGGAAAACCATTGTTCAGATAAGTATCGGATCAAGTTTTGTAAAACATTGTGGGTAAACTCGATCATTCATGATAACAGTGAGACATTTAGTGAGGTTGTAAACACTGTTGCACCAGGGCACTCTGATGAAATGCGCCAATTACTACAACAACAACAGATTGTGCAACGTATGGCCCAACTTTCAGTTATCTCTTCCTCAACATCTATGGCTTAGACATCTACTCCTATAGCTACCCTGGCTAGTTCAGGTATGTCTGCTCTTCACGTGCGTCCATTGTCTACCCGTTTTCTTGAATCAGAGACTATTACTCATATGTTAGGTATGTCTTCCTTATTTTTTAATTTCAAAGAGATCTAATATTAAACATGTTACCTTGGTTGATGGTTCTGTTTTATTAGTTCAAGGGATTGGTATTATCACTCCTGCATCGTTCTTGTCTCCTCAGTCTGTGTTACTGGTTCCTAAGTTTCCACTAACTCTATTATTGGTCACTAAGTTAACAAAATCAATGAAATGTTTGTCAACTTTTTATCCTATTCATTTTGTGTTTCAAGATCTCGAGAAGAAGAGGATGATTGGTTCTGTATGTGAGAGGGGCAGATTATATTATATGGAGAGCCACTTGCCAGATGATATTTAGCAGGCTTTGTATTTTGTAATCTCACCTCTATAGTGGGACGTACAGTTAGGTCATCCATCCCTGGCAAAACTGATTCCTTTTTCTTGTATTTACTTCTAGTCTCTCATTTTAGTGTGAATCATGTTTCCTGTATCTCATCACAAGATTATATGTGTGAAGTTGTTCAGTCAGATGTTTGGGGTCCTTGTCATGTAACTAATTTGTTTGGTCATTGGTATATCCTTTCATTTGTTGGCGATTACAGTAGATGTACTTATGTGTATCTCCTTTGGGAGAAGACTGAAGATTTTGATGTATTTCAAAATTTCTACAATGAAATAAAAAATTAGTTTGCCACTTCTATTTGTGTATTGTGTACTGATAATGAACTTCAATTTATGAACCATAACTTTGATATATTTTTTCAGAGTTAATGGATTATTCACCATTCATCTTTTATCTTTACTCAATAGAAAAATGGAGTAGTTGAACGTAAAAATGGTCATCTGTTGGAAGTGGTGCGTACTATTGTTTCATATAAATGTACCCAAGTCATTTTGGGGTGATGTAGTTCTTATTGCATGTTTTCTCATTAACAAAATGCCTTCTTTTGTTCTTGGGGGTCAAATTCCCATGCAAATTTTATTCCCTTTTGCTTCATTATTTTTGTATCGCTGTGTGCTTTTAGTTGCATCTGTTTTGCACATGTATTTGGTCCATCCAGAGATAAATTGTTGCCTCTTGTAGTCAACTATATTTTCTTAGAATATTCTCGTTCAAAAAAGAAGTATAGATGTTTTTGTCCATTTACCAGAAAAACATATGTTTGTCACTTTTTTTGAGGATACCTCTTTCTTTGAGTCTCCTTCTCTAGATGTTGTTCTTCCTTCTTCTACAGGAGCAAAGTTGGTCATTCCTACACTTGTGGAGGATAGTCCAAGGCCTTCACCTAGTGCTATTGTTGAGAAACCGATGTAGGTCTACCAACTAGGAAGGGTGCCCTCATCTCAGCTTACAGTTCCCTCTCTCACACCGGTCCATGACTTCAATTCGTTTGCAGATCCTGATGTCAGTGATTTACATCTTCCCATTGCTCTTCAAAGAGGTGTAAGGAAAGGTATACGCTATCCGTTGTCCAATTTTGTTTGCTTTGATTTGTTTTTTGACCAGTATAAAAGCCTTGCTTTCTCTTTGCCTACTTGCACTATTCCTTTTTCTGTGCAGGTTGCTCTTTCTTCTCTGCAGTGAAAGCAGGGTATGGATGTTTAAATGGAGGTTCTGTTGGCTATTATGTGATGTACCCCCAAGTTCTACTGTTGTTGGTTGTAGATGTGTGCACATTGTGAATTATAAGGTCGATGGTTCTATTGAGAGGTACTAGGCTAGCTTGATAGCTGAGGGCTACCCACAGACTTATGACATTGATGTGTCTGAGACTTTTTCTCCCGTTGCTAGGTTGTTCTCTATTTGGATTTTAGTTTCTGTTGTGAATCAGGGGTGGTTGTTATGCCAACTTGATATTATCAATGCATTCTTGTATGGTGATTGGAAAGAGGAAGTGTATATGGAGCAAAATATAGGGCAATGGGCCACATTATCGGTGAACTGATGTGGGTAAGGTCTGTACCTCAAAAGTTGGGATTTTATTAGAATGAACCTATGACTTTGAATTGTGAGAATCAAATAGCCATATTTATTGCCGATAATCTAGTGTTTCATGAGAGGAGGAAACACATTGAAGTGGATTATCACTTTATTCCGGGTGCTGTGATAAAGAAGGAAGTAGTCACTCCCTATGTTCATTATGGAGATCAGCATGGAGATGCGTTCACTAAGTCTTTTGGAAAATGCGAATTTGTGACATTTTGCAACAAGCTAGACCTTATGGACATATATACTCCAGCTTGAGGGGGAGTGTTAGAAAAACTACAGAAGGGTATTTTGGTCATTTTACATCTTCAAATGTTACTGATTTCTACACCATCTTATTCTACATCTTTTAGTATGTCTCTAGACTTAATTTCATGTAATTTAGTTATGTAGGATGAGAGATATAAGGGTTTAAGTGAGTTAAGTGTGTAAGGGGTATATTTGTAATTTTTTCTAATCTCACGTATTAAATAGAATAGGGATTGAGCTTGTCCCCTAATGCGACCTCTTTCAAGAGTCTCTTTCCATCTTTCTTCTCCCTCCTTTCTTCTTCAATTTCTCCTATTATCCTTTCTTATTTTACACTTGACAATCATAATATAGACTTCAATGGTTTCCACCAATGAAAGAGAAGTTATGTAGGAAAGCCTTATTTGATATAGGAGAAAGATTTTGATTTCTTTGAGCGGTGTATTATATTCAGATCTGCTTATTTATGTGACTTCAGAAATTAACTCCACAAGTACTGCTAACTGTGTTAACATGCAATCATAATGCATTTTATGTTCTATTTAGAAGAATGCTGGGACCTAATTTGGTGAGAGTTGCTGTATATTGCTCTTTCTACAATCAATTATACCTGTGGGAAGGATGAATGAGTGCGTGTACGCTGAGTTTGTTCTCTCTTAAATGTTGAATTTGATCAGTTTCATTCTTAAATAGACTCTGGAAGAGTTAGGGTAGCAGTAAGACTTCGGCCACGGAATACTGAAGATCTTGCATCAGAAGCTGACTTTGCTGATTGTGTTGAATTGCAGCCAGAGGTATTTAATATTTTCACTTATGATCTTTGAGTTGATATTATGTCCTAAAACACCAGGTATATTTAACATCTTTGAAACATATTGAGAGAGAGAAAAAGAGCAGATTTTGCCCAATACTTGATGCTAGGGAAATTTATTGGCATTAACTATTTATAATTCTTCTTTGTGTAGTTGAAGAGGCTAAAATTACGGAAAAATAATTGGAGTTCAGAATCTTTTAAGTTTGATGAAGTCTTTACTGAAAGTGCATCTCAGAGGCGTGTTTATGAGGTTGTTGCAAAACCAGTGGTGGAGGTGAGGCTTCCTGGAGTCTTAATTGCTTCAGATATAAGATTTGCTATGTTTTGCTATCCTTCCTTTTCTTTTTCTTCTTCATCTTCTTCAAAAATGTTAACCTGACAGAAATGACACTGCAAAATTCTCATTGAATAGATTTATTATAGTGATTTTAATATTATGTGCTGAAAGTATGGTGAATTTCATGTTTAACAGTTTAATTTTCCTTAAAAAGTTTTCTTTGGCTAAGCTGATCAGTACATCTGATCCATGTTTTTTCTAGAATTCACTCAATCTGCTGTTTGTAACTAACTAATTAAAATACGCACTAACATAGAGACAGGATAATACTTGCAACAGTGTTTTTCTCATCGATGTTTTTGGGGTTTTTTGGAGAATGTCATACAACAAATGAAGCATTCTTCTCTTTACTTGATATTGCAACAGATAAAATTGAGGAAGGGCTTTCTCATGTGGTTTATTTCTGTGACAAGTCTGGATGATATTAAAACTTTTCATTTCTCTGTGTTTTAAATTATACAGTAACACAGTGACTTATTTATTTTTTCAATTTCTTTTATCTTTAATATCTTATTTTGTAAACTTGCAGAGTGTCTTAGATGGGTATAATGGGACTGTGATGGCTTATGGTCAAACGGGGACTGGTAAAACTTACACAGTAGGCCAACTAGGTAAAGATGATCCATCTGAACGTGGGATAATGGTTAGGGCCTTAGAGGAGATTCTCGCCTCTACCTCTCCAACAACTCATATGGTGTCAATCTCTTATTTACAGGTAAAGTTTGTCTTCTTGAAGTGGAACTGAATAAATAGTGGCTTATCTGATCTCTTGCATCTCTTCTTGACTAAGTCTTCAGTCAACAGCTTCTCATGTAGGAGCTCTGTCTTTCTTCTTGTGTTTCTTCTCCTTCTTCTTTTTGGTTGTGATTGAAGTAATAATTTTGCCAAATGAATGAAGAGAAGAGAAGAGAAGAAAGGTAGAAGCAACTCAGCTACTAACATGGGAGCTATCAAGACAAAATGGTAGGTGATAACAAGCAGTTGCCAAGAAATCCCCTGATTTCCAAATCCATTGGCTTGCAAGTTGCTTCGCAATGACTTCATTCCAAGTGATTGAGGAGGGTTCAACAATGTTCTTCATCACAATCTTTTTCATTGGCACCTAATTTTTGTGGAGAATCACCTCACAGTGATAGCTGCGTGTCCTTCTGTTTTATATTTCAGAAACATTTCTCATTTACATGAGATGAAAATGTGAGAAGTGAAATGTCCTGGATTCAGTTGAGACGCTAAAAAGTATACAAAGATCCTGATAAGGGAGGGCAAAATTCCTTCTAAAATGACTAGCCAAAGTTAGGTCTCTTCCCAACTAATGTACCTAGGATCTAGTCAAGTGTAAGCAAATGTGAACTATTCTCCTATACACAACAACTCTCATTCTCAGACAACTTATATGATATGTGGGCACATGTACAATTATAGATTGGTGAACTTTTGTATCCACCAACTATTTTAATATGTACTTTCATTTTCCCTCTTATTCTCACATTTTTTTCCTTCAGTTGTATCTGGAATCGGTCCAAGATTTACTAGTCCCTGAGAATAATGATATTCCCATCACTGAGGACCCCAAGAGTGGTGAAGTGTTTTTATCGGGTGCTGAAGTGGTCAGAATTCGAGGTGTTAACCACTTTCTGCAACTTCTGGAAATTGGTGAGGGAAATCGACATGCTGCAAATACAAATTTGAATACTGAATCTTCACGTAGTCATGCTATTCTTATGGTGAGTACTTACCATAATTATTTTAATTTAATATAGTTTTTTCCTAGTTTATTGACTTGTAGTTAAGGAATTGCTTACTGCACATGTGAGATTGGTTTTACGTTTTAGGTTTATGTCCAAAAGTATGGTAATGGGAAAGGCAAAGATGGTTCTCCAGAAATAGAAAATCACATGAGAATTGAGACTGCTGGCAATTCCGTTCCCATTGTTTTAAGAAGCAAGCTGCTTATTGTGGATCTTGCTGGCTCAGAAAGAATAGACAAAACAGGTTTTGACATTAAATTTTATAAATATCTTTTTCTATTTTAGCTTACTTTATGCTTGCATCTGCTGTGGTTATTTATTTTATTATTCTCAAGTATTTGTCCAAATGTCTTCTCTTATTTCCTCATTGTATTGTTTAATGCTGCAGGGAGTGAAGGTCATGCACTTGAGGAGGCTAAGTTCATTAATCTTTCTCTGTCATCTTTGGGAAAATGTATAAATGCATTAGCTGAGAATAGTCCCCATATACCTACAAGAGACTCCAAACTTACTAGGCTGCTTCGTGGCTCATTTGGAGGTTAAAGAACTGCTCTTATTACTGTTTCTTTATGGTATTTATCTGCAGTATTAAGGCCATATGTGTCTCAAGAAATAACTCTCTGAGTATTCTTCTGAATGATGACCTCTAATTTTCGATATGTTTTAGTACTTCTAGATATTGCAAATATTGTTCTTAAACTTGCATGTTTTCTAAATGAATTTTTCAAGTCTTATGGAGGGTGAGTGGAGTAAGAAAAGGATATTTGTTTAAGATAGTCTATATTGACTTACTGTAAGACTGAAGTGTGGTCCCTGTGGCACCTTATTGGTAAATGAAAGCCCCCTTCCCGAGGTGTCTTTCTTACCTTCCCATGAGGGGAGTTTTATTTTGCCTTGAATCAGACACATTTGAGCTACTTAACTCTCATCCAGCTTAATTTCTGATGTCAATTTTTTACCCATTTCATTGATCACCATGAACAATAAAAAGATATGCAAACTAAAATTGATGCAAAAAGTTCTAGATCTCTTTTTATCACAAAAATTCTAAAACCTTGTTTAATTTGCGTGGCTTCTATTTATTTGTGATTTCAATTGTTTTTGTCTAATATATATTTTTTTATAAAATGCTATAAGAGATGACATGTGACGCCAGAATCTTTTGTTGTTTTTGACCATACAGGATCTGCAAGGACTTCCCTTATCATAACAATTGGACCATCTGCACTGCATCTTGCAGAAGCAACTAGCACTATAATGTTTGGTCAACGAGTAAGATTGTTTAAATATGTTTTGTCTCTTATCTCAAGTAATATTTCAAATCGAGTGTTTGGTCAGCTAATTAAATACAATTGATGATTATATATTCTTTTTCAAATAAGGAAGATTATTTGATGCTCTGGTGGAAGCCGATGTCGTTGCTGACCAAAACTTTGCTTTGATGGATACTCATCAACAGTTGTTTTCTTGTTTCTGTCTAATAAGTTTTTCTCCCATTGATTCTTTTCTGCATTTCTGTCACAGTGTGTATTATAATGTTGCTTGTGACATTGGTAGGTTAAATAGTTTCTCAAATTCTATGTCTGAATGTGTATGTTGCTATCTGTTTCAGGCAATGAAAATAGTTAACATCCTTAAGCTCAAAGAGGAGTTTGATTATGAAAGTATGTGCAGGAAACTTGAGCATCAAGTTGACTCTCTAACTGCAGAGATAGAAAGGCAATCTAAGTTGCGAGAAAATGAGAAACAGGAAACGAAGAAAATGATCGAAAATTGTGAAAATAAATTTGCTGAAGCAGAGAGAAATTTTACTGCAAAATATGAGGTACTTGTTCTTTGACTAGACTTTAGGCGAGCTCTTGATCTTGGAACTTTATATTTTCTCGTTTTTTTTTATTTTCAGTTACTGTTGAAAAATAAGGTTTAGGGTGTTTTAGTCATTGGCTATAAGGGTATAGTTGTAAAATAATGGCACAAAAATTACTGAAATATAGTTGGTAGACAAGGCTGAAATATGAGATATCTGATCCTTACCTTCTCAACTTTAAGAAATTCCTAGTTTTCAAGTTCCAAAGGAAGAACTTGATTTTTTAGGTGCTGCATTCTAACTGGCAGTAGTTAGCAAAAGAGAAAGATTACTAAGAAATTATTCTCAGCAAAAGAAAGAAAAAAGAAAGGCGCTCCAACAGCCAAAATAAAAATTTCTGTTGATCTTGAAACTGATTGAAAGTTACCAACAGATTTCCCCCATTTATAGTAAAAAACAACCACGGACTTGCCAAAATAAGTTGCATCACCAAAAAAAAACTTTCTTAAGACCAAACCTCCGACTGAATTGAAAACCACTTGCTAGAAAAGAATTCCAGCAACTAGCTTAGATAAAAACTACCAACAATGAACTTACTAACTTTGGAACTTCCATAAATTGACTATTAATAGAAGACTTGGTAAGGAAAGATCTTTGTAAAGAAAACTCTCCTAATTAGGATGTTGTTTATTTTTAAGGCAAAGTTCTTTCCTACAATTTTTTTTTTTGGGTTTAAGGGGAGCAGGAACTTGAATGTAATTCTTAATATTGTTTCAATTATAAATGGAGGAAGGGGGTTTCTAAACCCTTATATCTCCACCTGTTAAGGAATAGTCCCACATGGATTATTGAGATCAAAGATCTTAAGTTTTATTAGTTGGAAAAAAGGTTTCCTAAGTTGTATAGTCATTTTGGGATAGGCCTTGGACCCAATTTAACATGGTATCAGAGCAAGTACTCACATGTGGGTCTCCACCCAAATTATCCACGTGCCTACACGTGAGGGGAAGTGTTAAGAAATAGTCCTACATGGATTAGTGAGATCAAAGATCTTAAGTTTATTAGTTGGAAAAGAGGATTCCTATGTTGTCTAGTCATTTTGGGATAGGCCTTGGACCCAATTTAATACCACCATTTTTTCGTACAAATTTCACATGGCATCAGATAGGGTTTTTCGGTTGACCTAGGTCAATTCACAGGTCACTATCTCCATTTTCGTTTTTGGAAATGGTGTCTTATGGCCCATATGGCGTGCCCTCAGAAGATTCCGGCCATGGCAATGTGGGAGCCTCCCCCTAGTGATTGCATCAAGTTGAACTTTGACGGGAGTGCTTTGGGTTGCCCCTGGCCGGCGGGTGCCCATGGAGTCTTCAAGAATCACAGAGGAGAGACTGTTCTTTCCTATGCGAGACCAGTTGGTATTGCTGACTCCAATACTACTGAAGTGACTGTCCTTCATCTTGGATTGAAGATTTTCAAGAATTGTCTTCACGGGAAGCTGCTGATCGAAGGGGACTTCAAAGTTGTCATTAGTTGGTGGTCCAGTTCGGCTTCCCCCCCTTGGCGGCATTGGCCAATTATTTCCTCTTTTGCAAACATTGTAACCTCAATTTCTTGTACATGGAATCACATCCCTAGATCTGCCAATTCCTTGGCTGATAGCTAAATTCGGAACATCCCAACAATCTCTCATTGTTTGGGACGGTTCCTCCTTGTAATATTGCTCTTTTGAGCTTATTAATATAACTCAACACTATCTAAAAATTTTTTTTTTTTTTAGATTGCTGCATTTCTTCGATTATTTAGGTTGTGCAAGTTTCAAGTTTATCTCCAAATTGTAACTCTTCCTTTTACGTTCCCACTTCAATTTTTAGTTTGCAAACACCTGCATGATGTGACTTCGATCTAAAAGTCCTTGTTTTGGATCTGAATTTTTTTTATTTTTGCTGCTGAGACATCTGCGATGTTTAGTACCATATCCAAAAACAGAAGGAGGTGAAGTTTGTGATGGCGTTTGATCTTCTTGCCCTCATGATGTTCTATTTTGTTGGTAGGCATTTTTTTTGGCAATGGCAACATAATGTTCTAAAACTTTGGCGACAATAGATCTGTTCAGCATTCTCTTGTGATTGGTGAGAGAAGATTGTCGCTTTCAATGGTGGAACGTGAAGTCGTGAAGGTGATGGAAAGCAATTTTGTGCTCAATAAAGCACGGAATCAAAGATCTAAAGTTGAGCCAAAGATGAGTCCACTCTCCATCTTGTGCTTTATTGAGGGGACAAATGCAGATTTTTGTCAAGATTTTGACTGGCAAGATCATCATTTTGGCAGGGCTGAGATTCGATAATGTGCTTTTCAATCAGCAATTACATCTGTTCTTCAGCAAACTATTCAGCAAACTGTCAATCTGAAGATCATCAAGTCCTTTGGCTTAGACCTGGGTTCCATGTTGGAATTTCAGTGTAACTTGTCTTGTTTTGATGCAGGCAGCTCTATATTCTATCCTGCCCACAACAACTCAATGAATTTCAGGAAGTTGATCAGCGAAATATGATGTGGTTCAACCCAATTTTGGTAATTGGTTTTGTACACAAACCCCTTCCTATCCTGCCGAACTCTACATCTCACCAGCTGCCACCGATGTTTGTGACTTTACCACTGTCTGTTCTTTGGAATGGCTGGCCACTAGCTGCCTGAAGACTGTTATTCTGCTGTTCATAACGTCTGAGTTGCACACCTGAGTCGCAAGCTATGCTTGAAAATGAGGGTCCTGATGGGTCGTTGCCATACAACTGTTTTGCTTCAGGGGTGTAAAGGAAGAAGATAAAAGAGAAATTGGAGAGAAAGGGGAGAGAAGAAGAAGAGAGGGAAGAAAATAGGGCTGCATGCAGCCTACTCAATGGGGAAAGATCGACCCGTCCTATTTTATTAATCCACTTAAGTTGTTTTACAAAAAGACTAAAAAGCCCCTCAAGAGAACTTATACGTAAATGAGTAAAACACTCTTTAAACTCTTCAGAATTTACATAATAACCACACCACTTCAGAAACACTAAGCTGAATCCTTTTGTTGACCGAATTACAGACTTACCCACATAAGAAATTACGAATTTATTCTGATTTCTAACACTCCCTTGCAAGATGGAGCATATATGCCAACCAATCTTTGTTTAGTATAAAATTTCTTTCTTTCCAAAAGGTTTTGTGTATATATCATCAATTTGGTTAGTGGTCCTGCATGTGGGGTACCTACCTTGCCACTAACAAATTGAAGATCAACTTCTATTTGTTTTGGTTTCTCATGGAAGACATGATTACTTGCAATAAATATGGCTGCTTGAATATTACATTTTAACACCATAAGCTATTCAAAAGCAAGTTTTAACTCTTTTACACAGAAGGGGTACAAATGTTTTTGTCCATTCACTAGAAAGACATTTGTATCTACGTTACTTTCTTTGAGGATGTATAGTTCTTTTCCTTTCCTTTTTGTCATTACCTTCTGGTCCTATTGTCTCATCTGAACCGGTACCGGTAATTCGTGTACCAATTGATAAGCCCGTTAGACCATCACAAGCTGTCATTGTCGAGAAAACATTACAAGTATATAAATGCCGAAAAGAAGTATCACCGCCGACTCTCTCACCGGATCATGACTCTAATTTGTCTCAAGATCTTGGAGGTAATGATCTACATTTTCCTATTGCACTCAGGAGAAGGGTGTCAGGAAAGGTAAAGGTATACGGTATTCGTTATCTCTATTTGTGTCTTTTTATTCCTTATCTGACTCCTAAAAAATTTTTGCTTTGTCTTTTTCTACCTGCACTTTCCCTTTTCCAGTGCAAGAGGCTTTCTTGTCTCCTCATTGGAAGCAAGCTATGGATGTTGAAATGGATGCTTTGATAGATCAAGGCACTTGGCAACTGTGTGATCTACCATCTGGGGCCAAAGTTGTTGGTTGCCGCTGGGTTTATACTATCAAGTATAATGCAAACGATTCTATTGAGCGCTATAAAGCCTGGTTGGTTGCGATGGTGTACTCAAACCTTTGGTATTGATGTGTTTAAAACTTTTTCTCCTGTTGCTCGTTTGTCGTTTATACGTATTTTGCTCTTAGTAGTAAATCAGGGGGTGGTCCCTACGTCAATTGGACATTAAAAACGCCTTCTTATAGGGTGATTTGGAAGAAGAGGTATATGTTGCTCCAGGAAATATAGGGAGCAACCTCTAGGATATGTTACTCAGGGAGACACACATAAAATATGCAAACTTAAGAAGGTGATTTATGGGCTGAAGCAGAGTCCACATGCTTGGTTTGAAAAATTCAGCTAGGTTGTGGTATGGGGTTTTCTAGGAGTCATTGTGATCACTCCTTGTTTGTGATGAAGAGGTCATGTGGAATTGTGGTGCTTTTGGTTTATGTTGATGACATTATATTATCTGGGAGTGATATTTCTGGTATAGAGGATACCAAGTCTCATTTGTTTGCACATTTTCAAACTAAAGATTTGGGACCGTTGAAATACTTTTTGGGCATTGAAGTTGCAAAAAGTAAAGAAGGCATTGTGAGGACACAACGTAAGTATGTCACAGATATGCTTCAAGAGTATGGTTTGTTGGGAGCCAAGCCAGCTGATACATCAATGGAATTGGGACATGATCTCCATGATGAGCAAAGTGATGAATTAAATGACATAACACAATATTGGAGGTTAGTGGGAATGTTAATTTATGCAACAGTTACTAGACCTGACATTTCTTTTGCAGTAAGTGTAGTGCGCTAGTTTATGTAACGTCCTTGGAAAGTACACTTGGAAGTTGCACAAAGAATTTTGAGGTATTTGAAAGGAGCACCAGGAAAATGTATTTTCTTTAGACCTGACAATCATATGAAGATAGAGGTTTTCTCTGATGCAGACTATGTAGGGTCCAAACTAGATAGAAAGTCAACCTCTGGATATTGTGTCCTCCTAGGAGGAAATTTGGTTTGTTGCCGAAGTAAAAAGTAGAATGTTGTAGCCCAATCTACTGCAGAAGATGAATACAAGGCGATGACTCACATAGTGAGTGAGTTCATGTGGGTTAGGTCAGTCTCATGAGAGTTGGGTTTCAACCTAGATTAGCCAATGAGCATGTTTTGTGATAATCAGGCTACGATCTTTATTGCAAGTAACCTGGTTTTCCATGAGAGGACTAGAGATATAGAAGTGGATTGCCACTTCATTTGAGATGCAATGATGAAAAAGGAGGTAGTAATTCCAGTTGTTCGGTCTAGCGATCAGTTGGGAGATGTCTTCACCAATGCCCTTGGCAAGCAAGAATTTATATCATTCTGCAACAAGTTGGGATTCCTGGATATATACGCTCCAGTTTGAGGGGGAGTGTTAGAAAATACATCCAAGGGTATTTTGATCATTTTAACACTTTAGTGGTTAACTTTATTTATGTAATCTTGTTCTGCATATTAAATTATATCAGAGGTTAAATTTTTATGTACGTAGGATGTGTTAGTTAGGGAGATATAAAGAGATTAAAGTTTTATTAAGTGTATAGGGACATTTTTGTAATATGTAACTCAAAACACTTATTTAAGGAGTCTAAGAATTTGTGCACTGTTCCCAAGGACATTCAGGCTCTTCAGAAAGCTCTTCTTCTCTTTCGTCCTTTTTTCTCTCAATTTTCTCCTCTTCCTTCACCCGAATCTTGATTTTTACAGTACATTTTCAAGCTATTTGTTTTGTTATCATTAAAATAACTGAGATCAACATGATTTGAACCCTTGGTCTAACACAACTTCTAAATTGATTTTCCTAGGATTCTCCATTAATTTACTAGTTATACTTACTGAATGTATTGACTCTTTTTTTAAATGATACTGAATTTTATTAAAACAAAAACTCAAAAGAGCAGATTACAAGGGGGGGGGGGGGGGGGGGGGGGGGGGGGGGGCTTCCCAAACAACGAGAGATTGTTGGGAGGTTCCAAATTTAGCCAATTTATCAGCCAAGGAATTGGCTGATCTAGGAATGAGATTCCAATTATAATAAATTGAGGACACAATGTTAGCAATACAACCAGTGACAGGCCAGTGGTGCCAAGGGGGGAGGCTTTCTTTAGAGCACCAGCTGATGACAACCTTGGAGTCTCCTTCAATAAGCAGTTTATCATGGAGACGGTCCTTGAAGATTTGAAGGCCAAATAGAACACTTCAGTAGTGTTTGAGTCGGCGATGCCCACTGGCCCAGCATAGGAGATAATAGAAACTCCACAGCTAAATGTATTGACTCTTGTCATTCAAGATGGGACTTTTGTGTATCATGCAGGTTTAGCTTCCATTGGTGTCTCTGCTGACTTGGCTCAAAGCTACCTGTCTCACTTTTTTTGGAACATATTTCCTTTGTGACAGTACTATACTTTCTTTACTTCTTGTGTCTTTTACACCAAAAAATGTTTTAGTTGCCCCAAGTTCATCTGAAAATGAGATTTCAAGTGAGCTTTAATGGCTTCAAGACCCTATGAGTCATTGCCAAATATAACAGTATCATCAATATACACAATCAAAATAACTACTCCAATATTCCTCTTACCAATAAACACTAAGTGGTCTGACGGGCTACAAAATACATCATGACTTACTAAACTTATAGAACCAAGGTCGCTAGCTTTGTTTCAAACCATAGACAGCCTTTTGTAGTTTACACACTTTTCTTTCCTCCCCTTGAGCTACTTTGGTAAGAGGTTGCTCCATGTACACCTCCACTAGATGACTATATAAAATAACACTTTCTACGTTCAAATGACAAAACGACCGCCCTTTATTAACTGCAACAGAAATTAGAATGCATGCCAAGGCGAACCATGGCATGAGTAAGGTCTTGGAAACATCCACACCATATGCTTGACTATATCCATTTGTAACCAATCTTCCTTTGTTTCACTTAATGGGCCCAACCTTTTTAAAACTAAAAATTTTTTATTTAATTTTTTTTTGTTAAACCAGAAAACGAGAATTTAGGCAAAGAGGAACAAGGGAGGAAAAAACGAAAAAGAGAGCACATTGGGTTTGCCCTCTTTGTTATTCTATTTATATAGTTAATTACACAGAGAACCATACTTAATCTACACTACCCTAGTCCCAATTACACTCATAATTAACTTACTAAAAGCAAGACAAGAGACATAATGACAACTAATAACTAGGAGAAAGTCTTGTGAATGCCTTTTTTTTTATGAATAAGGAAATTCCATGAGTTGCTTAATCAAATTAGCCTTCTCGACCTAAGGAACGTGCCTTCCATGTTTGAACTTTGAGTTGCTTATTCGACTTGTGAGACTTGTCTTCAATGAGGGGCTTGTCTTAGACTCCACAAAATTAGCTTCTTTGACATATTTAGGGGGGAAAGACCCTTTTCCTTTGTGCTCGTCATTGTAAATCCATTGTCTCCCTACAAATAATTCTGGATGATGACACAACTCTTGCTTTTCCTCATGCATGGCTTGTTTCAACTCTTACATGTTTTAAGACTTGAAATACATTTAAAAAAAAAGACTTGAAATACAAGACGAAGAAGTAGCAAGTGATCTCTAGGAGGGAGACACATAATCAAAACAGACAAACTTGGATAAGGTACTTGGTTATATAACATACCCCTTTACATAATACAATTGGCAAATCAAGATCTGACTGAGCAGGATCTTCAGCTGACGGCAATAACAGTTAAAACTTGCTGGTTTGGTGTTCTCCTACTGATATTAGGTGCTGTTTGTCCTAATGCATTCTCTGATTACAGTTGTTAAAATATCAATTCAGGGGTATTTTGGTCATTTTATATATTGTGTTTTTATCTTATATGATGTCTGTTAGGTAGCAATGTCTTCATATGCATATGGTTCAATTTTCATTCATTTTAGAGGTGTATTCTATGAGTGTAAGTTTATGTCTTGAGGGGCGTTTTTGTCTTTTATGTAAAAATCACTTAAACCCCTATTTAAAAGAAGAGGGGGCATCCATTTTGAGGCAAGCACTCCAAGGCAGCAGCTGCTGCTCCTCTCCAAGCTCTTCTTCTCCTTATTTCTTTTCTTTTCCCTCCTTTGTAATTTGCTCTTTTGAGCTTTTGTCTTAATAAAAATCAGCATCATTTAAAAAAAATCAATTTTTTTTAACAGTAATCTGATTTCTTGAGATTTCTCCAAATCACACCTTTCTTCACATGCCAGCTGATCCTCTGACATCAATTGTTGGGATTTTGTTAATTAGGTTACAATTATCTATGATATGCCTTGTTCCATCATGAAGTGCTCTATTTTTGATAGCCTAAATATTCAACGAATTTTTTTGTGTTCTATATTTGGATTGCTATAAACAACTAGCTTTTTTTTGAGTAAAGTGAGAAACGAACAACAAGCTATTTTCCTTGTCATTCTTCACAGCAACAACAACTGGAAAGTTGTACATATCAGAAGGTACTTTCAGATACTACCCAGATGTACGAGAGCAAAATCACAGAGTTGATGGAGCTGATAAAATATGAAAATGAACGTTATGATAGCATGCAGGAAGAACTAGATGCAACAAAGAAACTGCTAACTGATTATCAAAGATTACTTCAGGTTATTACCATATCTTATAATCCCATAAACTTTAAATATATGCTGCTTTTTCCAACTTCGTTTTTGTTATTCTTAGGAGATATTAGTCAAGGGTATACGTTGTTTGTTGTCTCTATTCTCCCTCATAGAGCTGTTATTATTATTATTATTTTTGAGAAGGGGAAGCAAAGAGGAGGGAAACTCAATGGGAAAGAGTCTCAAGTACAAAAATTAGAAGAGAAGTGATACATTAAGGAGGAAGTAATCCGGTGATGCATTGTAAACACTAATTTGTCATCTTCATTGTTGGTAAACCGGTTCTCCATGAAAGAACCAAACAGTTGAGGTAGATTGCCATTTCTTTTGTGATGCTGAAATAAGTGGTGAGGTGGTCACACTGTCTGTTAAGTCAGCTGATTAGCTTGGTGACGTTTTCCAAGACTTTGGGAAAGTGAGAGTCTGAGAATTTTTATAATAAGCAAGGATGTCTTGATATATACATACACTAACTTGAGGGGGAGTGTAGCATTATATGTAAAAGGTATTATTGTCATTTTACCCTCTTCATATTATCCCTCTAGAGTTGGAAATATTCTGTTTCATGTGGTAGTTAGTTGCTTTAATTTTCAGCTTTTTATGACATGTAATTAGGGAGTTGAGTTTTAGTCTAGAAGGGTAATTCTATCATTGAACCCTAATTTCACTTAAAGAGTCATAGAAGAGGTCACATTTTGGACCTCTACTGAGTGCTGCAAGAGATCACAGCTTTATCTCCATTCTCTTGCCTTCTTCTCTTTCTCTATTCTCTCTCTTCTCAATTTTTAACTTTTAGATGTGCTATTACTTTCAGATTCAGGAACTTTTACATGTGCTATTATTTTCAGATTGAGGAGCAAAAGCAGATGATAGAACTGGAAACAAAGCTAGAGGAGGTTCATCAGCTGCATGAAAAGGCAGTAAATAAACTTAATCTTTTAAAAGAAGAAAAGGAAGAGTTATTATCTGGAATGGTATGGTTTACAAAGTAGAACAGTGTGCCTTAATTTTTGTGGTTACTGACACTATGAAACTACATCTGGGCTTGTTTATGTTGGTCTCTCATATATTTGCTTATTGACAGTAGTTAACAGACATTGTTCTTTTCTAGTTATGTGAGACTAATGTATTGACATTTGTCCTTTATGAAGACACTGCTATCTGAAGAGCTTCATACTGTGAAAGAGAAGCTCTCAAATGAAGAGAAGAAGCGAAACTGCCTTGAAGACGAGCTTTCCAAGTGGAAGAAGCTTGCTTCTGAGAAAAGTTTTTACTTGGAGGTAATTTTTCTTAGGAACAATCTTGTGAGAAATATCTACCTCATGCTGGAGTACTGAAGGCAGGTGCACCACATCTCTTTTTTTGCTGAATGTTTGATTTAGCTCATTTGTTGAGCTATCAGTTCAGCTCTTGACATACTTTCTCAATCTGCAATTTGGTGCAAAGCTCTTCATGTTGATGAGTGCTTTTTATACCATCAACCAGCATGAGGTTAGTATGATAACACTTTGGATAGATTCAATTCACACATCTGGATTTATGTTGACATTATTTACAGGATAAGAAGTCATCCATCAAAGATGAGCTCGGTGGAGCAATGCCAAAATTGGTTAGTCCAAAAAGTTTACATAAGGCACATGAATCCATGAAGAATTTGTCTTTTGGACAGAAAGGTACAATCACAAAAACATTTGGAGAAAGCAAACCTCTTTCCTTACAATGTTGATTTTTCTGAACAATCTTTTGAGTTGTTGTAGTGGTTGCCTTTCAGTTGATCTTTCTATGCTATTAGCTTCATTAAGATCTACAAATGAGGATGTCCAAATTCATGCATTAAAGGTGGTGGCCAATCTTGCTGCAGAAGGTACGTGATAGCTATTAGATTTAAAAAAAAAACCATAATTTTCATGATTTATAGCATTTTATTTTATCTATTGATTGGCTGAGAAGTCCAGTGAGATTTAGAACCGATAAATTTTTATAAATCAGGTTTTAAGACATGCAGGGGAAAGAAAAAAAAAAAGAGCATGACTGCTTTAAATTTTCATACTGGAAGTAAAATGAGATAAAAGATCTTCTCGTCCTGTTTCTAATTGTGATTCTCAACACAATCCTGGGCCCTTGTGATTTCAAATCCAACGATGGTTCGGTAGTCCCAAAACTCCACGAGGTCATCAAAGACCTCCTCTTCTCCTTCCTTTTTACTTTTTGATTTCTAGCCGTTGTCCACTGACCATTCTCCTCCATCGCCGATGTTGTTCCTTTGCCGTCGTGCCCCAACTGCGCCGCCGCGGTAGCCTCCTTTGTACCCATGGAAGGGATCGTCTGGAGATGGTTGGAACAAACGGGCACACCTCCGCAGTCGAGAACAGCTGGAGCGCCCCCTTCCTTCGCACCATGGCGGCGAGAGACCCCCAAGGGGTTTCTTTCCTCCCGTCTCCCGCTCATCGAACCCTCCTTCAAAGTCCGACAGCCTTTGCAACCTCACCATAGATCTTATCCCAATGTACAATCCTAGCCATGAACATAGTCACTATACTCCTTTCTTCTCTTCATCTTCCATTGAGGTGTCTCCACCAATTTCTATGCTTGCGGTTGTTGCCCCAGTTCTTATATGATATCCCTTGTCCACTTCTTGATGCTACTGTAGAGATGCCACTACAGGTATATCAAAGATGGAAAGCTAATAAAGATGAATCAGTTCCCTCTCTTCCGTTGGACCAAGAATCCCCCTTGTTTATTGATCCTGAGGTAAGCAACCTACACCTGCCCATTGCTCTTCGAAATGGTGTTAGAAAAGGTACGCATCATCCCTTGTCTCACTTTGTGTCGTTCAATTTCACTTTCTGACAGGTACAAATAGTTTGCCTTGTTCTTGTCATCTTGTACTATTCCTTGGTCTATGCAAGATGTTCTTTTCTCCCTTGAGTAGAAGAAAGCTATGGATATTGAGATGGAGGCACTATTCGATAAAGGCACCTGATAGCTAAGTTATCTACCTGTTGGTGCTACAGTTGTGGGCTATAGATGGGTACAAGCCAAACAGTTCTATTGAACGATATAAGGCTAGCTTGGTTGCTAAAGGCTACACCCAAAAATATGGGATTGATCTCTTTGAAATTTTTCTCTTGTTGCACAACTGTCTTTGGTTTGTATTTTAATGTGTTGCCGTTAACCAAGGGTGACCATTGTATCAACTTGATATTTTTTTTTTTTTGAAATGATGCTGATTTTTATTAAGAGAGCTCAAACGAACATATTACAAGAGAGGAAACCTTCCCAAACAATGAGAGATTGCTGGGAGGTTTCGAATTTTGCCAATTTATCAACCAACAAATTGGTTGATCTAGGAACGAGGTTCCAATTACGGGCATTATTCATCTCTTTCATAGGCCGGATTACAGGGCATGCAAATATCCTTCCAACTCACCAAATGACATCTGAAGGTGTCTTCTGATCCTCTGTAGAGAAAACGCTGACGGATGGCGTCAATCCTGTTGCAAACAGAGGCTGGACAGTGCGTGAAAGATAATAGATAGTTTGGCAGTCCTGCCAAACAAGACTAGTGGAGAGTGAGTAGCCCAACAGTAGATAAAAGCTTGCCCCTCCACGTAGCTAGTCTCTTCTCAAATTTCTCAATGAGGGGGAACCAAAGCGTCGCAGAAGGCCGAGAGTCAAAGAGTGGTAGTCCAAGATATGTAACTGGAAAATTTCCCACTGAGCACCCCAAATAATAAGCCATACCTTGAAGCACAGGTTAGTCAATATGATAGCCTAGAAGGGTGGTTTTCTTCGAGTTAATGTTCTGACCAGAAGCCAATTCAAATAGTCCCAATACAACAAGCAGTTTTCGGATCTGATCCATAGTACCAACCCCAAAGCAAATGGTATCGTCTGCAAACTGAAGGATCGGCACATCAAAGGCTGCACAGTCCGTCGTGAGGAGGAGCCAACCCAGGTTTTTGGCCGAATAGATCAAAGATGATAGGTATTCCGCTACGACATTGAAAAACAAAGGGGAAAGGGGGTCTCCCTGCCTGATTCCCCTGAATCCCTTAAAATGCCTGCAGGCTATTCTGTTGAGCAGAACGGAGTAGGTTGCAGAGGAGATGCAACTTCGAATCCAGAAGCGCCATTTTTCCCCGAATCCCATCTTCCCCAGAGAGTGTCTAGAAGCTTCCAATTAACTCGGTCAAAGGCTTTCTCAAAATCAAGCTTTAGGATGAATTTGGGAAGCTTTAAAGCCTTAAAGTGGTGAATGAGTTCGTGCCATGCCATGGCCGAATCTAATATATTTCTTCCCTTGATAAAAGCACTTTGGTCATGATGAATGGCAATAGGGAGAACCACCATGAGGTGATTGGCAAGGAGGCGTGCAAGTACCTTGTATGCACTGGTGGTGAGACTGATCGACCGGAAGTCAGATGGAAGTTCTACCCCTTCTTTTTTAGGGATGAGGGCATTAAACGAAGCTCCGATGCTCCTATATCTGATGCCATGCTGATAGAATGAGTGGACAATGCAAGCAATATCGTCTCTGATGAAGGGCCAACATTGGCGATAGAATTCCCCGTTAAAACCATCCGGGCCCGGAGCACGATCCAAAAGGAGACCTAGTGCTGCTTTTTCATTTCCTTACTGGAGAAAGGGAGCTCGATGAGTCTAGCTGCGGCCGAAGGAATAGTCTGGAAATGAACCCTTTCGAAGAAAGGGCGAACTGGTTGGCCATCAGAGTATTATTCTACAAAACAGTTCACCAATGAGTCTGAAATAAAGGATCGATCTGGGGTACTCTCACCATTGACGTTGAGCGTGGTGATGCGGTTGGCTCTTCTCTGTGCAGAGGCGACTGTATGGAAGAATTTGGTATTGGTATCCCCCTCAACAAGCCACTTAAATCTGGCAAGCTGCTTCCAGTGTTCGAGCTCACTATGAGCGAAGGACTGCATTTGCCCTTGGAGGGCATATCTCTTGGTTACTTCCGAGGAAGAGAGGTTTATAGATTCCTCTTCAGAGTCAAGAGTGGAAATCTGAGAAAGGATGGAGGCTCTCTCGGCTGAGGAAGAGGCCTTTCTTGCAGAGGCCCAGGATCGAAGCAACGGCTTCAACATCTTGAGTTTGGCTGGGAAAGTCCATCAGTTCGGGGCCCGCCACGACCATCCTCTCCCAGAAGGACTGGATAGAGGGGTCAAAAGAGTGGTCCGCCTTCCAAACATTGTTGAATCTGAAAGGGGGGGGGTGGGATGATCATTGATCACTAGTCTTCTTCTTGGACTTCTCAGACAGGTGGTTATCTCCTCGGAGGGGCTCTGTATAGACGTTACCCATCACCTTGGCAAGTTCCACTATCTGGGCCCAGGTTTCTGGGTTGAATTTTTGTTGTTCTATCTGAAGAGCAGCCACATAATTCTGAGCTCTTTCACCCGTCTCTGGAAAGATGAAGTCCCCTATCTCTGGATTATAGGGGTATCTAGTAGTAACACTAGGACCAACCTGGAGAAGTTGTCTCGGTTGATCTCTATTCCGGAGCTGGTAGATGGCAAGGGGAGGAGGAGAAGGAATTTTGGAGTGGAAATTTCTCGGAGGTGGTGGAGGGAGAGAGTTCATTATCTGAGTGGTGGTTTGAGGGGTGTGAGGACTGTGGGATAGAGTTATAGGAAGGCCTGCGGGGCTTTTAATGGGGGGGGGGGGGGTGTGGTTATTTTGGGGGATAAAGTGGGAGGGTGTATGGCAACTGTAGGTATCTGGGGGTTGGGATAGATTCTATCAGGGATAATATCTGTGGTGGGTTGAGATGGACTAGTGGGTGGGTGATATGGCAGGCTGGAGGGAGGGACTATCAAGGAGGCAACTGGAATAGAATCAACGCCAACTGTAAGATTGTCTGGTTCAGGTCGCATCTTCTAGGGAGAAGAGACCGGGGTTGTTGCTCTTAATGTGCGGACAGGCTGTGGAGAATCTCTGGATTTAGCTGCAGGACTTGAGGTCACATTTCTGAAGTCTTCCATATCTACCAACTCAATGCGGATCTAGAATCGGGCATTATCCACCATAAGGCATCAGAAGTAGTGTCCTTTGCAAGGACAAATAGGATTGATGAGGATTCGGGCCTCATCAAGGCGATGCCAGTGTTCAGTAAGAGGGTCCAGAGCAATTATGGCACCAAACTCTGAGATGATGTTCGTGAAGACCTCATTGTGCCATAGTTCCACAGGGAGGCCGGTGACTTTAGCCCACTGCCCAAATTGACTAGAAGGAGTTGAGGGGAGCCATTTTGATATCCAAATGATGCCCAAGGGGGTGTGGCGTGTGAGAGCAAGGGCCGCAGAAGACTCTTCCTGGGTTTCAAAGTGAACAAGCCAGGATTGGGGGTTGAGGTAGGAAATTCTGGGTGTGTAGGGGAGGTGAAGCTCATCAGTCAGCCATTGAAGGATGCTGGATTTGACGATACTGGGGGAGGTGTGGACTAGGATAGAGCGGGCTAGAGATTGTCGCCCTTTATGGAGCAAGTTGGGAGGGATTTGGATGGTTTTGGTTTGGGCTCCCTCTGCTGGTGTCTGCCCCGGAGAGAGGCTCCGGATGGCTTCTGCGAGCTCCTTCCAACCAAATCCCGAGTTGGTGACCTCGGGAATATAGATCCTGCTGAGCACTGTTGAGCCACGCCAATGGACGTCACGATACTCTCTTTGTCCCCGAAAGGAGCTCACCGACAGGAAGAAAATCGAATCCCGTGTCCAAAGTTCACGAGTTCGATTAGCTTCGTTCGTGACTCATTGGAGCTGAAGGACGAAGCTTGAAATGGCTTCCATCGGAACACAGATGAAGGACATCTTCGATTCGATGGCAGAGGAGATGCGAATCACCAGTCTGGAACTTTGGGCGACTTTCTCCACTATAACTCTGTTCTTTCCGTAACTGAAACGGGAATGAGGGTTCCTCTTCTTTCACCAGGAGATCGTTTTCCAGCTGGCGTCGAAACCTTCCGAAGGAGGTTCTGTTGGCTCGTCGGAGGGGAGTTCCAAGGTTTCTGAGCGTCTGGAGTGACATTTTTCTAGGTTTGATCTTTTGAGTCTTCTCGGAGAGACGACTTCTTTCCGTTGATCGGCATCGGAGAAGGTGGCTATGTCCTTGCCGGAAGTCTGTCGTCGAGGGTTCCGATCACCGGCCGCGGGGATGGTAACCGGAGAAGGGTCTCGGCTCATTTTCGAAAATTAGAGCATGTTAGCGCATTCTAAGCTAACGGCGCACGTTACACGTTTCTCCAACGCACGATACTCGTTGATCGGCACACGTTACGCGTAACGTTTCTCTCCCTCGATTTTTGAGCAAATCGCCTCTCCCGTCTCTCAAATCTCTAAAACAACACTGTATCAACTTGATATTAAAAATACTTTTTCTATAGTGACCTAACTAAGGAAGTATATATGGAGCAACCTCCTGGGTATGTTGATTAGGGGGAGAATGATTAGGTATGCTAACTAAAGAATGCCATATATGGTCTCAAACCAAGTCCCCGGGCATGGTTTGAGAAGTTTAGTCAAGTAGTTATGTTATTTAGATTTGTCAGAATCCACTGTGACCATGCACTTTTTGTTATGAGGAGGTCGTTTGATATTATGGTAATACTACAAGGGTCCTCTCCCGACCCACCTTTTTTGTGACCCTACTAGTAATTTTAATCCAGCTTCTAGGTCGCTCCCTCCGCTATAGCGACTGCCCACTCTAGCGACACTGGACCGACCCACCTTTTTTTGTGACCCTACCAGTAATTTTAATCCAGCCTCTAGGTCGCCCCCTCCGCAAAGTTTGTTCACACCGGGATTCGAACTCGCGATGTGGGCGCCCGCTCTGATACCAAATGTTAAACACCTAGCAAATATTACCCAAAAGACTGGCCATTGGGATGTTTTCTTTAAGATCATGGATCTTGTTTCCCACTGTGAGTGTATTTGGACTCACATCCCGAGATCCGCCAATTTTGTAGCTGATGTTCTTGCTAAGCAGGGAGCTTCCCTTCAATCCCTTGTTGTTAGGGATTTGCTCTCTTGATCTTTTGTTCTTTCATTTAATAAAATCATCATTTCTTAAAAAAAAAAAAAAAACTTGTTATGTGGACGACATCATTTTATCTAGCAATGATGTCCAAGGCGTTGAAAAGGTAAAAGCCCCTTTAGCACAATGCTTTCAGACTAAAGACCTGGGGTCACTAAAAATACTTTTGTTGAAACTTAGGATTCCATGGTGTATACTCACTGTAGAAGAGGATTAAGGGGTGAGAAGAAGAAGAAGAAGAGTTGTGAAGGGAAGGTTTAAGGAGGAGAAGAGGAAAAGTGACAAATTTGGAGAAAAAGATGAGGAAAAATAAGGTAATGGACTTGTCCAAACCCTCCCCCTTAAGTTGTATTTATAGATATCAAAAGTACTAATATTACAAGAACACCCTTCAACCTAGTAAGAGTGAATAAGAGACATAAATCATAAATTACTTATATCAATGCCATCTTTATGAGATGACTCTTTATTTACCATCATGCCACCACTATGTGGGCCTATGGGTTTGAGCCCATCTTTCACACACTTGGACGTGTGGGCTTGGGCTCATCTTTCAACACTCCCCCTCAAGCTGAGGGTGAGAGAATATCATAAACGCCCAACTTGCTGCAAATGGTGTATAAAATCTTCTTGTATAAAATGGCAGTCCACTATATCTTCCAACACTCCCCCTCAAGCTGGCGGTCTCTTTGTTCTTTTCCAAGAGACCCAAGTGGCATAATAGAAAAGAGAATAAAATCATTCCTAGTTGTAAGACATTGCTCCATACTCCGAGGAGCATCACAAGTTACGGTCAGAAGAGGTTAGAGAAAAAAACACCTGTGAGTGTGTGCGATTTCTCTTGTAAACTATTTAATCTTCATTGTGAATTACTGCAGTGGCGGAAGATAAGACGTAGTCTCACCTTGAGGCGAACCTGTATAAATCTTGAGTGTTATTTCCATGCTTGTTTTTCCTTTCTTCTATGATTATTATTATTGTTCTCTTTAGTTTGGAATTAGGGCGTTTAATTCCTAACAACATAGAGACTACCTACTTTCTCAGGGTAGCTAAAAAAACACCTCTTGGGTGAATAATGGACTTGACTCACCCTGGATGTTGGGCACCCTCCTATCCTCTATAGGTAGTGGGTCTATAGGATATGCTCATAAGTGTAGTAATAAACTCCTCCATCACGCTGTTCCCCCACAGGACATCGACTCTCAAATGGTACGAGTAAAAATGCCAAATAAGGGGTAGAAAGGGTAATCACCAAAAGATAATATTTTGGGGCCACCATGTGATTTCTTTTTCATCAGAATAACTAATACTGACAACAATTAGCAACCGAGAAGTCCTTCAATAATAATGTCTCAATCAGAGAGACAAAATAACAACAGTTGAAATGGGCTTGGGCCCAAATAACGCGTACCAAATAGACAACGGATAACTAGTAGGTAGTAACAGTCCTTAAGAGCAATAAGGATACATAAGATAATCTGTAGCAAGTCCATCCTTGAATAAGGAAGCTATGTACCAAGTAATAAGTTGAGGATAATCCAGGTAATAATAAAGCCGGAGTCAAGCCGGTAGCAGATAGCAGATAGTAATAGTGGCTTTGACAGTGAGTGAGTGAGTCAAACTGAGTAATAGATTGCCAATAATAAGTTGAACCGAGTGCTGTTTGATAATCAATAAATCAAACAATCTCCAATGTGCTCATCCTTCATACTTCTCATTCTATTCTCCCCCTCAAGCTGGGAGATAATGTCAATGAACCAACTTGAAGTCAACAAATATTTTGCAAGCTCAAGTACTAATCCACCTCTTGTATGATCAAGTAAAAGAAGGCTAGTATCACAACTTCACTAGGTCAAATATTGTAAACCAAGTAAATCAAGCCAAGCCAAATATTTCAATCTTTTCTTGCATTAATTTTTTAGGCAAGGATACCAAATCAAATTCTTTGTAATCTTTCAAAATACCAACAAAATCTCACAAAATTCGTGGCTAGAAAAATCTTCTAAATAAGGTAGTTTTCTCCATCAATTGGTGTCAACTTAGTAATCAAAGAAGACACTTTTCCTTGCCTTTTTTTCATTGAAATCTTTAGGCAAGACAATCTTTGACAAATAAATCGAGGAAAGTTTGTGAAAATAAGATGATCTTCTAAAGATCCTTTCCAGATATTGTTAATTAAAAAACATAAACTTTCGAAGGGTAGATCATGAGATACTTTCCTCATATTGTTGATCAATAACAACAACTAACAAGTTAAGCAAAAAATTCGGCTTAAATCAGGATCTTCACTTGCAACAGTATACTAGCATGACCTTGGATTCTTCCAATGCAAATATCTCCTTAAATATAGATCGGATTGACATGAAATTTTGTCCTTTTGATACTAGACTTAAATACCTTTCATCCAAGTGTAATTTCTGTTCATAAAATATACTTCTTTTGAGATAAATAATCTAATAGATTTCGGACTCCGTAATTTGGCCGAAATGAAACTCTTTCTTCTTTGGCCAGCTTGACCATTGACTCTTCCGAGATCGATATCTCCATTTAAAAAACTCAGATTGAAATTTGGTTGAATAGGTAAGAAAACAGACTTACAAATATTTCTTTTGATATATAATTCTCCATATAAATTTGCCTTCTTGATGTCATAAAATGGTTCAAAATTTGAAGCTTTCTATTGCTGCTTGAAACTTTTTTGCTCCTTGATCTTTGCTGCTTCAGATGTCGATTTCTCTTTCTATAAAATTCTGATCTCAAATATTCATTTTGAGTAGGAAACTAGACTCAAATATATTTCAAATGATATATAATTTTCTATTTTAAACATATGGTATTAGAGTTAAAAATCCAATGAAAAACATGAATTGGAAAAGAAGACTAAAGGAAAAATGAGAAACACCTCTTTTTTCTTTTTCTTTTTCTTCTTCTTCCTCCATTTCTTCTCCATCTTCTTCTCCTTTTCCATCTCAGATCATTGCCTGCTCTGATACCATGTTGAAACTTAAGAGTTCCATGATGTATAATCACTGCGAAGTTGTGTTCAAGGCCTATTCCAAAATGACTAGTCATCTTAGGAAACCTCTTTCCAAAGTATTAAGCTCAACATATTTGTTCTCACTAATCCATGTGAGACTATTTCTTAACACTCCCCCTCACGTGTAAGCCATTTGGGCTTTTACATGTGGATAATTTGGGTGGAGGCCAACATACGAGTACTTGCTCTGATACCGTGTGAAGTTGGGTCCAAGGCCTATTCCAAAATGACTAGTCATCTTAGGAATCCTCTTTCCCAACTAATAAACTCAACATATTTGTTCTCACTAATCCATGTGGGACTATTTCTTAATAATCACGATAGAAGAGGATTAAGGGGTGAGAAGAAGAAGAAGAGTTGTGGAGGGAAGGTCTTAGGAGGAGAAGAGGAAAAGTGACGAATTTAGAGAAAAGAGGAGGAAGAATAAGGTAATGGACTTGTCCAAACCCTCCCCTTAAGTTGTATTTATAGATATCAAAAGTACTAATATTACAAGAATATTCTTCACCCTAGTAAGAGTGAATAAGAGACATAAATCATAAACTAATTACGTCAGTGCCATCTTTATGAGATGACTTTTTATTTACCATCATGCTACCACTGTGTGGGCCTTTTCCTTGGTATGTGGGCTTGAACCATCTTCCACACACTTGGACATGTGGGTTTTCCTTGGTCGTGTGGGCTTGGGCCCATCTTCCAACACTCCCCCTCAAGCTGGGAGTGAGAGAACATCATAAATGCCCAACTTGCTGCAAATGGTGTATAATATTTTCCCGTTTAAAATGGTAGTCCACTATATCTTCCAACAACTTTTTTGGTATTGAAGTTGTTATGTTGAAGTTGGGTCTAAGGCTCATCCCAAAATGACTAGCCTACTTAGGAAACCTCTTTCCCAACTAATAAACTCAAGATCCTTGTACTCACTAATCCATGTGGGACTATTCCTTAACACTCCCCCTCACGTGTAGACCCTCTTTTTGTGGCTCAACAAGTGAATAACTTAGGAGTAGGCAGTTTAGGTGTAGGCCCTCTTTTGTGGCTCTACAAGTGGATAGTTTAGGTGTAGGCCATCTTTTGTGGCTCTACAAGTAGATAGTTTAGGTATAGGTCCACATGGACTATTCCTTAACATGGTATCAGAGCAGGTACTCATATGTGGGCCTATACCTAAACTTTCTACTTGTAGAGCCACAAAAGATGGCCTACACCTAAACTATCCACTTGTAGAGCCACAAAAGAGGGCCTACACCTAAACTGCCTACTCCTAAATTATTCACTTGTTGAGCTACAAAAAGAGGGTCTACACGTGAGGGGGAGTGTTAAGGAATAATCCCACATGGATTAGTGAGTACACGGATCTTGAGTTTATTAGTTAGGAAAGAGGTTTCCTAAGTTGACTAGTCATTTTGGGATGGGCCTTGGACCCAACTTAACAGAAGTAGCTTACTAACTTCGAAGAAATATATCACAAACATGTTACATGAATACGAACTGTTGGGTGCCAAGCCTGTTGAAACTCCTATGGAGGTTGGACATGACCTTCCTGATGAACATAGTGATGAACTCCTCGATAAGACAATGTATCGTCAATTTGTTAGAAAACTCATATATGCCACTGTCACCCATCTTGACATATCTTTTGCTGTGAGTGTTGTTAGTTAGTTCATGAACTACCCTAGCAAATTCATTTGGAAGCTACCTAGCAGATCTTGAGATATTTGAAAGGAGCACTTGGAAGGGGAGTATTCTTTAAGCCTTACAATCACATGAAGATAGAGGTTTTCTCAGATGTTGACTATGCTGGATCTATACTTGACTAGAAATCTGCTACTGGCTACTGCGTCTTCCTAGGAAGTAACCTTATTAGCTGGAAAAGTAAGAAACAAAATGTTGTTGCTTGTTCTATTGCTGAAGTTGAGTATAGAACCTCATACAGTCAGTGAATTAATATGGGTAAGATTTGTGGTCAAAAATTGAAACCACAATAGGAAGGGCCGATGACTATATACTGTGACAATCAAGCTGCCATATTTATTGTAGGAAACCCCGTGTTTCATGAACGAACGAAATATTGTGATGAAAAATAAAGTCATCACCCCTTATATGGGCTTTGGTGATCAAACTGGAGACATGTTTGCCAAAGCACTGGAATTTGGTGTGTTTTGCAGCAAGGATATATATATGCTCCAGTTTGAGGAGAGTATTAGAAAATCCACTGAAGGGCAATATCATCTTTTTACTCTTACTATAAAGTCCAGCTGCTACACTTTAGTTCTATCTCTAGTTCAATTTTTATGTAATTTGGACTAGTATGTAGGGAGAGATAAGGCTTAAATTGATTTTTAGGTGACGAGGGGCATTTCTATAATTTGTAATTCAGAACCTTATAAATAGAATTCGGGGTCGAGCTCGACCCCCACAGAGAGTCTTTCTGAACTCTGTTTTGTCTCCTCTCTTCTCTCTTTCTCCTTCTCCTCCTCCAAAACCCTAAAAGTCACCTTTTTTAGAAGCATATTGATGAAATGACAGTCCACTTTTGCATGGTTGGTTGCCTTGTGGAGAAGAAGATTATTAGAAATAAATACAGCAGCCATGAGTGTTTTCACCCGCATAAATTCACATGCAGTATGTGCGACCCATTACTTTGCTTTTGCATTCATCTAGCTGCTACATTTGGTTTTTTGCTTTTCCATATAACCGGATTTCCACCTACAAAATTGTAATATCCACTAATGGACCTTGGACCAAGCTTAGAACCTACATAAGTCCGCATCTGAATATCCAACAATGTCAAGATGTTTATGTGTTAAAAAAATGTGCAAATAAAAAGACACAAGTATAACCCTATAGTACTAGAGTCCCAATAGACATATTACAGCAATTCAATTTAAAGCACATTGATCCCACCAATAAATCTAAAACAGTCAGGCTTAGATCTCTTTCTCTCTTCCTTTCTCTGTCTCTTCTCTGTCTCTCTTTCTCTCTCTTTCTCTTTATCAATGCCTGATTATTCTGGTTAATTTTTTGAACTAGAGAACTAAGTTTAACCTGATTGGACCATCCAGTCGTGTCTGAGTTCTAAGAACTGGGTGAGATGATATGAAGAATGTCATGTTATAATTTTATCAAATTGTTGTTGTTTGCAGTCTATGATATTCTAACATTGGAATAATCATTTCATCTGTTTCAGACTCAAATCAGGAGAAGATTGTTGAGGGTGGTGGATTGGATTCTCTTCTCATGCTTTTGGAGTCGTCCCAAAATACAACTATCCATCGGGTTGCTTCTGGTGCTATTGCCAACTTGGCAATGAATGGTAATGACTTCAAAAGTAATGGCTCTAGCGTTATTAACTTTTTCTGTAGGCGTAAAAAATTTCAGTCTTGCCATATTGGCTCTCTTTTCCAGTTAATAAGACCATACACTGAAATTGCAAAAGAAATAACTAAAAAAAAAACTATGCTCTAACTGTAATTTTTGTAGATTGCAAAGATGAATGTGTCGACGAATATGCTCCAGTCAAACTAAATAATGAATTTCTTCTAGACAGCACCTTTCATGTGTTATTGGAAGATCTTGACGAATATGCTCCAGTCAAACTAAATAATGAATTTCTTCTAGACACCACCTTTCATGTGTTATTGGAAGATCTCTATTTTATATAGCTTTTTGGTTCTTATTGTGTGAATATTATCCTTTTATGAATTGCAGCAAGTAGGTTTTGGAATGAAATTTTGATAACTAACTTTCTACTACACAAGTTTTGCACTTTCTTTATAATGGCTTGTGACTTCCTCTCTGCATCTTGAAGGGCAGGTTATTTTAGCTCTACTTAGTTTTTGTTTACAAGAGAATTATGTGGTACTGTTTTTTGAAGGAACACGCATGATATAGAAGCTCATACTCACATAGTTGTTCTTGATGATGATAAGTTAATTTTTTTATGTTTTTATTTTGAAGTGCATACTTACAGAAACAACAGATGTACTTACCTATCTACGGAAAATTTGATTTTAAAATTTCTACTCATATGCATGTTTATAATGTTTACAGAAATGAATCAAGGCTTAATTGTTAGCAAAAGAGGCATCCGGTTGCTGGCTAATATTGCATCAAGAACAGATGATCCTCAAACCCTTCGGATGGTTGCTGGTGCTGTTGCAAATTTATGTGGCAATGGTAAATCAAGCTGTATCCTGTTCATTTATCAACATTTGCTAATGCTTATTACAAGAAAATAATTCACATGCTAATTTATAAAGTCCAATAAGAAAATCTTTAAAGGTTTGAAGCAATGCAGAGTAGAAATTAAGATGGCCAAATTGTTATTGATTTACTAAAAGATGTGTTTGCCGTAAATGCATCAACTAAACCGGATTAGAAGGTTAGTTCATAAATGATTTAGAAATTGATAAATAACTCTTGATACCTCTTTTCTTCCAGGTTATGATTTTTTTTTGCTTTCATCTTTAAAAATCATTGTTGAATTTATGGAAAAGAGAAAAACTTCATTGACTTATTGTAATCAAAGTACATGAACCCCTATTTATAATAGAGGAAAGTAGTAGAGTCCAATTAAAATTAAACTACCCTTGTCCCAATTACAACCAAACTCTAATACTTAAAGATAAGTCTAGCTTCTCAGGCAGTGGGCCTTATCTCGAGCTGGCTACATTCTAGGAAGGAGTTTGGTTCTCTATCGGGCGTCTCACTTCGAGATAATTGGGATTTAATAGCGCACATGGCGGGCCCCTGTAGGAATCCGGTTATGGTCACCTGGGATCCTCCCCCTTACGACTGCATCAAACTCAATTTTGATGGCAGTGCTTTAGGCTATCCTGGGCCGGCTAGAGTAGGTGGTGTTTTCAGAGGCAGCAGTGGAGACCCTATTCTATCCTATGCAGGGCCAGTGGGTATTGCTGATTCAAATACTGCTGAAGTGAGTGCTCTTCTATTCGGCCTCCAAATATTTAAAGAGCGGCTCCATGGCAAGCTAATTATCGAAGGTGACTCAAAAGAAAGCTCCCCTCCTTGGCGCCACTGGCCAATCAACTGGTGTTCAAAAGAAAGCTCCCTTCCTTGGCGCCACTGGCCAATCACTGATTGTATTGCTGACATTGTGTCATCCATTCATTGTAATTGGAACCTCGTTCCTAGATCATCCAATTCTTTGGTTGATAAATTGGCAAAATTCGGAACCTCCTAGCAATCTCTCATTGTTTGGGAAGGCTTCCCCTCGTGTAATCTGCTCGTTTGAGCTCTCATAATAAAATTCAGCATCATTTAAAAAAAAAAAAAAAGATAAGTCCTAGCATAATTAAATAACTCAACATAAATAAAAGACTAACATAATTAAAACACTTTTAAACTGAAACTCTTCCGTGAGACCTACTTCCATAATAATTTTGGCTCTGTAAGACTTCTTATTGTGTAAGACTCATCATGCCATCATTGTATGGGCCTGGGGCCTTCTCCTTGGTCTATGGGCCTTGAGCCCATCTTCCACATCTCTTGGATGTGTGGGCCTTCCTTGGTCTTATGGGCTTGGGCCCATCTTCCAACACACTTGGATATGTGGGCCTTCCTTGGTCGTGTGGGCTTGGGCCCATCTTCTAACGCTCCTCCTCAAGTTGGGGGTGAGAGAACATCATGTACTCCCAGCTTGCTGTAAATGGTGTATAGGATCTTCTCGTATAAAATGGCAGTCCTCGATATCTTACATCACTCTCCCTCACACTGGTGGTCTCTTCCATGAGGCCTAGATGGCATAAGATAAGTGAGAGTAAAATCACTCCAAGTCGTATGACATCGCTCCATACTCCAGTCATAACTCATGTTGGTTGTAGGGCACACACTCCTATCTATTGTAGGTTGTGGGGCTATATGCAGAAGTGTAATAAAAATCCCTCATCACCGTGTTCCAACCCGGGATACTGACTCTCAAGTGGTAGGAGTAATAAATGCCAATTAAGAGAGGTAACAGGTAATTACCCGGAAGATAATATTCTAGGGCCACTGGCTTTCGTCATCAATCGGAATAGCCAATGTTGATAAAAATCAGCAACTGAGAAGTCCTTCAATAATAATGTCTCATCCAAAGAGACACAATAGCTGCTGCTGAAATGACTTGGGCCCATTTAACACGAACCAAAATAATAAAAATCCATGTAAAAGGACCTATGAAATAATCTGATGCGGGTATCTGCACCAAATAATATGCTGACCATGGAATATGTTGGGAATACCTCAAAATAATAATCAAGACGGAGAAATAGAATCGAGTCGAACCAAGTAAGATATTAGACCAATATAGCCGAGTTGTAGGAAAATAGGTATAAACCTTGTGACCCGGACCCGTATAACCGAGGCAGAAAATAAGTGGGCTGAGTCAGGTTGATCCGACTAAGTTGACCCGGACTGGGTTGAGCTGAGTTAACTCGGCAGATCAGAAGCCATGCTCAGGTAGGTAACGTCGCTGGGTTAACTCTGCCTGGTCCTGGTTGGGTTCGGCGCTAAACCAGTGCTGCATTACATTTTTCCTAAGGAAAAATTTAATTTGGCAATAGTGCCTTCGACTTCCTCCCGCGGCTGAACAGAGCTTCCGTCTTCCTCTAAAGTTGGCGATGAACTCGATATGGAAAGGCCAACGTCTTTGTCCGCCCGAATTGGCAATCAAGTTGGTGGAGAGAGGAGTTTCCGAAAACCAGCAGAGGAGATATCTTCCGGATTAACAACAGTAATATCCCGAAGAAGCAGCAACGAAATAACAACGGAAACTAGAGAGCGACTTCGGGTCAGAAACAAAAACCTCTCCTACCAGCGAGCAAAAACAAAAACATAGCTGAGTCGTCTTCCTCCTCGACACCGAACAGAGCGGGAGAACAGTTTCCAGAAACGGCAACCATGACAGGAAACTTTCCGAGAGAACCTCGACAGAATGGTATGGCAGAAAATCCCGGGCAGACGTGTCTTTGTAAGATAACAGTGATATCCGGGCTGAAATTTTCTAGAGATGAGTGACATTCCAGCGTGAGTCCAGTGAATTGTGAAGTTTTCGGTAGAGGAAATAATCCAACGAAATAATTTCGGAATGATAGCAAGACAGAAACAACAGTGAAGATATGATTTTCTGAAAGCAGTAACGTTCGGCAATGTCGAAAAACCAGAGTAGGCAACGAGTCAAAAACAGCTGGACCCAAATTAAGCAGCAAAAATCTTCCCGGATTAACAACAGTAAGCCTTCCGAAGATAGTAGAAAGATCCCAGATAGGCAATCTCGGATGATTTTCAAGATGAAGTAGAGCAAGGCAATGCGTAATGTTGGGAATAATGGCTAGGCAGATAACTCGGCAGAAAATTTCCAAAAGATCACCGAGATATAGTAACGAGTGATCAATCAGCAGTAGCAATAGTAAACCAAATAGAGAAGAAGATGATTCTCAGAATAAAACTCTGTCAATATATAATATGCAATATTAAAAGCTCAGTGTAGAGGTGAAAACGTAAAACAAACAATGGGTATAGGGACTGAAAAGAGAAAAAAAAAAGATAGATACAAACCTAAACTGCTAGAGATAATAGATCAGAAAAGGATCACATTATCTCTGTGGGTTGACCGAGTCAACTCACAGAACCTGCTCTGATACCATGTTGAATTTATGGAAAAGAGAAAAGTTTCATTAACTTAATGTAATTAGAGTACATGAATCCCTATTTATAATAGAGGAAAGTAGTAGAGTCCAATTACAATTAAACTACCCTTGTCCCAATTACATCCAAACTCTAATACTTAAAGATAAATCCTAGCTTACTTAAATAACTCAACATAAATAAAAGACTAACATAACTAAAACACCTTTAAACGGAAACTTTTCTTTGAGACCTGATTCCATAATAATTTTGGCTCTGTAAGACTTCTTATTGTGTAGGACTCATCATGCCATCATTGTATGGGCCTGGGGCCTTCTCTTTGGTCTATAGGCCTGGAGCCCATCTTCTACATCTCTTGGATGTGTGGGCCTTCCTTGGTCTTATGGGCTTGAGCCCATCTTCCAACACACTTAGATATGTCGGCCTTCCTTGGTCGTGTGGGCTTGGGCCCATCTTCCAAAAATCACATTTAGGGACCTTTTCTGAAAATCTTGAGACAACAGAACCATTTAACGTTATCCTTTTCATAAGTATTTTCTCTTAGTCATTTTGACGATTGTAAGTGCTTCATTTGCTTTGGTGTTCTGAAAAGTTAAAGGTCTTGTGAACCATGACTAGTCTGGTCTGGTGGTTTGATACTGTAAAATAGGAGAGATGGAAGGGTAGAAAGAAGATTTATAAGAAAGAAATACATGAGAGTATGGTGTGAGACAATTCTGGTTCTCGCAAATGTCTTATCTATTATAATTCAAAATACAGAAAATAACATAAGTACTTCTAACACTCTTTTATTGAGCCTAAGTGAGAGGGAAGCTAAATGAGGCAACTAACCATGAGTACAATAACCAAAATACTCATTACACAACATATTATTCAACACTCAAACTGTGCAATAGATATCTAGTTTGCCCTGCTTGTTATGAAAAAACCCAAACTCTTGTTTGTTTAATGTTTTAGTAGATAAATATCTGGGTTGGTCTACTGACCGAACATATTGAGTACAAAGCTTCCCTCTCATAACTATATTTGTGTGGAAGTGGCAATCGACCACTATGTGCTTCGTGGTGCTCATGAAAAACATGATTATTACACCCATAGCCATAGGTTCTTTAATTTCAAATCTAAATTCAGCTATGATAGATTTCAGCCACAACAACTCAAAAGTTGTGTGTGCCATAGCTTTATATTCAGCTTCAACACTCGAAAGGGCCAATATGTTATGCTTTTTACTTCATGTTACTAGATTACCTCCTACAAAGTTGTAGTACCCAATTGTGGATCTCTTGTTGTTATGACCCAAAAATTAATAGTCAAGAATCAAGGCTTTCGTCAAGCTTGGCTAGGAAGAGGGAAGAAAAGAAGGGGTGAGGAACGTAAAGAGAGAAGAGGAAGAAGGGGAAAGGCACATTAGAAAAACATTAAGAGAGGTGAGAAAGCTTAGGGTAAGGGAGAAACACATTGAGAGAGAGGAGAGAATTTAGGAGGAGAATAAGGATTGTCCAAGTACTCCCATCATCCAATTTGCTTTCATTTATAATGGATTACAAAGAGTTTGAATGGGAAACAAGAACTAACTAATCCTAAGCTAACTTAGACACCAACTTCTAAACTTAGGAGTCAACTTAACTTCTAAAAATAGAAACTCCCAAGTACTCAAGCTTTCCAATTCTTTGTTAACTCTCCTTTCCCAAAAATAGCAATTCCAAACTATCTCAATGCCAACTCTCTTAATTTCTTGAGTCAGTTAACTCCTAATTTCTGGTCTTTATTTTTCTACCGTTGGCTCTGTAATAGAATCAGTTGGGGAGGCTCGAGAGGCAATGGTTTACCCTGTGATAGATGTCAGTAGTTCAAGTCTGCTTATCTCCATCTCGTCTCAGTTTGGCTTCGTCTTGAATCTGCGAAGGCATTCTAGTGGATGCGTGCGTGTAGGAATACCAACTACAGAGACTAACAGACTATGACTATAAGCAGTTGTCAATCCACACTTTTGAGGCTGCACATAGGTGGCCTAACCCCATTTTAGGCCTTTTCTAGCTGGAGTGTTGAGACAAGCTCGATGTGTGAAAACCGTAGAGCGTTTGACATTCTCTTTCTTTTTTTCGACATATGCAGATTGCCTTTTGAGCAAAGCTCATCTGGCGCTGTGCTGTTTTCTTGCTTGGTTAGACATACTATTTCTAGTTGAAAGAGTGGCAAACCCATTTAAAAATTGCTTGTACAACATCTATCTAATCTTTCTTGGAAAGTCTCTTCTTTCTGGTGTCCATCAAGTGGATTTTTCACCTGGACAAAGATAAGGAGAGTAAGAGATTGAATTCTGGACAGAATTTATCGTATGCTAGTAATTGAGGAGTTGTCTTTTGTCAAAATCAAACAAAAAGTGATTCTTCCTAATTCTATATTTGACTTCTACTCCGATTAATCAGTCTCCTACCCTTGTTCCTATTCCATCTCGTTCAGATTAGAATGAAATTGTGTTATTCACCCGACATGTAGAGATCAATCAAACGGCTTCGCTAACGCAAGGTCTTACAGAGATTTTGTGCTAGGAGAGGGTTGGCGCGGCCATGCGGGCCGTTGCTTGTTTGGTAAAATTTTTTACGTCAAAGACATCAAAGTATTCTCAAATCCAAATTGAAGGTATGGATGAAGAGCAATCACACCATTAACGTCAGAAAAAGAAGAGTGGCATTGAAATAGAAAAGAAAATCAAAAGCAGACTATGGATAGAGAAAGAAACGAAGTGTATTTATAAATTAGAAAGCCTCAAGAGATTGTAAGAGAAACTCAGAAAAAATCGAGGGAGACAAATGTTCGAAATTGTTTCATGCGAATTTCTAAAATAAAAAAAGAGGACGATTACACTCTCCACTCCCAGCTGAGACGAAAGACTATGTTAAGCTAAGAGAGACCTATAACAAAGGAAGGTGACACTAGCAAGCAAACTCTATCTTGATGAATGTCAACTCCATCATCAAATAGGCATATTATGTTTTTCAAAAAGATTCATAGCTAGAAAAGGCCTTCAGCTCTGGTTTCCCAATCTTTTTCAGGAACTCTGACAACTAATCAAAGCTGATCTGCATACTCAGGTGGAGAGTATTAGGAAAACTGGTCAAATGAGGGGCCAATAGTACTTTCCTCACTTTCATCCCAAAAGAGGTAAGTCCCAAACTATCTAGATTCAGGCCAATTTCTTTGTGTAATAAACTTTTATCAGCCAAAAGGATTGCCGAGAGACTCCAGAGCATCATGGACAAGCAGCATTCATTTGGGAGACAAATCTTTGCTCCAGCTTTTTGAAGCTGTCCACTTAGCCTCCATTGGGAGACAGAGAGACTGGTTCAACTTGGCATGGCAATGCCTATGATTGTTTGAACCACACGTTCTTATTCTACAATCTCCTCAAATTTAGTTTCTCCCTGGAAATGGTAGACTGGATCAAAGCATGTATCAACGGGCCTTGGATTGCCCTGTCAACGAAAAAATATCATCTTTCTTCAAGGCAAGTCGTGGACACTTGCAAGGATGCCCACTGTCTCCTACTTGTTCATTCTCATTGCAGATTCTATTAGCAAGTATCTGAGCTAGGGAATAAGCCTAGGCCAATCAACGGGTGTTAAACTTGCCCCAAATGTTTAAGCAATTAACCATGGACAGTACATGGATGGCGTCATTTTTGGGGGAAGTGAGTAAGTCTGAGGCTAGGTTCTTTAGGCTATAAAAAACCTTTTTTGTAAAGCAGTAAAAAAGAAAGAAAGAGCAAGGTTTTATCCTTCCATGAAGAGGGGTTTGACAAGCTAGTTTTGTACTCTTAAGGAACCGATTCAGCCCCTTGGAGTCCCCATCCCTTTATTTTGAGATCAAGAAAAAAGATTAGGTTTCTTAAAATAAGATGATCAGAGTCCAACAGATAGATGGTTTTCCTTTGCAGGAAGGGTCAAGTTAAAAAATTCGACTCTAACATGCCAGTCTATAGAGCTTCCCTGCTAGTGATTCCCTTAGTTCACAAGAATGAAATAAGATGATTAGGAAATGACTATGGGGGGAGGGGAGTCGGGGCCACGGAGGAAATTCTCCTTGGTGAAATGGGAAGAAGTCATTCAATCAAGAGATGCAGGAGGTCTGTATATCAAGAATGATTTTGGGGCAAGTCAAGCACTTACAGCCAAGCAGTACTGGAGACAAATTGTGGGATAGAAGGGTCTTTGGAAGGAAATTCGATTCCGTAAAAAAATAAGGCACTTCGATGAATTATAAAGACATTGCAAATGGAGTTGGTCTCCGATTTGGAAGGATAGACAAGAAGCAGAAATTTCAGAGCAGGGACGAATTGTTAAATCGCAAACCGCCTTGGAAGAAAACAACATGAATGGCAAAGCTTATAGCAGAAGTGTATGAGAGAATATCTTAACATCAGCAGAGTTCAGAACAAATGAGGCAAAACAAAAACGGATGCTGAGTTATAGCTTCCGATTTAGAGATAGAGATGCAAAGATCTTAGAGAGGTCAGGAAGAGGACAAAGAAAAAAGGAGAAGCGAATACCTACCCAGAAAACAAGATCATTGGCTATAGCAGCAAAGTGAAGGTCAGGCCGCTCGAAGGAGCACGATAGCATAAAGGAAGCTCCTAGCACTGCAGACATAGACAAGGCTTGTAGTGTGCATGCCAAACAAAAAGTTGAAGCAAAAGAGTTTTCGTTGATACACGAAGAATTGAAAGCAACAACTTCAAAAGGTCAGCGAGCGAGCAGATAAGTGAGCCTGACGTAAGAGGCAAGGAAATCAAAGGTTGGGTGGTATGATAGCACGTTATTCGAACATATCATCGTTAGATACTGGTCTTGGGTTAGCCAGTCTATCAGTAGATTTCAATTAAGGGAGGGCGGTGGGTGGGCTTGGAGTGCATTGATCGATCAGTTAGGGCGAATCACACAAGCTCAAAACTGCGAAAGAATCACAGGGAGAAAGACCACTCATATTGCATCTGTCTCCGCTGCATTATTTGACATTGGTGGTTCAACAAAAGACCCAGGGGGTGGGGAAGGAAGTCTGCTTTCTAAATTCCTGTTGGTGCATTGTTGCTTAGGGTTGATTTAGCGCTGTTATATGCGCTTTATGCGAAAACATGGTGTTTATAACGCTATCGACGTGAAATCTCTGTTTATGTGATGATTGCGAAGAAAAAATTCATTCTCACTATCCAACTAGCAACAACCATGTTAAGGAATAGTCCCACATGGATTAGTGAGTACAAAGATCTTGAGTTTATTAGTTGAGAAAGAGGCTTCCTAAGTTGGCTAGTCATTGTGGGATGCGCCTTGGACCCAACTTCACATGGTATCAGAGTAGGTACTCAAATATGGGCCTACACCTATATCCACTTGTAGAGCCACAAAAGAGGGCCTACACCTAAATTATCCACTTGTAGAGCCACAAAAGAGGGCCTACACCTAAATTATCCACTTGTAGAGCCACAAAAGAGGGTCTACACCTAAATTATCTACTTGTAAGGCCACAAAAGAGGGCCTACACCTAAATTATCCACTTGTAGAGCCACAAAAGAGGGCCTACAAGTGACGGGGAGTGTTAAGAAGTAGTCCCACATGGATTAGTGAGTACAAAGATTTTGAGTTTATTAGTTAGGAAAGAGGCTTCCTAAGTTGGCTAGTCATTTTGGGATGGGCCTTGGGCAACAACCATAATAACAACAATCACGACTAGCAATAGCTGCAATAGCATCAATCATTAAACAATCACTGCCAGCTGCAACAACTGGCAACAATCTGCGTTAAACCACTTTTCTGCCTTTTCCCTCCACCCACTCCATTCCTCTTTCCCACCGTCCTTCCTGGGCATGCTTGGTGTGCTACATAAATCGGCTTTATTTGGAAACTATAGCTTTCACAACGTCGTCTGGGTGGTAATTATGGTTGGCGTATGTTCGCCCCCAAAATCGAAGGCCGCCTTTGCAAAAGAAGGCCTAGCTAAATGCTGCCTAAGCTTTTCTCAATTTGTGAAATGAGGGCAAATGAATGGTTGCCTTTGTGTGCAGTTGGACTGGTTCGATCTATCCCTTAACTCAGGGTGCTTGCTTCTTGAAAGAATGACCATGAGAATGGGTAAGAGGGTGAACATTTGCTTCCTCTAATCCCAGGGCTCAAGTTTCTCGTTAAAAAGATGATTGGAATGGGTGATGTGGAATGGCCCAAGGGGTAGAATGAGACTTATTCCTTTTCTTCTGGTGGATGCTTCCATGCATAGATTCAAAGCAACGAAGTGAAAGGGCTTCATGGGAGGACTTGACACTCATGGTTGTGTCAATGTCAATTGTTGTGATTGATTGGCCTAACACTTAATAGAATGTACAACGAATGGAAAATGTATAGAAAATAAAAAGGAGAGCTTGTCTAGCATGATAAAGGTGTTAAATATACATGGTACTGAAGCTTCTTGATATTCTTTTGGAAAGAATGGGCTTTGGTGCTAAGTGGAGATTTTGGATTCAAAGCTGCATCTTCTCGGCCAACTACTTGGTGCTTCTGAATGGTGCAATGTGTAAAGGCACTTGAGGCATTCGTCAGGGGGACCCCTTGTCCCCTTTACTTTTTAATGTGGTGGCGGAATATCTCTCCTTTTTTATTTATTCGGCCAAGGGTTTGGGTTGGCTTCTCCCCACAGCGGATATTGCGGCTTTTGACATACCGATTCTTCAGTTTGCGGTTGACACTATTTGCTTCGGCGTGGGCACCATGGATCAAATCAAGAAGTTGAGAGTTGTTCTTGGTCTATTCGAATTGGCTTTGGGTCAGAATATTAATTGGAGGAAATCCACTCTTCTGGGATATTATATAGATGGAGCTAAGCTCAGAGATATGGTTGATTTCCTGGGATGCTCTTTGGAGAATACGCCAGCTACATATTTGGGTCTCCCCCTCTTTGATTCTCGTCCCACGACTAGGCTTTGGGGGACCCTTATTGAGAAATTTGAGAAGCGTCTTGCAAATTGGCGGGGCAAGCTCCTATCCACAGCAGGTAGACTCACTTTGGTAAAGTCTTGCTTGGCTGGCCTGCTAAAGTATCTCCTATCTTTTATTAAGTGTCCAACCGTTGTGTACTCAAAGATAGATGCTTTTTGCCGTCGCTTCCTATGGAGGTTCAGAAGACACATTCAGATATCATTTGGTCAGTTGGAAGGAAATTTGTATGCCTCATGATAGGGATGGGCTGGGCATTCGACCTACAAAGGATATGAATAATGCCCTCCTGCTTAAGTGGATTTGGAACCTTAACCATAGAAATTTGTAGAGAAATATGGTGTGCTACTATCTTCAGATTCTAGGGCATTGGTGGAGAGAGGGAGGTGCTCCTTGCTGTCTATCCTTGATTTGGAAATCCGTTTATAAGCTGCTTCCAACCTTCAAGGCCTCGACCTCCTTCTACCCAGGAAATGTGAGGACTCTTTTATTTTGGACCGACGAGTGGTGCTGTCCCTGCCCCCTCTCTGAGGTATACTCAGGACTGTATAGGATTGCTATGGACCTTTCATGCTCGGTAGCCGAATCTTGGAGTCTTCTCTTCTGCCGAAGCTTGAATGATGATGAAGTTGTAGCCTTCTACTTGCTTCTTTCCAGTCTCAGTGGTACCATCCTTCGGGAGCGAGTGTTAGATAAGCTGATTTGGAAGCCTAGTATCATTGGTACATTCACAGTTGCTTTAGTCTATTCCCACATCAGGGAAGTTGTCCTTAGTCAGCCAGACCACAAGGCAAACTTCGCTTGGAGACTTTCAGTAATTGGGATAGTACAGTCTCTTGCACTGTGGGTATGGTTTCCAACTGGCTCCACACTAGGAAGGAATTTGCTCCTCAGGCTAGTGTTTCCTTTCGATGGAATTGGTGTCTTCTGGTCCACATGGCAGGCCCCCAGAGGACTCCGATCATGGCCAATTGAGAGTTTCACCCCAGAGATTGCTGTTAAATTGGGTCCAAGGCCCATCCCAAACTGACTAGCCAACTTAAGAAACCTCTTTCCTAATTGATAAATTCAAGATCTTTTATCTCACTAATCCATGTGAGACTATTCCTTAACACTCCCCCTCACGTGTAGGCACGTGGATAATTTTGGGTGGTGGCCCTCACGTGTGGTACGTGGATAATTTGGGTGGAATGCCCATATACTGAGTGATTGCTCTAATACCATGTTAAGTTGGGTCCAAGGCCCATCCCAAAATGGCTAGTCACTTTAGGATAAGGCCTTGGACCCAATTTAACATGATATCAGAGTAGGTACTCATATGTGGGCCTACACCTAAACTATCCACTTGTAGAGCCACAAAAGAGGACCTACACCTAAACTATCTACTTGTAGAGCCACAAAAAGAGGGATTACACCTAAATTATCCACTTGTAGAGCCACAAAAAGAGGACCTACACCTAAAGTATCCACTTGTAGAGCCACAAAAGAGGGCCTACACCTAAAACTATCCACTTGTAGAGCCACAAAAGAGGGCATACACGTGAGGGGGAGTGTTAAGAAATAGTCCCACATGGATTAATGAGTACAAAGATCTTGAGTTTATTAGTTAGGAAAGAGGTTTCCTAAGTTGGCTAGTCATTTTGGGATGGGTCTTAGACCCAATTTAACAATTGCATTAAGTTGAATTTCGACGGTAGTGCTTTGGGATGCCTAGAACCGGCTGGTGCAGGGGGGTTTTCAGACATCATAGTGGAGAGACCATCTTCTCCTATGTTGGGCCTATGGGCATTGCAGATTCTACCACTGCGGAGGTGAATGCTCTTCGTCTTGGGTTGAATATTTTCAAAGACAGACTTCAAAGGAAGCTGCTGATTGAAGGAGACTCTAAAGTGGTCATAAGCTGGTGCTCTAATTCAGCTTCTCCCCCTTGACGGCATTGGCCAATTACTTCTTCTATTGTAGATATTGTATCTTCTATTTCTTGTACTTGGAATCACATTCCTTGGTCAATCAATTCTGTGGCTGATGGGCTAGCTAAATTTGGAACCTCCCAGCACTCTCTCATTGTTTGGGATGGTTCCCCCTCCTTGTAATCTTGCTCTATTGTGCTTTTTAATATAACTCATCACTATTTAAAAAAAAAAAAATACATCTGGTATTGGGAAGCAGGTATGTCAATGGATGGAAGGCCAAAGCTGATACCATGGCTAAGAACCTTTTTTCTTACTTGATTAGCAGATTGGCACATAGCTTGAAAAGGCGGAGTAGAGTTATGAATGAATGAAAATTTTCAACTAAGAAGGGGGTGGGAGAGAAGGCAGCAGCAGCGGAGGGAGGACTAGGGTGGGGTTAGAAGGGGGGAGAGTATGATGGGGAAGTGATTCCAAAGTCTTAAGCTTAAACCCTGAGATTATGGGGAAGGTACAGAATGAGAACTCATAACAAGATCTGGGTGATGAAGAAAATGAACGAAGAGTGGGAAGGGGGTAATTACCCTGAAGTGCTACCTTTATCTGCTATTGGGCTTGGAAGGGAAGTTCCATATCATCATAGATAAAGATGTCTTGATGGATGAGAAGGATTGGTTATAAAATCAGTTTAACATTGAGAAGTCCGACCTATTACATGTTTAGAGTGAAATGAAAGAAGGACAAGATTATCAATGCATGAGAGATGGCTTTCGTTGGGTGCATGTGCATTCCGAAGGTGACATACATACTGATTGGGGAATCCGAATTAGGGAGTTCGAGGCACTGGAAGCGATTCCAAAAGGGTGGGGAAGGGGAATGAATTTCCAAAGAATATGAAGGATGGTGGGTTACAGGTGTTGGTGCCCTTGAATGGGTCGGAATGTCTTAATCAATTAGGAGGTCATTCTCTAGGTTCTTCTTGTTCTGATTGTCTTTCTTCTTTATAGAAGATAGATAGTCTCACTCCCTCGCATTTGTAGTTATGTAGCAGGGCTTTGGCGACTGAGAATAGAAGGCCTCCTTCTCATAAGAAAGAAAAGTGTCTTGCTGCTTTAATGGACCTACAAGGTGCCCTTAAATGTTTAAATAAACAATGGGTTTCTCAATAAAGAGTTCAGAAAGCAAGTGAGGCAGACTTGGGACGAATTGGGGTGAACGTTGGCTTGCTTCCAGCTAAACTTGCTTCATCCTTAATGTTGCTTAGCGATGCCACTTCTGCTTATGATCCTCCCACGGTAATGAGGGATAGTGCAAAAACTTTAAGACCTCCTGCCGCCTCAGATCGCCTTCCTAGTTACTGTTCCCACCCAACAAGTAATGGCCCGCATGGCCACACCAACCCTCGCCTAGCACAAAAGGCTCTTTAAGACCTTATATTAGCACTTTAGTTTAATTTCTCCCGTCTCAAACCTAAACACCTTCTATTCTTCTTCCGTGTTCCCAATCTCCAGCATCAATGACCGAAACTGTCTAACATACTCGGGTACGGACCCAGTTTGCCTTTGATGCTTTTCCTGCCGTCTATACCTTTTACTCCTCTGCTCCTGCAACCCGGTGCCTGCGCTAATGCTAATGGTGATCCCCAGACCGGTGGTATGCTCTCGATAATGGAAACATATATGCAACTGGAGAATCTTTTTATGGTTTGGAAGTGGATATAGAGTCTCCTCCGAAGAAAAAATCCCTACCATTTCAGTCCTATAATCTAGCAAAACAAGAGGGTTAGCTTATAAATGTGTTGGAGCGATAGGATGTTTGATTCCCATTGCTTGCTGCCTCTTCAATCTATATTTGACAGCTTACAGAGGTCTGATGGCTGATTGCTAAAGAGAAATTCTATCACTGAAAGTGATTCCTTGCTCAAGAACTAGACTCAAGCGACTGTGCCCAACACTTAAAACAGAAAGGAGGGAAGCTAGCCATTTGACCTCCCCCCCCCTTACTCCCCCTTCTCTAATGTGCATATTGAGGCTGAGCATGCTTGCATCTAAGCCCATCTCACCTCTCTATTGCCTGCTTCCAACTGCCTTTCTATTGTGCCTACCATTAACTCCTGTTTACCTTCCTTTAGGAGGGTGCTTTACTCAGAAGTAATAGAATGATCAAATTTAAGGGAGGTGACATCTTTCAAAAAAATGAATCATAATTATTTTAAACAAGCAAAGGAGGGGCTATTTAAATATTTTCAAACAAAAGATTTGAATATTGAAGTATTTTCTTAGAGTTGAAGTGATACAATCTCAAAGAAAATATGTTTTAGATTTATTTGAAGAAACTGAAATGCTTGGTTATAAACCTCTTGACAACTCGATGGACCTAAATGTAAAGTTGTGTGCAGGGTCTCATAATGAGGTAGATGTTGGACAACTTCGAAGATTAGTAAGAAAATTAATCTATTTGACAGTTTCTAGACCGGATATCTCATTTGCAATAAGCGGTATTGGTGAGTTTATGCACAAAACACAACTCTCTCATTGGCAGGCACTCAAGAGGATTTTGAGGTATTTAAAGAAAAGTCTAAACCCTAAACCCTAAAAAACATGGACACCTAAATGTCGAAGTATTTTCAAATGCAAATTGGGTAGGTTCTCATGATGTGGGAAATCCACTCCAGGTTTTTGTACAATGGTTGGTGGAAATCTAGTGAAACGGCACAACAGGAAGCAAAGTATGGTAGCAAGGTCAAGTGCAGAGGCTGAATAGCAAGCCATGGTGCAAGTAGTAAGTGAAATGTTATGGCTTAAGTCTCTCCTCACAGAATTGGGTTTCTTAGTGGAAGTTCCTATGCCACTTCATTGTGATAATGAAGTTGCTATTCACATTGCTACGAATCTAGTATTTCATGAGAAAACCAAGCATATTGAGATTGGCTATCATTTCATAGAGGAGAAGTTCAGAACTAGAGTTATTAGCATGCATTATGTTCCTTCCAAGAGTCAGCTCGTAGATATTTTTAGCAAAGCTGTTGCTATGGGCTCACTTCAGTATTTGTGTTTCAAGCTAGGTGTTTTTGATGTCTTTGCACCAGCTTGAGAGGGAGTGTTACAAGTAGCCATGTATTTACCTTTGATTATTCAGTTCTCCTCATTAGTTGTAGCCCAAGGGTAGAATTGTAATTATGATAATTTATTTTATTATAAATCAAATAAGTAAAGGACTTGTGTAGGCCCTAAGGGGGAGCTCTCCTTTTCCTTCTTTCCTCTTCTCTTCTCTTCTCCTCCTTTGTTACTCTTGCTCTTCCTTTACTGTAGTATGTATGAGGTAAAGCACTAGAGTTGAACACAGCCAAAAAGGGATTAGAATGTCCAAAGAAAGCTCTAGAAGGGGGTGCCGACTCATCCAAGGCCAGAAATGTTGACAAGAACTTTCTAGAAGGGGCACCAACTCAGCAAAGAATCTAGAGGCATCTAGAACTTGCTTGGTGCCCAAGGAGGACGTCCAATTTTTAATCCCACATAAGAGAAACTGTGGAAGTAGCTCTAGTCTAAAAATAGTAAGTTCCATAAGCCTTGTAATTATCAATCAATTTATTCTCTTTTCTATCTATGGCTAACCTATTGGCTTTGGCCACCCCATGACATCCCCCCAAATTTAGGGTGTCTATCGGCATACGGAGTCTCAGCAGTTCAAATGCTCCCCCAAGGAGGATGGTCCTTGGCCAAGGCACAAGTCCTTGGTTCTACTGTTCACTCGAGTTGTCCACCATGCTATCCACCCTAGGAGAAGATCCCTTTGGCAAAGGTATTCTCCTTTGGTTTTACTTTCCATCCATTTCATTATTAGCCTTCCCATTCTGATAGCCTTAGCGGCCCATCCCCATACTATAGACTAAAGTCTAATAGGTGTATAGCCCTTGTCCCACAGAGTCCCCACTAGCTCTCACATCACTAGCCTAACCATTCCACCCTAGTTACTCGAGTTTCCTAACTTAATCCCCATACTCAAGCCCAAACTCTGTCAAGCTGGTTAGAGTTTTGTTTGGGGAACCTTCGTTCTTCACTTGAGACCAAAGTTAAGGGTCCCCAACTAATTGTTCTAACCTCTTGAGCTCTAGCAAGGAAATGGGATCATAACTCTCTCCTTTCTAAGCTTGAGCTTTTGAGTTGCATGTCTTTCTCCAGATTAAATCATAATTTTCGGTGCTTAGGTTCCATGCTCTCTAAATTTTCTAAGTACTTGACAATCTATAGTTTCTCCCAACTAATTCTTTAAGAAAAACAAGGACCAAAAGTCCTATGACAATCTTTGGCTGTTATTTGTTTATGGGGAACTCAAGTCTAAAGTGTTATGGTGCCTGGTCTTGTTTGTGGAAATGTCCCTCTTAGGATAATGTTAGGACAAATCCTACAGTATTAATTGGAAAAAAAGCTTATTAAGTGCAGGTAATCATTTTAAATTAGACTTGGATCCAACTTTAATAGGTCTTTATGCTTTAGAACTTGTTTTATCTTCATTTATACCTGCTCTAAGAACTGGGGAGGAAATAATGGTCGTCATACACAGAATATTAGGAGCCAATGTATGCTAGTTGAAAGCTAAATTTTTCTTCAACTAAGTGGATAATCGGATTTCTCTAAATTACTTGTGTGAACTCCATAAAATTTATTTTTGCTTGTTTATGGGAATGAGATTGGGACGAGGTTGGAATCCAACCCATTACGGGTTTTTCAAAGACAAGTTCATGTGGCAAGTTGCCTAGGCAGGGACGAGTTTCCCTAAACTGACCCCATCCGACCTGTTGCAATCCTAGATGAAAGGCAAAAGTTTCTTACACTCTTATTGTTCTTTAGTGTCCTTACAAGCACAACCAGAGAATAATGTTGAATCTAAGCTTGCATATACAAGCAGAAAACTTCCTTCATGATGCCTCTAATCTTCTTTCAAGTTTATTCAAACAGAATTAGGATACTCTTACCATTGGCATCACATGACTGATTATTATCTATTTTCCGAGTGACAGAAAGATTACATGATATGCTTATAGAAGATGGTGGTACCAGGATGCTGACTAAAATGGTTAGTTGTGGATACAGCGAAGTCATGGCGCAGATTGCTAGAGGGATAGCAAACTTTGCAAAGTGTGAATCACGAGGAATTAGTCAAGGTGCTCTTTGTTTATTTGCATGAGTAGATGGAGCACTTTGCCCTTATGATATGTCCATGGGGGCATTGACTCCGTCTTAGTATATGTGTTATATAAATCTCTTGTTAGCGAGCTAACTTTTACTTCTTAATACAGGAAGGAGGAAAGGAAAATCTATTCTCATTGAGGATGGTGCACTTACGTGGATGACTGCAAACTGTAGTAAAGTTGTGGATCCTACTCGGCGCCACATTGAACTAGCTCTTTGTCATCTAGCACAAAATGGTATGTGAATTAGTATTTCACGCTTCTTCTTTCACAAGATTACATATCAAACTAATGAGTAGAGCTAGTGATCTGTTAGATTGTGCACAAACTAATTAGTGAATTCTAAATGGAAGCTCATGCCTTCCCTTGCATAAGATATTTAAGTACAATGTTATGCCCACCGAGACTCTTGGTGAGGGCTTCTCTTCTAGCTCCATTTTTTAATATTGGAGATTTCTTTTAAAGTGAAAACCAAAGTTGAGGATGATAAAAAAAACTCAGAAATTTCGAGAGAGTAGAGAAAAGAGAGAAAATAAGGGAAGTATATTGGGGTTTGTGAAAAAAAAGGGAAAGAAGAAGGGTGCAACAACGTGAGGAGAGACGAGAAAGGAATAGCCCCATCCTTCTATGCCTTTATTAAAATAGTTTCCTAATGCAGCTCAAATTAAAATTATGTCTTCATTTATAGCATAAAAATAAATACCAAAGGAAACATTACTGTAGTTAACATTGGGAAACTACTCCTCGGCTGATAGATTAGCTAAACTTTTAGCTCTTTAATATAATTCAGCACTATTTAAAAGAAAAAAACATTGGAAAACAAAATATTCTACCTTTTTTGCACTCCCCCTCAAGTTAGAGCATATATGTTAAACATGCCTATCTTGCTACCAAATGTATCAAACTATTGCTTGGGAAGTACCTTGGTGAAAAAATCACCTAACTGTTCAATGGACTGAACATGAGGACTAGAGATCAAGTTCTTCATCACTGCATCTCTAATGAAGTGGCAATCTACCTCAATGTACTTAGTTATCTCATGGAACATTGGATTATTTGCAATGTAAATGGCAGTTTGATTATCACTTGCCATTTGCATATACTTGAAGGTAAAGAAGCCAAATTCGGTTAGAATACACTTCCCAAAATTTTTGCATTTAGTATGTGCCATTGCTCGATATTTTACTTCAACACTTGTCTAGTAACCACTGTCTACTTCCTATTCTTCAAGAGGTAAGATTACCTTCCAAGAAAGTAGGTATACCATCAATAGCTGCCCGAAGGAGGGTTAAATGCTTGGCTGAGAAAAGGAGGCGCTCACACCAAGTAGCCAATTGCCTTTCCAATTTTTCAATGACTGGATTCCAAAATTGCTTGAGAGGCCACTCGATGAAAAGGGGAAACCCCAGGTGGGTGGTAGGGAGGGACCCAATCTGGCAGCCCATCAGATCCGCCATAGTTTGAAGTGTGTTCTCAAGAATATTGAAACCAATTAAACGTTTTTCTCTAGCTGATTTTTTGTCCCAATGTCATTTCAAACAGACCCAGAAAGGATTTGATGCGCTGAGCTTCACTAATAGTACTCGCACCGAATAACATGGTGTCATCCGCAAATTGTATTAAAGGTATATCAAATTCAGCATGAGGGGAAACTGGTTGGAGCCAGCCAATCAATTTAGCTGTTCGGACTAGACTGGATAGGTATTCAGCCACTAAGTTGAATAACAGGGGGGAGAGGGGGTCCCCTTGTCGAATACCCCTCGATCCCTTGAAGTATTCCAGAACCGTACCTTTGAGTAAAATAGAATAGGTTGTAGGTGAAATGCAGCTATGTATCCAATACCTCCACCTAGACCCGAATCCCATTTTGTTTAGCAGATCATCCAAAAGGGACCAGCAGATTCGGTCAAAAGCTTTCTCCAAGTCCAATTTTAGAGTAAAACAAGGTTTTCCAGATCAACGAAGGTGCTCCAACATCTCATGAGAGGCCATGGAAGAATCAAGAATGTTTCGGCCATGGATGAAAGCACACTGACAAAGGTGGACCAGAACTGGCATAGCAACTTAGAGGCGATTGGCAAAAATCCGAGCTATGATTTTGTAGGGGTTGGAGGTCAGGCTAATGGGTCGGAAGTCCCTCAGATGCTCAGCTGATTGCTTCTTGGGGATCAAAGCGATGAAGGAAGCGGCCATACTCTTATAGGAGAGAGCACGGTAGTAGAAGGATTGAACCATCTCAACAATATCATCCTTGATAACGGGCCAGCAAAGCTTATAGAATTCCCCATTGAATCCATATGGCCCCGGAGCATGGGCAGAGGCTAAGCCCAGGTGGTGATCTCAACCTCCTTGTGAGAGAAAGGGCAATCCAATAAGGATGCCATCCCGGGAGGGAGTCTAGCAAAGGAGACACACTGGAGTCTTGGCCGGGGACATAATTCCTCACGATAGAGATCTGCAAAAAAGCTAAAAAAAGGGGTTAGAAATGGTGTCATGATCGCTGGTAATTTTCCCATCAATTGACAGAGAAAAGACCCAGTTGGATTGGTGCTGGGCAGACGCCATTGAATGAAAAAATCTCGTGTTTCCACCCCCCTCGGTAATCCATTTGTAGCGAACTCTTTGCTTCCAGCGTATGAGATCTGAATATGAGAGGTCTTGCAGCTGGAGTTGAAGATTATTGTGGGTTTGAAACTCCTGTAAGGTCAAGGGGTGGCTTTCCTCATGGTTGTCCAATTCCATGAGCTGAGTGAGGATAATAGTTTGGGTGGTTTTAACACCCGAATGGTGAGAGGCTGCCCAAGTCTGAATATGCTGCTTCAAAAGCTTGAATTTCTAGGGAAGGGACCAGTTGGGGTCACCAGATGAGTCAAGGGTAGGCCAGATTGAGGCGACCATATATGTGAAGGAAGGCACATTGGTCCAGGGATTCTCGAAGCGGAACGGCTTGGGGCCCCAATTATCCACATGAGTGTCAATAGAGATCGGCCAATGATCCAAACATAGGTGGTTGAGGACTTTCCCAGTGGCATGATGGTGCAATTGAAGCTATTCTCCGTTGGCTAGGAAGCGGTCTAGATTGGAATGGATAGGGTTTTGGTGCTGACCGTTGGTCCAAGTAAAATGTCCCCGAGCTCGCAGCTACCGATAAAATCCGCAAACTTCCTCATGGTGGTAGTGATACACCTGGAAGGGAGGAATTTTTCAGAGTAGAACCTTGTGGCATTGAAGTCGCCAAACAGCAGACATCCACTCTGCCAGCGAAGGGAAATATCAAGGAGCTCTTCCCAGAAGCTATTGTGCTGGCTTACACCCCAGTAATAGCCCAAGAATTTTCATTGGTTCTATCCCTGATGAGCAGATTAATCGAATGCTCACCAATGTGTTCATCAATAACTTCCACAAAGTTGCAATTCCACATCGCCAATATACTCCTGGTAGAGCCAATCACATCAACTGCAATCCAGGCCACGTTTCGCCAACTCCAAAGATCATAGACAATTTGGTTTGAGATTTTTGTTTCTTGGAGAAAAACGAGGCTTTACAAAATTTAATTAGTTCACGGATAGAAGACCGCTTTTGAGTAGTGCCAATTCCACAGGGATTCCATGAGAGAATAATCATTGATTTTGTCTTCTATTGACTCCAGGGTTGCGATTTATCCCTGGAGTGGGCCTTGATAGATGACTCACACAATATCTGCTAGCCTTATCATCTCATTGCATGTATCGCCGTCGTATTTGTGCTTTTCCGATTGGAGGGTAGCAATGAAAGCTCTATAGTCATCATCAGGCAGAGGGAAAATCAGTTTTCCAGTCGCCAGGTCAATTGGGTAGCGAGTTGGAGGAAGGCTGGGTTCGCCTTGCTACACTAGACCCTCAGTTTGGGTAGGGGCCATGTTCCTATGTTGGTAGGTGATCACCCTTTGATGAGAGGCAATACTCCCTGGGTGAGGTGGATGGGGCTGGGGTGCGAGAGCTAGATTCAATATTTGATTCATGGTAGGGGAAGTTGGAGGTAAAGTTGGGATTAGGATTTTGCTGGATCGATGAATTGGGTCGGATGGAGATGAAGGCATGGACATTTCTGGAGCGGTATGAGGCGGAGGAAAGCCAAAGTTTGAAGAGGCATGGAAAGTAAGTATCAGGTCTCTAGGTTTTTTCAAGGGGGGAGATGGTTGGGGGGTGACAATATTCATTGCATTGTCGAATGTAGAAGGGGGGGGGGGGGGGGGGGGGGGGGGGGGTTATATTATTAGGGAGAGTTGACCTAGGAATGTGGTCAAACGAAAAAGTAATAGTGGGATTGATTGAGTTCGGTGGTTTATCCTACATATGAATCTGATTTGGGATGTAGTCATCGAAATGGAAGATCAGGTCATTTTCGAAGAAACTGGGGTGATTGGTATGGGTGGTAGAGAAGATCTCTAGGTAAGGGGGCAACGCCATTAAAATGGGGTCAGGTTCGTCAGTCGAGGTACACTGCTAGGGATTAGGTGGGTAATTTGAATTCGAAATAACTTGTTGCAATGGGTTATCCTAGTGAGAGGTTATGGGATTTGTCCGATTTGAAGATAAAGGAGGGAGGTCAATATCCAAAGGGCAAAGCAGGTTGGGGAGCTGCTGGTCTGTTGTGGTCTCTGACCATAGAACGAGTAATTCGACGGTGGGAGAGGGTTTCTTGCACTTCCGAATCAGAACCAAGTATCCTTGTTCTGCCTAGACGACCTATGGTGACTATTTAGGATGATAAAACGGAATGGAACGATGGAAATGGAGAAATCGATGGCGAGGAGGGGATCAGGCTCATCAAAGGGAGTCCTGCACCTTGGGTTCCAGGGGAACGTCAACCCTGGTTCGTTGAAGGAGAACATAGATCCTTGGTAATTTTCGACTTTCTTTCTCAATCCATTCGATAGCCTCTTAAAGCCAAGGCCCGAGATGAAAGTTATTATGCTCCTTAAGGCCTTCCTACTTAACATTCATGAAATAAAGAAATAAAAGAACATGTAATGCCTAAATGTAATGCCCAATGTTCTTCACAGCCCCACTGAGTCCACTCATCCGCGTCACCGCTGGATGACTCGTCCTGCTATCGAGTCCACAACATCACTCCCCTCCTTAAAAACGAGGTTGTCCGCAATCTCGAACGTGGGGTAGACCTGTTGAAAGACGTCGATGTCCTCCCAAGTTGCATTGGTGGCGTCAGAGTGGGACCATTGAACTAACACTTCCCGGCGCTGTTGATTCTACCGAGCGTTTAAAATCTTGGTTGGCATTATAGAAAGTTGCCCGTCTTCCATGGGTGGTAAAGACGAAGTGAGAGGAGGGACGCTGCCTTTGAATTGTTTGAAGATCGACACATGGAAAACATCGTGGATCCTTGCGTCTAGAGGAAGCTTGAGTTTATAGGCGACTTCACCCACCCGCTGAGAAATGACGAATGGCCCAAAATATTTGGGCAAGAGCTTGTGCCTGCTATGGGCTATAGAAGATTGTCGGTAATGCTGGAGCTGGAGCCAAACCAAATCACCTTGGTTGTACTGAATGTCTCTGTGGCCTTGATCATAATACTCCATCCGAGTTTGGGCTTGCTGCCAGCAACTGAAGTCAAACCAAATCACCCATGGAATGAACTTTCTATAATATCCGGCTAAGCCCAAAAAACTCCTTAAAGCTGAAATGTTGCTCGGTACAGGCCATTGTGTAATAGCTGCAAATTTTCCCAGGTCCACTGAAACCCTTGATGCTGTAATAATGTGCCCCAAATAAGTTACCTGTTGGCTGCCGAATGTACACTTGGTCCTTTTTAAGTAAAGCCGATGGGCTCGAATAATTTGGAAAACCATGTGGAGATGTTCTAAATGTTGAGACCATGACTTGCTGAAAATTAAGATGTCATCAAAGAATAGGAGAACAAACTTTCTGAGACAGTTAGTAAATACCTCATTCATTAACGCCTGAAATATGGAAGGGGCGTTGGAGAGACCAAAGGGCATGACGATAAATTCAAAGTGTCCATGATGAGTACGGAATGCTGTTTTCTGAATATCCGGAGGATACATGCGGTCTTGATGATATCCCGAACGCAAGTCCAACTTCGTGAAAAACGGAGCCCCATGTAGTTCATCTAATAATTCATCGACTACCGGGATAGGAAACTTGTCCTTAATCGTCTTGGCATTTAATTCTCTGTAATCCACGCAAAATCTCCAAGTATGGTCCTGTTTCTTGACCAGTAAGACTGGAGAAGAGAAATGAGACATACTCCTTCTGATGAGTCCCTGTTCGAGCATCATTTTGCATTGTTTTTCAATTTCATCTTTTTGCAAGTGTGGATAGCGATAGGGTCGCACCACCACCACCTCAGAGCCAGCCTTCAAACAAATTTTGTGGTCACAATGACTCAAAGGCGGAAAACCTGTAGGTTCCTGAAAAATATCGCAATAGTCCTCCAATAAATTTTCTAACGACGTAGAGGAAAGAGGCTGCTGCTGGAGTAGATGTACTTGTGGCTGAACTTCAGCCTTGCGCCCTTTGAATGTGAATTGGTGGCCGGCCAGCTCAAAACTCATGGTTAAAGCGACGAAATCCCACAAAATCGGCCCCAACGTTTGCAGCCATTTAATTCTGAGAACCATATCGAATCCGGCTAGAGGGATAATAAGAAATTCTGCCTCAAACTGATGACCTTCAATGGAAAACATCACAACCTTGCTAATCCCATAACTTGGAAGTTTTTTTCCATTAGCCACTGACATTGAAGCAACTGGACGAGGCTGCACTTGAAGTTGTAACTGTTGTGCCGCATTGAAGCTTATAAAATTATGGGTACTCCCTGAGTCAACCAGACTTAGAAGAGGTTACTCATTGACGAGAGCACAAAGTTGCATGGTTTTGGTGGATTGGAGGCTAGTAATGGCGTGGAGAGAAATTTCAGGTTCTTTTTCTTCCACCACTGGCTCTGCGCTCTCTGGGGCTTCCTCCTCCTCATCATCCACTTCTAACCAAAATAACTTCTGACATTGATGTCCAAATGTGTACTTTTCATCACAATTATAACATAAGCCTTGTGATCTTCTGTCTTCCATCTCTGCCTTGTTCAATTTTCTGATGAATGCCGGTTGAGACGCACTGGGTTTGGGAGATTGAGAGGGATTTGGAATGGTAGGCCCACGGTTTTGAAGTTTCTGTTTGGCCTCTAATGTTCTGGCCAAGTTCATCGCTCAGGCTAAATTAGAGGGAGCAAGGAGTTCCACCTCTAACCTGAGAGACTCTGTCAAAGCCTACAGTAAAGAACCCCACCTGTTGATCCACCCGAACCACCTTGCTGGCTCTGGCCAATTTTTCTTGCAAGGCCTTCTGATATTGCTCAACTTGTGCCGGTTTGGTGCAGTAAGACTAAATCCCCTGACGGATTGCTCTGAGCTGGAGTCCAACTGAATTGTACACAATTCTTTAAACTTCTCCCAGTCCAGGTTCAAATTCTCCATTTCTAACTGGTGTCCCCATAGTTGCGATTCATCGAGCATGTGGAATGTGGCCAGCCCTTTGTCTATGTCAGCCGTCCTTTGATGGGAAAAAAATTTCTCACACCTATAGAGCCAAATCAAAGGGTCCTCAGATCCCTTAAAAATTGGAAAGTCCAATTTTGTATACCTCGGGATGGTCCCACCGCTTGAACCCGAGCTCATGCCATTAGTTGGATGTTCTATTCGTCCAACAAATTGGTCTCCCTGCGTAGTCGCAGGGCTCCTCCCTCCTTCACGAGGGTGGGGTTTCTTACCCCCATCAATTTGTCAATCTTAGAAGCTAAATGTTGAACTTGGATATTTACCTGAGAAGATCTGCTGTCCACCAACATAGCCAGACGCCCCTCGGTTTCTTCCTGCTCTGTTTGTATCATTCCCCTGACGGTGGCTATCCAATCTTCATTGTTCGATGGCTCTCCCATATTGACCTGCTCTGATACCAAGATGTTGTGGTCTTTGACCATAGAACGAGTAATTCAATGGTGGGAGAGGGTTTCTTGCACTTCCGAATCAGAACCAGGTCTCCTTGTTCTGCCCGGACAACCTATGGTGACGATTTAGGATGATAAAACGGAATGGAACGATGGAACTGGAGAAATCGATGGAGAGGAGGGGATCAGGCTCGTCAAAGGGAGTCTTGCACCTTGGGTTCCAGGGGAATGCCGACCCTGGTTCGTTGAAGGAGAACACAGATCCTTGGTAATTTTCGGCTTTCTTTCTCAATCCATTCGATAGCCTCTTAAAGCCAAGGCCCGAGATGAAAGTTATTACAATAATGCCCTTTAAGGCTTTCCTACTTAACATTCATGAAATAAAGAAATAAAAGAACATGTAATGCCTAAATGTATTGCCTAATGTTCTTCATAGCCCCACTGAGTCCACTCATCCGTGTCGCCACTGGATGACTCATCCTGCTGTCGAGTCCACATCATGGTCCATTGCCGAAGGGTTGCCAACCGCAGGAGTGGCGCCATGTTCTGGGTTCAGGAAGCAGACCCTGATCCAAAAGACATGGGGATCAATGGTGATTTTGAGGAGAGAGCAGCCCGAGTTTGGCTGCGAGGGAATGATGAAGAGACGGGCCATGTCGAGGCGAAACATCCGGGAGGTATCATCATGCAGCATTACAAGTTGTCCAAAACGATCAACAATTTGTCGAAAGACTTCCATTTGCCGGAGTTCGGCAGGGAGCCCAAAGATGCAAATCCATTGACTGAGGAGCAGCTTAGGGTGGAAAAGGGGTCAACAGCTGATTTTGAAGGTGGGCGAATCTGGGGTGAGGGAGGTGAACAAAGCCAGTTCTGCATCCGCATGGTTACGAAAATGGAGGAGCCAGTTTTGGTCATTCAGGTAGGAATGGTTGGGCTGGTAAGTGAGGTAAAGGGAATTCATCAGCCAAAGAAGGATCATGAGGAAATCGAGTGTGGATTGATGAGTGGTAATGATGAGAGAGTAACAGGGGCGCAGGATTTGGGGTTGGAAGAGGTGGGAAAGGATTGGTTTGAGGATTTAGGGGGATAGGTATCATGGGTAGCGGAGATGTGAATGATGTTTGCTTTGAACTGCTCCCAACCAAAGCCAGAATTAGAGGATTCTGGGATGTAGATTCTCCCCATGATCAGTTGGTCTCTGCTTTGAGTAATTTTTCACTCACAAAGTCTTTGTACACATGCACCGAGATAGGGAATATAATGTTTCCAGTCTAGAGCTCCTTGGAGGTCCTAGCCGAGGCTTGCGTCTGGGTGGTAGCTTCGAATTGGGTGATGAAGGCAGCACAAGCAATGAAAGGGATGGATATGAATAAGGTCTTGTTACCCATCGCAGAGGAGATATGTACAACCTGGCCATTACGATCTGGTGCACGAGAGAAAGAGAAGGCCCTAGGTCCGACCTTCAGCATTACCATGCTTCCTGTGAGCTCATCTTCTGCTTGTAGTGTGATGATCAACAACCTGCCATCCTCGAGAATCATCGTCATCTTGAGGGACTCCATTTGCTTCATCAAGAATGCCGGCAACTATTGGGGGAGGTGTGTCAGGATGAGATTCTCCCAGTCGAAAAGGAGTGGCAGTACGGGCGCCAACAGTTGTGTTCGCGGGCCTCTCAATGTCCCGATCCTTGTCATCCAGTGGACCACTTCTTCTCCCTCCAAAAACTTCAAAATCCTGCACAACATTCAACTCTTCCGTCATTCTGATCGATTTTCGTTTTCCATTTGATCCGTACTCTTCTCCGATCGCCGTTCCAGCCAATCCGTACTTCTTTCCCGTCGCTCCGTACATGTCTTCCCTGTATCCCTCTCTGGTTGCTTCAGTCGCTCCATTACTTTAAAAACCTCTTATTGTTGAAAAGTACTATGGGCAACACCAAGAGTTCCTTCTAGATTAGGATTCCTCTTTTAAAGAAGTTCACTTGTGTTGAGTCAGGTCTTTTAAGACAAATTCCTTTTTTTATGCTTAAGGTGATTGTGAGACAGATTTCTAACATTATCAGGCTATATGCTCCAGCTTGTAGGAGTGTGAAGATATGAATTTAAGTTAATTAGGTTTATTTAGTTGCTAGAAAATTATTTCTTGTAGAAACAATATTCCTAAGATTTATGAATTTAAGGGACATTAATATAAATTAAAATTTTTTTAGTTACAAATAAGGGAAAGGGTCTGTAAAGTCTAATCTCTTCCTTCATTTCTTCTTGTGCAAATTCCAACACTAGACTACTGTTTCTCATGCTTCTGTCTCTTTTGAGCTTGTAATCAACATGGGACCCTAGGTGCGGCACTTCCTCGATGCTGAGAATAGTTTGTCTTGCCTTTCTTTTACAGGCTTATCGCCTGCCTCTTTGGTGTGAGTGGGAGTATTTTCTTACTCCCTTGTTCCTTAAAATCTAGGACTCTTGCTTCATTCTGCCTCTATTTGCTTGCTCCTCCTGCTCGCTCTAGTTCACTTGGTTCACTTGTATTTAATCCGAGGTTGAGTCATCCCTCTCTCCTCTTAGCAGCTCTTTCCTAATTAATCCCCCTTTTTTTCTTTCCTAGCGATCGTTTAGGAATGAAGCCTTTCGGAAATCTCTTTTTCCTATGTTGCATAAGCAACAACTAAATAGGGTTGTCTATATCTAGGCATAGTTTACAACCCTTTCTGCCTTTAATGTACCTTAAACATCTGCCTCTAAATTTTTATGTTCAAACTCTGTGTGACTATCAGTGTTTGTTGTTATTTTTACCACTGTTCGTGATCTTTGTGCAGAGAAAAAACTTCAATAAATTCTAATTTTTTTTCTTGTACAGATGAAAATGCCCATGATTTGGTATCTAGTGCGGCAATGAAGGAGCTTCTTCGCATATCTCGTGAGTCTTCTAAAGAAGATATTCGTAACCTTGCAAGGAAGGTACTGAAAAAAAATCCATTATTTTAAAGAGAAATGCAAAGAGGTTGATTGTATAAATGTGCCATATGTTATTGTATGTAATTTTTATTTTTATTTTTTTATTATATTATATATATATATTTTTTTGCAACCTTGTTTTGGAGGTTATGGGAAGATACCATTGATGAATATTTAGTTTACAGATTGATTAGTAATGGAAGTTTCACAGTTATTCAAACAATGCCTTAGGAATTAGTGTGAAGTAATACAAATGGGAAATGCAAATTTTAGACATTTATTTATTTATTTATTTATTTATTATTATTATTATTATTACTACTACTATTATTTAGAAGGTAAATAAAATAAAAATCTTCTAGTATGCACTCCTTAATCACAATTACAAAACTACCCCTTTAATGTATTCACAATATCCTACTAATTACAGTATAGTCCTAATATTTCACGCTTTAGAAGATTAACCTAGTCCTCAAGGTTGAAAGGAAGGAAATTTGTAAAGGAACTCGTCTTCGACTTCCTATGTATCTTCAATTGGAGAGCGATCCCACTACATGGGGACTTCAATTCATAAATGATTGTTGTGGCAAACTCTTCTCTTATTTAAGATGGCCAAGGGCTAAGGCAAAGTTGAGCAAGAAAAGAGAGCCAGGTCAGTGTAGGGACTATTTATAGTGGCCCGCATGACCAATCACCTTGAAGGGGCCATAAAAGTGTTGGAAAGACTTTTGATGTCTAGGCAGCCAAAAAATGTTATCTACAGGGTTGAAGTCTGAGGTAAGCAAGATTGAGGCTCTTTATGCTTCTTGTCATATCCTATCTTCATATGATGATGTTTGAGGTTTTCTATCATGTCATCTCATTCTAGCAGTGTCTTCTCAAGATCCCTCACTCAGTTGGTGTGCACAACAGTAGTTTGAGATGGTGGGGGAGGGCGGCCATACATCACCTGAAAGGGTAAAGTTTGCAAAGACCTATGGAAGGGAGAGTTTTACGATTATTTTGCTTTTTGAAAGTATGAGGCCCATTCCTTGGGCCTATCACTAGCAAACACTACAAATAAGTCTCTAGCATCAACTAAGCACATCTGTTTGACCATCCGCTTGAGGATGGTAGCTTAACTAGGGTAGGATTCCACCCGCAATAGCCCCACTATTGTTGGCCAACAAGTGACCTTTTTGCATAAGATTAACACCAATACCTATGCCTGAAGCATGACATTCAATAACAAATAAGTGAGTGAAATTAGGTAAGCCAAAATTGAGGTGCAGAGTCATTTCCTTCTACAGAGAATTGAAGGCATGACTGGGCTCCTCGGTCATAACAAAGACATTGTTTTTAGAAAATAAGTAAGAGGGCAAGCAATAAATTGTAATGCGGAACAAATTGTCTATAATATCTAGTTGCACCCAAAAAATCCTGCAGTTGTCTTGTACTATTATGCAATGACAGTGAAAAGGTGATATTGTACTAGTAGGCAATGACAGCGAAAAAGAAGAAAGAAAGAAGAAAGAAAGAAGAAAGAAAGAATAAGAGAAAAGATGGATGGTAGAGAGGAGAGAATTGAGGGGAGAATAAGGGTGGTGAAAGATATCCAAACCCTCCCCCTTAACTTTTATTTATAGATGTCAATATAAATTATAACTATACCCTTCACCTTAGAGAGAGTGAAGAAGAGAAAAAATAAAAGATATTTACAATAATGACACATAAGTTTGTCTATGTCTTTCAACACTCCCCCTCAAGCTGGTGGTGAAAAAACATTGTATATCCCCAACTTGATACATGCAGTGGAGAGAATTTTGAAGTTGACTGACTTCGTGAAAGTATCAGCAAGTTGTCTATGAGTTGATATATGTTTAAGGCTTATGATTCCTGCTTGCAATTTTTCTATCACAAAGTGACAGTCTACCTCGATATGCTTAAAAAAATCCAGAAAATAATTCAACTATTGGAAGGAAAAAATCGTTGCAAAGACTAGCAACATCTTCAAGAAAAAAGTCCTCTTGCTAATAAAAATAGTCTTTACTGAGTTATAGAGAGAGCAAATCACACGAATCACAATATGAAACATCCTTCAACGAATTCAAATATGCTTCTGATAATGAAAACCCACAGATATAGGAGAAAACTTGTAAATCTTGATCCAACTTTCAAGAAGAAAAATTGAACTTCTATGCTTAACAAACCATTTAAAAAAATTATTTATCAACATGCAAGGTTCAAGGCAGACCAAACAATGAAATTTAATGTTGGAGCATAAGGCATAAAATTACTTAACTTCCTATCCAAATTGGACGAGAAAACTCCTATACCAATCATCTTTTCAAGACTGAATAGAAGTAAACATCTCATCAAAGAGAGGAGAGAAAAAACCTATCCTTGAGAAAAATTGAATCATTGCTTCACCAACAAGAGTCCCACACGTGAGGATTGATAAAAAACTTAACTTGACACCATCTTAACTTTGGGATCCTAAACTCATTGCTCTCATACCATGTTGGATTTAGGATCCCTTGATCATAAAGTAAACGAGTAGCACAAGAGAAGTAGAAAATCAAGAAGAATGAGAAAGAAGAAGAAGAAGAGAGGGACGAGAGTTTGGAGAGAGAAAGAGAGGGAAGGAGGATGTACCTAATCCTCCACTCAATATGTATTTATAATAATTGAGAACTCAATAATTACATCAATACCCTTTACCCTAAGAAGGGAGGAAAGTGGACAAAAATAAGATAACTTACATTATGCCACTATACTTCGAACTTATCTTCCAACGACCATCCCTATGAAATTTCCACTTATTTACTAGCTATGCCACCCCTACACACATGGCTATCCCTTAATGGTATACTTCATTTGCTGATTACTAGTGTTATTGAATTGGAGGTAGGAACATTCCCACCTCTGCCTCTTCCTTTTTCCAGATGTCTTTCCTCCTCTTCCTTTACCTCTACCATAAGCATTGTTCCCCCTCCCTTTGGAGAACATAGCTAACTTTTCCACTTGGTATGGCTGATTGTTGGACTCCTTAATTAGAATTTGTAGCATTGTAGCACATACATCATTGAAAGAGGGTTTTGCTACAAAGTTGAGTACCTGTGACTTGGCAACAACCAAGTATGATGGTAGATTTGCAAGACATATAGCTGAAACAAGGTCTTCTATTTGTTTTTCCTGTGTAGCAATATCAAGAGCATATGGTTGTGCAACTTTCCATTGTTGTAGTAACCATTTGAATCTAGCAAAGTACTCATGAAGGTTGTCTTTATTCTTTGTGTTGTACATCTCATGAAAAATATCATAAATCATCTGAAGACTATCAGGGGTAGAGTATAACTCAAAACATGTGCCCCATATTGCTTTGTCTGTCTCTAGGTATGCCACATTGTTTGCCACTTGGTCTTTCATGCAATTTATCAGCCAATTTATAACTAGAATATTTTCCTTCAACCACTTGGGGCAAGAGGGCTCATCTATATGCAGTGATGGCTGAGTAATATGTCCAGCACGGTCTCTAGTAATCAAGTAACATTTTACATATTGGGACCAACATACATAATTACTTAACCCTTTTAGTGGAATTGTAGTAATCCTCAAGGGATCTCCATTGCTGAAATCAGCATATGTAGAGGAGGAAGATGAGTTCAAGAATTCAGACATGATGACTCAATTTTTTTTTTTTTTTTGAAAACAGCACTCTTGAATGAGGTGTAGAAGGAAGAGGACAAGATTGAATCAAAGTATCAAATTCTTGATGCAATAGAATTCAAAAAATAACACTAACAACACATTGAATTCAGCAATCAAGCAAGAGAGTTTAACCAATAGGCATACGAGCATGGCTTCCCTTATTTGGTTTTTTCTTCTTCTCTTTTTAGATTTTAAACTAGAACTCCAATTGGCCAACAATCACTGTTAATTAGCCAATAAAAAATAAAATAATAACTGGTATGAAAGTAATCCTAAACACAATTGAACTATGAACTACTTTCCACAACAACTCCTCAAACCCTAACTTAGGGTTTCAATGGATTAATTAAAAAATTATTCTTTCAATAAGGATGAACTAAAGGAGAAATTTCAGAGGATATTTTGAATATTATGGAAGGATTTTTTGCATGAAAACAAAGCAAGTCATGAGCTACACAATCAACTTATGTGCATGCAAAATTCAGTCATTGAATTTGAAGAAAAAACGGATATTTTTGAGAATTGACAAAGTTTGACCATGAATGGATTTCCAACTTTCAAAGCCATGAATTTGATCCATCATAATATAAAATATAGAGTGAAACTTAGCTGATTAAAGAGAAACCATGCTGAATTAACTTCAACCTCTTCCTTTCTTCTAAGTTGGCAAACTGTATCTTGCTTGAAGAATGATTTTGAGACTCATTTTCTCTATACTTGCATGACTTGATTAACTTTTATTTAAACCCTAGAATTTCAGTTCTAATACCATGTTAAATTCTAGGATATAATCCATAGGAACTAGGTTTGTGAAGAAGAAGAAGAGAGAAGAAGAAGGAAGGAAGAAGAGAAGATGGAGAGAAGAGAGCTTGTGTGAAAGGCATGAGTTGGAGTGAAGAATTAGGGTTTAGAGAAAAGCTCGAATGTGCCTCCTCCCCCTCACTATGTTACTTAAGGGCTTGCATGCTCTAGTACATAAGGAATCAAATAATAACCTTCAACTTATAACTAATTACAACTTATACCATTCACTCTCTTAGTTACATGATATACCACTTGAATGTCTTCAACAATAACTCTGGTAGCAAAAATACAAGGAGATTAACCAAGGCTCTTTAAGCCAAGTGTAATACTTAATTACACTTATCTCAATCTCTTCTCAAGAGATTTTCATACAACTAAGTTCCAACTCTACTGGGTAATTCTTTTTTAGATTCAAGATCTATGACACAATTTTCAAAAGAAAGTAAAAATACGAAAGAGAAAATAAAACTTACACATTCTCTTTTGAGAGACAACCTTGTACATGGAGCTTGATGGAACTAAGAGTACCAAGAAATATGTAGAGAATTTAGAAATATAGGCAACTTTGTGCTTTTTCTCATGCAAAATGGAAAAGAATAGATATTAAGGCACAAAAAATCTTTCTCCAAAGGTTTGGTATGCTAATATATACTTATTACTTTATTAGAGACCTGCTATAAGAAACTATCCATTTAGACTGCACAAAGAGTTGCACAAAAGAGTTGATTGATCATACTTTTACATTGATTGATCAATCACTAGCTATATTTTATAATAAATTTACATTGATCGATCAATCACCCTCCAATGACTATATTTTGTAGTTCCTATGGCTTTATGATTGACTATAACATCAATCAACCACTTTACAATCCTTTGCATATTTGGTTGATCTACCATGTTTTATACTGTTGATCAATCATTCTTTATATTCTGCCTTGGTAACATTCTATGTGATCTATCATGCAGTGTAGTGGTCACTGATCTGAGCCACCAAATGATGTTGGTTGTAGATCTAAACAATTAGATCAGGCACATATTCATCAGGACCATCAAATCATGGGTTATAGATTTGGACAATTATATTATGCCACAAATCAAGGTGGAGTATTTTTTTGTAGTAGTTTGAGAACTCTATGAATGGAACTACATAACAAGAAAGAAATACCTAGAGAAGAAAATTCATTGTTTTAAAAAGAAAATCTCCTGTGACTTTTCTTGATAAAAAAGTAGAACAAGACCTCAGTTTGGTCTAGTTCAAGCAATCAAAAAAGTCATTTTGAGTTCCTGGGCCTTTATTAGTAACGTCATGAGCCTATTGAGAGATTGCTAACTTTCAATGCACTATAGGAGGTGAATCTCTTCTAAAAATAGTGAATACATGTCTTGAGCCTACTGAGGATATTGTTTAATTATTTATTTTTGTATATTGGTAAAGATGTTCAGCAAAGAGGTAGATATCCACACCGACTTATATTATAGGATTTATTTGTTTTATTTATAGTTTTGTGACAGGTTATTTTCCTACCTAAGCCACAGGACTTGTATTTGAGAACACATTGGTAAACAGTGATTCCACTCAACTTCCCTTGGTGCAACTGGTTTTGTACCCCATAATGCATCAATAGGTCTTAAGGTAACTGTCTCATATCTCGTGAATAACTTTCCCTCTTATATTGACTTGAGCTCATAAACAATGCCTAAACCTAGGGGTGGCATCAAACCACGCCAGTTCGTGAACGACTCAAGCTCGGCTTGGTTCGATTCGATTTATCTAGATCTCGAACACCAGATAAGGCTCATTTGAGTTGATGAGCCGAGCTCGACCGAACCATGGTTCGGTTCGAAAGCTCGCGAGTCTGCTCATTAACGGGCTAGAGAGTCAGGAGCGGGAGCGAGACCGAGGGCTGAAAAAAATTCTTCCTCCCCTCATCACCGCCGAGCCCCTCCCGTCTGCTGCTATGACCGCCTTTATCACCGTCGACAACTGCTCTCCGGCCGCCTTCGCGCGCTGCTCGATTCGATTTCTTCCTCCTCTCATTTCCCTTCGCCTCTGTTTCTGTCATTGACGATTCCGTTGTCATCGCCTTCGTCACATCCATCATCCCCGACGATAGGTCCTCGCCAATGCCGTTAGACCCCCTTCCCTCCGTGTCGTCTCGACGGAAAACAGAGACCTAAGTTAAAGGGAGAAATAATTCCCCCTCCCCCCGTCCTTGTCGTCTTTGTGAAAAAGACCCCCTTCCCTCCGCGTCGTTGTCCCTATCATCTCAGCGGAAAAGATCCCCTTCCCTCCGAGTCGTTTCAAAGACGATTTCGCACGTGCGAGATCATAAGCAAGTGAAAAAAAAAGTTTCTTAAACTCCGTTTGTCCCTTCCTCATGGCTCTTGCAGAAATTGAAAAGACATTTTAGTAGAAATACATTTCTAGGGACTATTAGTGGTTTTTTCAAGAAATGTTGAAAAGACTTTTTTAGTAGAAATATGTTTCTAGGGATTATTAGTGACTCATGTTTTTTGGAAACATTTTTTTAATTGGAAGTTCTTATTAAAAAAATCATATAATTTTCTAGGTAAGATATTCCTGCCAAGATGGGCTAGAAAACTGTATAGAAAATTTTTGTATAAGTATTTGACAGTTGATGCTGTAATATTTTTAGCATGAGATAATTTTCATAGCAATTTTGTGTTTGACATTTTATTTGATTAAAAATTTATCGATAAATATAGTAATATATTAAATTGATTATTAATTTTTATTTATTACCCTAGAAGAGGCAATAAGAGGTCCATTTTACTTTTCTAAGAAAATTTTAAAATATTTCTTGTAATTTTCTAGTAAGTCACTACTAGTAATAAGATTTTATTTAAAGGGTTTTTTGGAAATATGTATCCTAGGAAAACTATTTGTAGTTTCCTAGAATATAAATTTTCAACCAAGGGCACTAAGGAGGCCATAATAAATTAATGGCCAGATTAAAAAATTTACAAAATTAGACAACATTTGGAGTAAAAAAATATTAATATTTGTGTGTTCTAATCCATTATCGAGATTCAATCCCGAACCTCCCCATCATTCTTTTTTTTTTTAAAATGTATACATAATTTTATATATAATTTATTTGACATATATTTTATGTAGAGTATTAAATGTAAGTTAAGCTCGAGCTGGAACTCGATTAAAATTATTAGGCTCGAGGTTAAGGTCAACTCGAGTTCAAATTCGAAATATTTAAATCAAACTCGGCTAAAACATAGGAAGGTTCAAGCTCAGCTCGATTCAATGCCACATTTATGCCTAATTTTAAGTAGAGGTTATGTCCAATTTTATGTAGAGGTCATGGCTAATTTTATGTAAAATATATATATAATTTTATATACAATTTATTTGACATGTATTTTTTGAAAAGTTTTAAATGTATGTAATAATTTTAAGCTCGAGGTTGGGTTTGACTTGAGATTGAATTCGAAATATTTAAATCAAGTTCAACTTCGCTCGATGCCACCCTTACCTAAACCAAAGTTTCAAGAAACCCTAAAAACCCTTGTGACTCAAACAAACATTCTTTAACACCAATGCCTAGAATGTCTCTTTGGCCTCGGCTCTGTCGTCTTCTTCTATATTACCTTCTTTCTAGCTCTTATTTCGGTTTAGACAATCTCCTAGGAGAGACATTTACCACTTTGTACAGTTGAAAAAAGTGTTAACTACGATACTTATACAGGTTATATTTCGTAATATGCGCATTAAGTGACGAGGAGTTGCTCCCAGCTACCGATTTAATACCCATGGCAAAGTTTTGAAGTTTAAACGACGAAACTGAACCACATCTCCACAAATTCCAAAGCACCCGCAAGTCCACGAGGTTGATTCAAAGTTTGAAAACCCAAAAGAAATAAAGAAATGGATAAAACCAGTGCATGTCTGTTCTCCATTTTAAAAACGACGCTATCCCTATCCATCCTGCCCTACGCCTTTTTTTTTTTTTCTTTTTCTTATTAAACTAGCCAAACTGCCGTACGTTCCCCATGTCAGTTCATGAAAAAAGAAGCGAAGAAAGAGAAATTATAATGAGGAAGAAGGCAAGAAGAGTCTAATTTTTTTACCATGTACCATCAGCTGTCACCCGTGAAAAGATGAAAAACATGTTCACCATTGCTTTCTCATGATTTTACAGTCAGAAGTACATGAATCTCCCGTTCGATTTGTTCCCTCTAATTACATTCCCATCGTTAAGGAAAGGATAATCTTGGTTTTGATTATTGCAGCCACCACCACTGCTGATCAATTGTTTTATCTCCTCCAGGCCGTACTCCAATGGAGGTTCAGCCCATAGCCCAGAACCCTTTTCCCCACAGCCGGCAACGCTACCACAACCACCGCCACCGTTGCCGCTGCTCATCAGAACCTTCTGATGCTCGTCGAACCCATTGTGAGTGTAGAAATTGTAATTGTCAAGACCCAGCTGTTCATACTCATACCCGCCCTCCTTGTAGCTGATTGGGTTACTCCCACTTCCATCAGACGAGCTGCAGCTTTGTTCACTTCCAAAGATGAGGAGGCTTTCTTTCGATTGTTGTGGGTTCTGATTTATAGGAAAGCTATCGTAGTGGCTCTGGAACGGAGAGCTCGTGGTAGCGGTGAAAAGATCTGGAGAGTTGGGGAAACCTGCGAGTCCAAGGGAAGTAGAGTTCTTTAAGGAGGCTAGGCTGGTGTAGTGACTGGAGGTTGAAGACGGTGCGAGAGGAGATGGGAAAGGCTGCTGAAGAGGCTTTCTTTGAGGTGGTCGGATCCCGAGTAGTTTTTTCTTCAGTTTGGTGTTCCAGTAGTTCTTAATATCATTATCAGTCCTGCCTGGAAGCTGAGCCGCTATGATTGACCATCTGCACTTCCACAAAAGAAACAGTGAGATCACTTTCCGATTTCTAGGTAGTTGTGCAGAAGAGATTCTAGATGAATTAACTCAAGAGCGATTAGGCATCACAGAGAAGGGATTAATTCTGAATTTAAATGAGCGTTGTAAGTCTAAATATGACAAATTAGTACCTGACAAATTAATAACTTCGAACAAAAAGATCTGGGTGGAAGTAATCGTTTCCATTCGATGAGCACAATGGTATCTAAGTTTACTAGGTTAAGCTTTCTCTTCAGAACCAAAGAGGGGAAATTTTATTTTCTTTCAAGATCAAACTCTTGTTTCTATGTAATCATTTAAGAATGGGTAAGAGAGAGAAGAGCTGGAAATTCTAGAAATTTTTTTCGGCAGTCTTGGGTGTAAGCACATCACAGAGGAGAGCTATGATGTGATACCTGCTGCCAATGCTGGCAAAGAGGCTGCAGATAATCCGATCTTCATCATCCGAAAACTCTCCATGCTTCAGGTTAGGCCTCAGATAGTTGAGCCATCTCAATCTGCAACTCTTTCCACATCTCTTTAATCCTAAAGAAAAAAGAAAAAAAAAAACAGCAATTAAATCAACAGAACTAAAAGAACAGGTAGGAAAGATCTAAAAATGGAAGAAACAGAAAGAAAAAGATAAGGTAGTTTTTCAGAATTCAGTTTATATTTAAAAGTCCTTACCTGCTTTGTTGGGGAGAGCAATCCAGTTCCCTCCAGTTCCATGCTTCTCTATATAATCTTTCAGCTTCAAGTCTTCATCAGGAGACCAGGGACCTTTCTTCACATTTGCCTTGTCACAGCAAGGAGCTCGACCCATCTCCTGAACTGCAGCTGTATCTGCTTCACTATCGGAATTCGATCGGATATGTAAATGAAAAGACGAGAAGAAGAGAAGGAAAACTTAGCTCCAGATTGGTTTGTTGGCATCCCAGGGCAGAGACAATGGAAGAGATAATTATATATAGAGAAGTCAATGGTCTGTGGCTCCATGGAGTGTCATATCCAAAATTTTCCATCAGTTGTAACCTCTCGGTTGAGCCATTGTAGAACCTTCTTTGATAAACAAATCTTTGTTTTCGCCCTTTTTTTCTCCTTTTTCGTTTCCCTTCTCTACAGAATCAAACACAAAAGTCTTAGTTTAATACAAACAAGTGAAAAGGATGGGCGTGGGGCTATCAAACATGACGTTTTCCAAACTATTAGACTACACACGGAAGATTCACCATTGCCAATATTCACAACCCTGCCACTGACAAGACTTTTTACACCCAGCAAACCAGTCGTAACGGGCATTTCTGTCAAGAAAATATGGACGTTGCTGATGAACGTGGTGACAGCCCAGAGCGGATTTGACACTCAGTTTGGACTCATCGATTTGTCCTCTGAAGGAAAACATGAAATCTGTTGGAGAGTAGGAGTAACGATCGCGATACGATAGTTGGCGCTGTATCATCACTGGGTCCTCCACTGACCATTACAGCTCTTAATTAATTTAGGTTTAGATTGGTTGGGAAATGCCGATGGATGGCCATGTTTCACGACTTTGGTCTCTTCAGTTAGGTGAGATGGAAAAACTAGACTAACATGTGACAATTGCTTGAGTCGTTACCTGGATATTACTCAAATATAAGGAAGACGAAGGAGGCTTATGGTAGGTAACAGAAACTGACCATTTATGCCAATCAAACTCTGGTTTTGAATTGTGAATGTCTTTTACCTGTGGAGACACTCTAAAGAGGAAGATGCACTTCCATTTAAGCATTGAATACAAAATCTGTAAGTTTTCTGTTAATTTGTTTGTCTTTCTGTTCGTTTTTTTATTTAATTTGTTGACAAGAAAAAAGGGCAAGGGAAAGGGAAATACAATCATATGAGCACTACAGAACTGGGATATCAGAAGAACAAAAGTTGACTACCTCTTAAGTTTCTAATGGAAGAATGCAACTAGATAAATAAGGGAGCAGAGTCTTTTATACACCAAACTTCTATACAAAATTTTAGCTTTCAGTCATAAATTGTCTAATGGTAACCCTATGTGGGTTTAGTGTTTTCTAGATTAAATTGTTAATCTATATACATTTTTAAAATGGAACACAGATCCTCTCTTTTCTGTGATCATCGAGTTGCCTTTCACAAACAAAATCGTAAAAAACTCGGCTTCCACACACACTAAACCCACCTACAACCTAAAACCTTATTGAGATGCCATGATTATGGACATAAAATAAGAGATAATGGGTTACCATTAATAGTTATTTAATTGCAAGGCACCCTTGTTGTTTATTTCCATCATGGTGACAATAGATATGAAAATAATGCTCCTATACTGTGCACCTGTGAGCCATGTTGCCTTTTTCATCAAGTTCATGTCTATTTTTCAGGAAATTCAACTACAAAAAGTAGACATGAACACAATTCTAACTTTCTTGATTTTTCCTCTTCCTTGTGCATGATTTTCATGCAATTTCGAGTAATTCAATGTCTATACTATTTTTTTTTTATATAAAAAAAATACAAGTATCACATGTTAGCTTTAAAAAATACTCATCATCGTATTAAGTTATCACACGATACCGACAATGACAAGTTTCATCTAATGGGACCAACCTAAGATTTTGTTGTTTAACAACCAACTAAAATTTGATGGCCTTTGGATATACACTTGTATGATAATCAAACAGCTAAGAAGGCTACACTTACCAGGGTAGCTCTTGTCAACATCCAGCTATATATATATATATATATATATATATCAATAGTAAACCTCAAAAATATGATTAAGAATTATTGACACAAGAGACCAAATCATGCAAGGACCACAAAAGGAGCATAAACAAAGCTACTAGTAGGCTTAATTAATTAATAATTTAACTTGGTCAGCTTAATTTGTTGTCTTATTTGCACCAAAGAGAGAGAGAGAGAGAGAGAAAAAAGAAAATGATATATTTCAATTTATTGTCTTACCTTAAAAATAAAATCGGTACATGATTGATTCTTATCGACAATGTTAACCACATTTATGAAATTGAAATTCAAACATTTCTAAGTGAGGTCACAGATAAAGGACCACTTAGCGAATAGGGTTCATCAAGTTTGTAAAGCTAAATGCAAAAATGTGTTATCTACTACAACTCAATTTTATAATAGTTTATGGTCAATATTTTAGATTGCTACTCCACTCCCAAGGAGGCCTTAGCATGGCATTAAAATATTCGTTAAAATCAACCAATCGACATCTATTGCAAGGGTTCAATTACATTATCTGCCTAATGCTTGGGACTTATGGTCAGTAACTATTAAGTATAGGCACCTAGACCCAATTAAGGAATTTTCAGTAGCTACTAATTAGCTTATAGAAGTCTTGATTGGGTTATAAATATAAGGCTTACTTGATTATCTCGTTATAGAACAACTGAGTCTCTTGAAAGGTAGATATTAAAATCAAACTCAAAAACAAGATTACTTCAAATCCTAGGGTGAATCTAAAGCAATTTAGCACTTCTATTGGATTCAAATTAAAAAGAATTAATGGCATTAAAGATATACTACTAAGTTGATTATACAAAAAAAAAAAAAAAAAAACCTACTTGCAATCAATGAATATGAGGATTCTAACCTAATATGATATGAAAATTAGATTAAAATTGCTCAACAATAAAAAAAAAAACTAAGTGTTCAAACCAGATTTTAAAATCTAGGCACTGATATACTTAATTTTTACTAAAAACCTTGGTAAAATTACTTCCCTTTAAGCTTTTGAGATGGCTAGGACTTGAAAATTAATAGTGGAGGCACTTGAGAGCTTTGGAATTCATGTAAGCATCGATATTTCAATGTTTGGGTGTGTTTGGTTTCTATAGTACGGTTACAAACACTCAAGAACTAGTTGCTATGAATAGATAACACTACTTTTGAAATTTGACAAAAATACGTGAAAACTTGATGCAAAATTATGAAAAAATTAATAATCATATTTTTTTCTATTGAACACATTGGTATGTCTTACAAGATTTAAGACCTACAACTTCTAGATTTAACTCTAACGTTAAAAAAAAAATGATTTTTTACAATATGGGGTCAACTCATGTGCTTGTGGCATTGAATCCCTTGTGCTCCAATGTCTTGATTCTATAGTTGAATCTCCCCATGGTTTTCCACTTATTGTTTCTATTCCATATAGAGTCAATTCCTATTTTCATCTCACAACTTACTATTAGGTGGAATCGAATCTTTTTTATTGCTTTTCACTCAATTGGGGTGAACTCCTCCCATGTAATCGACTTCTACTGTATGCTCCGTAGAGCAAGGGTAAACAATTTTTTTTTTCTTTTTTTTTTGTCCTTGCTCGATGGGGTTGACTCATTTTATCTTCTGAAAAGTTATTGTAAATGGAGTTTGATTCCTTTTTCTTTTCCTTCATACTAGAGGTCGAGTGACTATTTTTTTTTTTAAAACATGACTCATGTGCCTCCTTTATTCACTACAAAAATTACAGTCGATTTTTAAAAAAATTAGTGTATTTTACCATTTCACAACAATTAAAGATGAACTGACAACTCAAATAGGAACTCCACTTTAAAACATCATCTCATTGGAGTGAACATTTTAACAAGCTCTTTATCGGCAGCTCATCTAATCTAACTATAAGTCTCCAAATACAGTAGATTGAGCATTTTAACTATTGAAGATTGCTTTCAAGTTCCAAATTCCTGCAGAGAGTCGTGGGTTGAAAACTGACCTTAATCATGTACACAAACTATCAAATTTCTTTCCCTCTACAATGCTTACCAACTGACCAGCCAAAAAGTCATGCCGATGATGCTGAATGAACACAATTCAGAGATTCGTCCATGAGGTCAAACTGGCATTTGTTTTATCCTTAGTGAACAGCATCTAACCTTCATCAGCCTTTCCCTCATTAAACAAATCATGGCGTGAACGAAAGGGCAAGAACAAGAAGATACCTCATACAAGGAATAAGCCTCCACGACATGGTAAATTTAAAGAGGATTAAAGAAATGGAAGCAGCGAAATATGCTAAGCTCCAAGATCCTTGAGCATTAGATAAAGACAAAAGGCTTCTTAATTAAAACTTATCCCTAGACATGAGTATCCTTGTTCTATACATCTGTCTCCATTAAGAGCCAAGCACATGCACTAACCCATGCACCCAATCATTGTTTCCTTTCTACCCTTTGAGTTCCAATTAACTAAGTGAAATATCCAAGCCACAAGGATATGGTTTTTCAATGTAGATTCGATAGATACTTAGCATGTATAATTGAAGCCAGTTCATGCAAGTATATCATATAACAACATATACAGGATTATTTATATATTTAGAGAGAGAGAGAGAGATGGGTCTCACCTAACAGTAGGGTTAGATGCCATTAGAGATTCTCTCTCTACTGTGTTTTGTCTTGGAATCTTGAATATAAATAAGAGAGCGAAACAAGAATAAAAAAAAACTTGCTTACGGAAGGGTTAGTGTCATCACTTGCATTGACTCGGTGAAGGAAGCACAGTGAGGATGCAATTCAACGGTTGGCAACCGGCCTTAACTGGCTCGAAAGGAATAGAGCAGGCACTAATTAAGGCTTAGAATAACAATTTATGAGTCTTGACCTATACAAATACAATATGTGCTGGCACTAATTAGCAACAATCCGCGTCAGAACAGTTAAACTGGGTTTTTCACTGATAAATTAATAATGGTAAGAATATGACAGCCATTGTAGGTTCAAGGACTCAAATCACCAAAACACTGAAGGATATTTCCTTAAATCTTGTTTATCAAACCTTTCCTTAAACCTTTAACTGATCACTTTTTACATAAAAGTTGAGTGGAAAAAAGTCTTAGACTGCATACAAGCCATTTCCGATTAGTCGGGAAGTCTAGGCCAAAGTTACATAAAAGCTCTTAACAGAAATACAAAACCGGTTATTTAGAACAAAGAATAAAATTTAAGGAATTACTTGGATAATTTATTGAAAATTTGCATTTTAAATGTGTTTTAATTGACAACATTTTATATGAAAAACTTTTGTCCTTGGTTGAAAGTGGAGTTTACTACAACTTAATTAATCTAATAATTATCAACTCGTCACACCCGAATTCCAGTCTATAGATTATCAAGCATTATGATACTAGAGAAATGGGAAAAAAACAAAACACACATTGAAGGGCCTAATAACAAATGTCCCTCCTAGTAACCTACATACTTATACTCATCTCAAGTATCCTAACTTAAAAATTCTGCAACTACAATCAACATAAAATAGTCCAAATGCATATGCAACTTAGATATGCTACTAAACCGTACATTTAAACTTACTAACATTTTTACCAGTAGGAAGACTGTTGAGCATATGGCTCATATAATATAAGGTTGGGGGGATATTAATGTATAGGGGTATTTGTATCTTTTCGACATAAATACCTCTAGGGTTTAGTACTATATAAGGATTATGTAACTCTGATTATCATCAGTGAAGAATTATCCCTGTCGCTCCGGTGGACGTAGGCTCAGCCGAACCACTGTAAATTTGTCTTGTTCGTTTCTATGTTTTTCGTTCTTCCGTCATCAATTGGTATTAGAATTGCAGGAGGAAGGTTTTTCTGAGGAAGGTATTTGGTTCTGGAATTATAGAAACAGAGAGAGATTTTTCTGGTTGGAGATGACGCAGAGAAGTTTTGCGGTAGCCGAAGACGCAACCGTCGACATCGAGGTCTATGTTTTTTCGCAACAACGCATATAAGTTTCTTGCGATGATATAGATAAAGTTTTTTCGGCGTTCGGCGACGACGCATGGTCGGCGACGTGTCGTCGAAAATGAAACCAATGTAATCTGAGGTTTCTAAGAGATTGCACACAAAGGAAACCGAAAGAAAAAATGAGGTTTTTTCAGAGGCTCAGCGACGGTCTACGGGGCCGTTGACGGAGACGGAGGACGACTGAATCGGGAGAGGGAACGTCGCCATTGCCATAGACGACGGGCCACTGTGAGTATTCCTCTGAATCGTCATTGGAGGACGATGGAATCAGGAGGAATTGTGGCGCGGGACGACAATGAAGATTTTTTTTTTCTTAACTCGCATTGTGGGGGAGAAAAAGACTAACATGTGAAGCGTCTGAAGTGACGCCTGACATGTTAGAAATTTTTTCTGACGAGGTGTGTTGGCACATTCTGAGGGCGGTTGGTGCACGTTGTGCACACGTGAGTACTTCTTCAGCACAAACGTCTGATTAAAGTGATTTTGGAGGAGTTGGATTCATTTCATCAAGACAAATCATCAAGAACCTAAGTTAGGCTATAATGACTAGGGTTTCTTCTACCAAATTTGATATGACAAAATTCGATGGCACTAGGAATTTCATATTATGGCAGAGGTGGGTGAAGGACCCGTTAGTGCAACAGGGCATGTTGAAGGCACTGTACGAAAAAAAAACCAGCAGGAATGGATGACATGGATTGGAAAGAAATGGAGGTGAAGGATGTGGCGACTATTAGGCTTTGTCTGGCTGATGACATGATGTATAATGTCATGGATGAGGAATCACCGATGGCAGTTTGGTTGAAACTGGAAAGTCGATAATGTCCAAGTAGTTGACGAACAAGCTCTATCTTAAGCAGAAACTGTATGGGCTTAAGATGACAAATGGGTCGGATCTAAGCCAGCATATCAACGTTTTCAATAAGCTCATTTGCGATTTGAGGTGGGTTGATGTGAAGTTTGAAGACGAAGACAAGGCGTTAATATTGCTGAATTCTTTGTCGAATTCTCCTACATACAAAAATTTGGTTACGACTTTGATGTGGGGAAAAGAAACTCTAGAATTGGAGGGAATCACAAGTGCTTTATTAGGCTTCCATCAGAGGCAGAAAGCCAGTGAAGAGACTTCATAAGGTGAAGGATTTGTGGTGAAGGGTAACCAGAAACGTGGAAGAAACAAGTCTCAAAGTGGATCGAGTAACAACAAATCTTGGTCTAAATCCCGGAAGAGGAAGGACATCACGTGTTTTAAGTGTGGGAAAAAGGGGCACATAAAACGAGATTGTGTAGAGAAAAAGAAAGGGAATGCATAGATCAGAGAGGGTCCATCAAAGTCTGCAAATGTAGTGGAAGAAGAAGCCTCAGAGTGTGGTTATGGGGATATGCTTTCTATCTCATCCATTTCAGATCATCTCAGAGATTCTTGGATTCTGGATTTGGCATGCTTTTTTCACATAATGCCAAATAAAGATAGGTTTCCCACCTACAAGTTAGTAAACTCTAGTTATGTTCTGATGGGTAATGATGCTTCATGCAAAGTTGTTGGAATAGGAAGTATACAAATTAAGATGTTTGATGGTGTGATTAGAACGTTGTGTGATGTTAGACACATACCTGATTTAAGAAAGAATCTGATTTCATTGGGCATTTTAGACTATAATGGATATAGTTACAAGTCTGTAAGTGGAATAATGAAAGTTAGTGAAGGTGTCTTTACAGTGATGAAGGACAAAAAATATCTGGCAATACCTATACACTGCAAGGTACCACAGTTGTAGATGGAATTGTTGTTGTAGAGTATGAGTCAAACTGTACAGTCTTGTGGCATATGTGGTTAGGTCATATGGGAGTGCGTGGGATGATGGAGCTTCATAAGAGAAATCTATTGAAGAGTATCAAAACATGCAAACTTGATTTCTGCAAGTTTTGTGTCCTTGGGCAACAGAATAAGGTGCAGTTCAAGGCAACCATACACAAGACGGAGGGGATTCTAGACTATGTTCACTCAGATGTTTGGGGGCCAGTAAGAGTAGCATCCCGAGGAGTACACATGTATTTCGAGACCTTTATTGATGACTACTCATGAAAAATTTGGGTGTACTTCATGCAGCACAAGTCAGAAATATTTGCCAAGTTTAGGTGTTGGAAAGCTGAAGTAGAGAACCAGAGAGGGAGGAAGATTAAATGCCTCCCATCAGAAAATGGTATTGAGTACACAAACTCAAAGTTCAACGAGTTGTGTGAGCAACATGGTGTTGTGGACTCAATAGCATACCGAGTCACACAACAAAGGAGGCAACAACAACTCACTCAATAGGATTTATTTCTTATATTACTTTGAGTAGGATTTATTTCTTATATTGTTTTAAGTAGGAGTTATTTCTAATTACTTTTATATATAGGGGCATTCTGGGGAATTATTGTAACCCTAACCCTAAAACTCCATGACGTGATCTATTTAAAGGAAAGAATGAATGAAATAGGTAAACTTTGAGATTTTAGAATAACCTAGTGTAAACAGGCTGAGATCACCTCTTGATCTCTGAGTTTAGGGTTTACTCCAAAAATCCAACCTATCCTTCACTTTCCATTGCCATCCATCTTCATCCACCTTCATCCATCATCATCCATAGTTGGAAGAGGAGCTTTCCGCCCCTTTTTTCGAGCCAAAAGAGAGGGTCTTCCCTCCTCCTCAGCGTCAACATCAAGCAGGGGTTCTAACCCTCTTGAAGAGCAGAAAAAGGAAGGGTTTCTGGTTCTTCCACGTAAAGGACTAATGGAACTCCTCTAGTTTGGGAGTCATCATGGAAACAGAGCAGAAACATCCATCAATGTGAGCCAAGGGCTACCTCTAAGCTAGGACTTCAATCCTAGCATGAGCAGCAACCACATGAAACCCTGATTTACATGAGCAAGAAAAGGTACCTCTTTCAATCCCCTCTCCACTTGATAATATTTCAATTCTAGCTATAATTCTAGCACTAGAGGGGTTCATCAAAAGGGAGACTGATCACGTGTAGAAGACCAGTCAAAGAAGGGATCTTTAACCCTCCTTACCGAATTCAGCAACTCAATACCAGTGCTGGATTCACAAATCCCACGTCGTGTTACTCAATCCATGACCTAGGACCGTAACAACGTGGTATTCGAGCAGGGTAACATGGGGGATACTCTTAGCAATGAAGAAATCCAAATCAGGATACAAAAGATAGAAGATAGCCTTGAAACAGCACAACCAGTGTTGGGGAAGGTTTGTGGTTTGGAAGAAAAGATGAGCTGAGTCATCAGCATGCTAACTGAGTTGAGGGCAGAGAGACATCAGAGTCCAGAGGTGAGAGAGGTTGCTCAACCATATCACAGAAGAGGGGAGCAATGGCCTGGGCGCACTACTATCCAAGGACCCCAGGATGGAGGCACAGTTCCAAGGTACACCAAGTTAGAGTTTCCCTCTTTCAATGGTTCAGTTGATCCCTTAATTTGGTTGCGTAGATGTGAATTTTTTTTTTTTGAACCAAGGGACTACTGAATGGGATAAGGTGCAACTAGCCTCTTTCCATATGACAGATGAAGCCATGTTATGGGTTACTCAAGTAGAAAAAGAGAGACCAGGGATGACTTGGGGAGAATTTAAAAATCTGTGCACAGTTAGATTTGCCCCTCCCTCCAACAGCAACCCCCTGGGGGAGTTAGTCCTATTGCGACAAAACTATTCCAGGAAAAGTTGGCTCATGCTGGTGAAAGGGTATTGGTTGACCAAAAGGTCTCCCTATTCACAGCGGGTCTCAATACGGCTAGAGGTAGAACCCCTTATGCCTACAGATTTAGCTCATGCAATGAATATGGCCCGAACAATCGAACAATGACAACAGTTGTAGCAACGTAAGCCGGGTTGGTCGAGTGAGAAAAACACTTCCTCCACGTGGCAAGGGCGCTGCTATACTTCATCTCAAGGAGCATCACCAGCAATCCCATCCTCCAAACACACTCCGACTACGACTCGGGTAGCCGATCCCCGCCCTGGTAATCCCCTACAGAACTTTATAAAAAAATTAACGAGTGCGGAGATGGCAGAAAGGCGGTCCAAAAATTTATGTTATAACTCCGATGAGCAGTATCGGGTGGGGCACCAATGTAAATGATTGTTTTGGCTCTAGGTGGAGGATTCAGAGGATCTAGAGGAGCCAGAGGGTATTATCGAGGAGGAACCACCAGAGATATCCTCGCATGCTATTATTGGGCAAAAATTGCCTAAAACAATATGAGTCTGAGCTCATGTCATTGATCGAGAATTGGTGGGACTAGTCGACTTTGGGAGTACACACAATTTTTTGAATTTGACAGCCGCACAACATCTCCAGCTCCAGATACACACTCATCCGACAACCACTGTCTCAGTGGCCAATGGCGAGAAGGTCCCTAGCTATGGGATTAGTAAGGTGGTAACTTTTTCCATTAGCTCTACTTCGTTTAATGCTGAATTTTTTGTTATTCCCTTGGTGGGATTTGATATGGTATTAGGCATTAAATGGTTACAAACGTTGGGGCCCATTCTGTGGGACTTTTCGGCTTTAACCATGACCTTTGATTTGGCCGAGAGTCAGGTGCTCTTACAGTGCTGTCAGGTGGATAGGGCCCACTGCATGAACACTTTGCAGACATAGGAACAACCTGACAGTACTAGTGATGGTCTGGTTGAGGAGTTCTCTGATCTCTTCCAGGACCCTTCGGGTTTGCCTCCCCTGAGGCACTGTGACCATAGAATCTATCTGAAACTAGGATCTGAGGTAGTAGTCATGCGACCGTACTATTACCCACACCTTCAGAAGGACGAGATAGAGCGTTAGTGCCAAGAGATGTTGAAATAGGGTCTTATTTGTCCCAGTCGCTCCCCGTTCTCTTCACCCATCTTACTTGTGAAGAAACATGATGGGACATGGAGGTTCTGTGTGGATTATCAGGAGTTGAACGTGCAGACATTGAAAGACAAGTTTTCAATTCCGGTAGTGGATGAGCTCCTGGATGAGTTACATGGGTCGTGGTTATTCACTAAATTCGACCTCCGTTCGGGATACCATCAGGTCCGGATGCACCCCTCTGATATCGAGAAGACGATGTTCCGCAAGCACCATGGCCACTTTGAGTTCGTCGTCATGCCGTTCGGGTTATCGAGAAAGCCAGTGATGAGACTTCACAAGGTGAAGGACTTTTGGTGAAGGGTAACCAGGAACGTGGAAGAAACAAGTCTTAGAGTGAATCGAGTAACAACAAATCTCGGTCAAAAGCCCGGAAGAGGAGGACATCACGTGTTTTAAGTGCGGGAAAAAGGGGCACATAAAACGAGATTGTGTAGAGAAAAAGAAAGGGAATGCAGAGAACAGAGAGGGTCCATCAAAGTCTACAAATGTAGTGGAAGAAGAAGACTCAAAGTGTGGTTATGGGGATATGCTTTCTATCTCATCCAGTTCAGATCATCTCATAGATTCTTGGATTCTGGATTTGGCATGATCTCTTCACATGATGCCAAATAAAGATAGGTTTCATACCTACAGGTTAGTAAACTCTAGTTCTGTTCTGATGGGTAATGATGCTTCATGCAAAGTTGTTGGAATAGGAAGTATACAAATTAAAATGTTTGATGCTGTGATTAGAACGTTGTGTGATGTTAGACACATACCTGATTTAAGAAAGAATCTGATTTCATTGGGCATTTTAGACTATAATGGATATAGTTACAATTCTGTAAGTGGAATAATGAAAGTTAGTAAAGGTGTCTTTATAGTGATGAAGGACAGAAAATATCTGGCAATATCTATACACTGCAAGGTACCATAGTTGTAGGTGGAGTTGTTGTTGTAGGTATGAGTCAGAGTGTAGAGTCTTGTGGCATATGCGGTTAGGTCATATGGGAGTGCATGGGATGATGGAGCTAATAAGAGAAATCTATTAAAGAGTATCTAAACATGCAAACTTGATTTCTGAAAGTTTTGTGTCCTTGGGAAACAAAATAAGGTGCAGTTCAAGGCAACCATACACAAGACGGAGGGGATTCTAAACTATGTTCACTCAGATGTTTGGGGGCCAGCAAGAGTAGCATCCCGAGGAGGACCTACCAGTATTTTAATCTGACCTTTGCGTGTCCCGGGACTCGAACTCGTGATGTGGGTGCCCGCTTTGATACCAAATATTAAGCATCTAGCCATTACTACCCAAAAGACAGGCCTGTTAGGAGCGGAAGACATAGGTACTTAACTCAAGGCCATAACACATGGAATTAAGAGACACTTCATAGTACGCAAGACACTACAACATAATGGTGTGGTGAAAAGGATGAACAAAACTATAGCTGAAAAAGTTCAAGGTCTCAGATTGAATGTAGGGCTTGCAAAGAACTTCTGGGTAGAAGCAATGAATATGGCATGTTTCTTGATTAACAAATATCCTAGGGCAACACTAGATGGGAAAGTATCAGAGGAGGTGTCGACAGGCAGTGAAGTAGACTACTTCGGCTTGAGAGTGTTTGGTTGTCTAGCCTATGCACTTGTTTCTAGTGAGGAGAGGTCGAAGCTTGATGCGAAGTCTAAATAATGTATCTTTCTGGGCTATTAGAAAGGGGTGAAAGGCTTCAAGCTCTAGGATCCGAAGGCAAACGAAATGGTGATCAGTAGGGATGTGGTTTTTGATGGAAAAACCATGTTGTAATGTAGTCAAGAAGAAGAGAAACAAGTGCCAAAAAATTGCAGCACCAATGAGCATGTGGAGCTAGAGAACCATGGTACAGAAAATGATACTCAACATGCAGAAAGTTCTAGCTCAGGTGATTAACAACATCACCGCATAGTCATAGACAGACCCAAACACACTATCAAGCCACCTACCAGGTATGATTTTGAAGATTTAGTTTCTTATGCGCTTATTACTAGTAGCAGGGATCCTTCTACTTTTCAGGAGGCAATACAAAGCCAGGAAAAAAGTAGATGGATGGGTGCTATGGTGGAGGAGATGGAGTCTCTGCATAAAAACCAGTTATGGAAGTTGGTGGAGTTTCCCAAGGGGAAGAGAGTGATAGAGGACTTGATATGTCTCCAATTGCTAGATGAGAAACGGCCCCCAACCTATTGTTCCACGTGGAGTCCTAAGTTATGCTTTCTTTCTTAAGGGGTGAATATTCGCCAAGGTGGAGATTGTTGAGCATATGACTCATATAATATAAGGTTGGGGGGATATTAATGTACATGGGTATTTGTGTCTTTTTGACATAAATACGTCTAGGGTTTAATATTATATAAGGATTATGTAACCCTAATTATCATTAGTGAAGAATTATCCCTGTCACTCCGGTGGACGTAGGCTCAGCCGAACCACCGTAAATTTATCTTGTTTGTTCCTATGTTTTTCGTTCTTCCGTCATCGAAGATTCTTCTATTAACTGTTTCTCATGAGAAACATTTCTCATAGAGACACAATTGCTCTCAATTTCTGGTACTTACAACTCCCTCGACAACATGATGCCATGAATAACCTTGATGGGAGGTTTGCTAAAACTATCTACGGTTTGGTCCCCTATCTTGTAACTCACTCACCCCTTTAGTTTTACACCATCGCTGAGAGTGACCAAAGAGTGGAAGTGCCAAATAGAAGTAGAGAACGACGGTGATTTCTACGGAATCTGATTGTATAGACGGAGGTATGATTTCTGCCTTCTGTTTACATTTTATATTCAATGAATTTCATAAGGATAATTATAAATTCATGTTAAGCTTACAGTAGAGTAGACCTCTGATCCTGCATATCAATTCCTTCTCACTCTTTGTTTCTGTGAGGAGCATCGCTTTTACGACGAAGGTAGACCCGAACGTCGAATAGAAGTCGATGCGTGGCAGTGATCACCGCAAGCACCGTCTGGTGTCGGAAATGGCCAGTGTCGAATTTGATGAAGGCAGACCAGCGGTTCTTGGCAGAAGGCTCACTCTGTGCGCTCCTCGGGGCGATGGCCAGCTACTATCGCATCAGTGAAATGCATTGGAGGCGGCACTGACGACCATTACGAAAGGTTCACCGGCAGAACGTCAATGAACCTTAGTTTCTGCACGCGGCTGGAGGTTGAAGACGACCTCTAGTTCGCAAAAACATAAAAATTAAAATCATAAGGTTTTTAAGTAAATAGATTCCTAGTTGTGTTTTGGGCTGAGTCATATGTGACTCATCGTTCCAACTTGGAAACCGAGTCACAAGCAGTTCGAGTTGACTCGCCATTCCAACTCGTTGAAGCGAATTGCCCGAGAGAGGAATGAGCAGACTTGGTTCTCAAAGAATTATGTTTGTGCTAGTGAGGATTCGAACTCGAGCGTTGGCAAAAAATTTGGCGCCAGTGACCATTTGACGATTGGCCGTCGTGTGTCAAATATGTTGAACATTATATATTTATTTCTTGTAATTGTTTTTTATGAATTTTTAGCATAAACTTATATGCATAAAATTAAAGTTATGCATAATATTATATTTTTTAATTATGCATATATTCTGAGAATATTTTGTGCATAATGATAACATGTTAGTGTATGCAATTCATGCTATTCTCATACAAATTTATGATTTAATGTCTAGTGATCCATATAATTTTTATTAATTAGAGAGTAGCCACAACATCTTTAATTTAATAAAAAATATATATTATAATTAGGATCACATAAAGAATATTAGACATTAATTGTAACTAATTTTAATTGATATAATAAATTTTATCCCACATGAATTTTTATTATATTTGAGTTTAGTAGTTAGGATAAAATATCAAGTTATTCATAATTTACCCATATGAATTATGAATTCAAAAATAATTTGATAGTTTTATCATAAAGAAAAAGTAGATATTAATTGTAATTAATTATACTCAATATAATAAATTTTAGCCCACATGAAATTTTTATTATATTTGAGTTTTTTAGTTAGGATAAAATATCAAATTATTCATAATTTACCCACATGAATTATGAATTCATAAATAATTTGATAGTTTTATCATAAAGTTTAATCATAAAGATCTGCTTGAATTAAAATTTTTGGCCCACATGCATTTTTTTATGTCAATAGATTCAATTTTTAAGCATGATTTACATTGGTAAAACATGAAACTTTTTGTAGGCCTCAGTTTTAGCATAAGCATGTAATTTGTAATTTTATGCAGTTGTACAACCTGGAAATTTCTCTGATATTCGTTGTGATATCCCTGATATTAAGGGAGATAACTATAAGGTCTGTAAAGAGAAAATTCTTCTTCATTTAGGATGGATGGACATAGACTATGCTATTAGGAAAAACGAACTACCATCAATTATTGATACCAACATTGCAATTGAAATCACACTTTATGAACGATGGGAGTGATCTAATCGCCTTAGTGTAATGTTCATTAAGACTAGAATTGCTGCTGGTATTCGTGGTTCTGTTGATCAGCATAAAAATGTCAAAGATTTGCTGAAAGCCTTTGATGAACAATTTGTCACTTCATATAAGGCACTAGCAAGCACCCTAATCATGAAGCTCTCATCCCTAAGGCACCCCAGTATGAGAGGTGTGCGTGAGCACATCTTAAAATGAGGGATATTGCAGCTCACTTGAAGAAACTCGAGGTTGAAATATTGGAATCTTTCCTGGTGCACTACATCTTGAATAGCCTTCCGCACCAATATGAACCCTTCAAAATCTCATACAACACACATCAGGATAAATGGTCAATTAATGAACTTTTGACCACGTGTGTTCAAGAGGAAGGGAGACTGGTGATAGAACATGGAGAAAGTGTCATGCTGGCAATGCATGGAAAGGGCAAATATCAAGCAAAACATAAAGGTAAGGGTAAAATACCCCCAATCCGATTTTAAGAAAGATTCCAAGTGTTTCTTTTGTAAAAAGAAGGGATACATGAAGAAGGAATGCGTCAAGTTTCAGAAATGGCTTGCGGACAATGGTAATCCAACCTCATTTGTTTGTTATGAATCTAATATGGTTAATGTCAAATTTAACACATGGTGGATTGATTCTGGATCAACAATCCATATCTCGAATTCCTTGTAGGGTTTGCAAAACCTAAAAAAACTAGTGGGAAGTAAGCATAACATTTTCTCAGGAGATAAGATGAGGTCACATGTGGAAGCTATAGGAACTTGCTATTTAAGTTTAAGTCGTGGCTTTGTTTTAAAATTAGACAAGTCCTTTTATGTTCCAAGTTTTTCTTGAAACTTGATTTCAGTTTCAAGGCTTGTACCTTATGAATATTCCTTTAATTTTTCAGACTCATCTTTCAGTTTATATTTTAAGTATGATTGTGTTGGGAATGGTAATTTGTCCGATGGTCTTTATAGCATTAATTTACAAAACAATGCCACTTATGATTCAATACATGTTCACACTAGTACAAAAAGAGGTGTTATTAATGAGGATTCATTTACATTGTGACACTGGAGATTAGGTCATATCTCTATGGAAAGAATGAAAAATTAGTAAATGAAGGGGTACTTAATACTCTGGATTTTACTGATTTTAAAATTTGTATAGACTGCATTAAGGGAAAGCAGACTAACAAGTCAAAGAAAGGTGCAAATAGAAGTTCAACCATATTAGAGATCATACATATTGATATATGTAGTCCAGACATGGACTCACATGGTCAGAAATACTTCATCTCTTTTATAGATGATTACTCATGATACATGTATCTCTACATGCATTGTAACAAGAATGAAGAATAGATGCCTTTAAGATCTTTAAAGCCGAAGTAGAGACAAAATGCGATAAATAAATTAAGATCGTGATATCAGATAGAGGTGGAGAATACTATGGTAGATACATAGAGAATGGACAAGCCCCTAGGCCATTTGCAAAGTTTCTTCAAGAACATGGGATTGTTACCCAATATACCATACCTGGTTCACCAGACCAAAATGGTGTAGTAGAAAAAAGAAACCATAAACATTATTAGGCATGGTGCAGAGTATGCTTAGTAGCTCCAATATTCCTAGATCCTTGTGGGTTGAAGCACTTAAGACGACAATGTATATATTAAACTGAGTTCCAACCAAGGTTGTTCCTAAAACGCCATTTGAATTATGGAAAGGTTGGAAACCGAGTTTACGACATATGCACGTTTGGGGATGCCTGTCTGAAGTGAGAATTTATAATCCATAAGTGAAGATGCTGGACCCAAGGACCATTAGTGGGTATTTCATTGGATATGCTGAAAGGTCCAAAGGTTACAGATTTTATTGTCCATCTCACAACACTAGGATTGTGGAATCAAGAAATACAAAGTTTCTTGAAAATGACTTGATCAGTGGGAGAAATCCAACTTGGAACATAGGTTTTGAGAAGGATCATTCAAAATCTCAAACTTCTACCTCAAGTGATAGATTGGTTATTGTTTACAACACCCCTCAAGTACAAACTGGTGTTGAACAACCAATCATTGAAGTTCCACAAGTTGCTGACAACATTCTAGTAGATCAGGTAGTTCAAGAGTGTCCAAACACTTTTGAGCAACTAGTTGAACCACATACTTCTCAGGAATATGATGGTACAATATTAAGAAGATCTACTAGATGAAAGAGATCAATAATTCCTAATGATTATGTTGAGTATTTGCAAGAATCTGACTACAACATCAGAGCTGAAAATGATCCCAAGTTCTTTTCACAAGCCATGAGAGCCAAATAATCAGAATTATGGTACAATGCCATGAAGGAAGAGATGAATTCTATGAAGAGTAACGAAGTCTGGGATCTTGTTGAGTTGGCTAGTGGATTTAAAGCCATTGGATGTAAATGGGTCTTTCAGACAAAGAAAGACTCATTAGGTAACATTGAGAGATACAAGGCAAGACTCGTTGCTAAGGGATTCACATAGAAAGAAGGAATCGATTACATGGAAACTTTTTCTTCTGTATCTAAGAAAGATTTCTTGCACATTATTTTGGCATTAGTAGCCCATTTTGACTTAGAGTTGCAACAAATGTATGTGAAAACGACATTTCTCAATGGAGAACTAGAGGAGGAAGTTTACATGAAACAACCTGAAAGATTCCCCTCCAGTGATGGTGAGAAATTGGTTTGAAAGCTAAAAACGTCCATATATGGATTAAAACAAGCATCTCGCCATTGGTATTTGAAATTCTATAATGTAATTTCTTCATTCGATTTTGTAGAAAACATTATGGAACAATGTATGTACGATAAGGTCAGTGAGAGTAAAATTTGTTTTCTTGTTTTATATGTGGATGACATTTTGCTAGCAACCAATGATAAGGGTTTTCTACATGAGGTGAAACAATTTCTCTCTAAAAATTTCGATATGAAGGATATGGGTGAGGCATCTTATGTGATTGGCATTAAGATTCATAAAGATAGATTTCAAGGTATCTTATTTCTGTCTCAGGAACCCTATATTAATAAAGTTTTAGAGAGAATTCGAATGAAGGATATTTCACCAAGTGTAGCTCCCATTTGTGAAGGGTGATAGGTTCAATTTGAACCAATGCCCGAAGAATGACCTTGAAATAGAACAAATGACGGACATTCCATATGCTTCTACTATCGGAAGCCTATTGTATGTTCAAGTCTACACAAGACCTAACATTGCATTTGTTGTAGGAATGTTGAGACGATATCAGAGTAATCTAGGGATAGACCACTGGAGAGCTGCAAAGAAATTAATGAGGTACCTTCAAGGAACCAAAGACTACATGTTGACGTATAAACGAACGAAAAATTTAGAAGTAATTGGCTACTCAGATTCTGACTTTGCTGGTTGTATTGATTCATGCAAATCAACATCAGGATACATTTTCTTGATGACCAGTGAAGCTATATCATGGAGGAGTGCCAAATAAACTTTGACTTCCACTTCCACTATGGAAGTCGAGTTAATTTTCTATTTTGAGGCTACTTCACATGGTGTTTGGCTTAAGAGTTATATTTCTGGGCTTAGAATTATGGATTCTATCTCTAGGCCATTGAGAATATATTGCGACAATTCAGATACTATTTTTATGACCAAGAACAATAATAGTGGAAGTCAAAGTAAACACATCGACATAAAATATTTGGCCATAAGAGAACGTGTTAAAGAAAAGAAAGTGGTCATTGAGCACGTAAGCACTGAAGTAATGTTAGCTGATCCTTTGACAAAGGATATGCCACCGTTTAAATTCAAGGATCATGTCGTAAATATGGGACTTGGTTCCATTATGTAATTTTACATTCTATGAACAATGTTATTTCAGTGAAATTCTTAATTATTGTGATGTTTTTTCTCATATTTATGTGCACCTTAATTTTGAGAAAATTCATTTGTGTTGGACAAGGAGTAAACATAGGGTTTATTCATAAAGTATAATAAATAAATACATAGTAATATATGGAAGGTTAATATATTGAAGGTAATACTCGTCATTAGAGGACCTGTCACCATGATTCATGTATTTATTACTTAAATTCAGATTATCGATGGGTTTAAGATTATATTTGAAGTTTGGACCAAGTGGGAGAAATAATTTCGATTCCTTCTCACTCTTTGTTTATGTGAGGAGCATTGTTTTTACGACGAAGGTAGACCCGAACGACGAATAGATGTTGGTGCGTGGCCGTGATCACCACAAGCACCGTCTGGTATCGGAAAACTGTAAACTTAACATGAATTTCTAATTATCCTCATCAAATTCTTTGAATAAAAAATATAAACGGAAGCCAAAAATCATACCTCCGTCCATACGATCAGATTCCGTAGAAATCACCATCGTTCTCGGCTTCTATTTGGCACTTCCGCTCTCTGATCACTCTTAGTGATAGTGTAAAACTGAAGGGGTGAGCGAGTTACAAGATAGGGGACCAAACCGTAGATAGTTTTAGCCAACCTCCCATCAAGGTTAATCATGGCATCATATTATCGAGGGAGTTGCAACTGTAGGGAGTTGCAACTGCCAGAAGTTGAGTTCAATTGTGTCTCTATGAGAAACTGTTTCTCATGAGAAACGGTTAACATCTTCATCATAAAGACTGAGAATCAATGTATTAATTAGTTTAAACACATAATTACCCTCATTGGTCACTTGATGTCATCCTTACTCATTGTAGATGAAACACAACATTTTTTGAGTCATATTTAATATGTCCACACATAGCATTGGCCAATTTTATATTTTTATCCCTCAATCGACATCCCAAAAGAGGTCCAGATATGTCACTCGGTGTTCCAAGAAAGACCCACATCATCTTGTTAGACAACTGATAAGCTCCACATAATCCTCTTATGGTTACCTAGTTGAGGACCAAATTCCCCACTGCTCTGTAACAATATTGACATAAAGAAATTCATGTGTACTCATCAATGATTCTCTATAACTTCATACGTACCCCAACAGAAAGAAAATGGAACAGAATTTAATTGCGGCATAAAACACAATAGAAGATACCATTTATCAACAAGTAAGGAACATCTACAAGTGCTTAATAACTCCACTATTACCATCAACTAACAAACTAAAGAACCTCATTCATGTTATAGAAAGGAATATAGGATAGAACTGGATAGACGCATGCAATTTAATACAAGAAATTTTTTTAACAAGTAAGAACACCTACAAGTGGTTATTGATTTCACTGTTATCAACAACTAACAATTGAGAAAATCAAACATGGTACAAAAAGGAATATAAGATAGAATTGATTAATTGCATACAATATAACACGAGATGCAATTCATTAACAAGTAAGAACACCTACAATTAGTCATTGACTCCACTATTACTAACAACTAACAACTAGGAACCTCATACATAGTACAATTTGGAATATAGGATAGAACTGAATAGATGCATGCAATTTAATACAAGAAAATTTTTTAACAAGTAAGAACACCTACAAGTGGTTATTGATTTCACTGTTATCAACAACTAACAATTGAGAAAATCAAACATGGTACAAAAAGGAATATAAGACAGAATTGATTAATTGCATACAATATAGCACAAGATGCAATTCATTAACAAGTAAGAACACCTACAATTAGTCATTGACTTCACTATTACTAACAACTAACAACTAGGAACCTCATACATAGTACAATTTGGAATATAGGATGAACTGAATAACTATAAACAAGATAATGCAAGATTCAATTAATTAATGAGTAAGAACACCTACAAGTGATTATTGGTTCCACTACACCAATACTAAAGGCTAACGACTAAATACCAAACATATTACCATTCATCACCATTTGTGTGCATGCATATTAGATGCATCAACTTAATAGAAAACAAAATACTAAATCAACAATACCAGAAATATATAAATAAGAAAAGAAGCAAGAGAGGAACCCATACTCAAATACCCAAACATCTTAAAAGATTATAGATATCTTCCCCAAAATAAAGCTTACTCTAGCTTAGGTTGACGTACATTTCGAAACTTTACTTCCTAAAAAAAATTAAAAGATAAACCCTCTAAATAAAACCTAATTAAGAAATATTCTTCATTTTACTACGGTCGTACGCACCCTTCAAAATAATTTATATATGCTAAGCTCCTTAATATCGAAGAAGAACCTATTTGACGTAATTCAACTCTATCTATCTAAAAGAACAACGGGTTCGCTTTCTCAAGAGTCACCAACAAAAAATCCAGGAAATCTAAAGGGAACAAAGAAGAGAGGGAAACAAATGACTCATTTTCAGACTTATCGCATTGCCACTTCCTCTTGTCGCTCTACAATCTCTACTTCCTTCTTCTTTCTTGGCTATTCCTTTCTCTTTGCCACTCTCTTTGTCTTTCTCTTTCGCTCTCTCTTCTTTTCCAACGATGTTATTCATCTCGAGGTAAGTCAATCGGAGTTTACAGATCCCATCGAGGTAAATTCATCTTCTCTTATTCCTTTTGAACCACAATACGTTACTCGACCCATTGCCTTAAGAAAAGAACCCAGAACTTGCACTAGGCCCTCTAATTCTCACCCCATATCCAATTTTGTGTCTCACCATCGTTTATCCTCTTCATGTTGTCAATTTGTTGCACCTATCTCCTCCATCTCAGTCCCATAGTTCTATCAAGAGACTCTAATACATCTAGGGTGGAAGGCAACAATGGACGAAGAAATGCAGACACTCTATGAAAATCAGACATGGGCTTTAGTTCCTCTTCCATCAGATAAAAAATGTGTCGGTTTTAAGTGAGTTTTTATAGTTAAACACAATTCGGATAGGTCAGTTGCTCGCCTTAAGGCCCGCCTTATTGCTAAAGGCTATATGCAGTGTTATGGGATCAATTATGAGGAAACATTCTCTCTGGTGGCCAAAATAAACTTGATAGGTATTTTATTATCTCTTACTGTTAATTCTTCTTGGTCGGTCCATTTGCTTGACGTGAAAAAGGCTTTTCTCAATGGGGACATAAAGGAAGAAATTTATATGTAACAACCATCTGGATTTGTGGTTGAGGGGGAGTCAGTATGTCGATTGAAGAAATCTCTTTATGGTCTGAAACAGTCTCCTCGTGCACGATTTGATAAATTTAGCCAAGCACTCATACAGGCCAGATTTCATATATGTTCCATAGATTACTCTTATTTCTTAAAGACACATCTAAAGGCAAACTGATTTTTGCCGTATATGTTGATGATATTGTCTTAATCGGTAGTGATCCCGAGGGCATTTAGGAAAGCAAGGAAAAGATATGTGATGAATTCAAGACAAAAGATCGTAGACTAAAATAATTTTTGGGTATTGAAGTACTACAGTCCAAACATGGGATTATACTACCTAAAAGGAAGTATGTATTTGATCTACTAGAGGAGACATAAATGATGGGGTGTACACCAGGAGAAACCCCTATGGATTCGAATACAAATTTTTTTGTAGACACTAGAAAAGATGTGGATATTGAAAAATATCAAAGACTTATGGGGAAACTCATTTATCTCTGTGTAATAAGGCCGGATATATCATATATAGTAAGTGTGGTGAGTCAATACATGCACAGACCACAACTTACTCATTGGCAAGCAATAGAAAGAATTTTGCAATATTTTAAAGGAGCTCCAGGAAGAGGGCTTCTCTATAAGAACCATGGTCACTTCAACATAGAAGGGTTCTCAGATGTAGACTTGGTTGGATCCTCGGATGACAGAAAATCTACTTTGGAATATTGTACAATGGTTGGAGGGAAATTGGTTATATGAAGAAGCAAGATGCAAAATGTACTTGCAGGGTCTAGTGCAGAAGCATAATACAGGGCCATGACACACAGAGTTAGTGAGCTTCTATGGATCAGATCACTTCTTACTAAACTGGGATTCTATAAAGAAGCTCTTATGGATCTACATTGTGATAATCAGGTGGAAATACATATCTCCTATAATCCGGTCTTCTATGAGAGAACAAAGCACATTGAAGTAGAATGCCATTTCATACGAGAGAAATTCCAAGCCGACATATTATATCTCAAACATATCTCCTCACAAGGGTAAGTTGCAGATATTCTCACCAAATTAGTCACTCATTAGATCTTGTCCACCATCTGCAACAAGCTCAACATTTAAGATATTTTCTTACCCCTAGCTTGAGGGGGGTGTTACAAGGTGGGACCCACCATGATCACGTGAGATGGCATGATGAGTCATCACACAGTTGGCATCCTTATCACATGAGTTGGAAGATTTGGTAATCTTCCTTGATTAATATAATTGATTTATCTTTCCTTGATGTATGTAGATTTGGATAATCATGATAATTAGGGATATTAGGGATCCTATCTTATCTCTATATGATTCTTACAGCAAGAAGTCTCACAAGATTTAGAATTAATATGTTGGAGTTTACAAGAGTTCATATCTCTTTTTTGAATCCTTTTTGTTATTTCTTGACTGCTTCCACCCATTTTGCTGCCTTCTCTTGATGAACCCTTCTATTTGAAGAAACTGGTTACGACTCTGTTCAAAACTCCTTGCTTGATGAAGTTATCTCGGGATAAAGGCTCACATTGATTGTGAATAGACATTGTAAAGTTATTACAGTATTGAAAGATTATTTTTTCTATTTGGACTTGTAATAATCTACACGTTGTGGTTTGAAAAGTTTGGAATGTTTGTCTTTGGAAGTGATAAACATGGAAAGGTTATGTTTGGAATGTTTGTCTTTGGAAGTGATAAACATGGAAAGGTTATGTTTGGAAAGTTTCCGTTTCAGTCAAGGAATATAAAATAAAGGGAGGAAATATTTCACAATGTTGTTGCTATAATCCAGTGAGATTTTGGCTTCAAAATTCAGAGTTATCTCACATTCCTGGGATTGATATCACACTTCTTCATCGGGATTCTACTGTGCAATTGTTGTTTTTTTTTTTGGTTATTAGATATCCTCTCATCTTTTGGAGATTATCAAAGGATTCGATTCATTGTCTTCAGTTATTAAATTTTGTTGGTATTGACAAGGCTGAACATATTGATTAATAGTAGCTGGTGTGGCTACTCAGATACGATCGGCTCAGTTTCAAAGGTTGCTCTCTCTAGTTTCTCTATCCTGAGTATACCAACAATAGAGATTATTTCTGAGCAGCACAAGGAAGATATCACTCTTCTCCGTTTTGATATTACTGCTATCTGCTTCTTACAGCAGAGTTTAAGATCAGATTTTATTTGTTGTTGGTGCCTATCTCTTGATTCTCATCTACCATTCTCTGCTTGGAGAAGTATTTATAGTAGTTGAATTATGGTTCTCTTCTACCTTATTCTAGACAACGTAGCGAACTCCATGTAGAGGACTTCATATTTCTGTTTTTGATAGATCCCTGAGAGGAAGAGGGAGTGTTTGGCAATACACGGTAGTGATTAGAGTTGGGATCAGCAACAACAATAGATCTTGGTAAGCATTCAGGAACAACAACAATATTGATACGTTGCTATTATCGTCCATGCTGCTTTGAAGCATTATATAACTTCAGAATTTATTCTCTATTAATCAACACGTTGCTGCTATTTCGAGTTAGGAATTAGATGCCCTAATTCCAAACTAACGAGAGTAATAATAATAATCACAAAATAAAGGAAAAGCAAGCACGGAAAAATACATAAGATTTATACAAGTTCGCCTCAAAGTGAGACTACGTCATGTCATATGCCGTTGCATTAATTCACTATGAAGATGGAATAGTTTACAAGAGAAATCACACACACTCACATGTGTTTTTCTCTAACCTTTTCTGGCCGCAACTTATGATGCCCCTCGAATGATCAAACCCTAATAGTGGTGCCCCAAATATAAAGAGAAAACTAGGGCAACCTCAATACAAGAGTAAAATTCTTAAACTACCCTTAATGAAACAACAATCAATATATAGTGGACCTTTTTGGGGGGGATCCACCCCTCTTCTAATCCCCAAGACGACCTTACCGCGAAGGTGGATCCATGTACCGACTCAGCGTAATGCGTTAATTAGGTTCAACAACTTAATATTCTGGAATTTTTCTAACAAGCTATAACACGTTGTTGAACACTTAGTCACCTGCGTTCGTAAGAGAAGCAGCTACTGCCTTCTCTTCTCTCTTGAATTCCAGCACATGTTGCTACAAGTCGTCTTGCACTTGATGTTGTTCATGTGGTTTGTTTTATTTAGCTGGTGAATCGGCATGTGTTTAAATTCTAGCATGATGAAAATTCATCTACGTGCCTCCAGCATAAAGAAGTTTCAGTTGGTTGTTTTATCAAGTTGGTGAATCAACTACTGTAATCAACAATGGGATTCTTTCCACACCGGTTATGATTAATTGCTGAGACATGTCACGTTGATATCTTGCTGTTTTTTTCTAACTGGTGAATCAGCATAAGTTTGGGTTTATTGATTCTCTGGTCACGTTTCTGCTACTTGTTAATGTTCATTTTTATAAGCTACTGAATTGGCTTAATCTGGTTGGAGTTGTCAGATAGCCTTGGTGTTTCTAACAACAACTACAAACACAACTGCAATTAGTCTATCACTATGCTTGTTTCGAAGTGAACAATTAGAATGATGTCGATGTTTCTGTAATAGTTTTGTCTTCCTGGAGCGTTGTCTTTGCCACTAAGAATTGAAGATCACATAATTGGATTCCCACTGAAGAATCCAAGTTTATATACTCAAATCACCAGATCAGCATCTAGTGTCACATGAGAGTTTCACTGCTCAATTTTAGGACTCATTTTAGTTCTTGATTTATATAGTAGCTTGTCATTCAAATACAAGCTTATTACTTAGTGCACAACTTCCTTACTCAAGGATGGACTCACTGCAGATTATCTCATGTATCCTTATTGTTATGAAGGATTTTCACTATTTTTTATATAATTCCTCGATCGCTTGCCTTGGGTTCATTATTCACTGACTATTGTCGGCATTGGTTCGTCTAATGCAAAATTTGAATTTCTTAGAAAAATAAAGTACATGGTGGCCTCAACGTCTTATCTTCCTCTTTTCCCATTACTCATTAGTTATTCGGCAACCTTCCTCCTACCATCCTTTATTTGACTCTTACTTACTCCTATTGGCCAACCCTTTTGGAGCATTATTTTGGTTGGTTCCTTTTATTTATATGGGTGTTTTTAAGTCCTTTGTGATTTTTATTGGTACCTGTTGGTCTTTTAATGTCGTCTTGTGAATGATAAACATTACCCACTTTAGTGATTATTATCACTATATTTGTTTGAAACCCTTTGAGGTTGGTTTCGACTTATGTTTTATCACCCATTTCTACGCTTTGAGAGTTTGTACTTGGTGTCGTGCTTATCCTTGGGACACCATGATGAAGGAGCTTATTACTACATCTATGTTATTTGGTTCAAGCTGGGATCACTGCCATTACCTCTAAGCTTGAGGGGGAGTGTTGGAAGATATGATGTAATTAGGGTGGCACTGATGTAGTTAGTTTACGTTTTTTAATCTCTTATTCACTCTTATTAGGGTGAAGGTATACTTGTAATATTGATACTTTTGATACCTATAAATATAACTTATAGGGGAGGGTTTGGACTAAGTCCAAGACCCTAATTTCTTCCTCCTTTTTCCCTCACGTATTCTTCTCTCTTTTCTCTCTTGGACGTGTATCATACTCTCTCCTCTCTTCTTTTTCTCCCTTCTTTCTTCTCTCCTTTGCTTAACCTTATTACCTATGGAATACTGAAAATCAATAGGTGTCTACCCTAAAACTATAAATAAGAAGAGAAGTAGGAGAGAAAACATAACTCATGCCCTCAAGTCTGCTTTCTCCCTTTTCTCTTATGACACATGCCCTAGTCTCCCTTCACTCAAATCTAAGAATTTTTGTTCATTTAATTAAATATAAGTTTAAAACACTTGGTTTTTTATTGGTGGGAGTTTGGTAATGAATTTTTACATCATTCCCTAATTTTCACATTAAATGTCTGATTTAGAAAACTTGCCAGATAGCTAGCTTGAGTGGTGTTCTGGAATGTATTTATTTTAATGTCATATACATTAAAGCCACTAAGTTTCTGGTAGATTCACCTTAGAATTGGTTGCAATCTTGTTCTTGTTTTATATTGTAATATCCACTTATTAAAAGAGGATATGTGATGCATTAACTTGCTAAACATTTATGTGTTGCATTTCTAAACCAATCAAGACTTGTATAAGCTGTTTGGGAGTTGCTAAAAATCCCTTAATTGGGTCTCGGTGTTTGTATTGTTGGTCCTAAGTCTCAAGTGTTGGGCTAGTGTTATATACCGTTGGAGGGTTCTAGGTTTTAGATTCCATTTGTCTAATTCAATGTCCACCAATGCTTTTGTCCCTCTGTCATTCACCACCACATCGAAGTACTTTGGATCTTGCCTGGTCTATTTGTTTCTTGTCTTCCAATTTTGTTAACACTACCAATGTTGAGAATCAACATGGAATGCTTAGGTGTCTACTCAATTTGTTGGCTTGTCTCCTCATCTCTTCTGACAAAGTTTACTAATGCTTTCTTCAAACAATTACTAGCCAAGTGTTTTCAAATATAACATTTGTATTTACAATCAATAAAAGTACTCGTGTCCAAGTGAGACTGCTTCTCGTCATATTTGTGGTTGTGGTTCCTATCACCATGCACAATTGAACTTCTTTATGTGATTCTACTTCGTGTGTTTGTCGTATATCTTGTCATTTTTGTTAGAATCCTCCAACATTTTCCTAAATTAACTAAAGAGTCTTTCCAGCAATGACACCTTGGAGAGTCCTTTGAAGCCATACCAGAGTCTTTCCAGCAATGCCAGAGACAAATACCCAACTCAATCAGAAAAGAAAAACTAGCAGTAATATGAGAGTAGTTGCCAAAACAGAACATTGAGATGATTTCCCACAAGAACAAGCAATAAGAATGAAAAATTAAGAAGGAATCAGAGACTTACAGTACCTCTATTCTCTGACATTCCTTCACATAAATTTCTGAGTTTCTGTTTACATCCAGCAGTAATAGACAAAAAGAACAAAGAAAAACTTCTTGTTGAAGAAGATTCTGCAGAACTCAGAGCACCAAAATATGCACACAACCAGAAGATGCAAGGAAGACGTAATTTAACAGCATCAATCAACATTAATTAATCTGAGCCACGTCCAGATAACACTCTGGACTTCACCAAATCATCAACAACTGAACAGGAAAACTTATCTTTTTCGATTCAGCAGCTCTGGCAATCTTCAAAACCGAATAGCACATTCATGGATCATAAGTCGAATAGGAAAAAATAATTGGAATCCTGAAAATCAATCATTGCTCGGATACCATGTTGGCTTTCAATATTCCATACATTATGATATTTGATGGAGGAGAGAAGGAAGAAGAAAAGGGAGAAGAGAGGAGGAGAAGAGAGAAGAGAGGAGAGAGGAGAGAGGACATCTAGGAGAGAAAGGAAGATGGGTGGAGCACACTTTGGGGAGAAAAGAGGAGAAAGTATAGGGTTATGGACTTGTGTTTTAACCCTTTCCCTAAGCTTTACTTATAGATGCCAAAATGTATACACTTCCCCCTAAGCTTTACAACTATACACTTCACCCTAGAATGAGTGAACAGTAGACAAAAATCATAAGATAATTACATCAATGACACTCCAACTTATTCATATCTTCCAACACAATTAAGCTTCTATTATTTCTCTCAACAACTCCATTTTGTTGAGGAGTTCGAAGAGCTAAAAGAGAATGCTCAATGCTATGTTGAGTATGATAGTCCTCGAAAGGAGAATTCTCAAATTCTCCTTCATGGTCATTTCTAATTTTGACAATGCTATAGCCTCACTCTTTTTGTACTTTTTCACGTAGTCTGGAAAAGGCTAGAAATGCATCATCTTTATTGCCTAATAAATCCATTGATGTAAATCTGGAGTAGTCATCAACAACCACCAGGGCGAGAAGTTTTCCACTCAAATTCAAGGTTCAGATAGTTCCAACTAAATCCATGTGGATTAGTTGTACAGGTCGAGTAGTAAAGACTACATTCTTGGATTTGAAAAAAATTGTGTTGCTTTCCAAGTTGGCAAGCATCATAAGGTTTTTCCTTTGATTGGTAGTCATCTCATCAATTTTTTTCCTTGCTAACATATTCAAGGAGTCTAGTCCTATATGCCTTAACCTCTTGTGCCATAACCAAGATTCATCTACATTTGCACCCAAACAAATTTCACTTGTAAAGGGTAAGTAAATAATACTTATCACATAGAAATTTTTGCTTATGTGTCCCTATAACAAGGTTTTATCATTTTCTTTCTTTACTAAGCATTTGTCCTTTTCAAATGATTTTTTTCCTTTATCATAGAATTGGCTAATGTAAAGTAAAACATAATATTCATCGGATATGAAAAATTTGGAGCTACCTATTTTTTCAACTCCTTTGATGGTACCTCTACTAATTCTACAAATGTAACACGACATCCCTCTTTCGGTGTGAGTTCTACAAACTTCTTCTTATCATAGGTCATGTGCCTTGAACACCTACTATCCAAAATCTATACATTCTTTGGTACCTTGCCTCAGAGACAAGCCCACAATAAAAAAATATCATCCCTTAGAGAACCCATTTGTTAAAGAGTAGATATGGAAGAGTCTTACATGACTCTCAAAATAAGAAGTCTTATAGAGACATAATTATTATGGAAAGGGGTTTCACAGAAGAGTATCAATTAAAAGGTGTTTTAGTTAAGTTAGTTTTTTATTCATGTTAAGTTGTTTAATTATGCTAGGACTTATCTTTTAGTGTTAGAATTTGGGTGTAATTGAAACAATGGTAGTTTATTGTAATTGGACTCTACTACTTTCCTCTATTATAAATAGGGGCTCATACACTTAGATTACATCAAGTTAGTGAAAATTTTCTCTTTTCCAGAAATTGAACATGGTATCAGAGCAGGTTCTATGAGTTGACTTGGTCAACTCACAAAGATAATGTGATTCTTTTCTAACTTATCATCTCTAGTAATTTAAGTTTGTATTCTATCTTTTTTTCTCTTATCAATACTAATATCCAATGTTTTCTTGGCGTTTGAACTTCCATAATGAGATTTTAATATTACAAATTATATAATGGCGGAAATATATTCGAGTCTAATTTCTAACTCAAAAATATTTTTGGCAATCAGAATTTTTTACAAAGAGAAATTGATATTTGAAGCAACGAAGGTCGGATTTCAAGAAAAGGTTAGAGTAGCAGCATAAAACTTCAAATTTTGTGTCATTATATGGCATTAAGAACGAGACTTTATATGGAGAAATATAAATCAAAATAAATATCTGTAAGTATTTTTTCTAGAGGGAGATATCGATATCAAAAGAGTCAATGGTCATGCTAGCCAAAGAAGAAAAAGTACTTAGTTTGGCCAGATTAAAAAGTCCAAAATCTATCAGATTATTTATCTTGAAAGAAGTGTATTTTATAAAGGGAAGTTATAATTTTATGAAAGACATAGTAGTTTATTTTTAGAAGAGAAATTTCATACTAATTTGATCCATATTTTAAGGAGATATTTGCATTGGAGTTGGTAAAGGTCAAGAAATTGAACGAAGAGAATCAAGAGGTCATAAAAGATTCAAGAAGAAATCTTTTTGTGTCAAATTAGGTATCAAATTAAAGCTCTTCGATTTTAATTTTTTGAAAAATAATCTTTTTGTGATTCTGAGTTATATTTTTGGAGATATTGATATCAGAAATACCAAAGGTCATCTTAAGCCTAAAAAATCTCTCCTTTTCCTTTCTATTTTCTCTCCAGGCATTGACGTGAATTGAATTTTTTTTCTCTCCTAAAATCTAAGTTTTTTGCCAAATTTGTCTTTCTAATCAGAGAGTTTTGATCTAACTTCAACACTATCATCTTAAGCCTCTTTGATCCCATAAATCTTGTATCTTTGGAAAGTCTAATTTAGGAAAGTCTATGATTGAAAAGTTTATGTTTTGATTGTACAGAATCTAGAAAGTATTCCGTATAGGAATTCTTTGAGTATCTGATTAGAAAATTTGCTCATATGGACTAATCAATTTGAAAACAAAAACTTGTAAGTTAAGTTATACAATTATAAGAGTTTCAATAGTCATTGCTGTTTTCAAGTTTTGTGTCTTTTTTACTTGGTTGTGTACCTTTTGTTTCATCAACTCTGAAATTTTTTGCTCACCCTCGTGAAATTATCTTGGGGTCATACTTGGTTAAATTTGTTAAGTTACTTTTCTATCGTTATAGTCTCTTTCTTATGATTGCGGTGGTTATTTTTTCTTCACATGCCCCTTTTTATCACTTACCTTTCTCCTACAATCCTTTTTTTGACTCTCGCATACCCCTTTGAGCCAACCTCCTGTGCGTTGATTCGGTTGGTTTCTCTTTTTATATACATATGGGTGTTTTTAAGTCCATTGAGATTTTTTTTGAGTACTCTAAATGGGTTTTTATCGTGGTTCTTTGAGTGACAAATGTTATCTTTTTTAGTGATTATTATCCCCACACTATTTGAAATCATATGAGGCTGGTTTCAACCTATTTTATACATATATCACCCATCTTTTTTTTGATAGTTTCTGTCCAATTAAGTTCTTATCCTCAGACACCTTGATAGAGAAGATAATAAATACAATTATATTTTTTTGTTTTAACATAGGGTTCCATGATGTATAATCAAAAGTAGAAGAGGATTAAGGGGTGAGAAGAAGAAGAAGAATTGTGGAGAGAAGGTTTTACGAGGGAAAGAGGAAGAGTGATGAATTTGGAGCAGGAGAAACAGGCAAGAGAATTAGGGTTAGCGACTTGTCCAAACTCTCCCCATTAAGTTGTATTTGTAGATATCAAAAGTACTAATATTACAAGAATAATCTTCACCCTAGTAAGGGTGAATAAGTGACATAAATCATAAACTAATTACATCAGTGCCATCTTTATGAGATGACTCTTTATCATGCCATCATTGTGAGGGCATGTGGGTCTTCTCCTTGGTATGTGGGCTTGAGCCCATGTTCTACACACTTGGACGTGTGGTCCTTCTTTGGTTGTGTAGGCTTGGGTTCAACTTCAAAAACTCTCCCTCAAGATGGGGTTGAGAGAACATTATAAATATCCAACTCGTTACAAATGGTGTATAGGATCTTCCATTATAAAATGACAATCCACCATATCTTCCAACACTCCCCCTCAAGTTGGTGGTCTCTTTATTCATTTCCAAGAGATACACCTGGTATAATATAAGAGAGAGTAAAATCACTTCTAGCCATAGGACATCACTCCCCATACTCTAGTCAAATGGTCACAATGAAAAATACTTTCTGCTAAATTTCATAGGCAGAAAAGTAGCCCTACTGTGGGCCATAGATTCTACCCATTTTCTCAGGGCAGCTAAAAAACCTCTTGGGTGAATAATAGACTTGAGTCACGCTGGATATTAGGCACACTCCAATCCTCTATAGGTAGTGTATCTATAAGCATTGCTCAGAAGAGTAGTAATAAACTCCATCACAGTGTCCCTCCACATGGCACCGACTCTCAAATGGTAAGAGTAAACATTCCAAATAAGGGGATAAAGGTTATCACCGGACGATAATATTTTGGGGCCACCATGTGATTTCTTCCTCATTAGAATAACCAATGCTGATAACTATTACCAACCGATTATCCCCCAATAATAATATATCAATCAGAGAGACAGAATAGTAATAGCTAAAATGGACTGGGCCCAACCAACACGTACCAAATAGGCAGCGGATAACTGGTAGGTAGTAAAAGTCCTTAAGAGCAATAAGGACACATAAGATAATCTACATCAAGTCCATCCTTGAATAAGGAAGCTATGCAACAAGTAATAAGTTGAGGATAATCCAAGGTAATAATCAAGCCAGAGTCAAGCCGGTAGTAGATAACAGATAGCAGATAGTAGCTTTGACAATGAGTGAGTGATTGAGTGAGTCAAGCCGAGTAATAGACTACCAATAATAAGTTGAACCAAGTGCTATTTGATAATCAATAAATAAAAAAAATCTCCAATGTGCTCATCCTTCATCTTGCTCCTTCTATTCTCCCCCACCAGTAGGGAGATAATGTCAATGATCCCAACTTGAAGTCAATAAATATTTTGCAAGCTCAAGTGCTAATCCACCTCTTGTATGATAAAGTAAAAGAAAGCTAGTATCAACAACTTTACTAGCTCAAATATTGTAAACCAAGTAACTCATGCCAAGTCAAATATTTCAATCTTTTCTTGCCTTAATTTTTTAGGCAAGGATACCAAATCAAATTCTTTGTAATCTTTCAAAATACCAACAAAATCTCACTAAATTTGTGGCTGGAAGTTTTTTCTAAGTTAGTTTCCTCCTTAAAGTGGTGCCAACTTAGCAATCAAAGAAGACACCTTTCCTTGCCTTTTTTTCTTGAAATCTTTAGATAAGGCAATCTTTGACAAATAAATTGAGGAAAATTTCTAAAAATAAGATGATCTTCTAAAGATTATTTTCAGATATTTTTATTTAACAAAAAGAAATGTTCCAAGGGTGGATCATGAAATACTTTCCTAATATAGGTGATCAATAGAAACAACTCAAAAAGTTGAGCAAAAAAATTCAGGTTAAACCTGGATCTTCGCAAACAACAGTATACCAGCATGACCTTTTATTCTTCTAATGCCAATATCTCCTTCAATAGAGAATCGATTGACATAAACTTTTTTCCTTATGAAACTATACTTAAATTACTTCCAAAAAAGTCTAACTTAATTTCATAAAATATACTTCTTTTGAGATAAATAATCTGATAGATTTTGGACTTTGTAATTTGGTCGAACCGAGTACTATTTCTTCTTTGGCTGGTATGACCATTGACTCTTTAGAGATTGATATTTCTACCTTAAAAAATAAAAATTAGAATTGGTTGAATAGGTAATAAAGTAGACTTATATATATTTATTTTGATATATAATTCTCCATATAAAGTTTCATTCTTTATGGCATAAAATGGCTCGAAAGTTGAAGCTTTCTACTGTTTTATGAAACTTTTTTGCTGCTTTACCTTTGCTGCTTCAGATGTCGATTTCTATTTCTAAAAAAATATGACTTAAACGATTCATTTTGAGTTGGAAACTAGAGTCAAATATATTTCCAAAAGTATGTAAATTATATATTAAATATATGTTGAGAAAGTTAAAAATAAAAATAAAATTCTTAGATATGTGGGCCTTCCTTGGTTGTGTGGCCCATCTTACAACACTCTTAGATATGTAGGTCTTCCTTGGTCGTGTGGTCTCGGGTCCATCAGCTAACAAGATAAAATATAACATGCACACCACACGGACAAGTAAATATTTTGGTGTTGATGTTCCCCTAGTGGTAGTCACCGCCCAAGAACCCTTGGAAAAATTCCACTATTCTCAAAATCTCAAATAGCTGGAATTACAAAAGCGATTTCGTCTCTCTTTGGCCACGTGTACCTCAATACATGATTAGTACAGAGTCAATCTCCCCAAGAGATTGCTGCAAGATTCTAGCTATAGCTAGGTCTTTCTATCGAGATTAAATAGGTTCTAAATGAACCTTTCACAAATACAAGTAAAAGAAAGTTAAAAATTACACCCTTGGATAGATGCTTCTCCTTGAGAGATTCAAGATTCCTCCTCCTTTGTAGCATGATGTGAGATAATCAAGGAGTTTGGACTATAAGAATGCAAGGATGAATGAAAGAGAAAAGAGATTTTACAAGGTGAGAGGCTCTCTCTTTCGGTCCAAAGCACTTTTAAGAGAAATTACCAAGATAGAGAGTAAATTCTTGAGGATTTGACAAGAAATGCTCACTCACTTCTCTATACACGATTTGGTGGGGGTATTTATAGCTTCCCCAGCTCAAACTAGTCGTTATTTGCCTGTTTTAAAAAATTAGTACTTTGATTGATCGATCATTGAAAAGTGATCAATTGATCAATTTATCATAATGATTTCTTTTCTAACAGACGATAACTAATTGGTTGATGGACTAGTCGATTAATATGTTATCTTTGGTCTAGAAGATCAATCAATCAAAAATCCCTCTAGTTGTGCAACACAAGTATGATCGATCATGTTTTATGTCCCTTACTGGCAAGGTTCTATTTGATCAATCAATCAAGTGGGATTATCGATCGTTCCATGAGAAATATGCTTTCCTGGGCAGAGATGATCGCTCATGCGTTATAGCCTAAAATGGCCATGTCTTGGATGATCAATCAATTGACTATGATCGATCCATCATGCTTTATATTTTTGGCCTACACAGTTTTGGATGATCGATCATTACAGTTGCTAATTGATCATTCCAATGCCTGTTTGAAAGTGTAGACTTTTAAAGCATGGGAACATTTTCCTTTCCCTTGAACTTTAGTTTGTGAACCATTAGCAATGGTAACAAATTTATGTGAAAGACATGGAGAAACTGAGTATAGTAGATGTTTGTTACCTTTAAGATGCTCAAAGGCTCCTGAGTCAATTATCCAGGATGAAGAGGAGGCAGAAAACATACCTAAAGCGGTGGTGGCAGCGGTTGGTGAAGAAGTGCTTGGAGAGGACCCCATCATGGTCTTCATTTTCTGGAATAGTTCATAGTCTTCATCGGTAAAAGTATGCTTTGCAGTTGTTGTGGTAGACTGATCTTCTTTTGTATCACTCACTAAGGCTTGGTTAGCCATATTCTCATTAGCTTTATAACATCTTTCGTGTGAGTGGCCCAATCAACCACATATAGAGCATTCTTTCAGATGAAATCATATATCTCTAGTGTGGCCATATCCCTTACAATGGGCGCATTCCTTCCCTTTTGTTCGGTCAAAATCAATCCTTCCACCTCTTCCTCTTCCTCCTCTATAAAATCTTCCTCGACCTTGGCCTTGGTCAAATGGTGTTCTCCTATGTCCAGAGTACATAGCGGATGGTATTTCAGCATTAGAGGGAGAAGGGTCTGGAATATGGAGAAGTGTAGCATATACATCATCAAAATTGGGAACGACAGAAGAGCTAAGAAGGTGAGTCTTAGCAACTTCAAGATGTGGTTTAATGTTAGCAAGGCATATGGCAGTTATCAGAGCATTCTTTTAGATGAAAGCATGTGTCTCTAGTGTGGCCATATCCCTTACAACGGATGCATTCCTTCCCATCTGTTCGGTCAAAACATGTCCTTCCACCTGTTCCTCTTCCTCCTCTATAAAAACTGCCTCTGCCTCGGCCTTGGTCAGATGGTGTTCTTCTATGTCCAGAGTACATAGCGGATGGTATTTCAGTAGTAGAGGGAGAAGCGTCTAGAAAACGGAGAAGTGCACCATATATATCATCAAAAGTGGGAACCGCGGAAGAGCTAAGAAGGTGAGTCTTTCTGTTTATCTTGGAAAGAGATATCTGTAGAGGTTGGTTGGGCAATTTTCCATTCTTGAAGAAAGCCTTGAAAGTGGGCCAAATATTCATGTATATTGCCTCCTTGTTTGGTGGTAAGCATCCATTGTAAAATATCATATGACTTTGTAAGTTATCAGAGCCTGAATACAACTTGGCGCATGTCTCCCAAATTTGTTTAGCCATCTCTAGATGAATGAAATTATTGGAGACATGTTCTTCCATACTATTGATAAACCAAATAATAACCAATGTATCCTCATTTAACCATTTGGTATAGAATATATCATCTTCATCAATATGTGGTCCACAGTTGGTGAGATGACCAACTAGGTCATTTGTGATAAGAAACCGATGTGGACCAGTTCATAAAATTTGATATCCCTTGTAAGGGTACAGTGGTTATTCTGAGTATGTCACTCTTGTGACTCATATTATCTTCAACTATAGTAGGCAATTCAAGTAAAATAGTTCTCCAATCAAGTAATCAAAATATGAACAAGTGGAAGGCTTTAACCAACTCAGTTAATGGAGATGCTTAGCATAAAATCTAAGTAAATAATTTTAATGTATAATGACTCATAAAAGCCTCAATATCATCCTTCTTTATCCAGGAATATTATTCTCACAAATTTATAAAAAAAATCCAATATGTACTGGTCTCGGTCACAGTATTGTGCAAACCGACAAAAACTGCCTTGATAGTCTTTTCTAATCAAAGATAATCCAAAATGCATATATTCTCATAATTTTATAAGATTAAAACATGCGTAAGAATATCTATAAACCACCACTTAATACCAAAAATCAGTAGCATAAATTTAATAATATGAGAAATAAATACTTATCTCATGAGTTTCAATCTTGCTTCATAAGGAGCCTTCTATGAGTAGCTTTTAATCATATCTTCATAGAACATAATGGGGATCCTAAATTGGTAGCTTGGATACCATGTTGAATTTAGGACCCCATGAATAATACGTCGAGCAAAGGGAGAGAGAAATAAAAGAGAAAAGTGAAAAGCTTCTGGATAGAGAGAGAAGAGAAGGAAAATAAGAGAGATTAGAGAGAGAGAACTTCATACAAGAGAGGGGAAAAAAAGAAGTAACTTGCTTGAATAATTCCGAGTTACAATCACCTCTATTTATAGTTGAGGAGGTGATAGAGTCCATGTACAACTAACCTTAGGACTCCTAATTACATTCCAACTAGAACTCTCTAAGATAAGCCTATTATGATAAGATTACATTATCTATTTAAGAGACTAATTTAACTCAACTACAAATACCTTCTTTAAGGACATGAATCAAGCTAGAAATCCAGCTCTTGGTCTTATCTTGTGGATCCCGCATGATCTTCCAGCTCATGTAAATAGAGATACCAGCTTGTGGTATCTTTGTGGGTCCCACTTGATCTTCAAATCTTCTATTTATTCCAACACATGTTCCTTATCTCTTAGCTAGAGACACTTTGTATGAGGACTCTTGTTGACACATCTCAAGCTCATGGTGGGTCCCACCAGCTTGTGGGGCCAAGTCAATTAATTACATGAAGGAAATCAAGAGCCAAAATTAATTGGAAAAGAAAGTAAAGAGTTAACATTAATTTGTATAGATTTATGTGTAAACCCAGGTGGATTTTCAAGAGGAGGGTGAATTGAGTATTTCAAATTAAAAGCTATGCAGGATGTTTAAATAAAATATCATAAAAAAATTTTATTTCAATGGAAAATAAGAAATTTTTTTCTCATCGATGTTACCCATATTCACCACCCAAGAACCCTTGCTTGAGAAATTCCACTATTTCAAATCTCTAATAGTTAGAATTTACATAAAGAGATATTGGCTCTCTTTAAGCCATGTATAGATCATACACATTTTTTAAATCACAATCTACCCAAAAGATTGGTGCTACATTCTAGCTCTAGAGGGCCCTTTCTATTTAGATTGGATAGGTTCTACATGAACCTTTCACAAGTTAAAAATAAAAGAAAGGAAAACTTACACCCTTTACTTGGAGAGTTTATTCTCCTGAAAGATCCATGCTTCCACTTCTTTAGCGGCATAATTTTTGAGTGAGGGAGCTAGTCTAGAATGCAATGCAAGGAAAGGAATGGAACGAGTAACAAAATTTTCAAGGCTAAGGCTCACTCTTTCAAATTTATAGCACTTTTGAGAAGTTTTTCAAGATTGAGTGTAAATTCTCAAAGGTTTTTCCAAAAATTGCTCATTAGCTTCTTATCACAGTTTAGTGCAGTAATTATAACTTTTCCAAGCCAAACTAGCCATTTTTTACCCATTTTAAAAAATCAGCACATTGATTGATTCATCATTTTAAGTGATTGATCAATCAATCGATCATAACGACTCTTTTTGTGTTAGAATTTGACTTATTAATCAATAGTTTGATCAATTAATATATTACCATTGGTCTTCAAAAGTTAAGTTGATCGATCATTGCAAAGGGATATCGTTAAATCAGAATTCCCTCTGGCTATACAATGCAAGTATGATTGATCAATGAACTTCCTATGATTGATCATGCTTTATGTCCTTGACTAGTAAGACTCCATATAATTGATCAATCAGGTGCGATGATTGGTCATTCCATGTAAAAAAAAATTTGTCTGGACAGTATTGATCGATCAAACCAAATGGGATGATCGATCATGGTTTATAGCATGATATGATCATGTTCTGAATGATCGTTCAAATGACTATGGTTGATCGATCATGCTTTATAGTCTTGGCCTACACACTCTTGGATGCTTGATCATTGGCAGAGATTGATCAACCATTCTAGTGCCAATTCAATTAAGTTGACTTTAAAAGCATGAGAATGATTTTGTGTAAGTCCTCTAACATGTTTTAAGTAATGTCTATGATGTTCCTAAACATGTTTATATGCAATGTATGACCTAAAGCCCCACATACAACTCCGTACATAAAGAATTGAGTTTAGGAATTCGCTCTTACATTTGTGACTAAGTTTTGACATATGATTTTTACATTTGAACTTTAATCTTCTTGTTTTCTTCTTCCTTGTGGGTGTTTCTTCAAGAGACGCCCTTCAATGATGCTTGTGATCTTGAGTAGGATTATCATTTTGAAGCTTTAGACCTTGAGATGCATTGAATCTTGAAGGTAAAGTATGTGAAATACTTGGTTTTTCAAATTGTTAAATCAATTAAGTTTTGTTATCATCAAATGCAACAAGGAAGTCAACCTATGGGAAAACAATCTCCCCCTTTTTTACGATGAGAACACCTTACTTTGGAAAAACAAAAAGATGCACTTTCCTAAGGTTTGGAGCTAAGTTAATTTCATTTTTGACATATGCTCCCCCTTAATCATTGCATAGTATAATTTAGTCTTTTCAAGTATCAATTTGCAATTTTTGTCTGTCTAAGGATTCTAAGTCCAATTTTCCAAAATTTTCTACCGCATTTGTTCATATTCAAAAAAAAAAAAAAAACTTATGCACATGTGAGAATCAAGGTGGTGCAATACCTAAAGGAAAAAAGGACCGCCCTTCAACAAAGGCCACATCTGTTGACACAAATAAACATTGTGGGAGTCACTTTTTTACTCTAAAGCACTTTTAAAGGAAATTTGAAAGATGGAGAATAAATGCTTGAGGATTTACCAATAAATGCTCATTCAACTCTATATACACGGTTTGGTGGGGTATTTTATAGGTTCCCCAACTCAAACTAGCTGCTATTTGTCTGTTTGAAAATTAATACTTTGAATGATTGATCACTAAAAAGTGATTGATCACTATAATGACTATGTTTCTATTAGATATTAACTTATTGATCGATTAAATAATCGATCAATATGTTATGATTGGTCCAAAAAAGCTAAATTGTTCTATCAGTACTAGTGGATGATCGATCGATAAAAAATCCCTCTATGTGTGATAGAAGTAAGATTGATAAGTGTATTATCTTATGATCGATCGTGCTTTACGTCCCTTATTAGCAAGGTTCTATCTGATCGATCAATCAGGTGGGATGAACGATCATTCCTTGAGAAAATTAGTTTTCCTGAGTAGAAATGGTTGATCAGTCCAAGTGGGATGATCGATCATGTGTTATAACATGAAATGGTCATGTCCTCGATGATTGATCAATCAACTATGGTTGATTGATCATGAGTTCTATTTTTGGCTTGCATAGTTCTGGATGATTGATCATTACCATTGGTTGAACGATCATTCCAATACTAGTTCAAAAGTGTAGACTTTTAAAGCATGGGAATATATTTCTATATGTGCTCTAGCATGTTCTAAAGGATATTTATTATTACAATGTGGAACCAACCATGGTTGCACGAACTGATAGGACCCACCATGAGGACGAGGGATGCCAAGAAGAGTCCTCACCCAAGTTGAGACGAGTTAGGAGATAAGAAGTACAAGTTGGAATAAGTTAGAAGATTTGAAGATCAAGTGGGACCTATAATGATACCATGAGCTGGTAACCTTATCAACTTGAGTTGGAAGACCATGTGGGACCCAAAAATATAAGACCACGAGCCAGCCTCCTCTCTTATGTCCACGTGATTGAAGATGAGTTAGAGTTCAAGTTATATTAGACCTCTAGTAGATTGTGTTATCTTTTCATGATATGCTTATCTTAGAGAATTAGAGTTGGATTGTAATTAGGAGTCTTAAAGTTTAATTGTATAAGGACTCTATCACTTCCTCTACTATAAATAGAGGTGTTGTAACTCGGAATTAATCAAGTTCTACAATTCTTTCTTGAGTAAATCTCTCTCTCTTTGCTTGACGCACAACTTGGTTTCTCTTCTCTTCTCTCTACCCGAGAACCTTCTTCCCTTTTTCCACTTTTTCTTTCTATCTTCCCTTGCTCGGGATATTAGAAAAGGGGTCCCAATTTAACATGGTATCAGACCATTAAATTTAGGATCCCCACGTCAAAAGGAATGCTCTAAGAAGATATGAGCAACACCACTCATAGAAGGCTCCTTGTGAAGGAAGATAAAAAAGCGTGAGATAAGTTTCTTCATTTTTTTGTATTACTTCATGTTACTGGTTTCCAAATTTAGAAGATGAGTTAAAGATGATTATGTGATTTTTTTCATCTTATGAGATTATGGAGATGAATGCCTCTCGATCTAGAAGAAGTTATCAAAGCAGTTTTGTCAGTTTGGAATTATGTCTAACCGAGACCAGTTCATGATAATATTGTTGAGGTTTTTTTTTTGAGTGGAAACAGGAGTCCCCTGATATAGAAGATTGATATTGAGTTTCTTATGAGTGGTTATTCAAAAAAAAATTATAATAATGATTATTTAGCGTCAATGCTAAAGTTTTCCATGCACCGAGTTGTTTGAAGATTACTACTTGGTTTTTTTATTAGAATTTATTTGAGATTTGTTTTTGTTGAAGTGCCTATTATGGCTGAAAAAAATATTAGTAGAGGTGATATACTAAGAATCACCACTATACCCTTACGAGGGGTATCAAATTTTATGAGTTGGTCCACATCGGTTTGCAGGTTTCTTATAACAATGGACCTACTTGGTCACCTCACCAACCGTGGACCACCTATTGATGAAGAAGATATTTTTTTATAACAAATAGTTGAAAAATGATACCTTAGTGATTAGTTGGCTAATCAACAGTATAGAAGAACATGTCTCCAACAATGTCATTCATCTTGACACTGCTAAACAAATTTAGGAGACATGTGCTAAGTTGTACTCTAGTCCAAACAATCTACATAGACCATATGATATTCCCCAGAGGATGTTGAACACTAAACAAGGAGACAACATCCATGAGTACTTGGCCCTGTTTAGAGGCTTTCTTCAAGAATGGAAATTAGCTTAGCCTTCAACTACAGATATTTTTGTCCAAGACAAGCAGAAAGAAGCATTAATTACTGCTGTTGGCCTTGCAAATATTAAACCTCATTTGAAACTGCCACGAGTCAACTGTTGAGTGCTTCTATTGTCCCCATGTTTGATGATGTATGTGCAACACTACTCCGTATTTTGGACACTTTTTCCTTTACTACTGAAGTTGCATCCGCTATGTATTCAGAACATAGGGGAACATCATCTGACCGCGGCCGAGGCCGAGGCAGAGGTTATAGAGGAGGATGAGGAAGGAGTGGAGGGAATGATTCGCCAGAACATATGGCAAAGAACATATGGTCACACTGTAGATGCATGCTCTTTCAAGGAATGCAGTTATTGTGGACAATATGGCCACCATAGAGAAATATGCTATAAAGCCAATGGCAAATCAAACTTGACAAAGGCTAATCAAGACTTTGTGAGAGATACAAAAGAGGATCAACCCATAAAATCAACAGAAAATAAAAAAATTACTGATGAAGAGTATGAACTATTTAAAAAAATGAACGACAATGATGGGTTCTTCTCCCAGTTACTCAGCAACTACCGCTACCACCACTGCTTTAGGTATGTTATCTGCCTCATCTTCATCCTGGATAATTGACTCAAGAGCCTCCGAGCATCTTACAGGTAATAAAAATTTATTACATTCTTTATCTCCGTGTCTTTCACACAAGTTTGTTATCATAGCTGACAGTTCTCAAACCAAAGTCCAAGGGAAAGGATGAACTTCCGTTACACCATCACTTTCGCTCACTAATATTTTATTTGTTCCTACCTTTCCTTTGAATATTTTATCTGTTAGTCAGCTGACAAAACATTTTAATTGCTCTATTACCTTATATCTCACTTCATGTGTATTTCAAAATCATACAACGAAGCAGGTGATTGGTGGAATCCATAAACAAGGGGTGCTTTACAACCTAGATGTGCCACAAATAAATGCAGTTTCCACCAGTGAAAATGAGACAAGGCTATGGCACAACTGGTTGGGACATCCATTTGTGCAATCTCTTCATTATATGTTTCCTACTCTTATAAGTAAGGTCAGAATTTAATTGTGAATTATGTCAAATGAGTAAACATCAAAGGAGTTCATATTCTCCTCGTCCAGATGTCAAAAGTGTTACTCCATTTTCATTAATTCATACCAATGTATGGGGACCCTTGTGTGTCTCAATATTTCTCAAGCCAAATATTTTATTACACTTATTGATGATTTCACTAGCACCACTTGATTGTTTCTATTTAAGGAGCGTTCTTAAAATACCATTGATTTTAAAGTCATTTCATGCTATGGTACTCACTCAGTTTGGTCAGAAAATAAAAATACTTCGGTATGACAATGCCAAAAAATACATTTCCAAAGACCTTGAGTCCTTTTGTCAAGAAAATTCCATTATTCACAAACATCATGGGCCCACACTCCTCAACAAAATGGCATAGTCGAATGGAAAAATTGTCATATTCTTGAGGTAGCTCGAGGTATATTTTATGCCATAAAAGTTGCATACTTTTATTGGCCTCATGCAGTCTTTACTGTATGCTTTCTTATAAATCGTCTACCATCTTCCGTTCTTGGTAATAAATCTCCTTACTCTATATTATTACCAAATGATCCATTTTCACTACCTTTGAGAGTCTTCGAATGTCAATATTTTGTTCATAATTCTTTCACCAGACATAGCAAACTTGATCCTAAATCTATCAAGTGTATCTTCTTGGGATACTCTCGCACACAAAAGAGTTATGTTTGTTATAGTCCCACTCTTCAACATTTACTTGTGTCAAGGGATGTAACATTTTTTGAAGACTCATCATTCTATTTTAACAGTGCTCCTCCTGGTCTGTCTTCAGTACCAAGTTCTCCTAGATCGGTTGTGCCCCGTGATACATAAATTATTCAACTCCCAGAGAAATTGGCTGATACCACACCTGTTGAGTTGACAAATCCCACTGAGGTAAGTCCAGTCTCTCTAGTTGTTTTTGGCCTTCAATATGATACTCGTCCTATTACAGTAAGAAAAGAACATAGATCATGCACTAGACATTCTACTTCTCACCCCATTTCAAACTTTGTGTCTCATCATCGCCTGTCACCTTTATGTTGTCAATTTCTTTCTTCTATTTCCTCTATATTTGTTCCACAGTCCTATCAGGAGGCTCTACAACATCCAGGGTGGAAGGCAGCAATGGATGAAGAAATAAAGGCACTTCATGAAAATCAGATATGGTCACTGATTCCTTGTTAGATAAGAAACCCACCGGTTGCAAATGGGTTTTTACTGTTTAACTTAATCTAGATATGTCAATTGCACGGCTGAAGGTTCGACTTGTTGCTAAAGGTTATACTCAATGTTATGGTATTGATTATGAAGAAGCCTTCTCTCCAGTGATAAAAATGAACTCGGTACGTGTATTATTATCTCTGACAACCAATTCTTCATGGCAGATATATTAAATTGATGTGAAAAATGCCTTTTTGAATGGGGATATTAAAGAAGAAATGTATATGCAGAAACCACCTAGGTGTGTGGTAGAGGGGGAGTCCGTATGTCGACTAAAAAAATCTTTGCATGGTCAAAAACAGTCCCCTCATGCTTGGTTTAAAAATTTTAGTCAAGCCCTCATACGGGCTGGATTTTACAGATGATCTAGAGATCACTCAGTATTTATTAAAAACACACCTAGAGGTAAGGTAATTCTAGCAGTATATGTTGATAATATCATTTTAACTAGTAGTGATTCTAAGGGCACCCAGGAAACAAAAGAAAAAATATGTGCTGAATTCAAGACAAAGGATCTTGGACTACTCAAATATTTTCTGGGTATTGAAGTATTACAATCCAGACATGGGATTGTGCTATCCCAAATGGAGTATGTTCTTGATCTACTAGAGGAGACAGGAATGATGGCATGCAAACCAATAGAAATTTCTATGGAGTCAAACACAAAATTATGTGCTAGTACTAGAGAAGATGTAGATATCGGGAAATATCAAAGATTAGTGGGAAGAATTATTTATCTGTGCGTAAAAAGGCCAGATATATCATATATAGTAAGTGTGGTGAGTTAATATATGCACAAACCACAAATTAGTCATTGGCAATCACTAGAAAGGATATTACAATATCTGAAACGAGCTCCACGAAGAGGGCTTCTCTATAAAAATCATGGTCACTTCAACATCGAAGGATTCTCAGATGCAGACTGGGCCGGATCCCCAGATGACAGAAAATCTACTTCAGGATTTTGTACGATGGTTGGAGGGAATTTGGTTACATGGAGAAGCAAGAACCAAAATGTAGAAGCACGGTCTAGTGCAAAAGCAGAATACAGAGCCATGGCAGACACTATTATTGAACTCCTATAGATCAGATCTCTTCTCATTAAATTGGGATTATCTATATTGTGATAATCAAGCAGCAATTCTCATTACATGGAATCCAATTTTCCATGAAAGAACAAAGCATATTGAAGTGGACCGCCATTTTATACTAAAAAAGTTCCAAATAGACCTTTTATCTCTAACGCATATATCATCACAAAGTTGAGCTGTAGATATTCTCACCAAGCCGGTCACTCTCAAGATTATGTCTACCATCTGCATCAAGCTGGGCATTTAAGATATTTTCTCACCCTCAGCTTGTGGGAAAGTGTTAAAATGTAGGACCCACCATGGTTGCATGAGCTGGTCAGACCAACCATGAGGACATGGGATGCCAAGAAGAGTCCTCACCCAAGTTGGCACGAGTTAGGAGACAAGAAGCACAACCTGGAATAAGTTATAAGATTTGAAGATCAAGTGGGACCTACAAAGATACCATGAACTGGTAACCTTATCAACATGAGCTGGAAGATCATGTGGGACCACAAAGATAAGACCACGAGCCAACCTCCTTTCTTATGTCCACGTGACTAAAGAAGAGTTAGAGTTCAAGTTATATTTGACCTCTAGTAGATTGTGTTGTCTTTTCATGATAGGCTTACCATAGAGAGTTAGAGTTAGAATGTAAATAGGACACTTAAAGTTTAATATTATAAGGACTCTATCACTTCCTATACTATAAATAGAGGTGTTGTAACTTAGAATTAATCAAGTTCTACAATTATTTCTTGAGTAAATCTCTCACTCTTTTCTTGACGCACAACTTGGTTTCTCTTCTCCTAAATTTAACATTTAAGATGATCCTAAACATGTGATGACCTAAAGCTCCGATTTTACATATGTACTTAAGGAAAGGGAGTTTAGAATGCTCTCTTATAAAAGTTACTGAGTTTAGGCTTTTGTCTATTGCAATTTGTTGGAAGATGGGCTCAAGCCCACACATCAAAAGAGTGGCATATGGTTAAAATATGATACTTTCCATAAAGATATAAAGGTGTAAATACATGTTCATTTTATGTCTCTTTGTGTCAAGTTGTAGCCTTAAGGGTATTGTAAAACTAAAAAAAAAAGGCATTGGCTAAGTGGTCAAGCATTGAAGCCCTCTCTTCTTTTCCCAGAAATCCATCAAGCTTCCCTCATTCTTGGTTGACACAATCCATCCTTTCCTTAATCCAAACTCTCTCCCTCTACGTCCTTTTTCTTCTCCTCTCCTTTCTCTATTCTTCTTCTTCTTCCTCGTTGTTCTAAAGTTCTTCTCATGGGGTCCTAAATTTTACATGGTATCAGAGCAAGGAGTTTAGGATCCTTCTTGATGAAGTAGTTATAAAATCTTCTATAGAAATTGTTCATAAAAGGAGTTCAACCATGAAGAGATAAGTTAATTCTGGCCCTTATTTACATCTTTTTTCTTCTTCTTGAATTCTGAATTACATCAAGTCAAGATAGTCTTCATATAAGACATTATAATGATTTATCTTTTATGACTAATATGATGTTATAATCTTGATCTTCTTGTAGCTCCATTACAAGTTTGATCAAGATCAATTGCTACTAGTGTCTTTTCAATATTGATGATTTGAAATTCAGTTTCCTTCATGTAACTTGGATAATTTTCCTTGAGGTGGAATTCTAGCACATGTTGCTGTAAATTCTCTCACTTGATATTGCTCTTAGGAGTGTGTTTTGTTGTTGGATGACCGTTATATGGTTAAAATTCCAGCACTTATCTCTATTATCTTGCTCTTGAACTTCAACAATTGCTATTTTTTTATGTTTGAGTATTCCCATGAGCTGAAGAAAATTTTGTTTTTGAGTGTCCTGCTTTGCCTCTAAATTTTCTCTAAATTGTTTGCTCTCGGTTTGTGTTGGAGTTTGGATTAGGGTATAAGAGGTTGCATCTATCCTCTACTCTTTGTTTTTCTATAAAAATGTAAGAGGAATCGAGTGATGGCTGGTTCTTGTTCTCACTTGACAAAATCAGAAATTCTTTGATGATTTAGTGCTTGCTCTCGTGAATTTTTTTCTTTTCCTTCTATTGTTGGTGACTGATTTGGTCAACGAATTCTTCAAATTACATTAAGTAATTGTTATTTGAAGAAGGCCCCTACACTTGACCTCAACATTTGCCTTGCCTCATCATGGAGAGTGGACACACAAATAATAAGAGTGACATACTCTGCATTACTACGATTCCTCCAATTACCTTAGCTAGTGACAAACGGTACGATGGGCTCACATTACTCGTGACCTTCTCATTCATGTTATCAAATCCCATCCTCCGATTGATGAAGAAGATGAAGCCTACCACAAGTGGGTTAAAAATGATAAAATGGTTATCAGTTGGCTCATCAACAGCATGGAAGAGCATGTAGCTAACAATGTGGTCAACTTGGAAAAAGTCAAGGACATTTGGGACACATGTGCTAAGCTCTACTCGAATACTGCCTCTGTTAAGCACCTAGCCAATACTACCCAAAAGACCGGCCTGTTAGGAGCGGAAGACATAGGCACTTAACCCAGGACTATAACATCACACCCACGCTAGCGAGACAACGTCCACGACGGCCCACTTGTGATGGCCTACTCTAGCGACGGCCCATGGTGAGGGAACACACTCAGGTTGCCACTTCCGCATATAGCGGTGGCCCATTGGTGCGGGAAGCACACTCTGGTCACCCCTTCCGCTAGGTCGCCCCCTCCGCAGTTGCCCCCTCCGGGATTCGAACTCGCGACGTATTGCTAGATCTGATACCAAATGTTAAGCACCTAGCCAATACTACCCAAAAAATTGGCCTGTTAGGAGTGGAAGACATAGGTACTTAACCTAGGACCATAACAACCTCCTTACAAAGATTATATGTTGTCTTACAAAGTATGCTGAATACTAAACACAAAGATAACATTCATGAGTTTTTGGCCCGATTTTGGGGGCTTCTCGAAGAATGGAAAATAGATCAGCCATTCTCCATTAACATTGTCGTTCAAGAATGACAAGGAGGGGGCTTGGCAACAAATCTTTGCTTATCAAATATTAAGCCTTACCTTGAGGTTGCTAAGACTCATCTTCTTAGTTCCTCCTCTCTTCCATCCTTAGATGACATAAGTGCTACGTTGCTACAGATCCTTGATCCATCTCCTCCTTCTCCTATTGATGCTCTATCTGTTATGTTCTTTGACATCATCCTCATACCGAGGACGGGGTAGAAATATGAGGGGGGCAGAAAATAGAGGTGGTTTAATGGGGACGAATAATTTCTGTACTGAGCCTCGACTTTGCACTTACTATGGTGATCAGAACCACCTTGTGGAAACATGCTAGAAACTTCATGGCAAGCCTGATTGGGCCACGGATAACCCAACCTCCATTAATGTTGAGAAAAGGGAAGAAAAGGCTGACTCCTACTCCGGGAATGCGACTCTCATTGCTGAATAGTATGTCACATTTTAGAAGATGAAGTCATTAATGGAGTCCTCCATTCCTCCATTACCTACTATTGATTTTCAGGACTCCATGAATTTAGCTCATGGAGAAAAAGGCTGAGAGACCCATTGGGAGAAACCTGGAGGAAAAAGAAGTTATGGACTTGATTTCCTAACCCTCCCCCTGAAGCTCTATTTATAGATTAATGAAACTATTGTATTATAATAATATCCCTAGAACTTTAATTTAATTACAGCAATGCCAACTCTATGGGATGACTCTGTATTTACCATCCTGCCATCATTGTATGGTCCTGTGGGCCTTCTCCTTGATCTATGGGCCTTGAGCCCATCTTCCACATCTCTTGGATGTGTGGGTCTTCCTTGGTCTTATGAGCTTGGGCCCATCTTCCTACACACTTGGATATGTGGGCCTTCCTTGGTCGTGTGGGCTTGGGCCCTATCTTCCAACACTCCCCCTCAAGCTGGGGTGAGAGAACGTCATAAACTCCTAGCTTGATGTTAATGTTATATAATTTTTTTTTGTATAAAATGGTAGTCCTCCATATATTCCAACACTCCCTCTCATGTTGGAGCTCTCGTTCATGAGGCCCACCTGGCATAAGAAAAATGAAAGTAGCATGACTTCAAGTCGTATGACATTGCTCTTTAATCTAGTCTAATAATTCATGTTGATTGTTCGGAAAACTCCTATCTTTTGTAGGTAGTGCCACTCCTATTAATGTAGGTAGTGGGTCTATATGTTGTTCCGAAGGGTTAAAAAAAACCTCCTCCATCACCGTGTCCCTCCACAAGACAACGTCTCTTAAGTGGTAGGAGTAATAAATTACATGAATGAGGGGAAGTATAACGATATGTTGTAATAAACTCATCCATCATGGTGTCCAAATTCGGGCACCGACTCTCATGGTGTCCCAATAGTAATATTTTTGAGAGTCAAAATAAATGATGGTATGAGGAAAGATATTGAGTCCACCTCTTCTTCAATAATAATGTCTCATCCAAAGAGACACAATAGCAGCAGCTGAAGTGGGCTTGGTCCCATATAACACGAACCAAAATAATCCTTGTAAAATTGACCCATGAATTAATCTAATGCACATATTTGTACCAAATAATATGCTGACCAATGAATAATCTATCAATTCTTCAAAATAATAATCCAGCCAGAGAAAAATTTATTGAGTCTCACCGAATCAAATAGTTAACCAATATATCAAAGTCGCTACAAAAATATGTATAAGACACGTATACCGAGGCAAAAAATAATCGGATCATGTCTAAGTTGACTCATTAAGTTGACACGGACTGGGTTGACTCGGTCTGAGTTGGTTCAATTAACTCAGAATACTGGTGCAGAAGTGCTCGGGTTGCTGGTTTGCTGGGTTAAGTTGTCCGATCCGGGTTGCGGTAGAACAGCCCAACCCAGATTTAATAAATCATGTTTCCTAAGTTAGGAAACCTTAAATTTATCAACAATATCTTCTTCTTCCTCTGGGCCGAATAGATCAGAAAACCAAAGGGAAACTTTCCGAAATAAACCAGCCAACATAGACAAGAGTTGCTTTCAAAAATGGCAACAATATCTCTTCTTCTGAAACGGCAACATGGCGGGATACAACCACGAGACTTTCCAAAAAATAGAGATAAAAAAAATGGAGAGTGATCTTCTAAAATGGCAACGTACTGGCAGAGAGATTTTTTTAAATAAGAAACAGCTCTGGATTGTAATCTTCTTTCATAAATAATTTTCCGCCTGGATTTTTGGAATGAGATGAAAAAGTAACACAGTTCGTCTTCTTGTTTTTTAGCAACGGTGGGTCATCTTCCCCCGCGGCCGAACAGAATGACAACTTTCCTGACAGTGAGTTTCTAAAATGCCAGCAGGTTGGTGGCGCCAGTAAAGAGACAAGATCTGGCAGAAACTCTTGATGGAGAAAAAATTCCCGCTCGCAGAACGAGCGAGATAAAAAATGATAAAAAACATACAACATCGTTTCTTCATGGCAGTGGAAACGAATGATACTCCGAGATGGGTCAATCTGTTGCAATACCCTCAGAGCGGATCAAGCACTGGTTTTCTACTGCTAGCTAGGCTCTAGTTCTTTCACATCTATCCAAAAAAATTCAAAGGAGAATGAAACACTGTTGTTTGGCAGGAGAAACGGAGAAAGCAAGCACTGGTTTGATCAAGCGAGGCTTCCCCAGTTGGTTAACCATGCTCAAAGTTGAAGAAAACTAACCGCTTCTAATGTAATTTTGATTTATCAAGCGAGGAAAACTAGTGAGATGGATGGAGACCAAAACTCGCTAAATTACTATTGACTAGCAATGAAAATTTTTCTAGATGTTGGCTGATTACTGGAGCTAGAACAATAAGGTAGATACCAGAGAGTGCAGGATACTGGATATGGTTTAATCAAAACACCAATGCAAAAAAAAGGGGCACAAAACTAAGTAGTAAAAGAGAAAAAAAAATTCTAAACCAAAACGGATGAGAATGAAACTTAAAAAACCATAGTCGGAATCCTAAAAATCAAAGCTCTAATACCATGTTGATTTTCAAGACTCCATGAATTTAGCTCATTGAGAAAAAGTGATAGAGACCCATTGGGAGAAAACTGAAGGAAGAAGATGTTGTGGACTTGACTTCCTAACCCTCCCCCTGAAGCTCTATTATAGATTAATGAAACTACTGTATTACAATAATACCCCTGAACTTAGGGTTTAGGGTTAAGGGTTTTAACCCTGGAACTTTAACTTAATTACATCAATGCCATCTCTATGAGATGACTCTTTATTTACCATCTTGCCATAATTGTATGGGCCTGTGGGCCTTCTCCTTGATCTATGTGCCTAGAGTCCATCTTCCACATCTCTTGGTTGTGTGGGTCTTCCTTAGTCTTATGGGCTTGGGCCCATCTTCCAACACACTTGGATATGTGGGCCTTCCTTGGTCATGTTGGCTTGAGCCCTATCTTCCAACACCTACTGCTGCTACCACCATTGCTTTATATATGCTTTCTTCCTCCTCTTCCTCTTACTCTTGGATCATTGACTGCGGGGCCTCAGAACATCAGTCGGGTAACAAACACTTTTTTCATTCATTATCTCCTTGTCTTCCTAAAAAATTTGTTACTATTGCTAATGGTACCCAAACTAAGGTCCTCCTCTCTTACGTTGTCTATTCCTCTTCAAGATGTTTTTTTTGTCCCTCAATTTCCTTTAAATTTTATTTTTTTAGTCAATTAAAAAAAACAATTGAATTGCTTTATCATCTTCTCACTGTCTTCTTGTATATTTCTGGATCTAACTACGAAGCGAGGGGTTTGTACTACTTCACTCTTCCACCATTAGCTGCCCTATCATCCACTACATCTGAGGCCCAACTTTGGCATAATCGTCTTGGTCATCTGTTAACCTCTTCACTTTGTTATTTACTTCCATATTTAAAATAATTTTCTACTTTTAATTGTGAGGTTTGTCAATTAAGTAAACACATTAAGAGCATATATTCTCCTCGTCTTACAACTACAAGTGATGCTCCTTTTGCAATAATGCACTCTGATGTATGGGGACCTTTATGTGTCTCTAACATTTCACAAGTTAAATACTTGGTTACTTTTATTGATGACTTTACCCAAGTGACTTGGTTATATTTATTTAAAGAATGATCAGAAATTCCTCCTATCTTTTAAAATTTTCATGCTATGGTTTTGACACAATTTGGGAAGAAAATTCAAATCCTTAGGTCTGATAATGCTAAGGAGTATTTGTCTAATGAATTCAAATCATTTTGTGAGGGTAATGGGCTTAGGACTCCATGAATTTAGCTCATGGAGAAAAAGGGAGAGAAACTCATTGGGAGAAAACTGGAGGAAGAAGGGTTATAGAATTGATTATTCTTTACCCTCCCCCTGAAGCTCTATTTATAGATTTATGAAACTAAAATATTACAATAATACCCCTAAACTTAGGGTTTAGGGATTTAACCATGGAACTTTAGCTTAATTACATCAATGCCATTTGTATAAGATGACCCTTTATTTACTGTTCTACCATCAATGTATGTGCGCCTATGAGCCTTCTTCTTGATCTATGGGCCTTGAACCCATCTTCAATATCTCTCATATCCATAGGTCTTCCTTTGTCTTATGGGCTTGGGCCCATCTTCTTATAGACTTCTATATGTGGGCCTTCCTTGGTCGTGTGGGCTTGGACCCTGTCTTCCAACAACATCAAACATCGTGTGCCTATACCCCTCAACAAAATGGTGTTGCTGAAAGAAAGAATTGCCACCTTCTTGAAGTTAATCGGGGCCTCCTCTTCTCCATGAAGGTACCCTACTTTTATTGGCCTCAAATTATACTTATGGCCTATTTTCTTATTAATAGATTACCTTCATCGGTTCTTTGTAATAAAACTCCTTAGTCTGTTTTATTTCATGGTGAAGATCATTTTTCTCTTCCTCTTAAAGTTTTTTGATGTACATGTTTTGTTCATGTTAGTTCACCATAAAAAAATAAACTTGATCCACGGTTTATGAGGTGTATTTTTTTGGGGTACTCTAGCACCCAGAAAGGATATATTTGTTACAATCCTACCCTTTGGAGGATGCTTGCATCTCAGGATGTGACTTTCTTTGAGGCCACCTCCTTCTACTCCTCACAAGATGCTCCTCTAGGATTGACATTTCCTTATACCCCTCCTTGTCGGCTTATTCCTTTCAATGTTGATATTACTTACCCCTTGATGCACTGGTTGTCCCCTCGCCTATGGAGTTGTCAGATCCACCAGAGGTAAGTTCTTCTCCTCCTATGTTTGAGCCTGAATTTGATACTCAGCCTCTTGCTTTAAGAAAGGAACGTCTTTCATGTACTACGTCTCACCCTATCTCTAATTTTATGTCTCACCATCGCTTGTCTTTCGAGTGTTTCAGTTCCTTGCATCTATTTCTTCTACTTTCACTCCACAATCCTATGAGGAAGCCCTGAAGCATCTAGGATGGAAGGTGGCTATGGATGAAGAAATACATGCCTTATATGAAAATCAGACCTGGTCCTTAGCATCGCTCCCAATAGGAAAACGACCGATCGGTTGTAGATGGGTGTTTTTGGTGAAACATAACCAGATCGATTGCTCGTCTTAAAGCTTGACTCATTGCTAAAGGTTACACTCAGTGTTATGGGATAGATTATGAGGAGACCTTCTCTCCTGTTGCCAAATTAAAAAAATCTTTATATGGGCTTAAACAATCCCCTCAGGCATTGTTTGATAAATTTAGTCAAGCGCTTCTACGGTTTGGTTTTCATCAGTACTTGGTCAATCAGTCAGTATATCTTAAAGATATTGTCAAAGGGAAAATATTATTGGTTGTATATGTTGATGATATTATCTTAACTGGTGATGATGCTCATAGAATACAAGAAGTGAATAATATAATATGTCAGGAATTCAAGACTAAAGATCAGGTATGCTTAAATATTTTTTGGGCATGAGGATGTGGGATGCCTAGAAGAGACCTCACCCAAGTTGACACTAGTTAGGAGATAAGAAGCACAAGGTGGAATCAGTTAGAAGATTTGAAGATAAAATGGGACTTATAATGATACCACGAGCTGGTAACCTTATCAACATGAGTTGGAAGACCATGTTGTTATGGTCCCTAGCCATGGATCTAGTAACTTGGTGAGGTATAGATGAATCCAGCACGTTAAGAGGGTTTGACTCACTGTAATGATCCAAGAACAACCTGTTCTTTTTGCTGAATTTGTTTCCCTTGAAAAGGAGTTTCCTTTTCTTAATTATGGATGAAACCAGAGAATCAATGGAGCTCCTTGATGCCCCAACGTGGAACCCCCTTTCTTATGACTCATGTCAAGGTAGGGTTTCCTCTACCATGCAATACTGGTACCTTACATAAAAAGAAATAGAATTCTAATCTTCAATACTTGGAACAAGATTAAGAATTACCTCTTGACGTCAACACCAATCCAGCAACCAGAATTCGTCCTCCTTCCTGGTTAGCTCACACCAACCCTTCTCCATTTCTGGAATTTCCGTGAAAGAGAAGGACTTCTCTTGCAACTCGGAAGAGAAAGGTACTTCCTTTTCCTTTTCTTTCCAAGATCTCCTCAAAGACTCCCCAAAGACTCCCCAATGGATGCAGCAAACCACCAAGAGAGTTCACGCTAAGAACCCTAGAATAGGGAGCCTAGCAAGAACCTAAATTACCTTAGTTTATGCTAATTCCGAACTTCCTTTATTTCTCCATCCTTACCCCTTAAATAGGGTAATTAACATCAACATAGGTTAGGGTTATTAAAACCCAATTCTACCCCTACCTTTAAGTCTTATTACAAATCAATAAAATTCGAAATTAAAAGCAACATAAATAATAAAAGTAAAGTAGATGACTCAGTGTTATTGAGTCCATAACACATGTGGGACCTACAAATATAAGACCACGAGCCAGCCTCCTCTCTTATATCCACGTGATTAAAGAAGAGTTAGAGTGCAAGTTATATTAGACCTCTAGTAGATTGTGTTATCTTTTCAGGATAGGCTTATCTTAGAGAATTAGAGTTGGATTGTAATTAGGAGTCTTAAAGTTTAATTGTGTAAGGACTCTATCACTTCCTCTACTATAAATAGAGGTGTTGTAACTCGGAATTAATCAAGTTCTACAATTCTTTCTTGAGTAAATCTTTCTCTTTGCTTCACGCACAACTTGGTTTCTCTTCTCCTCTACTCTCGACCTGAGAACCTTCTTCCCTTTTTCCACTTGGATATTAGAAAAGGGGTCCTAAATTCAACATGGTATCAGAACATTAAATTTAGGATCTCCACATCAAAAGGAATGCTTTAAGAAGATATGAGCAACACCACTCATAGAAGGCTCCTTGTGAAGGAAGATAAAAAAGCGTGAGATAAGTTCCTTCATTTTTTTTATTACTTCATGTTACTGGTTTCCAAATTTAGAAGATGAGTTAAAGATGATTATGTGAATTTTTTCATCTTATGGGATTATGGATATGAATGCCTCTCGATCTAGAAGAAGTTATCAAAGCAGTTTTATCAGTTTGGAATTCTATCTAACTGAGACCAGTTCATGATAATATTGTTGAGATTTTTTTTTTTTTGGTGGGAACACGAGTCCCCTGATATAGAAGATTGATATTGAGTTTCTTATGAGTGGCTATTCAAAAAAAATTATAATAATGATTATTTACCGTCAATGCTAAAGTTTTCCACGGACCGAGTTGTTTGAAGATTACTACTTAGTTTTTTTTATTAGAATTTAATTGAGATTTGTTTTTGTTGAAGTGACTATTATGGCAGAAAAAAATATTAGTAGAGGTGAAATACTAAGAATCACCACTATACCCTTACGAGGGGTAACAAATTTTATGAGTTAGTCCACATCGATTTGCAAGTTTCCTATAACAATGGACCTACTTGGTCACCTCACCAACCGTGGACCATCTATTGATGAAGAAGACATTTTTTTTTATAAAAAATAGTTGAAAAATCATACCTTGGTGATTAGTTGGCTAATCAAGAACATGTCTCCAACAATGTCATTCATCTTGACACTGCTAAAAAAATTTAGGAGACATGTGCTAAGCTGTACTCTAGTCCAAACAATCTACGTAGACCATATGATATTCTCCAGAGGATGTTGAACAATAAACAAGGAGACAACATCCATGAGTACTTGGCCCGGTTTAGAGGCTTTCTTTAAGAATGGAAATTAGCTTAGCTTTCAACTACAGATATTTTTGTCCAAGACAAGCAGAAAGAAGCATTAATTACTGTCATTGGCCTCACAAATATTAAACCACATTTGAAATTGCCAAGAGTGAACTGTTGAGTGCTTCTGTTGTCCCCATGTTTGATGATGTATGTGCAACACTACTCCGTATTCCAGACACTTTTTTCCTTTCATCCGCTATGTATTCAGAACATAGGGGAACATCATCTGACCGCGGCTGAGGCTGAGGCAGAGGTTATAGAGGAGGACGAGGAAGGAGTGGAAGGAATGGATTCACATGAACATATGGGAAAGGACATATGGTCACACTGTAAGAAATATGGTAACACTGTAGATGCATGCTCTTTCAAGGAATGGAGTTATTGTAGACAATATGGCCACCATAGAGAAATATGCTATAAAGCCAATGGCAAATCAAACTTGACAAAGGCTAATCAAGACTTTGTGAGTGATACAAAAGAGAATCAACCCACAAAATCAACAGAAAAAAAAATTACTAATGAAGAGTACGAGCTATTTCAGAAAATGAATGACAATGATGGGTTCTTCTCCCAGTTACTCAACAACTACCGCTGCCACCACTGCTTTAGGTATGTTATCTGCCTCATCTTCATCCTGGATAATTGACTCAGAAGCCTCTGAGCATCTTACAGGTAATAAAAATTTATTACATTCTTTATCTCCGTGTCTTTCACACAAGTTTGTTATCATAGCTGACAGTTCTCAAACCAAAGTCTAAGGAAAGGATGAACTTCCATTACACCATCATTTTCGCTCACTAATATTTATTTATTCCTACCTTTCCTTTGAATATTTTATCTGTTAGTTAGCTAACAAAACATTTTAATTGCTCTATTACCTTATATCTCACTTCATGTGTATTTCAGAATCATATAACGAAGCAGGTGATTGGTGGAGGCCATGAACAAGGGGCACTTTACAACCTAGATGTGCCACAAATAAATGCAGTTTTCACCAGTGAAAATGAGACAAGGCTATGGCACACCTGGTTGGGACATCCATATGTGCAATCTCTTCATTATATGTTTCCTACTCTTATAAGTAAGGTCAGAATTTAATTTTGAATTATGTTAAATGAGTAAACATCAAAGGAGTTCATAATCTCATCGTCTAGATGTCAAAAGTGTTACTCCATTTTCATTAATTCATACCAATGTATGGGGACCCTTGTGTGTCTCAAATATTTCTCAAGCCAAATATTTTATTACATTTATTGATGATTTCACTCGCACCACTTGATTGTTTCTATTTAAGGACCGTTCTTAAAATACCATTGATTTTTAAGTCATTTCATGCTATGGTATTCACTCAGTTTGGTCAGAAAATAAAAATACTTCAATATGATAATGCCAAAGAATACGTTTCCAAAGACCTTGACTCCTTTTGTCAAGAAAATGACATTATCCATCAAACATCATGTGCCCACACTGCTAAAAAAAATGATGTAGTCGAATGGAAAAATTGTCATATTCTTGAGGTAGCTCGAGGTTTATTATATGCCATAAAAGTTCCATACTTTTATTGGCCTCATGTAGTCTTTACTGCATGCTTTCTTATAAATCGTCTACCATCTTCCGTTCTTGGTAATAAATCTCCTTACTTTATATTATTACTGTAGAATTTAGGATCTCATGAAAGGAACTTTAGATCAACAAGAAAGAAGAAGAAGAAGAAGAAGAGAGAAGGAGAAGAGAAGAAGAAGAATGTGGAAGAAGAGAGTTTGGATTAAGGGGGAAGAGGGTTGCGTCAAAAAGAAAAATGAGGGCTGGACGAATTTGTGGAAAGAGAGGAGAGTGGTTCAATGCCCTACCTCTTAGCCAATGCCTTTATTTATAGTTTTACAATACCCTTAGGGCTACAACTTGATAAAACAAAAGACATAAAAGGAACAAATATTTACACTTCTATGCCATCTTTATGGAAAGTACCATATTTTACACATATACCACTCCTTTGACGTGTGGGCTTCTTGTCTTGAGCTCGTGGGCTTGAGCCCATCTTCCAACACTCCCCCTCAAGCTGGAGGAGAAAAGACATCATAAATACCTAGCTTGCCACATATAAACGATAAGATTTTAGATGTAATGGGTTTAGTGAGAATATCAGCTACTTGCTCTTGAGATGACATATGTTTGAGAGAGATTATTCCTGCTTGAAACTTCTCCCATATAAAATGACAATCCACCTCAATATGTTTAGTTTTTTCATGAAAAACTGGATTTGAAGTGATATGAATAGCTGCTTGATTATCACAATGCAGATTCATGGACCCCTTTTTATAAAAACCTAGTTCGGTAAGAAGGGTCCTAATCCATAAAAGTTCACTAACGGTATGGGCCATAGCACTGTATTCTGCTTCAGCGCTAGATCTTGCAACCACATTTTGCTTCTTACTTTTCCATGTAACCAAGTTTCCCCCAACCAGAGTACAATATCCTAATGTAGATTTTCTATCATCAGGAGATCTAGCCCAATCTGCATCTGAGAAGCCTTCTATATTGTAGTGCCCATGTTTTTTATACAGTAATCCTCTTCCTAGAGCTCCTTTTAGATAACGTAATATTCTCTCTAAAGCTTGCCAGTGGGTAATTTGTGGTTTGTGCATGAATTGACTCACCACACTTACAACATATGATATGTCTGGCCTAGTTACCATGAGATAAATCAGTTTTCTGACGAGTCTTTGATATTTGCCAATATCAATATCTTCTTCATTTGTGACACATAATTTTACATTTGTATCCATAGGTGTGTCAACTGGTCTACAACCCTTCATTCCTGTTTCTTCAAGGAGATCCAAGACATATTTCCTTTGAGACAATATTATCCCATCTTTGGATTGAAGAACTTCTATACCCAAAAAATATTTAAGCATATCAAGGTCTTTAGTCTTGAATTCCTGACATATCATCTGTTTCACCTCTTGTATGCTCAAAGCATCATCACCGGTTAAGAAAATTTCATCCACGTATACGGCCAATAATATTTTCCCTTTGACCGTATCTTTATAATATACAGAATGATCAACTGAGCACCAATGAAAACTAAACCGTAGGAGTGTTTGACTAAATTTATCAAACCAAGCCCGAGGGGACTGCTTAAGCCCATATAAAGACTTTTTTAACCGGCATACTGACTCCCCCTCAACCACATAACCAGGTGGTTGAACCATATAAATTTCCTCATTGATATCACCATTTAAAAAAACATTTTTAACATCCAACTGATAGACGGGCCATGAGGAGTTAGCAGCAATAGCTAAGATGATGCGTACCAAATTCAATTTTGCAACAGGAGAGAAGGTCTCCTCATAATCTATCCCATAGCACTGCGTATAGCCCTTAGCAACCAGCCGAGCTTTAAGACGAGCAATCGATCCATCCGGATTATGTTTCACCGAAAAAACCCATCGACAACCAACCGGTCTTTTACCTTTCGGGAGTGATGTTAAGTACCAGGTTTGGTTTTCATATAAGGCGTGCATTTCTTCATCCATAGCCGCCTTCCATCCTAGATGTCTCAGGGCCTCCTGATACGACTATGGAATGGAAGTAGAAGAAAGGGACACAAGAAACTGAAAACATTCGGAAGACAAGCGATGGTGAGACATAAAATTTGAGATAGGATACGAAGTAGTATAGGAGCGACGTTCTTTTCTTAAAGCAATAGGCCGAGTATCAAATTCAGGCCCATACATAGGAGGAGAAAGACTTACCTCAGGTGGATCTGACAACTCCACAGGTGAAGGTACGGCCGGTGCATCAAGGGATGGATCCACTTCAAGATTGAATGGCACAAGCGGACAAGGAGTAGTAGAAGGACAAGGCCATCCTGGAGGAGCATCATGGGAGGAGTAGAAGGGAGTGTCCTCAAAGAAAGTCACATCCCTAGAGATAAACATCCTCCGAAGGGTAGGATTATAACAGACATAACCTTTTTGGGTGTGAGAGTATCCCAAAAAAAGGCACTTCATAGACCGAGGATCAAGTTTATTTTTATGTGGAGATGTAACATGAACAAAACATGTACATCCAAACACTTTCAAAGGAAGAGAAAAAGGATCTTCACCATTAAATATCACAGAGTAAGGAGTTTTATGATGAAGGACTGATGAAGGTAACCTATTAATGAGAAAGCATGTTGTAAGTATAGCATGAGGCCAATAGAAATAGGGTACCTTCATGGAGTAGAGGAGGCTCCGAGCAACTTCAAGAAGATGACGATTCTTCCTTTCAGCAACACCATTTTGTTGAGGAGTATAGGCACATGATGTTTGATGAATAAGCCCATTACACTCACAAAATGATTTGAAGTCATGAGACATGTATTCCTTAGCATTATCAGATCTAAGGGTTTGAATTTTCTTCCCAAATTGTGTCAAGACCATAGCATGAAAATTTTTAAACAAAGGAAGAATTTCCGAACGGTCTTTAAATATAAATAACCAAGTCACTCGAGTACAATCATCAACAAAAATGACAAAATATTTAACTTGGGAAATATTTGAGACACATAAAGGGCCCCATACATCAGAATGTATTAGCTCAAATGGAGCAGTACTTGTAGTTGTAAGACGAGGAGAATATGTACTCCTGACATGTTTACTTAATTGACAAACCTCACAACTGATATTAGAAAGTCCTTTTAAAGATGGAACCAAAGAACGAAGTGAGGGGGTAGATGGATGACCAAGTCGGTTGTGCCAAAGTTGGGCCTCAGCTGTAGTGGACGATAATGCAGCTAATGGTGGAAGAGTGAAGTAGTACAAACCCCCCTTTTCATGGCCGCCACCAATCACCCGCTTCGTAGTGAGATCCTGAAAGACACAAGAAGACGACAAGAAGGTGATAGAGCAATTTAATTGTTTGGTCAATTGGCTAACTGAGAGAAAATTTAAAGGAAATTGAGGAACAAACAAAACATCTTGAAGGGGAATAGATGAAGTAAGAGAGGAGGAACCTTTACCAAGGACCTTGGTTTGGGTACCATCAGCAATAGTAACTAATTTATGAGGATAACAAGGAGATAAGGACTGCAACAAGTGTTTGTTACCTGATAGATGTTCGGAGGCCCCAGAGTCGATGATCCAAGAGGAAGAGGAAGAAGAGGAAGAAAGCATACCTGAGGCAATAGTTTGGCAGCAATAGATGATGAGGGAATAGATGATTCCATGAAGGATTTCATTTTCTAAAATGCAGCATAGTCCTCAGCCGTAAGAGCCACATTTCCGGATGATGATTCAGCCTTATCTTCATTTTTCTCAACGTTAACTGAGACTGGGTTAGCTGTGGCCCAATCAGGCTTGCCATGAAGTTTCCAGCATGATGCCACAAGGTGGTTCTGACGGCCACAATAAGTGCAAAGTTGAGGCTCAGTACGAAAAGAAGTCTGACCCATTCTACCACCTCTATTTTCAGCCCCTCTCATAGTTCGACCCCCTCTCATATTTCTGCCCCGTCCTCGGGATGAGGAAGATGTTCCCCGATTGCCAGAGAACATCACCGATGGAGCATCAATGAGAAGGAGGGGATGGATCCGGTATCCTAAGTAATGTAGCACTAATATCATCGAAGGATGGAAGAGCAGAAGAACTTAGAAGTTGATATTCAATAAGAAAATGGTTGCTGCCAAAGCTTCTCTTTGTCGTTCTTGAACGACAATATCAGTGGAATATGGCTGAGCTAGTTTCCATTCTTGAAGAAGACCACGAAACTATGCCAAAAATTCATGAATATTATCTCCATGTTTCGTATGCAGCATGTTTTGTAAGACATCATATATTTTTTGTAATGAAGCAGTGCTTGAGTAAAGCTTGGCACAAGTGTCCCATATGTTCTTGGCGGTTTCCAAGTGGACCACATTGTTGGCCACTTGCTCTTCCATGCTATTAATGAGCAACTTATCACCATGTTATCCTCCTTAACCCACTTGTGGTAGGACGCATCTTCATCATCAATCGGAGGAGGAAAGTTAACAACGTGGCTCAAGAGGTCACGAGTAATAAGAACCCTCCGAACTGATTGTGACTAGCTCATTTAATTGGAGAGACCTCTAAGTGGAATTGTAGTAATATGGAGTATATCACTCTTATTACTATTGTATCCAATCTCCATGATGAGGCAAGTAAAAATATGGAGGTCAAGGGAAAAGGCCTTCTTCAAAGAACAATTACTCTATGTAATTTGAAGAACCCGTAGACCAAATCAATCACCAACAAAAGAGAACAAGAACCAATTTCTTTCGCAAGGGCAAGCACCAAATTATCAACAAATTTGTGCTTTTAGAAAGTGATAATAACATCTAGCCATCACTCAACTTCTCTTGTATTCATAAGAACAAAGAGAAGAAAGTAGATGCAACCGATTAGGCCTTAATCCAAACTCCAACACAAATGAGCAATAGACAAAAATTTAGAGAAAATTTACCGACAAACCAAGACACTTGGCAGAGATTTATCTTCAGCTCATGGGAGACTTCAACGTAAGAAAAAATTCAATTGTTGAAGTTAAAAAAAAAAAACGGAACTACAAAGGGTAAATGGTTGTTGGCATTTCATCAAACATGTAATGGGCATCCAACAACACAACACAAACCCATGAGCAACCTAAAGTAGGAGAAGATACAGCAACATGTGCTGGAATTCTACCTCAAAAGAGATGGATCCAAATTACATAAAGGTAATTGAATTTCACCCATCAATCTTAATAAGATGCAAACAGCAAATGATCTTGATCACTCTTGTAATTGATTTACAAGGAGTCAAGATTATAACATCAATTTAGTCATAGAAATAAATATTTAAAACATATAAAGATTTATCTTGAGTTGATGTGACTCAAAATTCAAGAAGTAAAGAAAAACAGTAAAAAGGAGTATGTAAATAAGAAAAGGAAACAAAAAAAACGTAATTAAGAAGATGATGAACTTATCTCTTTATGACTGAACTCCTTTTACAACTTCTTGAACAGATTTCATAATAACTCCATGAAGAGATCCTAAACTCCTTGCTCTGATACCATGTAGAATTTAGGATCTCATGAAAGGAACTTTAGATCAACAAGAAAGAAGAAGAAGAAGAAGAGAGAAGGAGAAGAGAAGAAGAAGAACGTGGAAGAAGAGAGTTTAGATTAAGGGAGAAGAGGGTTGCGTCAAAAAGAAAAATGAGGGCTGGAAGAATTTGTGGAAAGAGAGGAGAGTGCTTCAATGCCCTACCTCTTAGCCAGTGCCTTTATTTATAGTTTTACAATACCCTTAGGGCTACAACTTGATAAAACAAAAGACATAAAAGGAACACATATTTACACTTCTATGCCATCTTTATGGAAAGTACCATATTTTACACATTTGCCACTCCTTTGAAGTGTGGGCTTCTTGTCTTGAGCTTGTGGGCTTGAGCCCATCTTCCAACAATTACCAAATGATGATCTATTTTCACTACCTTTGAGAGTCTTCGAATATCCATATTTTGTTCATAATTCATTCCCCAGACACAACAAACTTGATCCTAAATCTATCAAGTGTATCTTCTTGGGATACTCTCGCACACAAAAGGGTTATGTTTTTTATAGTCCCACTCTTCAACTTTTACTTGTGTCAAGGGATGTAACATTTTTTGAAGACTCATCATTCTATTTTGACAGTGCCCCTCCTGGTCTGTCTTCAGTACCAGGTTCTCCTAGACCGGTTGTGCCCCGTGATATAGAAATTATTCAACTCCCAGAGCAATTGGCTGATACCACACCTATCGAGTTGACAAATCCCACCGAGGTAAGTCCAACCTCTCCAGTTGTATTTGGCCCTCAATATGATACTCGTCCTATTACAGTAAGAAAAGAACCTACATCATGCACCAGACCTTCTACTTCTCACGCCATTTCAAACTTTGTGTCTCATCATTGCCTATCACCTTTATGTTGCCAATTTCTTTCTTCTATTTCCTCTATATTTGTTCCACAGTCCAATTAGGAAGCTCTACAACATCCAGGGTGGAAGGTAGCAATGGATGAAGAAATAAAGGTACTTCATGAAAATCAGACATGGTCACTAATTCCACGTCAGATAAGAAACCCGTCGGTTGCAAATGGGTTTTTACTGTTTAACTTAATCTGGATATGTCAATTGCACAGCTGAAGGTTCATCTTGTTGCTAAAGGTTATACTCAATGTTGTGGTATTGATTATGAAGAAGTCTTCTCTCTAGTGGTAAAAATGAACTCGGTACGTGTATTATTATCTCTGACAACCAATTCTTCATGGCAGATATATCAACTTGATGTGAAAAATGCCTTTTTGAATGGGGATATTAAAGAAGAAATGTATATGCAGCAACCACCTAAGTGTGTGGTTGAGGGGGAGTCCGTATGTCGACTAAAAAAGTCTTTGCATGGTCGAAAATAGTCCCCTCATGCTTGGTTTAAAAATTTCAGTCAAGCCCTCATACAGGCTGGATTTTACAGATGCTCTAGAGATCACTCAGTATTTATTAAAAACACACCTAGAGGTAAGGTAATTCTGGCAGTATATGTTGATAATATCATTTTAACTTATAGTGATTCTGAGGGCATCTAGGAAACAAAAGAAAAAATATGTGATGAATTCAAGACAAAGGATATTGGACTACTCAAATATTTTCTGGGTATTGAAGTATTACAATCCAGACATGGGATTGTGCTATCCCAAATGGAGTATGTCCTTGATCTACTGGAGGAGACAGGAATGATGGGATGCAAACCAGTAGAAATTTCTATGGAGTCAAACACAAAATTATGTGCTAGTACTGGAGAAGATGTTGATATTGGGAAATATCAAAGACTAGTGGGAAGACTTATTTATCTGTGCATAACAAGGCCATATATATCATATGCAGTAAGTGTGGTGAGCCAATATATGCACAAACCACAACTTAGTCATTGGCAAACACTAGAAAGGATATTAAAATATCTGAAACGAGCTCCATGAAGAGGGTTTCTCTATAAAAATCATGGTCACTTCAACATCGAAGGATTCTCAGATGCAGACTGGGCCGGATACCTGGATGACAGGAAATCTACTTCGGGATTTTGTATGATGGTTGGAGGGAATTTGGTTACATGGAGAAGCAAGAACCAAAATGTAGCAGCACGGTCTAGTGCAGAAACAGAATACAGAGCCATGACACACACTATTAGTTAACTCCTATAGATCAGATATCTTCTCACTGAATTGGGATTCTACAAAGAAACTCCGATGGATCTATATTGTGATATTCAAGCAGCAATTCACATTACATGGAATCCAATTTTCCATGAAAGAACAAAGCATATTGAAGTGGACTGCCATTTTATACTAAAAAATTTCCAATCAGACCTTTTATCTCTAAAGCATGTATCATCACAAAGTCAAGTTGTAGATATTCTCACCAAGCCGGTCACTCTCAAGATTATGTCTACCATCTGCATCAAGCTTTCTCACCCTCAACTTGAGGGAGAGTGTAAAAATGTAGGACCCACCATGGTTGCATGAGCTGGTTGGATCGACCATGAGGACATGGGATGCCAAGAAGAGTCCTCACTCAAGCTGGCACGAGTTAGGAGACAAGAAGCACAAGCTAGAATAAGTTATAAGATTTGAAGATCAAGTGGGACCCACAAAGATACCATGAACTGGTAACCTTATCAACATGACCTGGAAGATCATTTGGGACCACAAAGATAAGACGACGAGTCAGCCTCCTTTCTTATGTCCACATGATTAAAGAAGAGTTAGACTTCAAGTTATATTAGACCTCTAGTAGATTGTGTTATCTTTTCATGATAGGCTTATCTTAGAGAGTTAGAGTTTGAATGTAAATAGGAGACTTACAATTTAATATTACAAGGACTCTATCACTTCCTCTACTATAAATAGAGGTGTTGTAGCTCAGAATTAATCAAGTTCTACAATTATTTCTTGAGTAAATCTCTCACCCTTTTCTTAACGCACAACTTGGTTTTTCTTCTCCAAAATTTAACATTTAAGATGATCCTAAACATGTGATGACCTAAAGCTCCGATTTTACATATGTACTTAAGGAAAGGGAGTTTAGAATGCTCTCTTACAAAAGTTACTGAATTTAGGCATTTGTCTATTGCACTTTGTTGGGAGATGGGCTCAAGCCCACAACTCAAGTCAAGAAGCCCACACATCAAAAGAGTGGCATATGGTTAAAATATGATACTTTCCATAAAGATGGCATAAAGGTATAAATATATATTCATTTTATGTCCCTTTGTATCAAGTTGTAGCCATAAGGATATTGTAAAACTATAAAAAAAAAGGCATTGGCTAAGAGTTTGAGCATTGAAGCCCTCTCCTCTTTTCCCAGAAATTCATCAAGCCTCCCTCATTCTTGGTTGACACAATCCATCCTTTCCTTAATCCAAACTCTCTCCCTCTACGTCCTTCTTCTTCTCCTCTCCTTTCTCTATTCTTCTTCTTCTTCCTCGTTGTTTTAAAGTTCTTCTCATGGGATCCTAAATTTTACATGGTATCAGAGCAAGGAGTTTAGGATCCCTCTTGATGAAGTAGTTATAAAATCTATCCAAGAAATTGTTCATAAAAGGAGTTTAGCCATGAAGAGATAAGTTAATTCTGACCCTTATTTACATACTCCTTCTTTACATCTTTTTTCTTCTTCTTGAATTCTAAATTACATCAAGTCAAAATAATCTTCATATGAGACATTGTAAAGATTTATTTTTATGACTAATATGATGTTATAATCTTGATCTTCTTGTAGCTCTATTACAAGTTTGATCAAGATCAATTGCTACTAGTGTCTTTTCAATATTGATGATTTGAAATTCAGTTACCTTTATGTAACTTGGATCAATTTTCTTTGAGGTGGAATTCTAACACATGTTGCTGTAAATTCTCTCACTTGATATTGCTCTTGGGAGTGTGTTATGTTGTTGAATGACCGTTATATGGTTAAAATTCCAGCACTTATCTCTATTATCTTGCTGCTCTTGAACTTCAAAATTTGTCATTTTTTTACGTTTGAGTATTCCCATGAGCTAAAGAAAAATTTGTTTTCGAGTGTCCTACTTTGCCTCTAAATTTTCTCTAAATTTTTTACTCTCGGTTTGTGTTGGAGTTTGGATTAAGGTATAAGAGGTTGCATCTAGCCTCTCTTCTTTGTTTTTCTATAAAAATGTAAGAGGAATTGAGTGATGGTGTTATGGTCCTGGGTTAAGTACCTATGTCTTCCGCTCCTAACAGGCCGGTCTTTTGGGTAGTATTGGCTAGGTGCTTAACATTTGGTATCAGAGCTAGCTCCCTCGTCGCGTGTTCGAATCCCGGAGGGGGCGACTGCGAAGGGGGCGACCTTGACGGAGTAGGCCACCGCACGTGCGTAGGGGGCGACCTTGGCGGAGTGGGCCGTCGCTAGAGTGGGCCATCGCAAGTGGGCCGTCGTGGACGTCGGCCCGCGAAGGAGGGGTGTGATGTTATAGTCCTGGGTTAAGTACCTATGTCTTCCGCTCCTAACAGGCCGGTCTTTTGGGTAGTATTGGCTAGGTGCTTAACATGGCTGGTTCTTGTACTCACTCGACAAAAGCACAATTTTTTTGATGATTTAGTGCTTGCTCTCGTGAATTTTTTTCTTTTCTCTCTATTGTTGGTAACTGATTTGGTCAACGAATTCTTCAAATTACATTAAGTAATTGTTATTTGAAGAAGGCCCCTACACATGACCTCAACATTTGCCTTGCCTCATCATGGAGAGTTGACACACAAATAATAAGAGCGACATACTCCGCATTACTATGATTCATCCAATTACCTTAGCTAGTGACAATCGGTACGACGGGTTCACATTACTCGTGACCTTCTCATTCATGTTATCAAATTCCATCCTCCGATTGATGAAGAAGATGAAACCTACCACAAGTAGGTTAAAAATGATAAAATGGTTATCAGTTAACTCATCAATACCATGGAAGAGCATGTAGCTAACAATGTGGTCAACTTGGAAAAAGCCAAGAACATTTGGGACACATGTGCTAAGCTCTACTCGAATACTGCCTCTGTTAAGCACCTAACAATACTATCCAAAAGACCGGCCTGTTAGGAGCGGAAGACATAGGTACTTAACTGTAGGACCATAACATCACACCCACGCTCGTGAGACGACGTCCACAACGGCCCACTTGTGACGACCTACTCTAGCGACGGCCCATGGTGTGGGAACACACTCAGGTCGCCCCTTCCATATATAGAGGTGGCCCATTGGTGCGGGAAGCACACTCTGGTCGCCCCTTCCGCTAGGTCGCTCCCTCCGCAGTTGCCCCCTCCATGATTCGAACTCGCGACATATCGCTAGCTCTGATACCAAATGTTAAGTACCTAGCCAATACTACCCAAAAGACCGGCCTGTTAGGAGCGGAAGACATAGGTACTTAACCCAGGACCATAACAGCCTTCTTACAAAGATTATACAATGTCTTACAAAGTATGCTGAATACTAAACACAAAGATAACATTCATGAGTTTTTGGACCGATTTTGAGGCCTTCTCCAAGAATGGAAAATAGATCAGCCATTCTCCACTGACATTGTTGTTCAAGAACGACAAGGAGAGGCCTTGGCAACAACTATTTGCTTATCAAATACTAAGCCTTACCTTGAGGTTGGTAAGACTCAGATTCTTAGTTCCTCCTCTCTTCCATCCTTAGATGACATCAATGCTACGTTGCTACAGATCCTTGATCCATCTGCTCCTTCTCTTATTAATGCTCTATATGTTATGTTCTTTGACATCATCCTCATACCGAGGACGGGGCAGAAAATAGAGGTGGTCGAACGGGGATGAATAATTCCCGTATTGAGCCTCGACTTTGCACTTACTGTGGTGATCAGAACCACCTTGTGGAAACATGTTGGAAACTTCATGGCAAGTCTGATTGGGCCAAGGATAACCCAGCCTCCTTTAATGTTGAGAAACGGGAAGAAAAGGTTGACTCCTACTCCAGGAATGTGACTCTCACTACTGAATACTATGTCGCATTTTAGAAGATGAAGTCATTAATGGAGCCCTCCATTCCTCCATTACCTACTGTTGATTTTCAGGACTCCATGAATTTAGCTCGTGGAGAAAAAGGTAGAGATACCCATTGGGAGAAAACTGGAGGAAGAAGAGGTTATGGACTTGATTTCTTAACCCTCCCCCTGAAGCTCTATTTATAGATTAATAAAACTATTGTATTACAATAATACCCCTGAACTTAGGGTTTAGGGTTTTAACCCTAGAACTTTAACTTAATTACATCAATGCCATCTCTATGAGATGACTCTGTATTTACCATCCTGCCATCATTTTATGGTTCTGTGGGCCTTCTCCTTGATCTATGAGCCTTGAGCCCATCTGCCACATCTCTTGGATGTGTGGGTCTTCCTTGGTCTTATGAGCTTGGGTTCATCTTCCAACACACTTGGATATGTGGGCCTTCCTTGGTCATGTGGGCTTGGGCCTTATCTTCCAACACTCCCCCTCAAGTTGGGGGTGAGAAAGCATCATAAACTCCCAGCTTGATGTTAATGTTATATAAATTTTTTTTGTATAAAATGGTAGTCCTCCATATATTCCAACACTCCCTCTCATGTTGGAGCTCTCGTTCATGAGGCCCAACTGGCATAAGAAAAATGAGAGTAGCATGACTTCAAGTCATATGACATTGCTCTTTAATCTAGTCAAATAATTCATGTTGATTGTTCGGCAAACTCATATCTTTTGTAGGTAGTGCCACTCCTATTAATGTAGGTAGTGGGTCTATATGTTGTTCCGAAGGGTAAAAAAAAAAAACCTCCTCCATCACCGTGTCCCTCCACAGGACAACGTCTCTTAAGTGGTAGGAGTAATAAATTACATGAATGAAGGGAAGTATAATGATATGTTGTAATAATTTCATCCATCATGGTGTCCCAATCCGAGCACCGAATCTCATGGTGTCCCATAGTAATATTTTTGAGAGTCAAAATAAATGATGGTATGAGGAAAGATATTGAGGCCACCTCTTCTTCAATAATAATGTCTCATCCAAAGAGACACAATAGTAGCAGCTAAAGTGGGTTTGTGTTAAGCACCTAGCCAATACTACCCAAAAGACCGACCTATAAGGAGCGGAAGACATAGGTACTTAACCCCAGGACCATAACAGTACCCCGCCCCTCCCCAAGCCGACGACCGCGGAGGCTACCATAACAGAGCAATCGAACCCGGGTCAGTCCAGGCGCGTGACCACCCGCATCCGCCTTGGGGGCGCCAGGATTCGAAGTCGGGATGCAGAGCTAGCTCTGATACCAAATGTTAAGCACTTAGCCAATACTACCCAAAAGACCGGCCTGTAAGGAGCGGAAGACATAGGTACTTAACCCCAGGACCATAATAGTTTGGTCCCATATAACACGAACCAAAATAATCCTTATAAAATTGACCCATGAAATCATCTAATGCCCATATTTGTACCAAATAATATGCTGACCAATGAATAATCTATCAATTCTTCAAAATAATAATCAAGCCAGAGAAAAATTTACTGAGTCTCACCAAATCAAATAGTAGGCCAATATATCAAAGTCGCTACAAAAATATGTATAAGACATGTATATCGAGGCAAAAAATAAGTGGATCATATCTAAGTTGACACGGACTGGGTTGACTCGGTCTGAGTTGGTTGAATTAACTCAGAATACTGGTGCAGAAGTGCTCGGGTTGTTGGTTTGCTGGGTTAAGTTGCCTGATCCCGGTTGCGGCAGAACAACCCAGGCCAGATTTAATAAATCATGTTTCCTAAGTTAGCAAACCTTAAATTTATTAAAAGTAGCTTCTTCTTCCTTGGGCCGAACAGATTGGAAAACCAAAGGGAAACTTTCCGGAATAAACCAATCGACATAGACAAGTGTTGCTTCCAAAAATGGCAACAATATCTCTTCTTCTGAAACGGCAACATGGCGGGATACAACCACGAGACTTTCCAAAAAATAGAGATAACAAAAATGGAGAGTGATCTTCTAAAATGGCAACGTACTGGCAGAGAGATTTTTTTAAATAAGAAACAGCTCTGGATTGTAATCTTCTTTCGTAAATAATTTTCCGCCTGGATTTTTGGAAATAGATGAAACAGAAACATAGTTCATCTTCTTCTTTTTTAGCAACGGTGGGTCATCTTCCCCCGCGGCCGAACAGAGCGACAACTTTCCTGACAGTGAGTTTCTAAAATGCCAGCAGGTTGGTGGCGCCAGTAAAGAGACAAGATCTGGCAGAAACTCTTGATGGAGAAAAAATTCCCGCTCGCCGAACGAATGAGATAAAAAATGATTAAAAACATACACCATCGTTTCTTCATGGTAGTGGAAACGGATGATACTCTGAGACGGGTCAATCTGTTGCAATACCCTCAGAGCGGATCAAGCAATGGTTTTCTGCTGCTAGCTAGGCTCTAGTTCTTTCACATCTATCCGAAAATTTTCAAAGGAGAATGAAACACTATTGTTTGGCAGGAGAAACGGAGAAAGCAAGCACTAGTTCGATCGAGCAAGGCTTTCCCAGTTGGTTAACCATGATCAAAGTTGAAGAAAATTAATCGCTTCTAATGTAATTTTGATTTATCAAGCAAGGAAAACCAATGAGAAGGATGGAGACCAAAAATCACTAAATTACTATTGACTAGTGACGAAATTGTTTCTAGATGTTGGCTGATTACTGGAGCTAGAACAATGAGGTAGATACCAGAGAGAGCAAGATGTTGGATACCGTTTAATCAAAACACCAATTAAAAAAAAAGGGGCACGAAATTAAGTAGTAAAAGAGAAAAAAAAATTCTAAACAAAAATGAAGGAAAATGAAACTTAAAAAACCATAGTCGGAATCCTAAAAATCAAAGCTCTAATACCATGTTGATTTTCAGGACTCCATGAATTTAGCTCATTGAGAAAAAGTGAGAGAGACCCATTGGGAGAAAACTTAAGGAAGAAGATGTTATGGACTTGACTTCCTAACCCTCCCCCCGAAGCTCTATTATAGATTAATGAAACTACTGTATTAAAATAATACCCCTGAACTTAGGGTTTAGGGTTAAGGGTTTTAACCCTGGAACTTTAACTTAATTACATCAATGCCATCTCCATGAGATGACTCTTTATATTCCATTTTGCCATCATTGTATGGGCCTGTGGGCCTTCTCTTTGATCTATGTACCTTGAGCCCATTTTTCACATCTCTTGGACGTGTGGGTCTTCCTTAGTCTTATGGGCTTGGCCCTATCTTCCAACACCTACTGCTGCTACCACCATTGCTTCAGTTATGCTTTCTTCCTCTTCTTCCTCTTCCTCTTGGATCATTGACTTCGGGGTCTCCGAACATCAGACAGGTAAGAAACACTTTTTTCATTCATTATCTCCTTGTCTTCCTAAAAAATTTGTTACTATTGCTAATGGTACCCAAACCAAGGTCCTCCTCTCTTACATTGTCTATTCCTCTTCAAGATGTTTTGTTTGTTCCTCAATTTCCTTTAATTTTTTTTTGTTTTAGTCAATTAAAAAAACAGTTGCATCGCTCTATCATCTTCTCACTGTCTTCTTGTACATTCTAGATCTAACTACGAAGCGAGGGGTTTGTACTAGTTCACACTTCCACCATTAGCTGCCCTATCATCCACTACATCCGAGGCCCAACTTTGGCATAATCGGCTTGGTCATATGTTAACCTCTTCACTTCGTTATTTACTTCCGTATTTAAAATCGTTTTCTACTTTTAATTGTGAGGTTTGTCAATTAAGAGTATATATTCTCCTCGTCTTACAACTACAAGTGCTGCTCCTTTTGTGATAATGCACTCTGATGTATGGGGACCTTTATGTGTCTCTAACATTTCACAAGTTAAATACTTTGGTACTTTTGTTGATGACTTTACCCGAGTGACTTGGTTATATTTATTTAAAGAACGATCATAAATTCTTCCTATCTTTAAAAATTTTCATGCTATGGTTTTGACACAATTTGGGAAGAAAAATCAAATCCTTAGGTCTGTTAATGCTAAGGAGTATTTGTCTAATGAATTCAAATCATTTTGTGAGGGTAATGGGCTTAGGGCTCCATGAATTTAGCTCACGAAGAAAAAGGGAGAGAAACTCATTAGGAGAAAACTGGAGGAAGAAGGGTTATAGAATTGATTATTCCTTACCCTCCCCCTAAAGTTCTATTTATAGATTTATAAAACTACAATATTACAATAATACCCCTGAACTTAGGGTTTATGGTTTAGGGTTTTAACCCTGGAACTTTAGCTTAATTATATCAATGTCATCTCTATGAGATGACCCTTTATTTACCGTCCTACCATCAATGTATGTGGGCCTATAGGCCTTCTTCTTGATCTATGGGCCTTGAACCCATCTTCAATGTCTCACATATCCATGGGTCTTCCTTGGTCTTATGGGCTTGGGTCCATCTTCTTATACACTTCTATATGTGGGCCTTCCTTGGTCGTGTGGGCTTGAACCCTGTCTTCCAACACTCCCCTCAAGTTGGGGGTGAGAGAATAGCATGAACTCCTAGCTTGCTGCAAATGATGCATAAAATCTTCCTTGTATAATATACCTTCATCTTCCAACACTCCCCCTCACGCTAGTGCTCTCGTTCATGAGGCTCAATTGGTATAATATCAGTGAGAGAAAAATCACTCCTAGCCGCTAAGACATTGCTCTGAGGTGTCCACCTCCACCACCGTGTCCATCCACAGGACAACGACTCTCAAGTGGTAGACTAATATATGATATTAATAAGGGAAAGTAACACAAATATAACAAGAAGTTCCTCTGTCATGGACTTCCAACTACAAAAATGTGATATTTTTTACAGGGATGAAGTTCCTCCATCATGGACTCCCAACCACAAATAAATTTGATATTTTTTACAAGGATGAAGCTTCACCGTCATGGACTCCCAACCACAAATAAATTTGATATTTTTTATGGGGATGAAGTCCCTCCGTCACGGATTCCCAACCAATAAAAAATTTCATATTCTTGACAGGATTGACAATAAATAGTGGTATGAGGCTACCTCTTCTTTAATAATAATGTCTCATCAATAGAGACACAATAGTAGCAGCTGAAATGGGTTTGGCTTGGGCCCATTTAACACGACCCAAAATAATCTTTGTAAAATGACCCATGAAATAATCCAATGCACATATCTAGACCAAATAATATCCTGACCAAGGAATAATCTGTCTATTCTTCAAAGATAATAATCCATACAAAAACAAAATTTATCAAGACGCATCGAAATCTTGGGCATGCATATCGAGGCAGAAATTAAGGGGCCAGCGTCAGGTTGACCCGGAACCGAGTTGACCCAGACCGGGTTGGTCCGACTTGACATGGTCTTGAACAAAAGAGTGGTTGGCTGGGTTAACTCGGCACTGGCTTGACTCAAGTGCACTAACTTGACTCAGGCGAGTCAGAATTGCGCTCAATTAAACAATCCGAACTTGGGCGCTGAAATAATTTTCTTAACTTAGGAAATATTTAATCATCTTCTTCCTCCCGCCAATGGCTTGAAACAGGAAAACTTTCCTTTTCGAATAGTATCAGTGTTTGAACGGAGGATCCAACAGAGAAATCTCGACGACGAAATCGAAACGGAACCTTTCCATAATAAGAGACATTACCGGGACTTAAGCCGAACATCAACAATGGCAACTTCCAAAAACAGCAATGCATAGTTGGCACTCGGGAAGCTTGGCGGTAACAGAGCTCGGCTCGGGAGGAAACTTTCCGACAGCAATTCCAGATAGAGAGGACTTTCCAAAAAAAAACTTCACTCCAGAATAGACCTTCCAGAAATATTATCTTCCCCATAGTACGCTCCCGAACGGCTATGGATCACAGAGACAACAAAGACGGCTTGGAAAATCCAAAAGAGACTCTTCCGCCGAACAGTACGGGATCACAGTGATAACAGAGACGACTTGGAAAATCCAACAGAGACTCTTCCGCCATAATGTTTCTGAATGGCAAACTCAGACAACGAATAGGGGGCACAGAATAATAGCAACGCTAACAACGAGTTCTCGTCGAGGGAGCAAGATAGGTTCTTTCCGATGGCTAACATGAGTCGGATCATGAAGAAGGCACTGCCAGCGAATGTTAAGATATCCAAGGACGCCAAGGAGACGGTGCAAGAGTGCATCTCATATATCCCCTAGCATTTGTGTCTGGCCGAAAGCAGAAGCAGAGAGAATGTTCAGATGAAAATGGCCGAAGGAGAAGAAAAAGAAGACGTCAGACGATCTCAACTCTAGCGACGACTTCTTCCGAGACATCGTTACTGGGCCATTCAAGAAATTTATGAGAGTGACGATGATCCTGCCTCTCACCAGTCAATATTACTCCAAAAAAGTCACAGAGAGTTGTGTGGCATACTAGAAAGCCATGGGCATCTACACCAAGGCGGAAGCCATGGCCGTAGAGCAATTCAAACAAGTTTTAAGGACGGAAGACAACAATAATAACGAGCAGGAAGGAAAAAATATTAAGGATCTAGCAATTGTTCACAGAGAGAATAGCAGCAGAAAAAGGAAAAAAAAAATATCAACTATGAAAGAAAAAGGAACACAACAGAGAATGAACCTGAAAAACCATAGTCGGAGTCCTGAAAATCAAAGATCTGATACCATGTTGATTTTTAGGATTCCATGAATTTAGCTCATGGAGCAAAAGGGAGAGAAATCCATTGGGAGAAAATTCGAGGAAGAAGGGTTATAGAATTGATTATTCCTTACCCTCCCCCTGAAGCTCTATTTATAGATTTATGAAACTAAAATATTACAATAATACCCCTAAACTTAGGGTTTAGGGATTTAACCTTGGAACTTTAGCTTAATTACATCAATGCCATCTATATGAGATGACCCTTTATTTACTATCCTACCTTCAATGTATGTGGGCCTATGGGTCTTCCCCTTAATCTATGGACCAACCCATCTTCAATATCTCTCATATCCGTGGGTTTTCCTTGGTCTTATGGGCTTGGGCCCATCTTCTTATACACTTCTATATGTGGGCCTTCCTTGGTCGTGTGGGCTCGGACCCTGTCTTCCAACAACATCAAACATCGTGTGCCTATATCCCTCAACAAAATGGTGTTGCTGAAAGAAAGAATCGTCACCTTCATGAAGTTGATCTGGGCCTCCTCTACTCCATGAAGGTACCCGACTTTTATTGGCCTCATATTATACTTATGACCTATTTTCTTATTAATAAATTACCTTCATTGGTTCTTTGTAATAAAACTCCTTAGTCTGTTTTATTTCATGGTGAAGATCATTTTTCTCTTCCTCTTAAAGTTTTTTGATGTACATGTTTTGTTCATGTTAGTTCACCATAAAAAAATAAACTTGATCCACGGTCTATGAGGTGTATTTTTTTGGGGTACTCTAGCACCCAGAAAGGATATGTTTGTTACAATCCTACCCTTTGGAGGATGCTTGTATCTCAGGATGTGACTTTCTTTTAGGACACCTCCTTCTACTCCTCACAAGATGCTCCTCTAGGATTGACATTTCCGCCTACCCCTCCTTGTCCGCTTGTTCCTTTCAATGTTGATATTACTCTACCCCCTGATGCACTGGATGTCCCCTCACCTATGGAGTTGTCAGATCCACCAGAGGTAAGTTCTTCTCCTCCTATTTTTGAGCTTGAATTTGATACTCGGCCTCTTGCTTTAAGAAAGAAACGTCGTTAATGTAGTACGTCTCACCCTATCTCAAATTTTATGTCTCACCATCGCTTGTCTTTCAAGTGTTTCAGTTCCTTGCATCTATTTCTTCTACTTTCACTCCACAATCCTATTAGGAGGCCCTAAAGCATTTAGAATGGAAGGTGGCTATGGATGAAGAAATGCATGCCTTATATGAAAATCAGACCTGGTCCTTAGCATCGCTCCCAATAGAAAAACGACTGATCGGTTGTAGATGGGTGTTTTCAGTGAAACATAACCCGGATGGGTCGATTGCTCGTCTTAAAGATCGACTCATTGCTAAAGGTTACACTCAGTGCTATGGGATAGATTATGAGGAGACCTTCTCTCCTGTTTCCAAATTAAAAAAATCTTTATATGGGCTTAAACAATCCCCTCAGGCATTGTTTGATAAATTTAGTCAAGCGCTTCTACGGTTTGGTTTTCATCGGTACTTGGTCAATCAGTCAGTATATCTTAAAGATACTGTCAAAGGGAAATTATTATTGGATGTATATGTTGATGATATTATCTTAACTGGTGATGATGCTCATAGAATACAAGAAGTGAAGAATATGATATGTCAGGAATTCAAGACTAAAGATCAGGGTATGCTTAAATATTTTTTGGGCATAGAAGTTCTTCAATCCAAACATGAGATAATATTGTCTCAGTGAAAATATGTCCTGGATCTCCTTGAAGAAACTAGAATGGAGGGTTGTCAACGAGTTGACACACCTATGGATACAAATGTAAAATTGTGTGCCATGACTGGAGAAGATGTTGATATTGGAAAATATCAAAGACTTGTAGGGAAACTGATCTATCTCATAGTAACTAGGCCAGATATATTATATCTTATAAGCATGGTGAGTCAATTCATGCATAAACCACAAATTACCCACTGGCAGGCCTTAGAGAGACTATTATGATACCTAAAAGGAGCTCCGGGAAGAGGATTGTTGTATAAAAGACATGGGCACTTCAACATAGAAGGCTTCTCAGATGCAGAGTGGGTTGGATCACCTGATGATAGGAAATCTACATCAAGATATTGCACTCTTGTTGGGGGAAACTTGGTTACATGGAAAAGTAAGAAGCAAAATGTCATTGCAAGATCTAGCACCGAAGCAGAATACAAAAGCTATGGCCCAAACAGTTAGTGAACTCTTATGGATCATGACCCTTCTTATCGAATTAGGATTTTATAAAGGAGGTTCCATAGGTCTGCATTGTGATAACCAAGCAGTCATTCATATTACGTCAAATCCAGTCTTCCATTAAAGAACTAAACATATTGAGGTGGATTGTCACTTTATACGGGAGAAGTTTCAAGCAGGAATAATCTCCCTCAAACATGTTTCATCTCAAGAGCAAGTAGTTGATGTTCTCACTAAACCAGTTACATCTAAAAGTCTATCTTTAATAAGTGGCAAGCTGGGTATTTATGATGTCTTTTCTCCTCCAGCTTGAGGGGAGTATTGGAAGATGGGCTCAAGATCACAAGCTCAAGGCAAAAAGCCCACACGTCAAAGGAGTGGCATATGGGTAAAATATGATACTTTCCATAAAAATGGCATAAAGGTGTATTTATGTCTTTTGTTTTATCAATTTGTAGCCCTAAGGGCATTGTAAAACTATAAATAAAGGCATTGGCTAAGAGGTAGAGCATTGAAGCCCTCTCCTCTTTTCCCAAAAATTCATCCAACCTCCCTCATTCTTGGTTGACGCAATCCATCCTTTCCTTAATCCAAACTCTCTCCCTCTACGTCCTTCTTCTTCTCCTCTCCTTTTCACTCTTCTTCTTCTCCTTCCTCGTTGTTCTAAAGTTTTTCTCATGGGATTCTAAATTCTACACACTTGAAGTCTAGTCTTCTCGTTGTCTTCTTCCTTGTGGGTGCTTCTTCAAGAGACATTCTTCAATTGTGCTTGAGGTATTGAGTTTGGCTTGAACCTTTAGAACTTGAGATGAATTTACATTTGAAGGTGAAGTATCTGAAATACATAGATTTTTTAGTTGTTAGATCAATTAAGTTTTTTTTTTTATCATCTTAAGCAACATGGGAGTCAACCAATGATCAACAATCTCCCACTTTTTGATGATGTCAAAACCTAACTTAGAAAAAAATTATAATTACGCATCCATGTGGGTTGGAGTTAAGTAAATGATGCAATTTTAACATAAGCTCTCCCTTAATCTTTGCATAGTGTATTTTAATCCTTTTAATGATAAGATTTCTAAAATTTGAGGTTAAGGTCATATTTTGTATCTTCCTTTCTTTCTCCCCCTTTTTTTTGTTCAATGAGATAATAAATGAAATACACAAGGTATAACAAAAATTTGTGACTTTGTGGCCATTTATAGATTTATCAAATGATTTACAAATTTTGATTTAAAAATGCTTCAAATAACTACAATCATCACAAAGCAAGTTTAAATACATAGGTAGGCAACCAATAAGAAGATCCTAAAGCCTAGGTATCTATGGTGGAGGTTGGAGATGGTTGAGGATGGTTTCAAGGAGGTGTTCGATCCTCTATTGGCCTACCTTCAACTCCTCTTGTGTGGATAAAATTGCTACCTAGGTAGCCTAACATCACCTACAACATCCTCTATTGCTGATAACTGATTGGTAGATGATGATTCGCAATCTTCCATTCTTATCCTCTTCACGAATTCAAACTGATCTGCCGCAGGCTCCGGACTAAGCTCATTTCTTGAAATTGTAGGCTGAGAGGCTGATTCCTTCGGTATTTTCCTTCTGTATCCATTGACCTTGTAACTTGGTGAAGCCAAAATTTTCAACCTTAATTTCCTTGATTGACATCTTCTTTGTCCATCGACACATCTTCTTTGTCCATGTCGCTCCGGCAAAAGATAATAGTGATCTTTCTGGCAAATGGAAGGTTGTTGGCTTTAGAACTCGTGGCAATGTCCATCATACAGCTCGCCATAAAGTAGCCATAATCAATGTCAACCTTCTTTATGATTGCGCAAGGCTAGTAGATATCAGTGGTGAGGAGGCAACTGAATGTGCCTTTCCTCAGATTGAGGAAGTGTGTCACAATCTCCATGAAAGATGCTCCATACTTAAATTCCTTGATCTTTACTTCATAGGAAGTTCGACAAGTTTGACCAAAAAACAATTGGATGGCATCTTGAAGCTTCTTCTTGACAATGACATTGGTCCTTACCATTGTTGCTCGGTTTAATTTTGAGAAAAGTGTGAAAATGAGGGTTTTAGCCTCAAATTTGATGAGATATTTCTCAAAAATGAAAGTAGAATGAAGGTGTGGGGTCACTAGAACTTTGGAAATTTTTTGGAAAGAGTTTTGGGATGATTTGAGATGAAGAGATGGGTAAAAATTTTGATTTTAACTATTCATCTTCTCTGTTCACGCCGTGAATGATCGACATTCTGCTTCAATTGATCGATCAATCGCTTTAGTTGATAGATCAACCACTAGGCATTGATCGATTAATGACTTCTGTAGAGTGACAAAAATGTAATCTTTTGATTTCCACTTCACTTTTTGGCATTACAAGGATGAGATGTGTTCATTAAGCTCAATTTATGTTCCTAATTAAGGTGGGTTTCTCATGCCTAGAACTCTTCGAAGCTTAGAGAAACGATCAAATCCTAATGGATTTGTAAAGATATATGCTAATTTTTTTTCAGTGGGGACAAATTCAATCTTAATAACCTTGGATTAACTCAGCTCACTGATAAAGTGATGTCTAATTTCTATATGTTTAGATCGAGAGTGGTAAACCGTGTTCTTCCTTAAACTTATGGTGCTCATGATGTTGACTAAAATTTATTTTTGCTCTAAAGTTGTTGTCATCTAGTTGATGCTTTATCTAAAGAAGTTGAGCACAAAAACTTCCACATGCTATGTATTCAGCTTCAGTAGTGAATAGTGCAACCAAATGTTGTTTCTTGGAAAACCAAGAGACAAACATATTTCCTAGTAATTGGCAACTACCACTAGTACTCTTTTTGTCAATTTTGCATGCGAAAAAATCTGCATCTGAGTAACCAACTAGATCAATGGCCAAAGAGTTTGAGTACCAAAGACCGAAGTTGAGTGTCCCAAGTGCATAACGGAAGATTCTTTTCAATGCCACTAAGTGAGATTCTCTAGGAGTAGGTGGTAGATATTTAGCACATAGGTATACCAAGAATATGATATTCGGTCTCCTCAGAGAAAGGTATAATAGGGATCCTATCACGCTTCTATAGAGTGTTTTTTCAATGGCCCTACCGGAGTTGTCCAAGTCAAGTTTCAATGACGAACCATGGGTGTGCTGATTGACTTAAGATTTTTTATATTGAATCTATTAAGCAATCCCTTAGCTTATTTGGACTGATTTATGTTTGTTGAATTTATGGAAAAGATAAATACTTCATTTACTTCATTAACTTATTATAATCAGAGTACATGAACCTCTATTTATAATAGAAGAATGTAGTAGAGTCCAATTACAATAAAACTACCTTTGTCCCAATTACACCCAAACTCTAATACTTAAGGATAAGCCTTAGAATAATTAAATAACTCAATATAAATAGAAGATAAACATAAATCAAACTAGAACTCTTCTATGACGTGATCGGAAGATAAAGATGTCAGCTCGTAGTTATCTTTGTGAGTCCTTCTTGATCTTCCAACCAGCTTGTGGTTATCTTTGTGAGTCCTTTTTGATCTTCCAACCAGCTTGTGGTTATCTTTGTGAGTCTTTCTTGATCTTCCAACCAGCTTGTGGTTATCTTTGTGAGTCCTTTTTGATCTTCCAACTTAAGTGATAAGGATGCCAGCTCGTGGTAATCATGGTGGTTCCTACTTTTTTTGTGCTTAGGCCCATCTTGTGGGCCTTCCTTTGTCGTGTGGGTTGGAGCCCATCTTCCAACACCATTTTTAGTTTGTGTTACTTGAAGTCTAAGAAGAATGTGAGTTCACCCATTAAACACATTTCAAACTCATTCTTCATTACACTAGTATATTCATGGCATTAGCAGGAGGGGGAGAGTTGTGAAAACAAATATGATATCATCCACATAAATTTGAATGATAATAAAATCTTGATCATGGTTCGTAGCAAGTAGTGTTTTATCTAAAAATTCTCCCTTATGGCCTTTCTTTACTAAGAATTCATGTAATCTTCAAACCATGCTCTAGGAGCTTGCTTTTACCCATTACACATGAAATTTGTATACATGGTCAAGCTTGGTCATATCTTCAAAACCTTTGGGTTGTTCAACATATAATTCTTCTTGAATGTACCCACTTTAAAATGCACTCTTTACATCCATTTGGTACAATTTGAATTTCATGTGATAAGCATAGGCTAGGAGGATTCAAATTGCCTCTAGTCTTGCCATGGGTGCATAGGTTTCTTTCTAGTCAATACTTTCCTCTTGGTTATATCCTTTTGGAACAAACCTAGAATTGTTTCTCACTACCTGATTTTGTTCATTTGCTTTGTTCTTAAAGACCCACATTGTTCCTTTGACTTATGGATATTTTGGGTCTAGGTACAAGAGACCAAACTTTTTCTTTCAAATGGACACAATTTTTCTTGTGTTGCCACAATCCAAAAATCATCTTTTTTTTCCTTGGCAAAGCTTTTGGGCTCTACTTGAGAAACTAAGGTACTATTTGCCATAATCTAATGAATTGTTCTTCTAGTTGAAATCTTTCCTGGAGGGTCACTAATAATTTGTTCTAGAGGATGTTCAGCCATGAACTTATATTTAATTGGCTCCATATGTGGTTCCTCTTGGTTATTCAGGTCATTTGGGTTCACTTCAAAATTTTTCTCTAGAGGTTGAGATCTCAGGGATGAAGAGAAAGGGTTTCCCTCTTCGTCATAAAAAAATTGAGTTGGAGTTGCATTTGGTGAATCAGATTCATCAAACTCAACATGAACCGACTCCTTACTCTCATAGATGTCTTGTTAAAAACTCGATATGCTTTGCTATGGGTAGAGTAAGCCAAGAAATTCCTATATCAACTCTAAAGTCAAATTTCCCTAAATTTTCCTTTGGTTATTTCAATATGAATACTTTGCATCTAAAGGTTCTAAAGTAAGTAATTTTGGGAAGGGTGCTTGTATACAAATCATATGGAGTTTTGTTCAAAAGTGGCCTTATGCTTACTCAAGTTAATGATATAACATTTTGTGTTTACAGCTTTGCCCAAAACCTATGTGACATGTTGTATGTATGAAGCATGTCTCTAGCCATTTCAATCAAGGTTCGGCTTCTTCTCTCAACAACACCATTTTTTTAGGAGTTCGAGGAGCTGAAAATGTATTGTCTATACCATGCTTTGTGCAATAATCCTCGATGTGTCAATTTTTAAATTCTCCTCCATGGTCACTCCTAATTTAGACAATGATATAGCCTTGCTCTTTTTTAACTTTTTTACACTTTTAATGAATGCTGGAAAACCATCATCCTTATGAGCTAGGAAATCTACCCATGTCAACCTTGAATAGTTGTCTACCACCACTAAGGTGAAACACTTCCCATTTAGGCTTAAGGTTTGGGTAGGGCCAACTAAGTCCATGTGAATTAGTTAAAGAGGATGAGAGGTTGAAACTATATTCTTAGATTTGAAAGAAAATTTGTGTTACTTTCCAAGTTGGCAAGCATCAAAAGGCCTCTCTCTTAAAAACTTTTCATCCGGTAGTCCTCTCACTAGGTTCTTTTTCACTAATTTGTTCAAGGAATCTAATCCTATATGCCCTAGTCTTTTATGTGATAACCAAGATTCATCAATTTTCACACCCAAATAGATGGCATTGGTTGACGGTATATTGACTATGTTTGCTACATTAAGATTCGAATTCCAATGTCCCTCTAAAAGTAGTTCATCATTTTCATTCTTTACTAAGCATTTGTCCTTTTCAAATGAAAATTTGTTTCCTATTTCACAAAATTGTCTAATGCTAAGTAAATCATGCATCAACCCTTTTATGTAGTACACATCGGATATGAAAGAGGTTGAGCCATCGATTTTACAATTGGTACCTTTGCTATTGTCTCCAAAATTTTCATGACCTTCATCTTTAGGATTGATTTCAATGAACTTCTTCTTGTCATTTGTCATGTGCCTTGAGCAACCGCTATCCAATATCCAAACTTTTTCAATGTCTTGGCTATGAGACGTACCTACACCACGAAATATTTAACCCTTAGAGGTCCATTTTAGGTCGGGTCCCATTGGGATGACATTTAAGGTGCTAAGGTGATTTGGACTTCCAAATTTTATTCACCAACTTTTTCTGGGTTACTATAACCTTTTCAGTTGATCTAGGTACCCATGTTTGTTTTATGCCATTTTCATTCTTTACTTTGAAAATGTGGGCTTAGTGACCCATGTCATTGCAATAGTGGCATCTAATGTGAGGAATGGGAGAAAAATTCTTATTTTTTGTTGTTTTTTTCTTCCCAGTTTTCCTCTTGGGTGTGGATTTAAGAGATAGAAGTTTGACTTTTTGTTCTAAATCTAAGTTCTTCTTCTCAAAAGCAAGTCTATCACATGATAATTTGTTTATCAATCCACTTTCTCTTGAGGCATTTGTTATATGGCTTTCATTTGCCTCCTTCAAGAAAACTAGCTCTCTTTGAGCCTTTAATTCTCATGTAATTGAGCATTGTATTTTTCTTTATAAAGTTCTTGTTCATAGTTCGAGTCTCTTACCTCTTCGGAAGTGGTAGACTCATCATCAATGTCATCAATACCCATCACTCCAACACCACTTTTTTCATCTTCCAAGCAGCTAGACTCTTCTTCCATTGCATTCCAAGCTGAGATCAAGACTTTCTTCTTTTTATTCTTGGGATCTTCGTTTGAGGATGGGGTTCTTTTTTCTAACTTGTGACATTTGTTCCTTCTATGTCCTGGTTTTCCTCACTCAAGACAAACATCAATTTTCTTATGAAATTTGTCATTTTGAGTTCTAAATTGGCCTTTTCTGAAGTTTCTCTTTTTCCTATAAATCCTTTGAAGAAGTCTAGTGATGAAACTCACTTCATGTGTGCTTTCCTCACTAAAGTTGCTTTCAGCACTCATCTTGGACTTAAGAGAAATGTTCTTCATCTTAGGTTGCTCTTCCTCTACATCTTTTGGTTCCATCTCATATGTGAGAAGGATTCCTAGTAGCTCTTCTGAGCTCATAGTTCTAAAGTTAGCATTCTCACAAATGGTTGTCTTCCTCATGTCCCATGACCTTGGAAGTACCTTGAGAAGCTTATCGTTTTACCTATATAAGGAAATCTCTTCACCTAAGATATTCAACGTATTGATTATATAAGTGAACCTTGAGTTCATTTCAAAAATTGACTCAGCAGGTTTCATTTTGAATTCAACATATTGGGCTATCAATAGAATGATTCTAGAGTCTTTAACTCTAGTGATTCCTTCATGTGTGACCTCTAGTTTTTTCCCAAATTTCTTTAGTGATCTTACATGTGGAGACCCTATTGAACTCATTCGGTTCTAATGCACATAACAAGAGGTTTATGGCCTTCAATTTTGTTTTGAGTTGCTCCTTGGCTTCCCTAGTCAGCTCATTAAATTCTTTTGCAACTAGAAGGCCATGTTCAAGCTTTTGAGGCTCAAAGGGGCAGATTTTCCTTCAGGAAGGAGAAATTTGTTTTAAGTTTTCATTTATCTTTTTCTAAAATCAAGGGGATTTTCAATTTAATTAAGTATTTTGCCTACTCTGATACCAATTGTTGGCCCAAGTGGCTTCACAAGAGGGGGGTGGATTGAGATTATGAAGTTAAAAGTGAGTTGTGCATATAATTAAACTTTTATGCATAAAAAAATTCAAGATCAAATATAACATGCACACACCACATGGAAAATAAATATTTTTTTTTTATGTTCCCCTAGTGGTAGACACCTCCCAAGAACCATTACTTGGGAAAATTCCACTATTCTCAAAAGCTCAATTAGCTAGAATTACAAAAGAAATTCCGGCTATCTTTGGCTACATGTACCACAATACATGATTATTACAAAGCCAATTTCCTCAAGAGATTGTTACTTGATTCTAGCTATAGCTAGGTCTTTCTATCGAGATAAAATAGGTTCTAAATGAACCTTTCGCAAATACAAGTAAAAGAAAGTTAAAAATTGCACCCTTACTTGGAGAGATGCTTCTCCTTGAGAGACTCAAGATTCCTCCTCCTTTGTAGCATGATGTGAAATGATCAAGGAGCATGGACTATATGAATTCAAGGATGAATGAAAGAGAAAGGAGATTTTACAAGGTGAGAGGTTCTCTCTATCAGTCTAAAACATTTTTAAAAGAAATTAGCAAGATAGAGAGTAAATTTTTGAGGATTTGCCAATAAATGCTCATTCACTTCTCAATACACGGACTCAACACTAGTAAAGCTAATTTAGTAATATGAAACAGTAGTGTAGCGGTGAAAGACCGACTCCTTTATCTCTAGATAAAGGCTCACATTGATTGAGAATAGACATTGTAAAGTTATTACAATATTGAAAAGTTATTTTTTCTGTTTGGACCTGTAATAAATTACATGTTGTTGTTTGAAAAGTTTAGAATGTTTATCTTTGGATGTGATAAACATGGAAAGGTTAAGTTTGGAAAGTTTCCGTTTCAATCACGGAATATCAAGAAAAGTCAGGCAATGTTTCATGTTGTTGTTGATGATCAGTAGCACAAGGAAGACATTACTCTTCTCTATTTTGATATTACTGTTATCTGCTTCTTACAACAGAGTTTATGATCATTTTTTTTTTTTTTTTTTTTGCGCCAATCTCTTGATTCTCATCTACCATTCTCTGTTTGGAGAAGTATTTGCAGTAGTCGAATTATGGTTCTCCTCTACATTATTTTGGCCAACGTAAAGAACTCCATGTAGAGAACTTCATATTTCTGTTTTTGATCGATCCTTGAGAGGAAGAGGGAGTGTTTGGCAGTACACTGTAGTGATTAGAGTTGGGAGCAACAACAACCACAGATCTTGGTAAGCATTCAGGAACAACAACAATATTGATACATTGCTATTATTCTCCATGCTTTTTTCATGCATTATATAACTTTATAATTCATTCTCTATTAATCAACAAGTTGCTACTATTCTGTGTTAGGAATTAGACACCCTCATTCCAAACTAACAAGAGAAATAATAATAATCATAAAAGAATGGAAAAGCAAGCATGGAAATTTCACCTCAAAGTGAGACTACGCCTTGTCTTCTGCCACTACAGTAATTCACTATGAAGATAAAATAGTTTACAAGAAAAATTGCACACACTCACATATGTTTTTCTCTAACCTTTTTCTGGCCGCAACTTATGATGTCCCTCAGAGGATCAAACCCTAATAGTGGTGCCCCAAATATAAAGAGAAAACTAGGGCAAACTCAATACAAGAGTAAAATCTTAAAACTGCCCTTAATGAAACAATAGTCAATATATCGTGGACCTTTCGAGGACTCCGCTCCCTTCCAATCCCCACGACGAACTTACCATGAAGCTCGATCCGTGTACCGACTTAGCATAAGGCGTTAATTAGGCTTCACAAGTTAATATTATGGAATTCTTCTAACAAGCGCTATAACACATTGTTGAACACTTGGTCACCTGCTTTGGTTAGAGAAGCAGCTAATGCTGTCTCTTCTCTCCTGAATTCCAGCACACGTTGCTGCAAGTCGTCTTGCACTTAATGCTGCTCAAGTGGTTTGTTTTATTTAGCTGGTGAATCAGCATGACGAAAATTCATCTATGTGCCTCTGCTATCCTGCTGCCTGTTTTCTTGTTTTTTTGAATTCTAGCATAAATCAGTTTCAATTGGTTTTTTTATCAAGTTGGTGAATCAGCTAATGTAATCAACAATGGGATTCTTTCCACATCGGTTTTGATTAATTTCTAAGACATGTCACGTTGATCTCTTGCTGTTTTTTTATCTAGCTAGCGAATCAGCATAAGTTTGGGTTTATTGATTCTCTAGTCATGTTTATGCTACTTGTTAATGTTCATTTTGATAAGCTGTTGAATTGGGTCGTTCTGGTTGGACATGTCGGATACCCTTGGTGTTTCTAACAACAACTAAAAACACAACTGCAATTAGTTTATCACTATGCTTGTTTTGAAGTTAACAAGTAGAATGATGCTGATGTTGCTGTAATAGTTTTCTTTTCTTGGAGCATTGTCTTTGTCGCCAGAAATTGAAGATCACATAATTGGATTCCCACTGGAGACTCCAAAGTTTATATACTCAGGTTACCAAATCGGCATCTAGTGTGGCAGGAGAGTTTCACTGCTCGATTTTAGGAATCGTTTTAGATCTGGAGTTATATAGTAGCTTATCATTCAGATACAAGCTTGTTACTTGGTGCACAACTTCCTTACTCAAGGATGGACTCGCTACAGATTGCCTCATGTGTCCAAGACCCTAATTTCTTCCTCCTTTTTACCTCACGTATTCCTCTCTCTTTTCTCTCTTGGACGTGTATCATACTCTCTCCTCACTTCTTTTGCTCCATTCTTCCTTTTCTCCTTTGCTTAACCTTATTACCTACGGAATCCTGAGAATCAACAGGTGTCTACCCTAAAACTATAAATAAGAAGAGAAGTAGGAGAGAAAACATAACTCGTGCCCTCAATTCTGCTTTCTCCCTTGTCTCTTGTGACACGTGCCCTTGTCTCTCTTTCCTAAACTCTCTTCTCTTTTTTCTCCTTCTTTCTTTCTTCCTGTTCTCCTAAACCCTGGTTATTTTAAGCATGAAACTCTAGAATCTAACATGATTGATCAATTGTGTGTGATGATTGATCATTTGATGTAAATTTTACTCTTTTGGATTGTATTGATCAATTAATCCAAATAGGATAGTCGATCATGCTTTATAGCTTGAAGTGACCATGTTTTGGATGATTGATCAATCGACTATGGTTTATCGATCATGCTTTATAGTTTTGGCTTGAACACTTTAGGATCGATCATTCTAGTACCAATTCAACTAATTTGATTATAAAAACATGGGAGTGATTGAACGTAAGTGTTCTACCATGTTTTAGAAGATGTGTATGATGTTTCTAAACATGTATATATGCAATGTGTGTCCTAAAGCTCCATGTATACCATTTTACTTTGAATAAAGGAGTTAGGAAAGATCTACTACACTTTTTTACTGAGTTTTGATATACATCAACAACACTCAACCTCTAGTCTTCACAATGTCTTCTTCTTCATGGGTGCTTCTTCAAAAGATGTCCTTCAGCTTTGCTTGGGATCTTTTGATATAAAACACTCACCCACATAGGGACTTATGGCAACAACAAACACTTGCCCACTCAAAGACATGGCTACAACAACACCTGCCCACACAAGGATTTTTGGCAACACTAATATAGATACATAGCAAGTCAATAAACGACTGAGTAGCAAGGATCTCTACCTTTTCAATTATTAAATTTCTTAAAAAAAGAGAACTAATTCATTGATTTGATTATAAGTAAAATGAACCTTTATATATAATAAAGGAAACAAGTAGAATCAAATTACAAATAAACTACCCAAGTCTTAGTTACACCCAAAATCAAATACTTAAAGATAAGTCCTACAACAATTAAATAAATGAATATGGATAGAAGACTAATATAACTGAAACACATTTAAATTGGTGTTCTCCTATGTCGGTAAGCTTGTTATTATTATTTTTATTTGATAGCTGAAGTCATGGATGTTAACTACGTGAAGTAGCCCTAAAGATGTGTGCTTCCATTTCCATTGAGTGTATGTTAGGTGTCATTTTAGGGGCTCTAGTGCTTTGCCCTTCTTACAACATTCATCTAAATTACGTATAGTGCCATTTCAACTTGTCACCATTTCACCCTCAACTCCCAAAAAAGAAAGAAACCTGAAGGTCATCTCTCATAATACTTTCTATACTAGTTTTTATCTTTTGTCATTCTCCGCACCTTTTTTTTTTAACTTTTCTTTCCCATTCCACACTACTTCCATCCTTATATTTTTTTTTCTAATAATTTCTTTTTTTATCGTTACTCCTAATTAAAGATGTTTGATGTTTATCTCTTTGAGTATCAATATTTTTTTTAGTAATAGCTGAAGCTAGTTTGGATATTTATCCCTTCATTAATTGTCTTTTATAATTTCAGTATTATACGATCCTATTATATTACTACTTCGACACATCTGAAAAGTGGTTACCACATAGAATGGAAGCTAAAAATGGAGGGGTATACAATAGCTGCTTCCAAATTGCATAGACAGTTTTTATTAGTATTCGTATTTATTTCTTATTTAAACTGTTCTTTTTTGTTCTCCATATCTATTCTCCCTTAGTGTAATGGCTCTATTAATGAAACCCATTCCAACGTGCGCCATAAACTCCTGATCTGAGTTCAAATAGTCGAAGATTGGCCTTATGAAGTACAAAAGAGTTGCAACCCTGGCAACTACGTACTGCTTCAGAACCGTTAAAGATTATCATAAAAAACAGGACGAAGCTAATTTAGTAGTATCAAACAGCATCTGAGCCCGCAAAATGATCTTTTGAAGCAAAACGGTAAAACTAGTTATCATTTATTTCTCCGAAATATAATAGAAAGCAAACAGTTTTCTTTTATAGCCCAGCACATCGATCATCGATTATCGATGGAAGAACATGTGTTTATTTCTTCCTTAAAATAAACTGCTACGGCTCTTCAAGTTATTGGTGTAAAAATTCAGCATTTGCAGTGACAGTAATGGAGTCCTCCCATGGTTTTGCATGTGCTGCTGTTATAATCACGGCATGGGGAACAATAGTTTATGCACTGCGAGTCCTGGCAATTTGGCATATGATGATCTGCGCAGCATTTTGAGCCATCATCATTGACGGTGTCGTTTCCTGCAAAACATTAATAGAAATAAGTAAGATTCAGGAAAACTAGAAACCAACTTCGATGAGGAAACTCGAAACCCAGAAATCAGGTATCAGTTGCTAATGAAAATGAAATATTATAGAGGGAGTTGTGATTACTTGCTGCTGCAAACACAAGCATGACAATCAACAAGGTGGCAAGCATTCCGGCACCAGCTTTACCCATCTTGGCCTTCCCTACTCTTTTTTCTCTTCTTCTTTGCTTCTTAGTTTTCGGATTGCGAGAAGCTTTCAGTTTATATAATTTCTGTCATGAACTTGAACTTAATTCGGGAATCTTAAGAAGCATGCCAACGATCCAAAACTAGAAGAAAACTCTGGCATGACACGGAAAGAATGAATGGGGAGAGACAATTTACCCCATTACGGTTAGCTGAAAAAGGAAGACAAGTAATTGATTCACTGGCAAGAGTAAGGTTTCCAAATAAATTTTTTTCCCTTCTATGAACTATGTTATTTTCCAAATAAGACCCCTTACCAATGGGAACCCCATAACAATAATTTTTGGTTATTTTTTCAGTTCCACTGCAGGTTAAAGACTCTTTAAACCTTTTTATGCTTCTGGGTCTATTGCATTTTGTGTAAACTATTTTAAAGATTTATGAGATTTCTAGGATTACAATGTGTCTCATGCTATGAAGCAGGGTGTGCCGGTTCGATCTGTCCCACATGTGTAAAAAACCAACAATAACCTTATCTATTTACAACAAGTAGTTTTAAAATTTTTTAGGATATATATATATATCAAAATTATCCTAAACCTTGAGATATCCTTGCCTACACAAATTTCAAAACTGCCAAGTGCGTTTAGTCCTAGTGTCATTCAGAGCTCAAGAAGAAGAGTTCTCGACAAAGTTTTCACTCAAAAGCTAAGAATTTTTGTTCATTTAATTATCCTAAACCTTGAGATATACTTGGTTTTTTATTGGTGGAGTTTGGTAATGTATTTTTACATCATGCCCTAATTTTCACAATAAATGTCTAATTTTGAAAACTTCCCATATAGCCAGCTTGAGTGGAGTTCTTGAATGTATTTATTTTAACATCATAAAAATTGGAGCTACTAAATTGCTGGTAGATTCACCTTAGAATTGTGTGTAATCTTGTTCTTGTTTTATATTATAATATCCACTTCTTAAAAGATGATATGTTGTGCATTTACTAGCTAAACAAGTATGTCTTGCATTTGTAAACCAAAACGAAACTTGTATAAGATGATTGGGAGTTGTTAAAAATCCCTTAATTGAGTCTAGGTGTTTGTATTGTTGGTCGTAAGTCTCAAGTGTTGGGTTAGTGTTATATACTGTTGGAGGGTTCTTGGTTGTAGATTCCATTTGGCTAATTCAATATCCACCATTGCTTTTGTCCCTCTGTCATTCACCACCACATCAAGTACATTGGGTTTTGCCTAGCCTATTTGTTTATTGTCTTCAAATTTTGCTAACCCAACCAATGCTGAGAATCAGCATGGAGTGCATACGTGGCTCGTCAATTTGTTGGATCATCTCCTCACCTCCTTTGACAAAGTTTACTAATGCTTTCTTCAAACAATTACTAGCCAAGTGTTTAAAAATATAACATTTGTATTTACAATCAATAAAAGTACTCGTGTCCAAGTGAGATTCCTTCTCATCATATTTGGGGTTGTGGTTTCGATCACCATGCACAATTGAACTTCTTTATGTGATTCTACTTTGAGTGTTTGTCGTATATCTTATCATTTTTGTTTGAATCCTCCTAAATTAACTACATATTATTTCCAGCAATGCCACCTTGGAGAGTCCTTTGAAGCCATACCAGAGTCTTTCCAGCAATGCTGGAGACAAATACACAACTCAATTAGAAAAGAAAAACTATCAGTAATATGAGACTAGTTGCCAAACCAGAACACTGAGATGATTTTCCACAAGAACAAGCAATGAGAATGAAAATTAAGAAGGAATTAGAGACTTACGGTACCTCTATTCTCTGACATTCCTTCACATAAATTTTCGAGTTTCTGTTTACATCCAGTAGTAATAAACAAAAAGAAAAAGAAAAACTTCTTGATGAAGAAGATTCCGCAGAACACAGAGCACCAAAATATGCACACAACTAGAAGATGCAAGGAAGACTTAACTTAGCATCATCAATCAACATTAATTAATCTGAGCCATGTCCAGATACATGCAAAACGCTTTGTACTTCACCAGATCATCAACAACTGAACAGGAAAACTTATCTTTTTCGAATCAGCAGCCCATGCTGTTGAATTTATGAAAAAGAGAAATACTTTATTGACTTCATTAACTTATTATACTCAGAGTACATGAACCTCTTTTTATAATAGAGGAAGGTAGTAGAATCCAATTACCATAAAACTACTTTTGTCCCAATTACACCCAAACTCTAACACTTAAATAACTCAATATAGATAAAACACAAACATAACTCAAACTAGAACTCTTCTAGGACGTGACCATAAGATAAAGATGCATTTATGAGTCCTTCTTGATCTTTCAACCAGCTTGTGTTTATCTTTGTGAGTCCTTCTTGATCTTCTGACCAACTTGTGTTATGGACTCAATAGCACACCGAGTCCCTCAGAGGAGGAGACAATGACTCACCAAGTAACCTAATTTTACTTTTATTACTTATGTTGCTTTTAATTTCGAATTTGATTGATTATGTAATAAGACTTGAAGGTAGGGGTATAGTTGAGATTTATAAACCTAACCCTAACCTATCTTGGCTTGAATGACCCTATTTAAAGGGTAAGGAATGAGAAATAAGGTAAGTTCGGATTTAGAGTAAAATAGAGTAATTAGGTTCTTGCTAGGTTCCCTATCCTAGGGTTCTTGGTGTGAACTATTCTTGGTGGTTTGCTGCATCCATTGGGGAGTCTTTGAGGAGATCTTGGAAGGAAAAGGAAGAGGAATCAGCCTTCTCTTCCAAGCTGCAATAGTCATCCATCTCTTCCACGAACCAGCAATGAGGGAAGGAGGATTTGCGTGAGCCTTAGCATCAAGAAAGTCGAGTTGCTGATTGAAGGAGGTCTTTAAGAGGTATTTTTATCTATCTTTTTCGAGTTTAGAAGAGCTAGAGACTGCCCTCTTTACATACAACATTCATGAATTCAGAAACCCTACTCATTGACGTGAGGTATAATTGAGAAAAAGGAAACTCCTTTTCAATTATAACATGTGAGGGAAGTAAAAGAGAGTTTCTTTTCACAAAAACATGTTAAGAAACCCTCTAACAGTGCTGGATCCTTATTTGACTCGCCGAGTTACTAAATCCATGGCTAGGGACCATAACAACTTGGTATCAGAGCAGGGCAACCCGGCAGATATCAACAGCCATGTATTGCTTGAAGCTATCCTCAAAGGCAATGCAGATACTGAGAAAAGATTTGCTGAATTGGAGGAGAGGTTCTCTAAGGTTGATATCGGTATGGAGACCTTGAATGGAAGAATGGACAGCTTGGAGACTGGTATGACAACTGAAAGGAACACAACTCTAAAGCAAAGAGGAGGGGACCATTCATATAATAGAGGGGGAGATGAGTTTATGAGGCGCACGAGTTTCTCTGGCCAGCAAGGACCCTTCATCCCAGGGGGACCCTTCAACCAAGGGCAGGTAATGTACCTGGCCAGCAAGGACCCTTCATGCCGAGGGGACCCTTCCACCTGGGAGGAGGCACAGTACCTAGGTACACTAAACTCTAATTTTCCACTTATAATGGGTCAAAAGACCCTTTGGTATGGCTATATCACTGCGAAATGTTTTTTGCCCATCAACAAGTACCAGCGTATGATAAAGTGGGGATGGCTGTTTTCCACTTACTGGGAGAAGCACAACTCTTGTATCAGCAAGTTGAGGCGGATAGACCAGTTGTGGTGTGGGAAGAATTTAAGAATTTATGCTCTCTTCTTTTTGGTCCTCCAGCGTACAGCAATCCCTTGGGTGATTTGGTTTTGTTACGACAAACTGGTTCCATGGAGCAATATCAGAAACTGTTCCAGGAAAATTTAGCTTGAGCAAACATTATGGTACGAGTGGACCAACAAGTGGTGTTAAAGCTTGAGGTGGAGCTCTATGCACCGATTACATTATCACACGTGATGAATGTAGCCCATGCTTTAGAACTACGACAGAAGGCCCTGCACAAACGACCCACATGGTTAGGGGAGAGGAGCACTTCCTCCACCTGGCAGAGCAGACGCAATTATCCTCAGGGGGTTCGGACCACAACACCTCCTCTCAGACACACTCCGAGCACCACTTTACTAGGGATACGAAATTGAGCAGCCATCCACCTTGGTATATAAAGAAATTGACAAGTGCTGAGATGATGGAGAAGCGGTCCAAAAATCTGTGTTACAACTGTGATGAACCATATCGGGTTGGTCATTAGTACAAAAGATTATTTTTAATTGATATGGTTGAAGATGATGCTATCGAGGTGACAGAGGATATGATAGAGGAAGCACCACCCGAAATTTCCTTGCATGCAATTACTGGGTAAAAGTCGCCCAAAACCATGCAAGTCAAAGCTCAGATCTTCGATTGGGAACTCGTGGGCCTAGTGGAATCAGGGAGCACCCACAATTTTCTTAGTTTGACGGTGGTCCAACACCTGCAGTTACAGATTCTTTGTTATGGACTCAATAGCATCACGAGTTACCAGCAGGCGTAGGAATTAATTAATGTGGTTTTTAATTTTCATGTAATTGATTTTGGTTTGGTTTGGTTTAGAATTTATTTGGCTTGAACCAATGACCCAAGGGTCTATATTGTTTTTGGCGTCCTCAACCCTATTTAAGGGGACGGCTAGGTTAATGAAAGATAGCGATTGAGTTATAATTTAGCTTAAAGTAATTTAGATAACAGGTCGAGAGCTTCTTCAAGCTCTCCCTCATTTTCCCCCAATTCCCTTTTCCGAAATTCTTTCTTCATCACTCCATCAATCTACATCGACGTCAAGCAAGGCAATGGAAGGAAGAAAAGAGAGGGTGACAAGATCCATGGCTCGTGAGGATCCTAACAACGTGGTATCAGAGCCTTTCATCTGTTAAAGGAGGCCTTAGCCTCAGCGCCTATACTACAACTACCAGATTTTGATGAAGACTTTGTCGTGGAATGTGATGCGTCTGATGGAGGTATTGGTGCAGTGTTACAACAATTGGGACACCCCATCGCTTATTTCAACCGCCAATTGGGACAACACCACCACAAGTTAGGCGCATATGAGAGGGAACTAGCCTTTCAGCTGTTAAAGGAGGCCTTAGCCTCAGCACCTGTACTACAACTACCAAATTTTGATGAAGACTTTGTGGTGGAATGTGATGCGTTTGGTGGAGGTATTGGTGTATTGTTACAACAATTGGGACACCTCATCACTTATTTCAGCCGCCAGTTGGGACAACACCACCACAAGTTAGCCGCATATGAGAGGGAACTGATTGGGTTAGCCAAGGTTGTCCAACATTGGTGGCCTTATCTCTGGGGGTGACCATTTCTCATTCATACAGATCATTGCAGCCTCAAATATCTTCTTGAACAACGCCTCACCATATCACCACAGCTGCATTGGTTAACTAAACTCATGGGCTTCGATTTTACAGTTCAATATAAGCCAGGCAGTTTGAAATAGGGGGTTGATGCTTTGTCTCATTGGGACATTCCAGAACCACACGTTTATGCTATCAGCAACCCACGTTCACTTTTGTTGGATTCTATTCGAGAGGAGACACATCAATATCCAGAACTTATTTCATTATATCAGGATATTCAGCAAGGGACAACAGCTCATCATTGGATGATTCAGGGTCGTCTTATCCTATACAAAAACAAGATTTTTATGCATCACACGTCCCCACTTCTTCACACCATTCTGTCTTCTATCCATGATAGCACACAGGAGGGTTGACAGAGAACATATTTCTGAATCAGTCAGGAATTTTATTGGAGGGGCATGAAGAGCACGATTGCAGATTATGTAGCTGCTTGTCAGATTTGTCAACGAAACAAGGCCGAATCTTTAACTCCTGCTGGCCTACTACAACCTCTGCAGCTACCGTCTCAAATCTGGTCCGACATTTCAATGGACTTCATTGATGGCCTTCCCACTTCATCAGGTAAATCAATGATATTAGTTGTGGTTGACCGTTTTTCAAAATATGGTCACTTCATTGCTTTGCTGCATCCATATACTGCTGCTCATGTATCTCAGTTATTTATGGACCACATTGTTCGATTACACAGGATTCCAACATCCATTATCAGTGACAGGAATGCCATTTTACTAGTAACTTTTGGAAAGAATTATTCAAGTAACAGGGCACCCAATTGGCATTCTCTTCTACATATCATCCAAAAACTGAAGGACAAACCGAGGTCATCAATCGCATGATTGAAATGTATCTTCGTTGTTTTGTGGGGGACTCACCTAAACGGTGGGTTAAGTGGCTTTCCTGGGCAGAATTTTGCTATAACACCTCTTACCACAACGCACTGAGAACTACTCCTTTCAGGGTAGTTTATGGCAGAGATCCACCTCGTTTGTTATCCTATGAACCAGGGGCATCCAAAGTCATCACTTTGGACCAAGCGTTAGCTGAAAGAGAAGCTATGCTCACTGAGGTCCATACTCATCTCTAGGAGGCCCAACACTCTATGAAGCTCTATTATGATAAGAAGCACCGTGAGGTCTATTATTTCCCAGGAGATTATGTGTGGTTAAAGCTCCAACACTACCTCTAGCTGTCACTAACTACCTCCAAGCACCATAAACTTTCTCTAAAATATTATGGTCCATTTCAAGTGTTGGACCGAATTGGCCCCGTGGCCTATCGCTGCAGCTACCACCCGAGGCCAAGATACATAATGTATTTCACATATCCCAACTGAAGCTGTTCCAGGGCGACTCGCCCTTGCTGCACACCCCTCTGCCGCCACTCCATGAAGGCCGAGTCCTTTCTACTCTAGCTCAGGTATTGAAAGCATGCCACATTCAAGGCGATTGGGAAATTCTCATACAGTGGGCAGATGCAGACCCCAGTGACACTATATGGGAGCCTTTATCAGCATTTCAACTTCTCTACCCTTCCTTTGAGTTTGAGGACAAGCTCTTTCTCCAGGAGGGGGGTGATGTTATGGACTCAATAGCATCACGAGTTATCAACAGGCGTAGGAATTAATTAATGTGGTTTTTAATTTTTATGTAATTGATTTTGGTTTGGTTTGGTTTAGAATTTATTTGGCTTGAACCAGTGACCCAAGGGTCTGAATTGTTTTTGGCATCCTGAACCCTATTTAAGGGGACGGCTAGGTTAATGAAAGATAGCGATTGAGTTATAATTTAGCCTAGAGCAATTTAGATAACAGGTCGAGAACTCCTTCAAGCTCTCCCCCGTTTTCCCCCAATTCCCTTTTCCGAAATTTGTTCTTCATCACTCCATCAATCTACATCGACGTCAAGCAAGGCAATGGAAGGAAGAGAAGAGAGGAGGGTGACAAGATCCATGGCTCAAGAGGATCCTAACATTCTTCCCCATCCGACAGCCACAGTCTCAGTGGCCAATGGGGAGAAGGTTCCTAGCTACGGAATCAGCAAGGCAGTAAATTTTACTATTGGCACTACTTTGTTTCATGCTGAGTTTTTGTTATTCCTTTGGCTGGTTTTGATATGGTGTTGGGAATCAAATGGTTACAAATGTTGGGACCCATTTTGTGGGACTTTTCTGCATTGACAATGAGTTTTGTCCTACGTGGTAGCCAAGTGCTCCTACAAGGAAGTCAGATAGAAACACAGCAGCACATTCATTCTCTGACTGCCCTGGATAATTCAGCAGGCAGTATTGATGGCCTGACTAATGAGTTCTCCGACTGATTCTATCACCCTACAGGGCTCCCCCCACTCAGACAGTGTGATCACCGTATATGTTTGAAATCAGGGTCAAATGTGGTAATTGTTCATCTGTATCAATACCCTCACCTCCAAAAAGATGAAATTGAAAAACAGTGTCAGGTGATGCTACAACAGGGCCTTATTCGCAGCAGTAGGTCCCCCTTCTCTTCACCAATTCTGCTCATGAAGAAACATGATGGGACTTGGCGCTTTTGTGTTGATTATCGTGAGTTGAACGCGCTGACAGTCAAAGACAAATTTCCCATTCCGGTGGTGGAGGAGCTCCTCGATGAGCTACATGGATCGTGGGTCTTCAGAAAATTAGACTTACGGTCTGGGTATCATCAGATTCGCATGCATCCAGCAGATATTGAAAAGACGACATTCTGAACACATCACGGCCACTTTGAATTTGTGGTCATGCCTTTTGGGCTATCAAATGCTCCTTCTACTTTCCAGGCGCTGATGAATGAGGTATTTAGCTCTTACCTTCAGAAATTCGTACTTGTTTTTTTTATGATATACTCATATATAAAAAATCTCGAGATGACCACTTAGCATATTTGAGAATTGTAGTTGATTTATTGCGAGCACACCAATTATATTTGAAGAAGTCCAAATGCTCCTTTGGGGCATCTCATGTTGCTTACCTGGGCCACATCTACGCCGGTGTTACAACTTCCAAATTTTGATGACTTGTTTGTGATAGAATGTGATGCTTCTGGTGGGGGCATTGGGGCCGTGTTGCATCAGAACTCCCACCCCATTGCTTATTTTAGTCGACAGTTGTCCTCTCGTTATTAGAAATTGGCTGCATATGAACGCGAGCTGATGGGTTGGCCAAGGCGGTCCAACACTGGCCGCTGTATGTATGGGGACGTACTTTTCTCATCCGAACTGATCATTATAGTCTCAAGTTCTTGCTTGAGCAGCATCTCACGACGTCACCACAACAACATTGGATTAGTAAGTTGATGGGCTTTGATTTCTCAGTGGAGTATCGTGCAGGTAGATTAAACAAGGCGGCAGATGCCTTGTCCAAACGTTTTGAACATCGGTAGCTCGTCTATGCCATCAGCCAGCCGCATTTTCTCATTCTAGACATGGTCCGTGATGCACATGCCACACTTCCAGCACTATAGGAGCTGCACCGCAAAATTTCCAATGGGGAGATGGATTCTAAGTAGTCCATTCAGGATTCAATAATTTGCTATAAGCAGTGGATTTACTTTCCGACCACGTCCGAGTTGATTCCAGCCATTCTCTCGGCTTATCATGATTCTACCCATGAGGGGTTACAAAAGATGTTGTGGCGTATTTGGACAGATTTCTATTGGCCCGCTATGAAGTCCTCTATTACTACATATGTCTCCGATTGTTAGGTATGTCAAAGGAACAAATCAGATCATTTGAGTTCTACAGGTCTTCTCCAACCTCTTGCTCTCCCTACTCAGGTATGAGCAGATATTTCAATGGACTTCGTGGAGGGTCTTCCCCTCTCAGTCGGGAAGTTTTTTTTGTTTGTGGTGGTTGATCGCTTCTTCAAGTATGGTAATTTTATCCCGATGGCTCACCCCTACACGGTAGCCTGCGTGGCTCAAACCTTCTTGGAGCATATTGTACGCTTACATGGCATTCCTGAATCTGTTGTGAGTGATCAGGATGCGGTTTTCACGAGTACTTTCTGGAGGAAACTGTTTCGACTGAGTGGAACGCAATTGAAATTTTCCTCCGCATATCACCCTCAGACGGATGGCCAAACTGAGGTGGTTAATCGGACCATCAAGATGTATCTCCGGTGTTTAGTGGGAGATCGACCAAAATAGTGGATTCAATGGCTACCCTGGGCAGAATATTGTTATCACACTTCACTCTACTCGGCCTTGAAGTCCTCTCCTTTCCGGGTTCTTTATGGGAGGGACCCCCCAAGGCTTCTCTCTTATACCAGAGGCACCACCCACATGGATGCTATTGATGAGGCACTCATGGATCGAGATCAGGTGTTGAAGACGTTTATAGACCGGCTACAAAAGGCTCAGGACAGGATGACTACAGCTTACAACAAGAGCCACCGGGATGTCTCATACGCGATTGGGGACTATGCGTGGCTACGTCTCCGGCAGTACCGACAGCACTCTCTCATCGGGCCAGTGCACCATAAGCTATCCCCCAACTACTTTGGGCCCTTTGCCATTATTCGACGCCTCGGGCAGGTGGCGTATCAACTAAAATTGCCAGACACAGGGAAGCTGCACGATGTGTTTCATGTCTCACTACTGAAACCTCACAAGGGGCCAGCCCCTTCTTCTCCACCGTTCCTTCCTCCAGTGGACAATGGCCACGTCATTCTGACACCCTATGCGGTGTTACGGGCGTGTGTGACGAATGACCAGTGGGACATCCTCGTGCAGTGGACCGCTACAGACCCCGAGGCAGAGACATGGGAGCAGTTAGAGACCTTCAAACAGGTCTATCCAGCTTACGAGCTTGAGGACAAGCTCTTTCTCCAAGGGGAGGTAGGTGTTATGGACTGAATAGCACATCGAGTCACTCAGAGGAGGAGACAATGACTCACCAAGTCACCTAATTTTACTTTTATTACTTATGTTACTTTTAATTTCGAATTTGATTGATTATGTAATAAGACTTGAAGGAAGGGGTATAGTTGGGATTTATAAACCTAACCCTAACCTACCTTGGCGTGAATGACCCTATTTAAAGGGTAAGGAATGAGAAATAAGGTACATTCGGATTTAGAGTAAAATAGAGTAATTAGGTTCTTGCTAGGTTCCCTATCCTAGGGTTCTTGGCGTGAACTATTCTTGGTGGTTTGCTGCATCCATTGGGGAGTCTTTGAGGAGATCTTGGAAGGAAAAGGAAGAGGAATTAGCCTTCTCTTCCAAGCTGCAATAGTCATCCATCTCTTCCAATAACCATCAGTGAGGGAAGGAGCATTTGCGTGAGCCTTAGCATCAAGAAAGGGGTTTTTGAGTTGCTGATTGAAGGAGGTCTTCAAGAGGTATTTTTATCTATCTTTTTCGAGTTTAGAATAGCTAGAGATTGCCCTCTTTACATACAACATTGGTAGTTGCATGAATTCAGAAACCTACTCATTGACGTGAGGTATAAAGTGGGGTTTCATAATTGGATCCTTAAAACAGTCTCTTGATTGAATTGGTGCATCTATAATTGAGAAAAGGAAACTCCTTTTCAATTATAACGTGTGAGGGAAGTAAAAGAGAGTTTCTTTTTACAAAAACATGTTAAGAAACCCTCTAATAGTGCTGGATCCTTATTGACTCGCCGAGTTACTAGATCCATGGCTAGGGACCATAACAACTTGTAGTTATCTTTGTGAGTTCTTCTTGATCTTCCAACTTATGTGATAAGGATGCCAACTTGTGGTAATCAGGGTGGGTCCTACTTATGGGCTTGAGCCCATCTTTTAACACTCTTAGATATGTGGGCCTTCCTTGGTCGTGTGGGATGGACCCATATCCCAACACTCCCCTCAAGCTAGGAGGGAAAGAACATCATGAACTCCCAGCTTATTGCAAATGGTGTGTAAAATATTTTTTGTATCAAATGGCAGTTCTCCACATCTTCCAACACTCCCCCTCAGGCTGGTGCTCTCTTCCATGAGGCCCAATTGGCCAATTCAATGGGGGGGGGGGGGGGGGGTATAACATGGATGTAATTATAAGTTCATCCATCATGGTGTCCCAATCTGGGCATCGACACTCACTAGTAGATATTTTTGACGGGGTATCAGGTTCCTTCATCACGGTGTCCCAACCATTGATAGTGTAAAATTCCTCCATCATGGAATTCCCAATCATTGATATTTTTTATATTTTTGATGGGGTATTCAGTTCCTCCGTCATGGAATCCCAACTGTTGATATTTTTGATATTTTTAGCGGGGTATTAAATGATGGTATGAGAGAGGATACTGAGGCCACCTCTTCTTCAATAATAATGTCTCATCTAAAGAGACATAATAACTGTAGTTGAATATAACACGACCATCTTCCAACACATATAATAAACTTTGTAAAAGAACCCATAAAATAATCCGATATAAAAATTTATCTTTGGATGCACAAGCTTCATTTTTACTCCCCCTTTCTTGAATATTATTTTCACATAAAATTTATCCACAACATATGGAATAAAATACCTCTTCCTTGTACTTCTTCTACTTCTCCCCCCTCAAGCTGGGAGGTAATGGCAGTGATCCCAGCTTGAACCAAATATCATAGATATAGCAATAAGCCCAAATAATAGAGATATATAAATAAGCCATCAAACCTGGGAGAAGTGAGATATTTTCCTGATATATCAACTCAAAAAGTAACCCAAAACAATGGGCTTAAATTCGGATTTTTTAATGCAACAGAAACCAGCATGACCTTTGATTCTTCTAATGTGAATATATCTTAAAATATAGATCAGATTGACATAAAACTTTTTCCTTCTAAAACTACACTTACATACCTTTCATCCAAGTATAAATTATCTTCATAAAATATGATTATAAGAAGATAAATAATTTGATAGATTTTGGTCTCTATCATCTGGCCAAACTAAGCAATGTTTCTCCTTTTATTCAGCATGACCATTGACTCTTCCAAGATCAATATCTCCTTATAAAAAATTCAGATCGAGAATTGATTGAATAGGTAAGAAAACATACTTAAATATATTTATTTTTATATATAATTCTCCATATAAAGTCTCATTCTTGATAGCATAAAATACCTCGGAAGTTGAAGCTTTCTGCTACTGCTCGAACCTTTTTTTCAATCTAACCTTCACTATTTCAAATATAGATTTTTCTTTGTAGATAAATCCAATTGAAAATTGGTTGAATATGTAAGAGAATAGACTTATAGATATTTCTTTATATATATATATATATATGTAATACATATAAAGTCTATTTCTTGATAACATAAAATACCTCAGAAGTTGAAGCTTTCTACTGTTACTCAAACCTCTTTTGCAATCTGACCTTTGCTCATTCAAATATCAATTTATCTTTGCAGATAATTCCGATTTGAAAAAAAAAATTCCTTGGAAAGTAGGCTCAAATATCTTTCCATCAATATATAATATGCAATATGAAAATCTCAGTATAGAGGTGAAAAACACAAAGAAAACTACTGGTGTAGGGACTGAAAAAAATAACTTCAAACCTAGACTTAGGGTTTAGGGTTTAGAAAAAATGATTTCATTATCTCTGTGGGTTGACCAAGTCAACTCTCTGAACCTGCTCTGATACCATGTTGAATTTATGGAAAAGAGAAATACTTCATTGACTTCATTAACTTGATTAACTTATTATAATCAGAGTACACGAACCTCTATTTATAATAGAGGAAGGTAGTAGAGTCCCATAACAATAAAACTACCTTTGTTCCAATTACACCCAAACTCTAACACTTAAAGATAAGTCCTAGCATAATTAAATAAGTCAATATAGATAAAAGACGAACATAAATCAAACTAGAACTCTTTTAGGATGTGACCATAAGATAAAGATGCCTTTGTGAGTCCTTCTTGATCTTTCAACCAGCTTGTGGTTATCTTTGTGAGTCCTTCTTGATCTTCCAACCAGCTTGTGGTTATCTTTGGGAGTCCTTCTTGATCTTCCAACTTATGTGATAAGGATGCCAGCTCATGGTAATCATGGTGGGTCCTTCTTCTTATGGGTTTGAGCCCATCTTCCAAAACTCTTACATATGGGACCTTCCTTGGTCGTGTGGGCTGGACCCATATTCCAACACATGCAATCTTCAAAACTGAATAGCACCTTCATGGCTCATAAGTCGAATATGAAAAAGTAATTGGAATCCTGAAAATCAATCATTGTTCAGATACCATGTTGGCTTTCAAGATTCCATACGTTATGATCTTTGATGGAGGAGAGAAGGAAGAAGAAGAGGGAGAAGAGGAGAAGAGAGGAGAAGAAGAGAGAAGAGAGGAGAGAAGACATCTAGGAGAGAAAGGAAGATGGTTGGAGCACACGTTGGTGAGAAAAGAAGAGGAAGAATAGGATTATGGACTTGTGTTCTAACCCTCCCCCTTAACCTTTATTTATAGATGCCAAAAGTACAAATTTTACAAGTATACACTTCACCCTAGAATGAGTGAACAATGGAAAAAAATCATAAGATAATTACATCAATGACACCCCAACTTATTCATATCTTCCAACACAATTAAGATTCCATTATTTCTCACAACAACTCCATTTTGTTGAGGAGTTCAAGGAGCTAAAAGATGCTCAATGCTATGTTGAGTATGATTGTCAATGAAATGAGAATTCTCAAATTCTCCTCCATAGTCATTTCTAATTTTGACAATGCTATAGCCTCACTCCTTTTGTACTTTTTCACATAGTCTGGAAAAGGCTAGAAATGCATCATCTTTACTGCCTAATAAATCTACTGATGTAAATCTGGACTAGTCGTCTACAACCACTAGGGTGAGAAGCTTTCCACTCAAATTCAAGGTTCGGGTAGGTCCAACTAAATCCACGTGGATTAGTTGTAGAGGTCGAGTAGTCGAGACTACATTCTTGGATTTGAAAAACAAATTGTGTTGAATTCCAAGTTGGCAAGCATCATAAGGTTTTTCCTTTGGTTGGTAGTCCTCTTATCATGTTTTTGCCTTGCTAACATATTCGAGTCTATTCCTATATGCCTTAACCTCTTGTGCCTTAACCAAGATTCATCTACATTTTCACTCAAACAAATTTCACTTGTAAAGGGTAAGTAAATAATACTTACCACATAGAAATTTTTGCTGATGTGTCCCTATAACAAGGTTTTATCATTTTCATTCTTTACTAAGCATTTGTCCTTTTCAAATGATTTTTTTCCTTTATCATAGAATTGGCTAATGCTAAGTAAAACATAATATACATCTGATATAAAAAAGTTGGAGCTACCTATTTTTTAACTCCTTGATGGTACCTCTACTATTATCTCCAAATGTAACATGACCTCCCTCTTTCGGTGTGAGTTGTAAAAACTTCTTCTTATCACTGGTCATGTGCCTTGAACACCCACTATCCAAAATCTATACGTTCTTTGGTATCTTGGCTCAGAGACAAACCTACAATAAAAAAATATCAACCCTTAAAAGATCCCATTTGTTAAAGAGAAGATATGGAAGACTCTTACATGACTCAAAATAAGAATAATTACTATGGAAAGAGGTCTCACAGAAGAGTGTCAATTAAAAGGTATTTTAGTTAAGTTGGTTTTTTATTTATGTTCAGCTGTTTAATTATGCTAGGACTTATCTTTAAGTGTTAGACTTTGGGTGTAATTGGGACAATGGTAGTTTATTGTAATTGGACTCTACTACTTTTCTCTATTATAAATAGGGGCTCATATACTCAGATTACATCAAGTTAGTGAATTTTTTCTCTTTTCAAAAAAATTGAACATGGTATCAAAGCAGGTTCTGGGAGTTGACTTGGTCAATCCACAAAGATAATATGATTCATTTCTAATTTATCAACTCTATTAGTTTAGGTAAGCATTCTATCTTTTTTTTCTCTTATTAGTTCTAATATCCATTGTTTTCTAGGCGTTTGCACCTCCATAACCAGATTTTAATACTATAAATTATATATTGATGAAAATATATTCAAGTCTAATTTCTAATTCAAAAAGATTTTTGGCAATCAGAATTTTTTATAAAGAGAAATTGACATTTGAAGCAACAAAGGTCAGACTGCAAGAGAAGTTAAGAGTATCACCATAAAACTTAAAATTTTGAGTCATTTTATGGCATAAAAAATGACACTTTAGATGGAGAAATACAAATCAAAACAAATATCTATAAGTCTATTTTCTTACCTATTCAACCAAATTTCAATCTGAGTTTTATAAAGGGAGGTATCGATCTCGGAAGAGTCAATGATCATGCTGGCCAAACTATAAAAAGTATTAAGTTTGGCTAGATTACAAAGTCCAAAATCTATCAGATTATTTATCTTAAAATAAGTTCATTTTATAAAGAGAATTTATATATTTTATGAAAAATATATAAGTCGATTTTCAGAAGAGAAAATTTCTTGTCAATCTTATCCATATTTTAGGAGATATTCGCATTGAATTCGGTAAAGTCAAGCAATTGAATGAACAAAATCTAAAGGTCATAAAAGATTCAATAAAAAAATCTTTTTGTGTAAAATTAGATAATCAATTAAATATCTTCAAGTCTAATTTTTTGAAAAATAAACTTTTTGTGATTTTTATCTATATTTTTGGAGATATTGATATTACAAAGGTCATCTTAACCTTCAAAAATCTCTCATTTTCCCCTATTATCTCTCTAGGCATTGATGTGAATTGAGTTTCCATTTCTCCTCACATTTGAGTTTTTAGCCAAATTTGTCTTCTAATCAGAGAGTTTTGGTCTGACTTCAACACTATCATCTTAAGCCTCTTTGATCCCATAAATCTTTTATCTTTGGAAAGTCTAATTTAGGAAAGTCTATGATTGAAAAGTTTATGTTTTGATTCTACAGAATCTGGAAAGTATTCCGGATAGGAATTCTTTGAATATTTGATTAGAAAATTTCCTCATAGGGATTGATCAATTTGGAAACAGAAACTTGTAAGTTAAGTTATGAAATTATAAGAGTTTCCATAGTCAATGTTTTTTTCAAGTTTTGTGTATTTGTTACTTGGTTGTATATCTTCTGCATCATCAACTCTGAAAATTTTGGTTCACCCTCATGAAATTATCTTGAAGTCATATTTGGTCAAATTTGTTAAGTTACTTTTCTATAGTTATAGTATCCTTCTTATTATCAAGGTGGTTATTTTTCCTTCTTATACCCCTTTTTATCGGTTACCTTTCTCCAATAATCCTTTTTTGACTCTCGCATACCCCTTTGGGCCAACCTCTTGTGCATTGATTTGGTTGGTTTCTCTTTTTATATACATATGGGTATTTTAAGTTCATTGAGATTTTTTTAGTACTCTTAAGTGCGTTTTTATCACTGTCCTTTGAGTGACAAATGTTATCTTTTTTAGTGATTATTATCCCTACATTGTTTGAAATCCTATGAGATTGTTTTCAACCTGTTTTATACATATATCACCTTTCTTATTTTTTGAGAGTTTGTGTCCAATTAAGTTTTTATCCTCGGGACACCTTGATAGAGGAGATAATAAATAAAATTATATTTTTTTAACTTAGGATTCCATGATGTATAATCTAAGTAGAAGAGGATTAAGGGGTGAGAAGAAGAAGAAGAATTGTGGAGAGAAGGTTTTAGGAGGGGAAGAGGAAGAGTGACGAATTTGGAGAAGGAGAAAGTGGCTGGAGAATTAGGTTTATCGACTTGTCCAAACTCTCCCCCTTAAGTTTTATTTATAGATATTTATAGTATTAATATTACAAGAATACCCTTCACCCTAATAAGAGTGAATAAGTGACATAAATCATAAAATAATTACATTAGTGTCATCTTTATGAGATGACTCTTTAGTTACTATCATGTCATCATTGTGTGGGTCTGTGGGTCTTCTTCTTGGTCTGTGGGCTTGAGGCCCATGTTCCACACACTTGGACGTGTGTGCCTTCCTTGGTCGTCTGGGCTTGTGCCCAACTTCAAAAACTCCCCCTCAAGCTAGGGGTGAGAGAACATTATAAATGCCCAGCTTGTTGTAAATGGTGTATAGGATCTTCCATTATAAAATGGCAGTCCACCATATCTTCCAATACTCCCCTTTAAGGTGGTGGTCTCTTTGTTCTTTTCTAAGAGATCCACCTGGCATAATATAAGAGAGAGTAAAATCACTCCTAGCTTTAAAACATCGCTCCATACTCTAGTCAAATGGTCACAATGAAAAATACTTTCTGCTCAATATCATACGCAAAAAAGTTGCCCTACTATGGGGGCATAGAGTCTACCCACTTTCTCAGGGTAGCTAAAAAAAAACCTCTTGGGTGAATACTAGACTTGAGTCACGCTAGATGTTAGGCACACTCTTATCCTCTATATGTAGTGGATCTATAGGTTGCTCAAAAGTGTAGTAATAAACTCCATCACGTTGTCTCTCCACATGGCACCGACTCTCAAATGGTAGGAGTAAACATGCCAAATAATGGGGTAAAGGGTAATCACCGAAAGATAATATTCTGGGGCCACTATGTACTTTCTTCCTCATTAGAATAACCAATGTTGATCACCATTAGCAACCGAGAAATCCTCCAATAATAATGTCTCAATCAGAGAGACACAATAGTAGCAGGTAAAATGGGCCTGGGCACAAATAACATATACCAAATAGGCGGTTATACAGTAGCGGGTAACCAGTAGGTAGTAAAAGTCCTTAAGAGCAATAAGGACACATAAGATAATCTGCAGCAAATCCATCTTTAAATAAGGAAGTTGTGCAACAAGTGGAGGTTTCACATAAGAGTTTCAATTAAAAAGTGTTTTAGTTATGTTAGTTTTCTATTTAAGTTCAGTTTTTTAATTATGCTAGGACATATCTTTAAGTGTTAGACTTTGGGTGTAATTGGGACAATGGTAGTTTACCTATAATTGGACTCTACTACTTTCCTCTATTATGAATAGGGACTCATGTACTCAGATTACATCAAGTTAGTGAAGTTTTTTCTTTTCTAGAAATTCAACACCATTCAAGTTGGTTCCCTTTGGGAAACGCTTGTTCCACTAGTTGTTTTGGGCATCCAAGTTTGTTTGCCCAAGTTTTTATGGGTTACCATAACCTTATCAGTTATTTTATGTACCCACCTTTGTTTGATGCCATTTGTATTCTTAATTCCACAAATATGGGCATAGTGTCCCAATTTATTACAATGGTGGCATCAAATTGTGAAGAATGGGAGTGACTTTGGGTTTTGCCTCTTTTGTTTTCCCCAAGTTTCCTCCTTGGTGTGTCCTTGTGTGATGAGATTTTGATTTGTTGTTCTAATTAAACTCATTTCTTCTCAAAATCCAATTTATCGCATGAGAAGTTTTCTTTCATACCTTCTTGCCTTGAAACATTAACCAAGTGACCTTCATTTACTTCCTTCAAGTTAGCTAGCTCACTTTTGAGCTTAGTAATCTCATGTTTTTTACCATATAATTTTCTTTATATTTTTTATGCTATGAATTGAATTTTCAAGTAAAATTTCTAATTCATTTCTAGAGTCTAAATTACTTACCTCTTCCGGATTAGTGGAGTCCTCATCTTCAAAAACCATGAGGCCCACATCACTCTCTTCTTCTTAGAGTGGTTTGATTCATCTTCAACTATATCCCTAGTTGTTTCATAATCAGGAACAAGTCCAATGCTTTCTTGCCAAAACCATGCAACCCATGGGCAGTCAGCATTGCATTCCAAAAAATAGTGTTTCTTTCAAGCATTCCGTTGAATACCTTTTTCTCCCCTTCTAAGAAACTACATTTCGTATACAGGTACACTAGAGCGGGGTATACAACTAACCATTTATATTATAATGTAATAGAATATCAGAAAGATAAAATTTATAATAATGCATAAAAATCCCAAGTGATGTGAAGGATGACTTAAATAAGGTCAACAACATAAAATACAACAAGCATACATCAAATGGAAAACACTACCATGAGAAAATCCTCACTGGAATAAAATATACAAACTTAATCAAGAATATAACTTAAAAATAATGTGCGAACAAAAATTTAAAATTTAGACATTGGTAGCTTGAGAGAAATTAAGGTAGGAGGCTCTAGAGCTTTCTAAGAAAGCTTAACAGACAAACCTCTATGTTTCTCATGTATGGGAAAGATTAGAAAGATATAGTAGTATAGAATCCATAAAACTTCTCCTTCTAAATAGAAAAAATAAGCAACATTCTATTGTTACAAGGTATAGGCAAGCTTGGGTATTTTCTTGTAATTATATTATATTTTTTGTTTATTCCTCACTCCTACTAGGTGAAGGGTATGCTTGTAATATTGATAATTTTATCTTCTATAAATAAAGCATAATGGGGAGGTTTTGGACAAGTTCCATAACTCTAATTCTCAGCCCACTCGTCCTCTCCTCTCTCTCTGTCATCCTCTCACCTTCCTTTTCTCTTCTCTCCCTCCTCTCTTAATCTCCCTTTTTCTTCTCCACTTTATTCTCTCAACGTTAAAGACTTGCTAGTAATGGAGTCCTAAAAATAACATGGTAACATAGCTATATTTTTATGACTCCATCTGAATCTCATTCTTGTGCTCGGTGGATTACTTACTGCCATGATGAATCAGTAGCAGCCCAAGAGTACCCGCTATTTCTTGACACTCGCACCTTTATACTGAGATTTTCATATTTAAAATTATATATTTATGGAAATATATTCAAGTCTACTTTCCAAATCAAAATTAATTTTTTCAATTGAAGTTTTTTACAAAGAGGAATCGATATTTGAAGCACCAAAGGTCAGTTGCATTAGAGGTTCAAGCAGCAACAGAAAGCTTCAATTTTTGAACTATTTTAGGCCATCAAGAACTAGACTTCATATGGAGAAGTATATATAAAAATAAATATATTTAAGTCTATTTTCTTACCTATTCAACCAATTCTCATTATGATGTTTCTAGAGGGAGATCTCAATCTCAGAAGAGTCAATGATAATGCTGGCCAAAGAAGAAAGAATACCTAGTTCAGCCAGATTATAGAGTCTGAAATCTATTAGATCCTTTATCTAAAAAAAGATGCTATGCTGTTATTTTTTCGTATAGAAGGGCCCCTTTATATGATGAATTGATGTGCATGGAATGATGGATCGTTAATGATAAATTTACTCCAGTTTTTTTCATCAAACAAAATATCAAACACTAGTTTGCTCTCTAAAATTTGTGTTAGAAACAAGAAGAGAAGGGGCAGTAGCAAAATGATCCCCCTTGATTGTCTATGTTTCATCTATTGCTTACCTTTGGTGCATTAGTTTTTTTGAGTTCTGTATCCATAACCTTACCTGGATGTGGATTTCTAGTTTGCAATAATTTAGGAAACATATTGCTATTGTTGGTTTGATCTTCCATGATTGTGGTTTAGAAATAGGCAAGTTCCTAGATAGAGTTATCTTGCCTCAATTAGAATTCTCTAGATAGAAGGTTACCTTGCTTCTCATCATTATTTTTTGCAATCTTTTTTTATTTAAATACGATCCATTACAAATTAAATCTAATGAAGTGGGTCAACTTCAAAGCATATTTCCTCTTTGGTCTCCTTTTAAGAGATAATTATAGCAGCCATTGAGTAGCAGAAGATTTTTTATCTTGACTCGAGTGCTTGATCACAGCAGAAACAGCTAGCCACCTTGTCTCCTTCTCTAGTTTGAGGAATTCTTGCGGCATTGAGTTCAAATTTTTTTTTTTTTTTGAGAAGATTGACAAATGCTCGGTTCAAATTATTATTGGCCGCTTCTTATTCTGGTACAACTTATTAGTTGGTGTACATCCTCCTTATTTACAATTGGACTTGCTGAAAATTATTTCATGTGTCCTTGTTATACTAAAAGGACCTTTACTATTTCATTGATATTTGTTGCTATATAATAACAACTATGATGTGTGCTACTAGCTCTTTACCAAGACTGCTATGTGTCTCTTTGATTGAGACATTAGTCCTTGGTTGGGTAATGCTTGATATAAATTTTTTTTAAGGGTTCAGTTTGTTCAAGAATTCAGCTCTATGATGGCTCCTAAAAACACTAAACGTAAGAAGACCATCTCTACAAAAGAGTTTGAACTACTTCAAAAGATAAAGCATACGATGGCTACTACCAACAACCAGGCCTCCCTAAAAGAGACTTCTCCTATTACTACTGCTACTATACCATGTATGGTTTCAACTACTTCTCCATCCTAGATTATTGACTTTGGGGCTTTGAGCACTTTGCAGGTAATGGAACCCCCTTGAGTTCTATATCTTCTTGTTTGACTGACAAGTTTAATTCTATAGCAAATGGAACTCTAACCAAGGTGTGTGCACTTACCCTTCATTTGAAAGATGTCCTTTTTGTTCCTACATTTCCCTTAAATATTTTATCCGTCAATCAACTAACAAATAAATTTAACTGTCCCATTATTTTTATCCTACTTCGTGTGTTCTTTAAGATCTAAAGACAGAACAGGTTATTGGTGGAGGTCGTGAATGAGGGGGGCTCTATTATCTTGATTCACCGGAACTCACATCCACATCTAGTGCTCAACATACAGATCTTCAATGGCACAATAGGTTAGATCATCCATCCTTGCAATCTCTTAAACAGATGATTCCTTCCTTACATTTCCTTTCCAGTTTAAACTATGAAGATTATCAAGTAAGTAAACACCATCAGGTACTTATTCTCCTTGAGGTGAGTTATAATCCTTCTCTCTAGAAGTTGTTTGTCTCTAAGTAAGTGACATTCTTTGAACAACAACCCTTCTATTCCTCCACCGGTGCCCAACCTAGTTTTTATACAGAAAATGAGTTTCCTAAGCCTATTGTGCCGATTGATGACTCAACAACTCGTGACCGTGATGATGTACCTGCTCCACCCCCTGAAGCATTGGTCAACACTACACTGTGGAGTCTTCAGACCCTTTTGAGGTAAGTTCTCCATCTTAACCTCCTAGCTTTGGACCTTTGTTTGATACTCGACCGATTGCTCTTCGGAAAGAGCCTAGGGCATGCACACGAGCATCTACCTCTCACCCCATTTCTAATTCTTTATCTACTCATCAGTTATCCCCATCTTGTTGTTAGTTTCTTGCCTTTATTTCTTCTATTGCTATTCCTTAGTCTTATCAGGAGGCTCTACAACATCCATGATGGAAAATAGCAATGGATCAAGAGATGACAACCCTTTATGAGAATCAAACATGGCGACTTGTTCCCCTGCCATCTGAAAAAAAAAAAAACCTGGTGGGATGTAAATGGTATTCATTGTAAAACTTACTTCAGATGGTTTCATGGCCCGCCTTAAAGCCTGACTCGTGGCTAAATGTTATACTCAATGTTATGGTATTGATTATGAGGAAAATTTTCTCTCGTCGCCAAGCTCAACTCAGTACGTCTATTATTACCTCTTGCTGCTAAGTCCCGTTGACCTGTTTTCCAGGTAGATGTGAAGAATGTCTTCCTTAATGGTGATATTAAGGAGTAAATTTATATGCAGTGAGCACCTGGATATGTGGTTGAGGGAAAGTTGGTATGCTACCTGAAAAAAAAAATCATTATATGGTCTGAAGCAATCTTTGCGGGCCTGGTTTGACAAGTTTAGTCAAACAATGCTTCGATTCGGGTTTGTACTGTGCTCTGTGGACAATTCTATATTTTTCAAGCATACTAAAAAAGGTGTGGTACTAGTTGATACGTACATGGGTTGGGATATGAAATGAATTTGACTCCTTAAGTATATGAAATGAATTTGACTCCTTAAGTACTTTCTTGGTATTGAGGTTCTTTAGTCTAGGCATGGTATTATCTCATCACAGAGAAAATAGGTGTTTGACTTGCTTAAAGAAACAGGAATGATGGGACGTCGCTATTCTAACACCCTATGGAGACAAATACTAAATTATGTGTTGGCTTGGGAGAATAAGTTGATGTGGGCAAGTACCAGAGACTAGTTGGAAAGCTTACTTATCTCATTATGATTAGACCAAATATTCTTTTGCAGTCAATGTGGTCACTCAATATATGCATTAACCTTAGATGTCTCATTGGTAGGCATTAGATAGGATGCTTAGGTACTTGAAAAAGGCACCAAGACAAGGGCTTCCATATAAGTGTCATGGCCATTTCAAGGTAGAAAGTTTTGTCGATGCAGATTGGACTATATGACCAAATAATAGAAAATGTACTTTAGGATATAGTACTTTAGTTGGAGGCAGTCTTGTTACATGTGGTTGCAAAGTCCAGTGCAGAAATAGAATACAAAGCCATGACACATATATTAAGTGAGCTTCTATGGATTAAATATCTTCTAGTAGAGTTATGATTCCATAAAAAAGGCTCGATGGAACATTATTGTGACAATCAAGCTGCGATCCACATTGCCTCCAACCCACTCATCCACAAGAGAACTAAGTTGTTGATTTTCAGAACTCAATGGATTTAGCTCATGGAGAAAAAGAGAAAGACAACCATTGGGAGAAAACCAGAGGAAGAAAAGGTGATAGACTTGATGTCTTAACCCTTTCCCTAAAGCTCAATTTATAGATTAATCAAACTACTATATTACAATAATACCCTAAACATAGGGTTTAGGTTTTTAACCCTGGAACTTTAACCTAATTACATCAATGCCATCTCTATGAAAAGTCCTTTTATTTACCATCCTGCCACCATTGTATGGGCCTATGGGCTTGAGCCCATCTTCCACATCTCTTGGATGTGTGGGTCTTCCTTGGTCTTATAGGCTTGGGCCCATCTTCTAACACACTAGGATATGTGGGCCTTCCTTGGTCATGTAGGCTTGGGCCCTATCTTCCAACACTCCCAGCATGAACTCTCAGCTTGTTGTAAATGATGTATAAAATCTTTTCTTTTATAATGTGACACATCTTCCAACACTCCCCTCACGCTGGTGCTATCGTTCATGAGGCCCAGCTGGCATAAGAAAAGTGAGAGTAAAATCACTTCAAGTCATATGACATCGTTCTTTAATCCAGTCAAATAACTCATGCTAGATGTTCAGCACACTCCTATCTTTTGTAGGTAGTGTCACTCCTATTAATGTAGGTAATGGGTCTATACTTTGTTCGGACCTCCATCACTGTATCCCTCCACAGGACATCGACTCTCAAGTGGTAGGAATAATAAATTTCAATTTATGGGGATAGTGGGTCCATAGATACTGAGGTCATCTCTTCTTCAATAATAATGTCTCATCCAAAGAGACATAATAGCAACAATTATAATGGGCTTTGGCCCATATAACACGAACCAAAATAATCCTTGTAAAATTGACCCATGAAATAATCTAATGCAAATATCTATACTAAATAATATGCTGACCAAGGAATAATCTATCAATGCTTCAAAATAATAATCCAACCATAGAAAAAATATCTTGTCGCACAAAGTGAAATGGTAGACCAATATATCCGAGTCATGGAAAAAATATGTATAAAATCCGGACACATACACCAAGGCAGAAAATAAGTGCGTCATGTATGAGCTGACTTGGACGGGGTTGACTCGGTCCGAGTTGGTCCAATCCACTGGATGAGCGGACAGAATGAGTATGGCGGGTCATGGTTTGCTGGGAACTCGGCCGGTCTTGTTGGGTCGGAATAGGCGTGGGCCGACGCTCAATTAAACTTCCCTAACTTAGGAAACACGAGTTTGGCAAGTCGTCGTCTTCCTCCACGCTTCTGAATAGAGCGAAAAACCAAAGACATAGCTGGCGATGAACCAGCGAGATTAATCAGCAAATCGGCAATACAAAATCAAGATAACTTCCATAATAGCAATATCAACAACAACAAGTATCGAGAAATGTCTCCTTCTTTTCCACGGTGCCGAATGGCTCAGGACAGCGGAGTCGATAGATTATCAATCAGTGGTTTCTACGGCAAAGAAAAATAATCCAGCGATCAAGCCAGCGAAGTAGAAGAGGGCAACAACAAAGAGACAACATAGTAAGTTGCTGGAACTGCTCCGTCGTGATATGATGATAATGGCAGAATTTAAATCGGGAACAGTGGGTCGTCTCCCCCATCAGCTGAACATAGCGAAACAACAACGTGCTTCTGAACAGAGAGGGTTGTAGAGCAGAGAAGTTTCTGGAAAAAAAATAGCTCTTTGTAAGTTGCAATGGAGCTCCTTCCGACGATAGGAACACCCAACTTCCGACGACCAGAAACCACTTCAAGTCAGGAGCTCTCCAGGGATGATAAATTCAGAGGAGCCCAAGCTCTCATCGAAAAATTGGTTCTGATGCTTAACGAAGCTATTGGAAGGCTGGAAAGGAGTTGACGGACGGAATTAACAACGAGCAAGGATACTAAACTCAAGACTCCAAGGCAGTATGATTTAATCAAAATAAGAAAGCAAAAAAAAAAAAAACAATGCACAAGAATAAGAAATAAAAGAAGATATTTTCAACCCTACACGGAGGAGAATGAAACTTGAAAAATCATACTTGGAATAATGAAAATCAATACTCTGATACCATGTTGATTTTCAAGACTACATGGATTTAGCTCATGGGAAAAAAAATAAAGACACCCATTGGGAGAAAACCAGAGGAAGAAAAGGTTATGAACTTTATGTCTTAACCCTTCTCCTAAAGCTCAATTTATAGATTAATCAAACTACTGTATTACAATAATACCCATGAACATAGGGTTTAGGGTTTTAACACTAGAACTTTAACCTAATTACATCAATGTCATCTCTATGAGATGACCCTTTATTTACCATCCTGCCATCATTGTATGGGCCTATGGGCTTTCTCCTTGATATATGGGCCTTGAGCCTATTTTCCACGTCTCTTGGATGTGTGGGTCTTCCTTGGTCTTATGGGCTTAGGCCATCTTCTAACACACTTGGATATATGGGTCTTCCTTGGTCATGTGGGCTTGGGCCCTATATTCCAACATAAACATATCAAGGTGAACTATTATTTTGTGAGAGAAAAGTTGCAAGCACTGATTATATGTCTTAAACATGTCTTAACTCATAGACAATTTTCTAATATTTTCACAAAGTCAGTTAACTTCGAGGTTCTCTCCACTACATGTACCAAGTTGAGATCTATGATGTCTTGTCATTACCAGCTTGAGGGGGAGTATGCAAGATATAGGCAAGCTTGGGTGTTCTTGTTGTAAATATGTTATATTTTTTGTCCCTCTCCTTCTAAGGTGAAGGGAATATTTATAATATTAATACTTTTATCCTCTATAAATAAAGCTTAAGGGATGGTGGTGTGGATCTAGTTCTATAACCCTTATTCTCCCTCCTCTTGTCCTCTCCTCTCTCTCTCTCTCTCAGCTATCCTCTCCTCTCTTTCTCAGTCGTCCTCTCTCCTTCCTTTTCTCTTCTCCTACTCTCTTCTTCTCCTTTTTGTTCTCTCAACCCTGAAGACCTACTAGTAATGGAGTCCTCAATTTATGGGGATAGTGGGTCCATAGATACTGAGGTCATCTCTTCTTCAATAATAATGTCTCATCCAAAAAGACATAATAGCAACAATTGTAATGGGCTTTGGCGCATATAACACGAACCAAAATAATCCTTGTAAAATTGACCCATGAAATAATCTAATGCAAATATCTTTATCAAATAATATACTGACCAAGGAATAATTTGTCAATACTTCAAAATAATAATCCAACCATAGAAAAAATATCGAGTCGCACCGAGTGAAATGGTAGATCAATATATCCGAGTCATGGAAAAAATATGTATAAAACCCCGACACATACACCAAGGCAGAAAATAAGTACGCCATGTCTGAGTTGACTCACTGAGCTAACTTGGATCGAGTTGACTCGATCCGAGTTGGGTCGACCCGCTGGATGAGCGACGGAATGAGTATGGCGGGTCATGGTTTGTTGGGAATTCAGTTGGTCCTCTTGGGTCGGAATAGGCACAGGCTGACACCCAATTAAACTTCCCTAACTTAGGAAACACGAATTTGTCAAGTCGTCGTCTTCCTCCACGCTTCTGAATAGAGCGAAAAACCAAAGACATAGCTGGCAATGAACCAGCGAGATTAATTAGCAAATCGGCAATACAAAATCAAGATAACTTCCATAATACCAGTATCAACAACAACGAGAATCGAGAAATGTCTCCTTCTTTTCCACAGTGCCGAACGGCTCAGGACAGTGGAGTCGGTAGATTATCAACCAATGGTGTCTACGGCAGAGAAAAATAATCCAGCGATCAAGCTAGCGAAGCAGACGAGCGAAACAACAAAGAGACAACTTAGTAAGTTGCTAGAACTGCTCCGTCATGATATGATGATAATGGCATAATTTAAATCGACAACAGTGGGTCGTCCCTCCAGTCAGCCGAACAGAGCGAAACAACAACGTGCTTCCAAACAGAGAGGGTTGTAGAGCAGAGAAGTTTCTGGAAAAAAAATAGCCCTTTGTAAGTTGCAATGGAGCTCCTTCCGACGATAGGAACACCCAACTTCCGACGACCAGAAACCACTTCAAGTTTGGAGTTCTCCAGGGATGATAAATTCAGAGGAGCCTAAGCTCTCGTCGAAAAATTGGTTATGATGCTTAACGAAGCTATTGGAAGGCTAGTAAAGAGTTGACGGACGAAATTAACAATGAGCAAGGATACTAAACTCAAGACTCCAAGGCAGTATGATTTAATCAAAATAAGAAAGCAAAAAAAAAAAAATAATGCACAAGACTAAGAAATAAAAGAAGATATTTTCAACCCTACACGGAGGAGAATGAAACCTGAAAAATCATAGTCGGAATCTTGAAAATCAATACTCTGATACCATGTTGATTTTCAAGACTACATGGATTTAGCTCATGGGAAAAAAAAAGAAAGACACCCATTGGGAGAAAACCAGAGGAAGAAAAGGTTATGGACTTTATGTCTTAACCCTTCCCCTAAAGCTCAATTTATAGATTAATCAAACTACTGTATTACAATAATACCCATGAACATAGGGTTTAGGGTTTAAGGTTTTAACCCTAGAACTTTAACCTAATTACATCAATGTCATCTCTATGAGATGACCCTTTATTTACCATTCTACCATCATTGTATGGGCTTGTAGCCCTTCTCCTTGATATATGGGCCTTGAGCCTATCTTCTACATCTCTTGGATGTGTGGGTCTTCCTTGGTCTTATGGGCTTGGGCCATCTTCTAACACTCTTGGATATATGGGTCTTCCTTGGTTATGTGGGCTTGGGCCCTACATTCCAACATAAACATATCGAGGTGAACTATTATTTTGTGAGTGAAAAGTTGCAAGCACGGATTATATGTCTTAAATATGTCTTAATTCATAGACAATTTTCTAATATTTTCACAAAGTCAGTTAACTCCAAGGTTCTCTCCACTACATGTACCAAGTTGAGATCTATGATGTCTTTTCACTACCAGCTTGAGGGAGAGTATGCAAGATATAGGCAAGCTTGGGTGTTCTTGTTGTAAATATGTTATATTTTTTGTCCCTTCCTCACTCCTACTAAGGTGAAGGGTATATTTATAATATTAATACTTTTATCATCTATAAATAAAGCTTAAGGGACGGCAGGGGGGGGAGTAGGGGGTTTGACCCCTTGTCTTCTCCTCTCTCTCTCTCTCTCAGCCATCCTCTCCTCTTTATCAGTCATCCTCTCTCCTTCCTTTTCTCTTCTCTTACTCTCTTCTTCTCCTTTTTGTTCTCTCAACCTTGAAGACCTACTAGTAATGGAATCCTAAAGACACCATCTACCATCACGAAGTAGATTCATGGAACACCAATCCGAGAAATTCTATGTGAAATACAAACAGTAGAAAAAACATATTGACAACAACAAACTAGTGAAAAAAAAAGGTACTGGCCGCAGTATGCTGACATCGATATCCACCAAAGCAGTAGGGGGAGAGGAAAGAAGAAGGAAAGAAAGGAAGAAAGAAAAGAAGGAAGAAGGAGATGGAGGAAGGAGAGGAAGAGGGAAAGAGGGAAAAAGGGAGAAGGATCTAGATGCATCTCAGGCATGCGGCTAGGGTGGTGGGGGGACGGTAGGTAGGGAAAGAACTTTTAAAATTTACTGGGAAAAAAATTTACCATTAAAATTTTGCAAGGAAAAGTGTTTCTAGTGAGTTTCTTTTGCCAACGACTTTTTTAAATTTGCTATAAGAAATTCTTCTCTGTCAGCGAATTTAAAATTCATAAGGAAAAGTTTGATTTTTCCCAGTGAATTCTGAAATTCACTAGGAGAAGTTTCCTCTAGTGAATTTAAATTCTTTGACAGAAATACTTGTTGATAGAAGTAATTTTTCTTGTAGTATAAATGACCAAGGTCAGGATCAGAGGGTAGTTTTAGGAACAAAGCCCCCGAGTGCAAAACTCGACAACCCCCACTTCCCCGCCTCCCCCCCCCACCTTTGAGGCTTAGGCTAAGGAATAGAACATGAGAGAGGACACCGCAGGCTGTATACGAACCAGGGATCCATGCGACCAGGACCCAAACCTCTAATTTATTATTTGTTACGTGACGTTATCGGGGACACAGATTAAAAATGAAAATCCAAAAAGCTTTATTAGTTGTCTTTGTATTTTAATTTGGGAAGGTAAACGAGACGCAAAGAACTGATTCTCCAAGCATTACCGTCCAAGGGGACCTGGAAAGATGAAGCTCACGAATTAAACAAGCTACGCATTCAAGTAATAAAGAATTAGAGGGCGCGTTGTGAGCATACTTGTAGTATCCAATTACATAATTTCTGCTGGTCATAGAAGGATATGAAAGTTGATGAAACTAGGAAAATATATTAAGGCACAGAAATAAATGACTGTTGTTAGTTTAGGAATAGTTTAATGTGTGCGTGACCGTATTTTATATCGAAGGGTCGTCTGATATGAGATTGGTAGGATTTGAGGGAGGCTTTGAGTGGGGTGGACATGCATGAGAGATGCAAGTTGACTTAAACCTTATGGCTTCGTTATCTTCTTTACCAACTGGTGTTATTTGTTGTCATGTCACCGCAGAGAAGACAGATTCAAGACGCGCATCCTGGTGATGCTGCAAGAAGAAAACCCCAATAGACAGAGAAAGCGAATAGCTGAGAAGTTAGATAAAGTGCAGAAGAAGAGAGAAAGGTGGAAAAGATGATGGGTGGTGCTGGTTCAAGTCTCGGAAATTTCCCCCCGAGCTTGCGAGTCTATGGAGTGATAGATAACATGTTGTCATCATCGGCTGCCGGAACCGGTGCTGTCGATGCTACTCCGACCTTAGAAACTCATCCAAACCCACTAATATGCAACCTCTCAAAGCTGAGTGAGAAAGTACAACAGGTTCAATCCATGGTCAACGCAGTGATCTTCCCTGAACAAGGTTCACTGGGGTCTGCAGCCATGGCAGCAGTTTCAATGGCCACTCTCCTTCAAGAAATTATACTTATCGCATCCTCCATCATGTTTACTTGCCAGAAGATCACTCAGAACACCCACAATGGAGAAGCAATGCACCAAAGTCTAGTTAAGGCTTGTGATAATATTGGGGCATCAAGATCCAGGACAGAAGAGGGAGGTCATGGCGTCTACCCAAGAGAATCCGCTGGTAGACACTTCTTTAATGGCGAAACAATCGATGAAGTCCATGATGCTAACATTCTTAATCAGAACAATGAAATGAGAGAGGAAGGTTTTCAACTCGAGGTAAGAATCGATAATGATTCTCACAATTTTACCACAGAAAATTGTGACATCATAGAGCTGGATGCCGCGGATTTGTTGGCGAAGTACACACACTATTGTCAAGTTTGTGGGAAAGGTTTCAAGCGAGATGCAAATCTAAGAATGCATATGAGAGCACACGGAGATGAGTTCAAGTGTACCGCTGCTCTGAGCAATCCAGCAAAGAATGGTGGCGGTGGTAGTAGTAGTGTCAGTAACTCGGCACAGTATAATAAGGAGTACATGGGTATGATAAACTCGCCGAGGAAGTACTCTTGTCCACAAGAAGGCTGCAAATGGAACAAGAAGCATGCGAAATTTCAGCCACTAAAATCCATGATATGTGCTAAGAATCACTACAAGAGAAGCCATTGCCCGAAGATGTATGTCTGCAACAGGTGCAACCACAAGCAATTCTCCCTCTTATCCGATCTCAGAACCCATGAGAAGCATTGTGGTGATCTCAAGTGGCAGTGTTCATGTGGAACCTCTTTCTCCAGGAAGGATAAGCTGATAGGTCATGTGGCTTTGTTTCTGGGGCATTCTCCGGCACCGAATTGCTTCCCGGACCAACGGTAATGCAATCAAAGGCTTTCTTGTCTGTTCAGTACTTTGGGTTGTTCACTTTAATTGATAAGCTTCTCCGAGCTCATATACAATTGGGTGATGAAGAAATTTTTGTGTAGAAACTCATATACGATTGTAAAATGATGCAAATTCACGACTACTTTAACCTGCTACTCTCTCAAGTGTTTTCAACATAAAGTTTGCACTAAAGACATGCATTTAGTGCATAAAATTAAACATCTTGATGGAGTTGGCTTGAAATATGAGAATCCTAATAGTAGTCAGTGTGTCGTCCTGCTGGTGGAGCATTCAATGGTGGAATCACTGCTCCTGACAGTCTTGCTTCGCCCTTCTAGGCAAGGCTGGGTGGGTGAGTTTGGAGAGAGAGAGTCAGGGGATGAACTTCTCTCATTGGCTTTATAGGGAGGATGTTTTCTGGCCTCTCCTACCTTGAAACACTCCCTTGAAATTAGGTTTTACCTGAAAATGCATTTCTTGAAAAAGGACCTAAGGAAGACCTGAGAATGAAGGATGGCATATATATATTACGTGTGGGTCAGTTATTAACCTTGCAACAAGAAGAGTAGAATTCAATATTTTAATGCAAAAGGGAAGAAAGAAAGAAGGAGAGGGAGAATCACAAATTTGGAGAGGAAAATAAAGAGAAAACAAGTTTCTTTAGGGGTTTTTTGAACTTCCTTTAGATATCTACTTCAGCTCCATAAATAGATATTACTATAAATTGACTCCCAAGACAAGACTAGGGCAGCCCCCAACATGTGAAACCAGATACTAACTTCTACTTAGTTACCTCTTAATGCCCCTAAGATTGACTAAATAATGAAAAAAGACAGTAAACTTGTTGTAGCTACTCCCTTGTACCTTTTTACACCTAAATTCTTTACTCTTACCTTTATATATAAAATAACTAAAATACCCTTGGGCTAACTATACTTCTGACAATGGGTTGCAAACACTCTTCCCCTCTTTGAAGAACTGTGACATTAATGTTCGGCTGTAATTGTTGTATGGATCAACCTTTATCATCCTAAGTAATATGATCATCATCTCCATTTTGGAGTCCATGCCTCAAGAAGTGGTGACTCGGAAAAATAACTTCATAACAATGAAAAACTGCACCTTGGTGCTGTTGGAAGACCATTGTCATTGTTGTAATCATGGTGGGAAAATTTGGAGAGGGACATAGTATGACAGATAGATAAATGTGAAAGCAGATTTTTGGAGTTGGTGTGAGTAAAAAAAAAAAAAAGCTGGTGTGGGAGAAGTCATGGGAGTTGGCAAGATAAAAGGTACTAGATCAAGCTTGGAGCTTAGCTTGGGTGGCGTGGCGGTTCATAGTGGAAGTAACCAGTAAACAGACATGGGTTTAGGCTTGGCTAGCATGGGATTTGATATTGGTGTTAATGTGAGGGATTAAATTGGTTCGATGGTAGTAAGCATAGAAAATAGAATTCTCCCAGTGAATCTAGTGTTAGCCTATCATAAATTTCTTAATAACAATATGAAATTCATTGAATAAGAATTAAACGGAAGTCCAAAATTTTTACCTCTATCCATTCGATCAAATTCCGTAAACTTCACCGGAGTTTTCTACGTCTGGCTCTTTCGCTCTCTGATTACTCTCTATGATGGTGTAAACTCGAGATTGGGGACCAAACCTCTATTTATAAGCCAAGCTCCCATCAAACTTAACGGCTTCTGTAACTGCCGATGGGAGGACGTGGGTCTTAAACCTCCATGGACGTGGGAACGTGGTCTTCCGAAATGGCACCACGTTCTCCATGAAAGACGTTGGCCCATTGCTTCCAAAACTGAAAGGAAGTTGGACCAACCTCTGTAGTTAACATTCTCCCACTTGGTCCACACTTCTAGTGTAATCTGAATCCCATCGATAATCTGAATTTAAGTCATAAATACATGAATCATGGCGATAGGTTCTCTGATAACGAGTATTACCTTCCATGTATTACTATGTATTTATTTCTAATACTTTATGAATAAACCCTATGTTTAATCTTGGTCCAACACAAATGATTTTCTCAAAATTAAAGTGCACATAAATATAAGAAAAGCATCACAATAATTAAGAATTTCACTAAAATAACATTGTTCATACAATGAAAAACTACATAATGGAACCAAGTCCCATATTCACAACATGATCCTTGAATTTAAACGATGGCATGCCTTTAGTCAAAGGATCAACTATCATTAATTCAGTGCTTATGTGCTCAATGACCACTTTCTTTTCTTGAATATGTTCTCTTATGGTCAAATACTTTATGTCGATGTGTTTACTTTGACTTCCACTATTGTTGTTCTTGGCCATAAAAACAACAACTGAATTGTCACAATACATTCTCAATGGCCTAGAGATAGAATCCATAATTTGAAGCCCATAAATGAAACTCTTAAGCCATACACCATGTGAAGTAGGCTCAAAATAGGAAACTAACTCGGCTTCCATAGTCGACGTGGCAGTCAAAGTCTGTTTGGCACTCCTTCATGATATTGCTCCACTAGCCATCAAGAAAATATATCCTGATGTTGATTTGTGGGAATCAATACAACCAGCAAAGTCAGAATCTGAGTAACCAATGACTTCTAGATTATCTGTCCGTCTATACATCAGCATGTAGTCTTTGGTTCCTTGAAGGTACCTCATTACTTTCTTTGCAGCTCTCCGATGGTCAAACCCGGGATTACTCTGATATCGCCCCAACATTCCAACAACAAATACAATATCAGGTCTTGTGCAAACTTGAACATACATCAGACTTCCGACAGTAGAAGCATATGGAATATCTTTCCTTTGTTCCCTTTCAAAGTCGTTCTTCTGGCATTGGTTCAAATTGAACCTATCACCCTTCACAATGGGAGCTACACTTGGTGAACAATCCTTCATCCGAAATCTCTCTAACACTTTATTAATACAGGTTTCTTGAGACAAACCTAAGGTACCTCAAAATCTGTCTCAATAAATCTTAATGCCAATGATATAAGATGCCTCACCCATATCCTTCATATCAAAATTGTTAGAGAGAAATCGATTCACCTCATGTAGAAAACCTTTATCATTGGTTGCTAGCAAAATGCATCCACATATAAAACAAGAAAACATATTTTACTCCCATTGACCTTCTGGTATATACATTGATCCATAATGTTTTCTACAAAACCAAATGAAGAAATTACATTATGGAATTTCAAATACCATTGGTGGGATGCTAATGTGAGGGATTAAATTGGTTTGATGGTAGTAAGCATAGAAAATGGACTTCTCCCAGTGAATCTGGTGGATGTCCCAAATTCGTTGGGAGAACTTCTCCTAGAAAAAAATTCTTTGGCAAAAGTCGCTTGAGCATTTTTGTTGGTAGAACTTCTACCTGCAAATTTTCAAATTCATTGGTAGAGGGCTATGCTTCTTTGGCAAAAGTCACTCCACCAAAACGTGGTTTTCCGGAGGAAGAACTCACTAGAGTAAAAAAAAATCAATAAAATCCAAAAATATTTATCTAATATTCTGTTTATCCCTCTAATTGACCTTTTCTAATACCCATGTTTATGAACTTTGCAATAAGCAAAGAAGAATTTTGTATTTTGATGCAAAAGGGAATAAATAAAATAGAGAGAGAGAGAGAGAGAGAGAGAGAGAGAGAGCCATGAATTTGGAGAGGAAAACATATATATATAAAAAAAAAATCTTTAGGGTTTTTGAGCTTCCTTTACATGTCCACTTTAGCTCCTAAGTGTTGAAGAGAAAGTATGGAAAAGTCTTGCATGACTCTCATAGCAAGAAGTCTCACAGAGCCAAAAATATTATGGTGGAGTCTTACAAGAGTCTCACAGGAGGAGGTCTCACATAAGAGTCTCAGTTAAAGGTGTTTTCATTATATTAGTCTTCTATTTATGTTCATTTGTTCAATTGTTCTTAGACTTATCTTTTAGTGTTTAACTTTGGGTGTAACTAGCACTAGGGTAGTTTAATTATAATTGGATTCTACTTGTTTCATCCTTATAAATAAAGGCTTATTGCACTCAATTAACATCAAGTTAGTAAAGTTTTTCTCTTTCTCAGAAATTCAACATGGTATTGGACCAGTTTCAATAAGTTGACTTGGTCAACCCACAAAGATAATATGATCCTTTTTTTTATCTACCATCTCTAGTAGTTTAGGTTTGTATTCTATCTTTTTTCTTTCTTTCTTGTCTAAGTACATATTGGTTTCTTTGTGTTTGTACCTCTATACTGAATGTTTCATATTGAAAATTATATATTGACAGAAAAATCTTTGAGTCTACTTTCAAATTCAAAAATAATTTTGGAAATCAGAGATTTCTAAAAATAAAAATTTATACTTGAAGCAGGAAAGGTCAGACTACAAGAGAGACTAGAGTAGTAGGAAAAAACATCAATTTTTTAGTTGTTTAAGCCATCAAGAATGAGGCTTTATATGGAGAATTATATATTGGAAGATAGGGCCCAAGCCCACACGACCGAGGAAGGCCCACATATCCAAGTGTATTAGAAGATGGGCCCAAGTCCATACGACCAAGGAAGACCCATGCATCCAAGAGATATAGAAGACGGACTCAAAGCCCATAGATCAAGGAGAAGGCCCATAGTCCCATATACAATGATGGTCGGATGGTAAATAAAGAGTCATTTCATAGAGATAGCATTGATGTAATTAAGTTAAAGTTCCAGGGTTAAAAACCTAAACCCTAAACCCTAAACCCTAAGTTCAAAAGTATTATTATAATATAGTAGTTTCACTAATCTATAAATAGAGCTTTAGGGGGAGGGTTAAGACAACAAGTCCATAATCTCTTCTTCCTCAGTTTTCTCTCAATGGGTCTCTCTCCTTTTTTCTCCATGAGTTAAATCCATGGAGTCCTGATGTTAAGTACCTAGCCAATACTACCCAAAAGACCAGCATGTTAGGAGCAGAAGGCATAGGTACTTAACCCAGGACCACAACAATACACCCACCGTCACGAGTTGATGACCACGGCGGCTTAACACATAGCGATGAGGGGCGCTGTTACATTATCATAGTATGACATGTGTCCGGGGTTCACTATCACCCACACCTGCTGGGAGTCAAACTCGCGACGTAGTGCTTGCTCTAATACCAAATGTTAGGTACCTAGCCAATACTATCCAAAAGACCGGCTTGTTAGGAACGGAAGGCATATGTCTTTAACCCAGGACCACAACACGTGAAAATCAACATGGTATCAGAGCATTGATCTTCAAGACTCATAGTTATGGTTTATTTTTAGAATTCTAAATCATTTTTTTCTTCTTCTTTCTCGTTATTTTCTTCCCCGAACTTTAACTTTTGATTTTTCAAGTAAAGTTTTTTTTCTTTGTACCGCTGCTTAGTTTTTCGTCAATCTTGTTATTAGTTTCTTGATTCTAATTGAAACCATGTTTTTCAACGTCATTTACATCTCCCAAAATTCTCAGCTTGTCTGAAATGGTCATTAAAGACCGTCGGCCCAGCACCCACCTCGTTCGAGCCTAGTCAGCGAAACCAGTGCAGGATAAGATTCATGTTCAAGAACTCTTGTACCACCACTCGCCGCTCGCCGCCAACGGCAGATACATATCTCTTTAAGAATGAGATGTTTCCGATTCTCATTGTTGTTTTTGAACTAGCTATTGTTTCCTTTTTCCAAAAACTATCTAATTGTCGTCCGAGATCTCTCGCTACTGTAGCTCTAACGCGGGGAGGAAGATGATATTGTTGACGTTGCTGAAGAAGAAGAAGAAGAAGAAGAAGAATGTTGCGATTAAATTTTTCTGGTTCTAAGTTTGCTCTGTCTGGCACCGTAGGGAAGAAGAAGAGCTTTGTTTCCGTTGAGAGCCAATTACATCTTCGGCGTCAGGGAAGAAGACGTTCTGCTGCCACTACTGATGCTGCCAGAAAGTTTCTTTCTGTTTATGACTGTCTTCAGAAAGATTTTTCAGAAACTCCTCTCACTGTTGTTGCCGATTAATCTGTTGGAATGTTGTTACCCAAAAAGTTTCCCTTTGTTTTCCGTTGTTTGGTCAGGGAAGAAGATATTGTAGCAATATTAATGTTTCCTAAGTTAGGAAATTTTAACTGAGCATCGGTTCAGCGCTTGAGTTATACCAACCCAGACCAGCTGAGTTCCCAACGCCGGTTCAACGGTTGAGCTATGTTCTGTTCCTTACTGAGTCAACCCAGGCCAACTCAGACCGGGTCAACTCAGACATGGCCCACTTATTTTTTGCCTCAATATACGTGTCCAAGTTTTATACATATTTCGAAGCAACTTGGTAAATTTTTTCTCTAGCTAGATTATTATTTTTGAAGAATTGATAAATTATTGCTTGGTCAGTATATTATTTGGTACAAATATGTGCATTGGATTATTTCATGGGTTATTTTACAAGGATTATTTTCGTTCATGTTATATGGGCCCAAACTTATTTCAGCTGCTGCTATTGTGTCTCTTTTGATGAGACATTATTATTGAAGAAGATATGGCCTTATACCATTATTTATTTGTCCCCATAAAAAAATATCAAAAATATTCGAAGTTGGGATTCCATGCGGAGGAACTTAATACCCTATCAAAAATATCAAAAATATTTGTGGTTGGGATTCCATGACAGAGGAACTTATTATTACTTTATGTTACTTCCCCCCATTAATGTCATATCTTACTCTATCACTTGAGAGTCATTGTCCAATGGAGGGACACAGTGGTGGAGGTGGGCACTTCAGAGCAATGCCAATAAACACACTACCTACAGAAGAGTGCCCTATATCCAGCATGAGTTAAGACTGGAATATGGAGCAATGTCTTAGCGGCTAGGAGTGATTTACTCTCACTGATATTATGCTAGTTGGACCTCATGAACGAGAGCACCAACGTGATGGGGACTGTTCTCTCACCCCCAGCTTGAGGGGAGTGTTGGAAGATAGGGCCCAAGCCCACACAACCAAGGAAGGCGCACATATCCAAGTATATTAGAAGATGGGCCCAAACCTATAAGACCAAGGAAGGCCCATGCATCCAAGAGATATAGAAGAAGGTCTCAAGGCCCACAGATCAAGGAGAAGGACCATAGGCCCACGTACAATGACGGCAGGATGATAAATAAAGAGTCATCTCATAGAGATGACATTGATGTAATTAAGTTAAAGTTCCAAGGTTAAAACCCTAAACCCTAAGTTCAGGGATATTATTGTAATATAGTAGTTTTATTAATCTATAAATAGAGCTTCAGGGGGAGGGTTAGGACATCAAGTCCATAACCTCTTCTTCCTCCAGTTTTCTCTCAATGGGTCTCTCTCCCTTTTTTCTCCATAGAGTCCTGAAAATCAACATTATATATCAAAAGAAATAACTGTAAGTATATTTTATACATTATCAATTCAATTCTTATTATGAGTTGTCTAGATGGAGATATCAATTTCGTAAGGATCAATGGTAATGCTAGCCAGGAAGAAAGAGTACTAAGTTTGACCAAATTGCAAAGTCCAAAATTTATCAAATCCTTTCTCTCAAAAGAAGTATATTTTATGAAAAAAATTAAATAGTGGTGAAAGGTACCGAAGTCTAGTTTCAGAAGGAGAAATTTTCATATTAATCTGATGTATATTTAAGGAGAAATTTGCATTGGACATGATAAAGGTCAAGCTACAAAATGAAGAAAATCAAGAGGTCATAAAAGATTCAAGAACAAAACTTCTTATGTCAAATTAGGTATCAATTTAAAGCTCTTTGAGTCTAGTTTCTTTTGATATAAAATTTTTGTGATTCTAAGCTATGAGTTTAGAGATATCAAGATCAGAAGTGCCAAAGGTCAGTTTTTCCAAAAATTTCTCTCTTTTTCCTATTTTCTCTTTTATTATCTCTCCATGCATTTATGTGAATTGAGTTGCCCTTTCTCCTAAAATCAGAGTTTTTTTATCAAATTTCTCTTCTAAACAGAGAGATTTTATCAAACTTAATCACTTCATGATGTTCATTGGTGGTATGCAATATCTTGCTTCAATGTTGTTTTTAAGTTTTGCGTTTTTATTACTTGGTTGTCTATCTTCTGCATTATTAACTCTGAAAAATTATGATCACCCCAAAAAAAGTTATATTTGGTCAAGTTTATTAAGTCCTACCATTACAGTCTCCACTAGTTTTCAAAAAAAAAAAGGTCACTTTGGAAGTATGTGTATTGCATTGTCACTTCCTTCTGTTTAAAGTTATTTTCCTCTAGTATTTCTTCAGGGTATCATCTTGTGTATTTATCATTTAAGAGCAATGCCTAGATTCACTACCTAAAACGTATAGGAGTGTGTCCAACATCTAGCTTGAGTCAAGTCTTTTGTTCTTCACCCACGAGGTGATTTGTGTTTGTGCTACCCTAAAAAAGTGAGTAATCACTTTGTCAAACCCTAAAGTTGGACAATTTTTTCACTTTTAAAATTGAGCGGAGTGTGTTTTAAACTATGACCATTTGACTAGTGTATGGAGCTTTTTCGTACAACTAGAAGTGATTTTTTTCTCGCACATTGTGTTTTGTCCAAGCTAGGTTTGTATGTCCTTTTTATTCCCAACTTGAATGGAAGAAGTAGATGCAGAAGTACAAGAAAGAGTTATTTTGTTACACATGTTGTGGTAGTTTTTCAGTGACCAAAACATTCAATAAAGGAGAGCGCAAAAGATGAAGAATTTTGCATCTATAAAGAATTTTTTTCTACAAAAGAAGATTGAAGACCAAAAATCTTTTTCCTTGCAAGCTAAAGTTATAAACTCCAGCTTGAGGGAGAGTGTTGAAGAGCAAGTATAGAAAAGTCTGACATGACTCTCACAACAAGAATAAAGAAGAGAGCAAAAGATGAAGAATTTTGCATCTATGAAGAATTTTTTTCAACAAAAGAAGATTGAAGACCAAGAATCTTTTTTCTTGCAAGCTGAAGTTATAAACTCCAGCTTGAGGGAGAGTGTTGAAGAGTAGGTATAGAAAAGTCTGACATGACTCTCACAACAAGAAATCTCACAGAGCCATAATTATTTTGGTGGAGACTTATAGGAGTCTCACAAGAGAATTCTCATAGGAGAGACTCAGTTAAAAGTGTTTTAGTTATATTAGTCGTCTATTTTTGTTCAATTGTTCTAGGACTTATCTTTTAGTGTTTAACTTTGGGTGTAATTAGCACAAAAGTAGTTTAATTGTAATTGAATTCTAATTTTTTTCTTTATTATATATATAGGTTAATTGTACTCAGTTAACATCATGTTAGTGATTTTTTCTCTTTTCCAGAAATTCAACACTTAAGTATAGTTTAAATAACTTGACTCCCAAGACAAGGCAGGGTAGCTCCCAAACATGTGAAACCATATCCTAACTTCTACTTAATTACATCCTAATGCCCCTTATATGATTAAATATTTAAAAAATACATTAAAATTTGAGTAATTACTCCATGTACCATTTTACATCTTAATTTCCTATTCTACTGTTATATATAAATTAATAAAATTTTGATTGGACCGACTACTTCCAACAATGGGTGCAAACAGGGTCATAAGAAAGTTTCACATCATGAATCTTATTTTCCTTTAATGGTGAAGACATATTGTCTTTCTAAGCAAGATGACTCCTTTTGAGAATTTTCATAATGTAATATTTGTTGGATCAAACAATTCTCTTTATCTTTCTTCTATTTTTTATTTTCTTATTATTTTTTATTTATTTTGTTATCATTTTTATCTATAGAATTTTTTTATTAACAATGGGTATAATGGGTTTTATACCTTTCAGGTTTTTTCTAAGTTTTGTATTTGATAGTTGGGAAAAGAATAACCAAATTTAAGATGTAGGGGATACTAATTTTGTAATAAGGAAGCTAAAGACAAATGTAGTGATGGTCAAGGATAGTTGTGTCCTATGTTTTGCACCGGTGGGGAAAGAGTTCAAAGATGTAGCAAACAAAAGATTAAAAATCCTAAGAGAGATGAGTGGGAGATTTTGGTATAAGATATTTTTATTAATTTGCATCACTCAGCATTTCTTAATGATAAAAAAAAAAGATAAGTCTAAAAGGATTATAACTCAAATTAAAGAACATGTACAAGGGAAAACCATTGGTGAAGATGGTCTTTTGTGATGATAATTATACATGAAGGTAAAGGAAGAGGCTTGCCTACAAGAACACCTCCATAGAACCACACTTTTGATACTAAGAACATGAAATACAAAGAGGGAGGAAAGGTCTAGGAATGGTCTGGTAACATGAAATACAAGAACACCAACATACATCCATACTTTTCTTTATTCCAAGTAAAATCTTGGAATGGTCTGATAATAATAATCTTGGGCCATTTTACATGTCTGGATATAGATGTGATCATCATTGTGCTTCTAACCGAGCAAATGTGAAAGAAACCGACTTGAAGCTTTTTTTAGTGATGTAATGTTGGTGAGGAGCATATAAAATTGTTGAAATGATAAATGACAAAAGAAGCAAGTTGATGCTAGCATCCAAATGTTGAAGTAAACAAAAAAAAAAAAAAAAAAAAAAAAAAAAACAAAGCTCTTGTAGTAAAGTATGTAACTTTACAAAAGATTACATACTTAAAGAGGTGACGTTGAGGGGTCAAAGGAAGGTCTAAAATCTCGTAGGGTGAAATAGTTCATTTCTTAAAGATGAAGATGCATTGTCTAAAATAGAAAGATTAGATATGTTGACGGCTTGAGGCTAGTCCATTATTCACATAACTCGATCTTTATAGGTAGTAGTTTAAAACTTGGAATTTCTATCACTATCACTATGGAATAGAAATCTTGAGAGATGAAGCAAGTGTCTAGGGCTGGCTATTTATTTTCTAACATTCTATCTATCTATTTAAAAAAGGATATGAAAAAAAATATTTATTGATAAATATGCATCTCCATCCAAATAATGAACCACCTCCAAAGTAGATAGATAAGAAAATAAGCTAAGACAATGACTCTCACAAAATCCTATTTGTAGGGTAGAACACCTAAAAATAGCCAAAAAGAAGGATGGGTGACAAATAAAATCAAGCCAACACTAGGACTCAAAAAATAACTTGAATAGGTAGGGGTGCCACTTGATGCCTCCTAAACACATTTCAATTAAGAAAATATTGTCCATATTTTGAAAGAAAACAAGTAGCTAAGGATATATACTTGTTGGCTATATACTAGTTGTAGCCTGCCTTATCTCCCGTGGGCCACCACTGATAACAACATAAACTTTCCTGAAGGATAGCTGCATCCAATAGGTGAATAACTCTGTCTTACACGTCTAAGAGTTCTCCAATCTATACAAGGAAATTCTTTCAATCAAGACATGTCATATATCACTAGTTCAAAAGGTAATATCAAGTAAATATATTCTTCTATTCAAGTAATCAAAGAACTTCCTTTTCTGAAACAGATATGCTGCTATTCACGTCCTTGCATGAGGGGAAGAATACCAATGCCAGCACGACGATAACAACAAGATAATCAGTAAGATAATCAGCAAGATAAACACTGCACCATGATAACAGCAAGATAATAGTAAGCCTGTTGTAAGCCACCCGAATTCATCAAGCTAGCATCAGCAAGAGTTTTCGAAAAACTCCTCTCAAGGAAGAAAAAAAGCTCCTCTTGCTGCTTTTGAATCCAAATTTCCTGTCTCATTCTGGTTTCCAGAGACAAGAAAGAGCTGTTGCTTCCCTCTCATTTTTTCAGAACATGATACAGCCGAAGATAAAAATGGAGAAGCAGATGCCAGAAATCGAGCAGTCTTATCAATACCAGAGAGACATCAGTAAACAAGCCTTGTCCAAATTTCCTGTCTCATTCTGGTTTCCAGAGACAAGGAAGAGCTGTTGCTTCCCTCTCATTTTTTCAGAACATTATACAGCAGAAGAAAAAAATGGAGAAGCAGATGCCAGAAATCGAGCAGTCTTATCAATACCAGAGAGACATCGGTAAACAAGCCTTAAACAGCACATGTTCAGGCTAATTATCAATAACAAAATTTAACATCTATAGTTGTACATAACCATGATGTATTTAGAGCTTCAAATATGGAAGTTAAAGGCAAGAAAGCAAGAGAATTATCTCTTTGAATCCAAATTCAGTAGCTCCTTCACATAAAAAAAAGAAAACCAACAAATGCAATCTTCTACTAAATCGAGTACAAAAGTAAGATGGAATCCTGAAAATCAATCACCGGCTCTGATACCATGTTAATTTTCTGGATTCCATAGCCTTAAGATCTTTAGTAATGAAAAAGGGAATGAAGAAGAAGAAAAGAAGGAAAGAGAGAGGGAAACAAAGAGACGTCCAAGGAGAGAGAGAGCATGTGGGGAAAAAGGCGAAGGAAGATTAGGGTTATAGACTTGTCCAAAACCTCCCCTTTAAACTTTATTTATATATGCCAAAAGTACCAATATCACGAGTATACATCACGAGTATATTTTTCATCCTAGTATGAGTGAAGAAGAGACAAAAAATATAAGGTAATTACCTCAATGAGACTACAACTTATTCATATCTTCTAGCTGAACACTCAAATCCATAATGTCTTATGATTCCACATTTATAGCAAAAATCTTTATGCATCGGTGATATTGTGACCTTGGTCACATTTGTCCTATGAGAAAAACTACATTTTCTATTTTCTCTAGTCTCATGGACATTGGCCACTAGTTCCAAATAGTTCCAAATTTCTCACATGATTTTCTAATCTAATTTTAGGAGTGACTTTTCCTAAAAGATAATTCTTCTAATGTACAGGATAAGTCATGGGCTTTTCTAACATCTAAACATTTTTGGGTTTCTGGTAATTTGTTTTCTTTTTTGAATCTCTAAAACCCTAGAGCAAATAGTTTCATTTTCTTTTCTCAACTCAAGATTGTATGAAAAATAAAATTCAATTTTCTTACATTCTGAGATGAGCATTATATTTCTTCTCAAAACTCTTATAGCTTGAGGAAAAATCAGCTTTCAATAAATTAATTTTCTTTTCTAATTTAGAAATTTTCCTCTTTAACTTCTTTTTTTTTTTCTCTTCTTCTAATGGAGGGCGTGGATTCATCAAGTTTTCTCATTGATTCTTCCTTGTCCAATTACTCACCGCTATCACTCTCAGAAATTTTATTTCGAAATATGATGGTATTTCATATAAACATTGTTGGAAGATGGGCTCAAGCCCACAAACTCAAGACAAGAAGTCCACACGTCAAAGGAGTGGCATATGGGTAAAATATGGTACTTTCCATAAAGATGGAATAGAGGTATAAATATGTGTTCCTTTATGTCTTTTGTTTTATCAAGTTGTAGCCCTAAGGGCATTGTAAAACTATAAATAAAGGCATTGGCTAAGAGGTAGAGCATTGAAGCCCTCTCCTCTCCTTCCACAAATTCATCCAGCCCTCTTTTTTCTTATTTAACACAAACCCCTCTTCCCTTAATCCAAACTCTCTCCTTCTACATTCTTCTTCTTCTCCTCTCCTTTCTCTCTTCTTCTTCTTCTTCCTCGTTGATCTAAAGTTCTTCTCATGGGATCCTAAATTCTACATGGTATTAGAGCAAGGAGTTTAGGATCCCACTTGATGAAGTACTTATGAAATCTTTCCAAGAAGTTGGTAAAAGGAGTTTAGCCATGAAGAGATAAGTTAATTCCCTTCTTCTTTACATTTTTTTCTTCTTATTTACATACTCCTTAACATTTTCTTCTTCTTCTTGAACTTTGAATCACATCAAGTCAAAATAATCTTCATATGTTGTGAAGATTTATTTTTATGACTAAAATGATGTTATAATCTTGATCTTCTTGTAGATCAATTACAAGCTTGATCAACATCAGTTTCTACTTGTATCTTATCAAGATTGATGTTTGAGATTCAGTTACCTTTATGTAACTTGGATCAATTTCATTTGAAGTGGAATTCCAACACAAGTTGCTGTAAATTCTCCCACTTGATGTTGCTCATAGGATTGTGTTATGTTGTTGGATGCATGTTATATGTTTGATGAAATTCTAGCACTCACTTATCCCTATTATTTTTGTTGCTCATGAACTTCAACAATTGCATTTTTTTTTACGTTGAAGTATTCCCAAGAGTTAAAGATAAATTTCCTTCCGAGTGTCTTGATTTGCCTCTAAGTTTTCTCTAAATATTTTTTTTCTCTCGGTTTGTGTTGGAGTTTGGATTAAGGCCTAAGCAGTTGAATCTACCTTCTCCTCTTTGTTTTTTCCTTTAAGAATATAAGAGGAATTGAGTGACGGCTGGATCTTATTCTCACTTTCCAAAAGCAAAAATTTGTTGATAAATTGGTGCTTACTCTCGTGAAGAAATTATGTTCTCCTTTTCCCTCTGTTGTCGGTGACTGATTTGGTCCACGGGTTCTTCAAATTACATTGAGTAACTGTTATTTGAAGAAGGCCTCAACCCTTGACCTTCATATTTGCCTTGCCTCATCATAAAGAGTGGAAACACCAGTAATAAGAGTGATATACTCCGCATTACTACGATTCCACTAAGAGGTCTCTCCAATTACCTTAGTTGCTCACAATCGGTACGAAGGTTTCTCATTACTCTTGACCTTCTAAGTTATGTTATCAAAATCTCACCTCCTATTGATGAAGAAGATGAAGCCTACCCCAAGTGGATTAAAAATGATAACACGGTTATCATTTGGCTCGTCAATAGCATGGAAGAGCATGTAACTAACAATGTGGTCCACTTGAAAACAGCCAAGGACGTTTGGGACACTTGTACTAAGCTTTACTCAAGTACTGCCTCATTACAAAGAGTATATGATGTCTTACAAAGTATGTTGCATCTTAAACACGGATATAACATTCATGATTTTTTTGCCGATTTCGGAGCCTTCTCCAAGAATGGACAACGAGAGGCCTTGGGAACAGCTATTTGCTTGTCAAATATTAAGCCTTGCCTTGAGGTTGCGAAGACCCTACTTCTAAGTTCCTCTGCTCTTCCATCCTTCAATGACAACAATGCTATAGTACTACGGATTCCTAATCCATCCCCTCTTTCTCCTATTGATGCTCCGTCGGCTATGTTCTTCGGCAATCAGGTTTCATCATCCTCATACTAAGGATGGGGCAGAAATATGAGAGGGGGTAGAACTATGAAGGGGGCAAAAAATAGAGGTGGTCGAATGGGTCCGAATAATTCTCGTAGTGAGTCTCAACTTCAGACTTACTGTGGTGGTCAGAATCACCTTGTGGAAAAATGATGGAAACTTCATGGCAAGCCTGATTGGGCCACGACTAACCCAGTCTCTGTTAATGTTGAGAATCGTGAAGAAAAAGTTGACTCCCACTTCGGAAATGTGACTCTAACTACTGAAGACTGTGTTGCATTTCAGAAGATGAAGTCCTTAATGGAATCCTCCATTCCTCCATTATCTACTGCCACTACCACTATTGCCTCAGGCATGCTTTCTTTTTTTTCATCCTTTTCCTCTTGGATCATCGACTCCGGGGCCTCCGAACATTTGTCAAGTAACAAACACTTGTTTCAGTCATTATCTCCTTGTCTTCCTCAAAAATTAATTACTATTTTTAATGGTGCCCAAACCAAGGTCCTTGGCAAAGGTTTCTCCTCTCTTACCTCGTCTATTCCTCTTCAAGATGTTTTGTTTGTCCCTCAATTTCCTTTAAATTTGCTTTCAGTTAGTCAATTAACAATATCATCCACAACATCCTAGGCCCAACTTTGGCACAACCGGCTTGCTCATCCATCTACCTCTTCACTTCATTCTTTGCTTTCGTCTTTAAAATTACTTTCAACTTTTCAGTTGTGAGGTTTGTCAATTAAGTAAACACATTAGGAGTACATATTCTTCTCATCTTACAACTAAAAATGTTACTCATTTTGAGTTAATACATTCTGATGTATGGGGACCTTTATGTTTCTCAAATATTTCTCAAGTTAAATATTTTGTCATTTTTGTTGATGATATTACCCGAGTGACTTGGTTATATTTATTTAAAGAACATTCAGAAATGCTTCCTCTTTTTAAAAAATTTCATGTTATGGTATTGACACAATTTGGGAAGAAAATTCAAATCCTTAGGTCTGATAACGCGAAGGAATATATGTCTAATGAATTCAAATCATTTTGTGAGGGTAATGGGCTTATCCATCAAACATCACGTGCATATACCCCTCAACAAAATGTTGTTGTTGAAAGGAAGAATCGTCACCTTCTTGAAGTTGCTTGGGACCTCCTCTACTCCATGAGCGTACCCTATTTTTATTGGCCTCATGCTATACTTATGGCATGTTTTCTTATTAATAGGTTACCTTCATCGGTTCTTCATAATAAAACTCCTTACTCTGTTTAATTTCATTATGAAGATCCATTTTCTCTTCCTCTTAAAGTGTTTGGATGTACATGTTTTGTTCATGTTACTTCCCTACAAGAAAATAAACTTGATCCTCGGTCTATGAGATTTATTTTTTTGGGGTACTCTCACACCCAGAAAGGTTATGTCTGTTACAATCATACCCTTCGTAGGATGCTTGTTTCTCTGTATGTGACTTTCTTTGAGGACACCTTTTTCTACTCCTCCCATGATGCTCCTCCAGGATGGACATTTCCTTCTACCACTTCGTGTCTGCTTGTGCCTCTCAATGTTGATATTAATCCACCCCCTGATGCACCGGCCATACCTTCACCTGTGTAGTTGTCGGATCCACCAGAGGTAAGTCCTTCTCCTCCTATGTTTGGGCCTGAATTTGATACTAGGCCTATTTCTTTAAGAAAGGAACGTCGTTCTTGTACTACTTCACATCCTATCTCAAATTTTATATCTCACCATCGCTTGTCTTCCGAGTGTTTTCAATTCCTTGCTTCTCTTTCTTCTACTTCCATTCCACAGTCGTATAGGAGGCTCTAAAGCATCCAGGATGGAAAGCGGCTATGGATGAAGAAATGCACGCCTTTTATGAAAATCAAACCTGGTCCTTAGCATCACTCCCAAAATGTAAAAGACCGGTTGGTTGTAGATCGGTGTTTTCGGTGAAACATAACCCGGATGGATCGGTTGCTCTTCTTAAAGCTCGACTCATTGCTAAAGGTTATACTCAATGCTATGAGATAGATTATGAGAAGACCTTCTCTCCTGCTGCCAAATTGAATTCGGTACGTATCATCTTATCTATTGCTACTAACTCATCATGGCTCATATATCAATTGGATGTCAAAAACACCTTTTAAATGGTGACATAAGTGAGGAAATTTATATGGTTCAACCACCTGGTTATGTGGTTGAGGGGGAGTTGGTATGCTGGTTAAAAAAAATTTTATACGGGCTTAAACAGTCCCCTCAGGCTTGGTTTGATAAATTTAGTCAAGCATTTCTACGGTTTGGTTTTCATCGGTGCTCGGTTGATCATTCAGTATATTTTAAAGATATTATCAAAGGGAAGATATTATTGGTTATATATGTTGATGATATTATCTTAACCGATGACAATGCTCAAAGCATACAAGAAGTGAAGAATATGATATGTTAGGAATTCAAGACTAAAGATTTGGGTATGGTTAAATATTTTTTGGGCATAGAAGTTCTTCAATCCAAGCATGAGATAATATTGTCTTAGTGAAAATATGTCTTGGATCTCCATGAAGAAATAGGAATGAAGGGTTGTCGACCAATTGACACACCTATGGATACAAATGTAAAATTGTGTGGCACGAATGAAGAAGATATTGATATTGGAAAATATCAAAGACTCGTGGGAAAACTGATCTATCTCACGGTAACTAGGCCGAACATATCATATGTTGTAAGTGTGATAAGTCAATTCATGCACAAAGCACAAATTACCCACTTGCAGGCCTTAGAGAGAATATTACGATACCTAAAAGGAGCTCTAGGAAGAGGATTGTTGTATAAAAAACATGGGCACTTCAACATAGAAGACTTCTCATATGCATATTGGGCTGGATCACCTGATGATAGGAAATCTACATCGGGATATTGTATTCTTGTTGGAGGGAACATGGTTACATGGAAAAGTAAGAAGCAAAATGTGGTTGCAAGATCTAGCGCCGAAGCAGAATACAGAGCTATGAACCATACAATTAGTGAACTTTTATGGATTAGGACCCTTATAAAAAAGGTTCCATGGGTCTGCATTGTGATAACCAAGTATCCATTCATATTACTTCAAATCCAGTCTTCCATTAAAGAACTAAACATATTGAGGTGGATTGTCACTTTATACGGGAGAAGTTTCAAGCAGGAATAATCTCCCTCAAACATGTTTCATCTCAAGAGCAAGTAGTTGATATTCTCACTAAACCCGTTACATCTAAAATCCTATCTTTTATATGTGGCAAGCTGAGTATTTATGATGTATTTTCTCCTCTAGCTTGAGGGGGAGTGTTGGAAGATGGGCTCAATCCCACAAGCTCAAGACAAGAAGCCCATACGTCAAAGGAGTGGCATATGTGTAAAATATGGTACTTTCCATAAAGATGGCATAGAGGTGTAAATATGTGTTCCTTTTGTGTCTTTTGTTTTATCAAGTTATAGCCCTAAGGGCATTGTAAAACTATAAATAAAGTCATTGGCTAAGAGCTAGAGCATTGAAGCCCTCTCATCTCCTTCCACAAATTTGTCCTGCCCTCCTCTTTCTTATTTGACACAAACCCTTCTTCCCGTAATCCAAACTCTCTCCTTCTACGTTCTTCTTCTCCTCTCCTTTCTCTCTTCTTCTTCTTCTTCTTCCTCGTTGATCTAAAGTTCTTCTCATGGGATTTTAAATTCTACAAACATAAGTACATACAATCCTCAATTTATATGTTTTTCACTAGAAGTACTCTAAATGTGAATAGCAATATTCTTTGTTCCTAGAAAATCATATTCTAATTTATTCCAAAAATCCTTAGCTTATTTATAAGATAAGAATCAACTATTTCATCATCTAATTAACTAAGAATGAGTTCCAAAGCCTTAGCATTACCACTATATTTTCCAATGTCTAAGTCATCCCAATCATATATTTTTTTAGAAATATTCCTTCCTTTAATGTTTTGGGATGGGATGAAGGGTTGACTAAGGATGTCTTCTCATAATCAAAATCCAATAGACTATAAGAAAAAATCCATTCTTAATCTCTACCATTTGTATTGTGAAGTAATGAGCATGGGAGCGAAAAAGGGATCATGACCCTCTTGAAACGTAATTTTTACTTGAGATGCCATTTGAAATCAGAGTTATGAGAATAAAATAGGTTTTGATTTCAAAGGGTGCCTACTCTAATACTAATTGTTGGCCCACTTGGCTTCTCAAGAGGGGGGTGAATTGATATTTTATAATAAAAAATATTAGTAGTCTTAGTTATTCATCGTTCGAATCATGGAATTAAACATAAGTTGTAACGTTAACTACACAACCATAAAAAGGAACATAGATTTTTTTTATCAACATTTCCCTAATGGTAGTCACCACCCAAGAACCCTTGGAAAAATAACACAATCTTGCTCTAATAGCTGGGAAAATACAAAAGAGATTTTGGCTCTCTTTAAGCCACGTGTAATAATATATTACATGATTTCAATCTCTCCCAAGATATTACAATTAGATTCTAGCTCTAGTGGGCCTTTTCCTTTCTAGACTTAAGGTCTTAGACAACCTTTACGAATTTCCAAAGAAAAAGGAAAAATATACAAACTTACAAATTGTTTTGGAGAAATTATCTTTTCTTTAAGTGATATCCAAGTCTACAAAATTTAAGCACGAAGCAGAATGTGTAGGGGGCTTGGTAGAAATTGAGATGCCTATGAAGATTGAAGTGAGAACAAAAGTTTGGGCAGTTTTTGGAATTTCTCCTCTAATGGTTAAAAATGAGGAAGTGAGACTCAAATCAATTTTTAGAGTTTGGATATTCGAATATAGGCACAAGTCAACTTCCTTAGGATGTTTGGAGGGGTAATTGTAAGTTCCCCAATCCAAACTAGTCGTTATTTGCCCGTTTACAAAAAATTGACATCTCATTAATCGATCAATGTAAGTGAATGATCGATCAATCGAGTGTAATGGTTATATTTTTATAAAAAATGGCTTATTAATTGATGATCAATCAATATTTTACTATTGGGCCTGACAAGTTAAGTTGACCAATCAGTGTACACTGATTGATTGATCACATGTATGATAGATCAATGTCTAGGCAACCATCGATCATGCATTAAGTCCCTTACTGGCAGGATTCTACTTGACCGATTGGTCCAACAGGGTGATCAGTTATGCTTTACAAATTTTGCATTCTTGGACATGTATGTTCAATCAATCCACATGGAATATTCTGGTTGATTGATCAATCCAAAGCCACTTTTCTATAATTGACATTATAGCATTAAAAATTTTATTCCTAAGTGTAACTAACATGTTTAAAGGTTAGACATGCATCGATAAAACATGTTATGAAGGCAAGTATCCTAGCAAGTTTTAGTCATATGTATGCATCGGCTAAACATGATTTTGAAAAAACATTGTGCCCTAAAGCATTATACCATATATGTGCTTAAACAATCGAAGTTTGGTGGCTATCTACTTACATGATAGAATTCTTGAGATGCTCTATACGACTTAACTCTACTCTTCAATTCTTTGTTTATCTTCTTTTTTTAAGTTCTTCTTCTCAAGAATAATCTTCAATATCATTTTGTGTTGGGTCTTGACTTGGCAATTTGATTCAGCATTTGTATATCTTTAGCTTTTGCCCTGGACCTCATAATATTCATGTTGGAAAAAATGCGTCTAACTACACAGATAACACCGTTAGTAGCACACTTTAAGCTTCCCAGTTTGTCATCATCAAGACAATGGAGATCAATGTGATTCTATAATAGGTCTAATAGAGCCTCCAGGGGTATTTTGGTTTTTTTATTTTAAAATCCAAAAGTTAGTCAAAGAAGAATCCTAATTTAGAAAACCATGTTTACAATAAAGTTAGTTTCTTTATTGGAGTCCTAGCTTCCTATTTTGATGTAGTTTCTTGTCTAATGTATTTCTTTTTAGGAGTCCTAGTTTCCCACTTAGATTTATTTCTTGTCTAATGTAATTTCTAAAGTTAAAAAATTCTACAGTCCAGACAAGGTGTTATTTAAGTCGTAGTTAAAGTAGGAGTCTTTCATTTTGAATGTATTTGAAAGATGTTAACCGATTAGGCAAGGGTAAAGGAATAAATCACCTAAAATATTTAGTTTATTTTTTATTTTTTATTTCTCCTCTCTCTCCAACTCGTGCCTTACCACCACTCTTCTCTTTTCTCCTCTCTTCTTCTCTTATTTCCAACTAGCTCTCTCTCAATCTCCCTTTGTCCATCTACTTTCTCTTCCCTTCTATCTTATTCAAATCCTCTTAACCTTTATCTTTCAACTCTTTCATGCACTTTTAAGAAAACATATGACATGTGCCAAAGGGATTCTACCAATTGGTATCATAGTATTCCTTCTCTAGGACCTCTATCTCAGCAATTACCAGAGCTAGAAATCTATCAGATTATCTACTTTAGAAGAATAATAATTTATATGGTAAAGTGATACTTTATTCAAGTCTAGTTTTGGATGCAATAAGTTTTAAGTTAATTGAAGCTCTTTGTAAAGATATATTATCCTTATGGGAATTGACAAGGGTTCTGTTGCAAAATGAAACAAACCAAGCATCGACAAGAAATTTGAGGTGAGAGCTTACATAGCAAGTTATATACCAAATTAAATATCTTTGAGTATAATCTCCTAATCAAGAAACAACTTAATATTATAATTTTTTTTTTGTCCAAGTCCAAATGAATTGCATAAGTATGATGGTCAAAAATATTGTCCACACTTAATATAGATAAGTATGGTGATATGTCATAAACAAAACCCTAACTCTACCGATCTGTAAATAAAAACATATAAGTTGAAATCTAAAAATTGTATACCCAACTAGGGATGGCATCGAACCAAGCGGGTTCGTGAGCGGCTCGAGCTCAACTCGATTCCGGCTCAGTTCAATTTATCTGGATCTCGAACCGAGTTCAAGATCCAGATAAGGCCTGTTAGAGTTAACAAACCGAACTCGACCGAACCATGGTTCGGTTCGAAAGCTCACAAGTTGGCTCGATAACGGGCTCGAGAATCGGGAGTGGGAGCTAGAGCGACCAGGGAGGGGGGGGGGGGTCACCACCGAGCCTCTCCCTTCTGCTGCTATGGCCGCCTTCACCGCTGCTCGGTTCAAGCTCAATTAAATTTTTAGGCTCGAGGCTAGGGTCGGTTCAAGCTCAAGTTCAAAATATTTAAATTAAGCTCAGCTCGAACATATGAAGGTTCAGACTTAGCTGGATTCGATGCCACCCTTATGTCCAATTTTAAGTAGAGGTCATGCCCAATTTTATGTAGAGGTCATGCCTAATTCTATGTAAAATATATGCATCATTTTTTATATAATTTATTTGACATATATTTATTGAAAAGTTTTAAATGTATATTGGAGTTCAAACTCGAAACATGTATTTTTTTAAAAAATTTAAATAAATGTTGAAGCTCGTGTTCAGCTCGAACTCGGTTAAAATTATTAGGCTCGAGCTTGATAACAATTTTAGGATCGAGGCTGAGCTGGACTCGGCTCGAGTTCGAGTTTGAAATATTTAAATCAAGCTCGACTTGAACATAGGCAAGTTCAGGTTTGACTCGGCTCGATGCCACTCCTATACCTGACCCAACCCAAATTTTGTAGTTCAATACTCTGTAAGCCCATAAAAGTCACATGTGTTCTCAAATAAACAAGTAGAATTTTGTAACTTATCTTAGGGTATTTAAGTAAGAAATAACTTTTTAAAAGTAGTTTCTCTCTCCTCTTCAAAAAAAAAACCTTAAACTTTTTTAAGCTTACTAATAGTCTAATAGATTTTTGTAACTCTTCTAGGGTATAAGAAAACAAAAACCTTTTTAAGTTTTTTCCTTATGACATTAAATCTTATTATTTAAAAAAGATCATAAATTTATATATTATCAGTTTAATATAAGGTGTGTTGTACTAAAGCAGGATAAACGCAGTGTCGTTCTCTTATTCAATTTAAATTACCCAACAATCAGCCTAACTGTTAAGTTCCAAACAAAATCACTTTCGCATCAATTACAATAGCAGTTGCTGGAGTTGAGCTGCAGCAACAACCACTTCTGCTTCCTCTTTCATTTCAGCTTTAATGGCGGCAGCCAGCTGATCGTAAGCTTCTCCCCACGCATTTCCCATCTTTTCACTCCACTTATCCCCTACTGCTTCCTTAATGGTCCTGAGCAGAGCTTCCTTTACCACCTGTAAATCCCATATAGGTTTAGCAATGGCAGGTACGGAAAATCTTCAAATTTTAAAGAGCTTAAATACCTCAAAATGAGGATCAATGACACCCTTTTTGAGATGAACAGATCCCAGATACTTTAAAGTGGCCTCCGCGACGACAACTTGACCCTTCTCCCGGAGTTGAACGGCTGATTCACAAGTCTGGCAAATGTTTGTTCAAATTAGAATAAAAAAAAATCGACTGTAAAAGAGGAGGGAAAATAAAATAAAAAAGTTGGTTCGTCTAATTTTTTACCATCTTGAAGACTTTCACGGCATGAGCCTTGAGCCTGGGGTTGTTCTGGGGGATTTCGTCTGAATCTTTGAGGAAAGAGAACATGGCTTTGGCAGCCGGGGCTATCTCTAAGATCCTGAGAGAAATGAGTGGCAGACAGAAATCCCATCAATGATTTGAAAAGCTAAAAAATCGAAGCAAGCGATAGTCTGTGTGTAAAGACTCACGTGGTGAAGAATTTGAGGCTGATCTCTGGAATGTCCAGCTTCAGGATTTCCCATGATTCCTTAACTAAACCTTCTTGCTCCTCCGTGAAAGCCATTGACGACTCTGTTTTGCCAGTGCTAGCTTCTTCCTGCAGCACGCCATTGTGTGCATTCAATAAACGCTATTAACACAATAAAATCGCTGAGAAACAGTTATTTTCAACAAAAAAAAATTATTAAAAAATAATAATAATAAATAAGATGCATAAAAAATTATTTCTAAATTACAATTGAGTGAAATTTCGTGAATCCAGAAACGTAATGTAATGTCAATCTGTGTACAAAATATTTTTATGTGACAGATGTTCGGGTTTTGAGCAGAAATTGACAATGGACACTGTTTGAGTGTCGAAATTCAAATACCGTTCAAACTACCGTGTTTTGATATGTTATTGAAAGCGTCCAGAGATGAGAAATCACCTTCTTCAATTGGGGTGTTTCAGCTGCTGCTGCTTCTTTCATCTGAGCTTTAATGGCTACTGCCAACTGATCGTAGGCTTCTCCCCACGCACTACCCATCTCATCACTCCATTTTGCCCCCATCGCGTCCTTAATTGTCCTCAATAAGGCTTGCTTGACCACCTGAAGCTCAAAGGGCATTCATTCGTCAGGAACAAGCAAGCCATGAAATAAGGTCAAAAATACCCCTCTTCTTCAAATACCTCAAAGTGAGCATCGATCACACCCTTCTTAACATGAACAGATCCCAGGTTCCTTAAGGTAGTCTCTGCCACCACAACCTCACCCTTCTCTCGCAGTTGAACTGCCGATTCACAGGTCTGCAAAACCTAGCGTCTCAGAAAAAACTGATTTCAGGAGATATTTATATTAGATCAGATAGATTAGATTATCTTTACCATCTTAAACACTTTAACAGCGTGCGCTTTCAGCCTGGGGTTGTTCTGAGGTATTTCATCAGAATCTTTCAGAAACGAAAACATGCCTCTCGCAGCAGGAGCTATTTCTAGTATCCTGAAACAGCAAAACATGTTAACGAAAAGGTTCCTGATAAAATTGGAGGAAGATAAACCAAAAGGGGAGAAGACAGATCTTACGTAGAGAAGAATTTGAGACTCAGATCCGGGATATTGAGCTTCATAATCTCCCATGACTCCTTCACTAGAGCCTCCTGCTGCTCCGTGAATGCCATTGCCAACTCTTTTCTGGACTCCTTTGCTTGATTCTTCGGTCATCTTTCTCCTCTTATATGTTCGCCGTCAACGCATCACGAGCAGTTCGTGGGATTGCGCACGCATAGAAAATCGTCTTTGCGGTGGGCACCGGTTCTGACACGACTCGAAAATTGAGAGTTTTTGTCGTCGGTTTCCGCCTGGTTTGGCTTATGCGTCGTGTGTTGCTGATGAGGAGAAGGAATTCCAGCGTGCAACTCTGGCTTGGAAGGAATATGTTAATGCTTAAAATATAATAAACTGATAAATCATGGAGGCTTGCGGTGGGCACTGGTTTAGATACGACTAGAAAATTGAAAGTTCTGCGATGGTGGGCTCATAGGCTGCCGCCACCATGACTCCACGTTCTTTTGTCAAATCCGATATCTCATTAACTATCAAATTTGTCCACAACTTTGTGCTCGGCGTTGCGATTGCTTTGAAGTATCCACTGTATTCTTCGACGTGATAATGACTAATAAAAATTACAGGGAGGGGGGAGAGGTATCTCGGGTTTATTTATAATGGTATCCCAATAGTGATTTTTTTAGAGTTAAATAAATTATGGTACGAGAAAAGGAGGTCATCTCTTCTTCAATAATAATATCTTGTCCAAAAAGACATAATACCAGTTTCTTCAATAATAATATCTTGTCCAAAAAGACATAATACCAGTAGTTGTAATGTAACATGATCATCTTTTAACACATATAACACGAATTAAAATAATAAATTTTATAGAATTAACCCATAAAATAATCTAATATAAATATCTATACCAAATAATATGTTGACCAAGGAATAATCTATTAATTCTTCAAAATAATAATCTAGCCAAAGAAAAATATTTACCGAGTCACATCGTGTCAAATAGTAGACAAATATATCGGAGTTGTGGTAGAAATATGTATAAGTTTTGGTCAGACATGTATACCGAGACAGAAAATAAGTGGCCCAAGGTTGACTCGGACCGAGTTGGTCTGGGTTGACTCGGTCTGGCTGGTGCAGAAGCAGTAAGTGTCCTTGGCTTGCTGATTTGCCCCGGGCGGGTCCGGTCAGAGACTCGACAGGCGCTGAACCGGCGCTCAATGAAATTTTCTTCACTTAGAAAACCTTTAATCGGGAAATATTTCATCTTCTTCCTCGGGCAGCTGGCGCCCGAACAGAGCGGGAGAGCTCAGACGACAATCACGGTAGGAGATCTCGGATAAGCTTTTCGAAATATATCAATCTTCCGAAAAAAGAGGATGAGAGCCATTTTATCTTCGGAAGTTATGGAAACAGCATAAATGACCAGCGAGGAGATTAATAGGCAGATATCCGATGAACCAAGGATCACGGACCAGAATTTTTCTGGATGCCGGCTTCCGAATCAGAACATGACAACGCCTTTGTCCAGAAACAGCAACCAAGCTAGCAGTATCAATCAGCCAGCGTCTTGGTGCTGTCGTCTTTGGCCTTAAAAAACAGAACCAAGGCCGGATCAATTTTCTGGATTGACGGTAGATTGATTCTTCGTCCAGAAATGGAAATGCATATCCTCTATTGGAATTCGCTTTGTCTCGGGCAGTAGGAAGATGATGAACAACGTCATAATTATAATTAAGCAAACGCAAAGCATATTGACGCAGACCACTATACTCTGCCCAACGGATCTGGTCTCCAGAGGGAAGATTTCACTGGGAACCAATCACTCAAGAGGCCCCCATGATCACTCATAGACAAGGCAGAACAAGCAAGTCATGATCACTAGCAAGATGTCGTCGGCTCTGGGGAGTATTTGCCCGTGACCGAACTTAGCTGCCAGTACTCCGGCCACAGTCGACATTGCTATTATCATTTGACAGCCGGCTTCAATGAACATAGCCCTCCGTCCAACTCTGTCAACCAACGTCAGTGAAACAAATGGTGCAATAGCAAGCATTCCACTAGTTAAAATGAAGGAGTAGAGAGACGCGCCAGATCCAAAACCCATGCTTGGGAAGATAACCGGAGCGTAAAACAGAATAGAGTTGTTGCGTGTGAGTTGTTGTAACGCTGAGTCAAGAGACCCAAACTCGGAACTTGACTTGGTATTATCGAGCGCTTCTCGCTTAGCTCATGACAGGAATAAAAAATTCACCATAATTCCACCTTTTAATTTTTCTGATCAAGAAGAAACAAGTAACAAAATTTAAAACCGAATTCATCAACTATAAAAAAAAAGAACATCAATATGAGAAAATAAAAATAATGGGTTTCTAGAATCCTGAAAACCATAACTACGAGTCCTGAAAATCAATGCTCTGATACCATGTTGAATTTATGGACAAGTGAAATACTTCATTGCCTTCATTAACTTATTATAATCAGAATACATGAACCTCTATTTATAATAGAGGAAGGCAGTAGAGTCCAATTACAATAAAACTATATTTGTCTTAATTACACCCAAACTCTAATACTTAAAGATAAGTCCTAGCATAATTAAATAACTCAATATAGATAAGAGACAAACATAACTCAAACTAGTACTCTTCTAGGACGTGACCATAAGATAAAGATGCATTTGTGAGTCCTTCTTGATCTTCCAACTTATGTGATAAGGATGCTACCTCGTGGTAATCTTGGTGGGTCCTTCTTCTTATGTGCTTGGGCCCATATTGTGGGCATTCCTTAGTGGTGTGACCCATCTTATAATATTTTTAGATATGTGGGACTTCCTTGGTCGTGTGGGCTTGTGCCTATCTTCCAACATAACTTAAATGAGCCTAATCTGGATCTCGAACTCGGTTCAAGATCCAGATAAACCGGATCGAACAGAATCGAGCTCGAGTCGTTCGCGAACTAGCTTGGTTTGATGCCACCCCTACTTGCGCTCTTTAGGTTTCTCAATTAGGTCTCCTAAGTACATTCCTAAGTGTAAATCTAAGAGTCACCACTTTTATATGAATTTCGTGGAATCACGCCACGTGCAACAGATATTATGAGAAAGGAAAAAGATTAGGACAATTGCAACTACTTGAATCATTTATACACCATAAAACCTCACTACATATTTTTTTAGGTTTTCTTATCTTGACTCGTACTTGATTATACCCCAACGATTCAACTAATAAGGGTCATTATCATAATTATAACAAAGCTAGAACAAGTTTGTATCTGATGGTATACACTACCTTGTAGTGGGTAACTCTTCTCGACCATGTAAATCATTGTGTTTGATTGATTAGTTGTTCTACTCCGTTTTACCATTGCATCACAATGATAGATTGGAAGCCTTGTTTTGCTTAAATTCTTTTCTTAAGATAATGATCAAATTATTTTTTTCACTAATTATTTTTGGGAATAATAATGGTCAAATTCTCATTTTCTTTTCTTTTCCATGGAGTTCCAAATAGACCCTCAAGGTTAAGAATCTTGTCTTGAACAAAAAAATCATAAAGGTTTTGTGTGATACCGTTGCGAGTAGGAGTTCTATTTTTTCAGTTTAAGGATAGAAGATAATTCTTGAGTCAACTTGAGTTTCCTTGAGCTCATCCAAAAACAGACATTCCATGTTCCTAAGCCTAAAAACTCAAGTCTCCTCGAGTGAACTCAAGGAACCCCACAAACATCAATGTGGGTCCTTGGTCCCACTTAATCGACTAGTATGTTGGGTGCGGATGACTTGGTACTTGGCATTTGACACTCCACCCCCTTGTTCGAATCCCCGAGGGGACTTTGGTTTGTTTGGATTTGGTTTGGTCTTTGGATTTGATTTGATCTTTGCATTTGGTGGGGTGGGTGTAAGTGTGGGTCCTTGGTCCCATTTAATTGACTAGTCTTTTCGGGTTATATTGGTTAGGTGCTTACATGGTATCAGAGTAGGTTTGTTTGGCCCGCCCGGCGTTCGAATCCCCGTGGGGACTTTGCATTTGGTTTGGATTTAGTTTGGACTTTGAATTTGGCGGGGTGGGTGTTGCCTTCGCTATTAAGGAGTTCTCCTTTTAGCGCACTGCTGTCTTACATGGTATCAGAGCAGGTTTCGCACATCCCGCCTTTGAATCCCTGCACTTCACATGTTTGACGCGGGGACTTTGCATTTGCATTTGTTTTTATATTTGGAATTTGTCCTGGGTATAACCTAGGGGTTTGTTTTGCGGGGGAGTGTTGGAATATGTTGGTGATATGTGTTAAGACTTGGCTTTCCGCACCTTCAAACGACTAGTCGATTAAGTGGGACCAAGGACCCACACTTACAGCTACTGCTGCCATTTCCATCATCGATGTCATCGCCGAGCTTCTGACATTAACATAGGAGTATTATTCCATCTTCAGTAGTTGTTTTTTTGCTCGAGTCGGATTACTCCAATCGGCAACGCAACTGTCGCCACTGTTGTCCAACTCTAAAGGAAGTTTTCGTTGCTTTGTTGCCATTTCTAGATGAACTGTATTTCTATTTCATCTCATTCAAGAAATCTGGGTAGAAAATTATTTGCGAAAGAAGATTACAATCCAGAGCTATTTCTTATTTCAAAAAATCTCTTTGCCAGTGTTGCCATTTCTGGACGGCGAACCAGCCACTCTGTTATTTGGGGAAGAAGAATGCAATTGCCAATTTTTTTTTTCATTTCCTAAGTTAGGAAACCAAATCCAGCGCCTTTGCCAGGATGGCCGTCATCCCTGTTCAGAAAGTTCCTCTGCTGATTCACCGGGAAATACTCTGCTATTGTCCAAAAATTTTCCACTGGTTTTCCGCTCTATTAGGAACCCGGGGAGGAAGACGAGTTGCCAAATTAGATGTTTCCTAAGTTAGCCAACATCAATTAATCAGCGGGCCCCCACCTATTCAGCCGCAACCCGGACCGAGCGAGTTAACCTAGCAGCTTTCCAATCGAGTGTGACTTCTGTTTCTTAAAGAGTCAACCCATAACAACTCGGCTTGGGTCAACAACCTGACTCGGGCCACTTATTTTCTACCTCGACATACGTGCCAAAGTTTTATACATATTTTGGCACAACTTGGTAAATTTTTCTCTAGCTGGATTATTATTTTGAAGAATTGACAAATTATTCCTTGATCAGCATATTATTTGGTACAAATATTTGTATTAGATTATTTCATGGGTCAATTTTATAATAATTATTTTGGTTCGTGTTATATGGGCCCAAGCCCATTTGACCTGCTGCTACTGTGTCTCTTTGGATGAGACATTATTATTAAAGAAGAGGGAGCCTTAATACCTTTTCTCATACCATAATTTATTTGACTCTAAAAAAATTCACGATTAGCACACCATGAGAGTCGGTGTCCGGATTGGGACACCAGGATAAATAAGCCCACTTCCCCCATTAATGTCATTTATTACTCTACCACTTGAGAGTCGTTGTCTTGTGGAGGGACATGGTGGTGGAGGTGGACACTTCAGAGCAATGCTGATAGACACACTACCTACAGAAGACAGAGTATGCCCTACATCCAGCACAAGTTAAGACTGGAGTGTGGAGCAATGTCTTAGAGGCTATGAGTGGTTTACTCCCACTTGTATTATGCCAGCTGGGCCTCATGAACGAGAGCACCAGTGTGAGGGGAAGTGTTGGAAGATGAAGGCATATTGGAAGATGTACCATTTTATATAAAAAAAAATTTTAAACATCATTTGCAGCAAGTTGGGAGTTCATGTTGTTCTCTCACCCCCTGCTTGAGGGGGAGTGTTGGAAGATAGGGCCCAAGCCCACACGACCAAGGAAGATCCACATATGCAAGTGTGTTGGAAGATGGGCTAAAGCCTATATGACATCTTCTCACCCCCAACTTGAGGGGGAGTGTTACAATGTGGGGTCCACCCATGGTGCTCGAGCTGGTGGGACCCACTATGAGAACGTAGGTCATCAAGAAGAATCCTAGAGGACTTGGGACACCAAGAAGATTCATCTCCCAAAGCAAGCACGAGTTAAGGAATCAAGAAGCACAAGCTTAATTGATTTAGAAGACTTGAAGATCAAGTGGGACCCACAAAGATCTCACGAGCTGGCACTCTTATCAAGGTGCACTGGAGGATCATGAGGGACCCACAAGGATAAGGCCACAAGCTGTTTTATCCCTTATAATCTTGTGGATAATAAAGGACTCCTAGTTTAACTGTAATTAGTCTTCTAGGAGTTCTAGTTTGAATAGGCGTACTTATATTGAAGAGTTAGAGTTGGAATGTAATTAGGATTGAATGACAAGTTGTATAAGGACTCTACCTCCTCCTCTACTATAAATAGAGGAGTTTTAATTTGGGATTGATCAAGTCACACATTCAATCCCGAGTTGGTTCTCTCTCTCCCTCTCCTTGACACAACTCACCCTTTTATTTTTTATTTTTCTCTTCTCTACCAAGAGCTTTCCTCCCATTTTCTCGTTTTTCTTTCTTATTTCTCTTATTCGTGATCATAGAAAAGGGATCCTAAATTCAACATGGTATCAGAGCAACATATTTAGGATCCCTCGACAAAGGAATGCTCTAGAGAAGTGATGATCAACACCACTCAAAGAAGGCTCTTATATGAAGGAAGAACACTAGCCAAGAGATAAGTGTTCAAATTTTTTCTTTTTCATGCTACTGGTTCTCGTTTTTAGATGATGATTCAAGGATGAATATGTGAATGCTTTCATCTTATTATGTTATGAATATGCATGCCCCTCTATCTAGAAGGAGCTATCAAAATAGTTTTATCGGTTTGGAAATTCTGTTGCCTGGGACCAGTCCATACTCAGATTATTGAAAGACAATTTCGTGGGATAAGATTTCCCTGATAATAGAAGATTGCTATTGATCCTCTTATGAGTGGTTCTCTGGAAAAAAAAATATTTAGCATTGATGCTATATTTACATATACTGAGTTGATTGAAGAAGTGTTACTTGGTGATATTATTTGAAGTTTCTTGAAGAAGAGGAGCCTATCATGGCTTATGAGAATATGAATATCAAAGGTGATATACTGAAAATCACTCACCACCATACCCTTACGTGGGGTATCAAATTTCATGAGTTGGTCCACCTCGGTTAGGAGGTTTCTCATAACCAAAGACCTACTTGGTCACCTCACTACCTGAGGACCACCTATTGATGAAGATGATATTTTTTATATGAAATGGCTGAAGAATGATACTTTGGTAATTGGTTGACTGATAAATAGCATGGAAGCACATGTCTCTAGTAATGTTATTCATCTTGATACTGCTAAACATATTTGGGAGACATGTACTAAACTATATTCAAGCCCTGATACACTGCATAGACCCTATAGTGCGGGCAAAATAGATGATATTAAATGCACTCATTGTAAAATTCGGGGCCACACTATAGACCAGTGTCGTTATAGGGCATGCACTTACTGTGGTAGATATGGCCACTATAAGAAAATATGCTATAAGGCTAATGACAAGTCAGAATCAACAAGGGCTAATCAAGCCCTCATTAGTGATGCACAAGCAGACCATCCCCCAACACCAGCTGCATAGAAAATTATTACTGATGAAGAGTATGAATTATTTTAGAAAATAAAGACCATGCTAGGGTCTTCTCCTAGCCCCTCTGTGACTACTGCTGCCACTACTACTTCAGGTATGCTATATGCCTCCTCTTCATCCTGGATAATTGATTCAGGAGCCTCCGAGCATCTTACAGGTAACAAAACTTTATTACATTATTTATCTCCGAAACTTTCACACAAGTTTATTACCATAGCTGACGGTTCTCAAACCAAAGTCCAAGGAAAAAGTTCCACTTCTGTCACCCATCACTTCCGCTCAATGATATTCTTTTTGTTCCTTCCTTTCCTTTAAACTTGCTCTCTATGAGTCAGCTTACAAAATATTTTAATTGCTTGGTTACCTTCTCACCAACTTCATGTGTTTTCAGGATCTTATAACAAATCAGATGATTGGTGGAGGCCATGAACAAGGGGGTCTCTACTACTTGGACGTGCCAAAGGTCAATATGGTGTCTACTACTGAGAATGAGACACGATTATGGCACAATCGGTTGGGACATCCTTCCATACAATCTCTTCATCATATGTTTCCATCTCTTAAGATAAGGTCAGAATTCAGTTGTAAGGTATGTCAGTTAAGTAAACATCAAAGGAGTACATACTCTCCTTGTCCAGAAGTCAAAAGTAACTTTCATTTTTCATTGATTCATAATGATGTTTGGGGGCCTTTGAGTGTCTCTAATATTTCTCAAGCCAAATATTTTATCAATTTTATTGATGATTTCACTCGCACAACCTGGTTGTTTATTTTTAAGGAGTGTTCTGAGATACCATCTATTTTTAAATCTTTTTATGCAATGGTACTCACACAATTTGGTTAGAAGATAAAAATCCTCCGGTTTGATAATGCCAAAGAGTATATTTCAAAAGACCTTGACTCCTTTTGTCAAGAGAATGACATTATCCATCAGACATCATGTGTCTACACTCCTCAACAAAACGGTGTAGCCGAACAAAAAAATCGTCATATTCTTGAGGTAGCTCGAGGTCTATTATATGCCATGAAAGTTCCATATTTTTATTGGCCCCATGCTGTCCTTATAGTGTGTTTTCTTATAAATCGTCTATCGTCTACTGTTCTTGGGAATAAATCCCCCTACTCTAAACTTTTATCACATGATGATCCTTTTGCATTACCATTGAAAGTTTTCGGTTGTCAATGTTTTGTTCATAATACTTTACCTAGACACAACAAACTTGACCCTAAATCTATAAAGTGTGTCTTTCTAGGATACTCTCGAACACAAAAGGGTTATGTTTGTTATAGTCCCTATTTGCAACGTTTATTTGTGTCCAGGGATGTAACATTCTTTGAAGACTCCTCATATTATTCTGATAGCGCTCCACCCGGTATATCATCAGTACCAAGTTCTCCTCAACCGGTTGTGCCTCGTGATACAGAGATTGTTCATCCCCCAAAGACAGTGGTCGATACCACACCTGTCGAGTTGTCAGATCCACCAGAGGTAAGTCCATCATCACTAGTCGTTTTTGGTCCTAAATTTGATACTCGTCCTATTGCTAAAAGAAAAGAACCTCGTTCATGCACTCAACCTTCTACTTCCCATCCTATCTCCAATTTTGTGTCTCATCAACGCCTCTCACCTCTATGTTTTCAGTTTCTTTCTTCTATTTCCTCCATATCTGTTCCACAGTCATATCAGGAGGCTCTACAACATCCAAGGTGGAAAACAGCAATAGATGAAGAGATGAAGGCCCTTAATGATAATCACACATGGTCTCTGGTCCACTACCTACAGATAAAAAACTCGTTTGTTGCAAGTGGGTTTATACAGTAAAACATAATCCGGATGGGAACATTGCACAACTGAAGGCTCGACTGGTTGCAAAAGGTTTACACTCAATGCTATGGCATTGATTATGATGAGACATTCTCTCTAATGGCAAAAATAACCTCGGTACGTATATTATTATCCTTGGCAGCTAATTCTTCTTGGACCATATATCAACTGGATGTTAAAAATGCATTTCTCAATGGTGATATAAAAAAAAATATTTATATGCAACAACCACCTGGATATGTGGTTGAGGGGGAGTCTGTATGTCACCTTAAAAAATCTCTATATGGTCTAAAGCAATCCCCACGGGCATGGTTTGAGAAATTTAGTCAAGCCATCATACGGGCAGGTTTTTACAAATATTCTGCAGACCACTCAGTCTTTATTGAGAACACAACAAGAGGTAAGGTGATTCTAGCTGTTTATGTTGATGATATTATTTTAACTGGGAGTGATTCTGAGGGCATTCAAAAAATAAAAGAAAGAATATGTGCTGAATTCAAGACGAATGATCTTGGATTAGTGAAATACTTTTTTGGGATTGAGGTCTTACATTCCAGACATGGGATTATTCTTTCCCAAGGAAAATACGCACTTGATCTACTAGAAGAAACAGGTATGATGGGATGAAAACCGGTAGACACTCCTATGAATGCAAATACAAAATTATGTGGAGGCACTGGAGAAGATATTGATATTGGCAAATATCAAAGGTTAGTGGGACGACTTGTTTACCTATGTGTAACGAGGCCAGACATTTCATATGCAGTAAGTGTGGTAAGTCAGTACATGCACAAGCCACAACTTAGTCATTGGCAAGCACTTGAGAGGATACTACATTATCTGAAAGGGGCTCCTCTATAAAAAACATGGTCACTTCAACATTGAGGGATTCGCGGATGCAAATTGGGTTGGATCCCCAGATGATAGAAAATCTACTTCTGGTTTTTTCCCGATGGTTGGAGGAAATCTCGTAACATGGAAAAGCAAAAAACAAAATGTAGTAGCACGGTCAAGTGCATAAGTAGAATACAGAGCCATGGCACACACTGTAAGTGAACTTTAATGGATAAGTTCCATTCTCACTGAATTGGGATTTTATTAAGAAGCTCCAATTGACCTATACTGTGATAACCAAGTAGCAATATATATTGCATCGAATCCAGTCTTCCATGAGAGGACAAAGCACATTGAGGTCGATTGCCACTTTATATGAGAAAAATTCCAAGCTGGTCTCTTATCCCTGAAGCACATCTCATCACAAAATCAAGTTGCAGACATCTTCACCAAACCAGTCACTCACAAGATTATGTCTACCTTATGCAGCAAGCTGGGTGTTTATGAGGTCTTCTCACCCCCAGCTTGAGGGGGAGTGTTACAATGTGGGGCCCACCATGGTGCTCGAGCTGGTGGGACCCACCATGAGAACGTAGGTCATCAAGAAGAATCTTAGAGGACTTGGAACACCAAGAAGAGTCCTCTCCCAAAGCAAGCACGAGTTAAGGAATCAAGAAGCACAAGCCGAATTGTTTTAGAAGACTTGAAGATCAAGTGGGACCCACAAAGATCTCACGAGCTGGCACTCTTATCAAGGTGCATTGGAGGACCATGAGGGGCCCATAAGGATAAGGCCACGAGCTAGCTTATCCTTTATAATCTCGTGGGTAATAAAGGACTCCTAGTTCTACTCCAATTAGTTTTCTAGGAGTTCTAGTTTTAATAAACTTACTTATATTGAAGAGTTAGATTTGGAATGTAATTAGGATTGAATGACAAGTTGTATAAGGACTCTACCTCCTCCTCTACTATAAATAGAGGAGTTGTAATTCGGAATTGATCAAGTCACACATTCAATCCCGAGTTGGTTTTCTCTCTCCCTCTCCTTGACGCAGCTCACCCTTTTCTTTTTTATTTTTTCTCTTCTCTACCGAGAGCTTTCCTCCCCTTTTCTCATTTTTCTTTCTTCTTTCTCTTGTTCTTGACCATGGAAAAGGGATCCTAAATTCAACACCTTTCTTATAATTTTTCATTTTCTGATAGGTTCATCTAGAACCATGAAAAATCTAGGTAGAAAGGGCCAACTAGATCTAGAATCCAGCTAATCTCATGGAGAAATTTAAGTTATAATCTTGTATTTGGGCATACACGTAATTTAAAAGAGATCCAAAATCTATTTCTTGTAATTCCAAGGTAATAGAGTGATTATGAGTCAAATTTTTCCAGCACGGGTTCTTGGACATTGAATACCAATAGGGGAACATCGACAATAAAAAATTTGGTATTGGAGGTAAGATTGGAACTCAATTAAAATCTGATTAAGATAAAATCTGAAGATAAATTACTCCTCCCCGAAGGGCAATTTTCCAACCATCCCCTACTATTTAATGGAATTAACTATGGGTATTGCAGGTAAGAATGGAATTCTTCCACTAATCCATGGATTGTGACATTTGACATATGACAAAGAATTGTTGGGAATTAGATGCCCTAATTCCAAACTAATAAGAGCAATGATAATAATCATGGAAGAAATGAAAAACAAACACGAAAAACAACAAGATTTATATAGATTCGCCTCAAGATGAGACTATGTCCTGTCTTCCGCCCCTGCAGTATTCAACTATAAAGATGAAATAACTTACAAGAGAAATGAGACACACTTACAAGTGTTTTCTCTAACCTCTCTCAGGCTACAACTCCAACTCCTTCTCGGTGATAATGATAAAACCCTAATAGTGGCGCCCTTTAATTATAAAGAGAAAATTGGGGAAACCGCGATACAAGAGCAAAATTCCCAAACTGCCATTAATGAAATAATAATTAATATAATGTGGACCACCCTTCCAACCCCCACAGTGACCTTACCGTGAAGGTCGATCCGAGGACGAACTCAGCGTAGAGCTTGGATTAGGCTCCAAACCCTAACAATTTCCCACTTGGAGACTAATCCATCATCAATATCTCCTCTACAACGACAACAACTTCTCAATCCTTAGAGAGAAGTCCAATTGAAGTTGCACACAACTTCAATTTCTCAATCGTAACAGTATTTGTCAACATGTAAGCCTAATTCTGACTTCCTTGAATCTTCTCAAGTACTAAGACTCCATCTTTCATAGCCGATCTGATGAAGTGATAATGCATCTATATGTGTTTTGTTCTGGCATGATGAATGGAATTCTTTGCTAAATGAATAACACTCTGACTATGACAATACAACACATTCTTCCCATGCTTCAAACCTAATTCTTCCTAAAAAGATTGCAACCATACCATCTCTTAGTTGGCTTCGGTCACATCAACATATTCTGCCTAGGTAGTGGAATGAGCAACTATCTTCTATAACTTCGAGACCCAATTAACTATTGTACCACACAATGTGTATACATATCTAGTGGTACTCTTCCTACCATCAATGTCTCCAGCCATGTAAGCATCTACATTATCTTGTAATCCCAAGTCTGACTTTCTGAAATATATGGCTAAGTCTGTAGTGCCTTTCAAATACCTGAGAATCCACTTTACTGCTTCCCAATATTGCTTACCTAGATTACTCATATATCTACTCACAACTCTCATTTCATGAGCTATATTAGCTACATATCGAAAGAAAAAAACTTGTTTACTGCATTAAAAGAAATACGTGCTTACTATCATCTAACTACCCCATAACAAACAAATTACAAGTAAGAGGGCCATCTCACACATTATGTTTCTATAATTACATCCATTTCAAGATTTTGATTTTTAGAGAACAATCTTTTATATCAAAATTTTCAGCAAGACTATAAGTATAAGAGTATTTAGTGGCAAATTATTTTTTTTTGAAAAAACGTTTATAAAATTTGAACTTGGTAGAAGAATTCTTCTTGTAAAGTGTAACTTCCTTTGGGAATTCTTTTTCTCTAAAAATATTCTGCTCATCATAAGTCTCTCGCTCTTGGGAAACTTGTCTCTATAATGGTAGGTAATTTTTATCAAAAATTATTTTTGGGATTATTTATTTCAAATAGAATTTTTTTAGTGAATTTCAAGTCCACCAAAATATATAACATGAATAGCCAATATTAATTTCATAAACAAATTCTTATATCAATCTTCATCGTGGATGGCAATTTGTTTTGACCCTTGCCCTTTTTTCTTTTTCTTTTTATGCATAAAACCATTTATCGTGAGAAGATATAGTAGCATGAGTAATTCTACCAAGAAATTCTAATCTAGTTATTTGTTTGTGTACATGTGGTGCTTTATTGTGTCTACTCTTTTCCTTCATTTGGTGTTTGGAAGGGGAGGGGGGGGGGGGGGGGGGGGGGGGGGGGGGGGGTGGTGGGATGTTGGTTTGGTGCGGGAGAATGTGTTGGTTTTAAGGACTCCATGGATTTAGCTCATGGAGAAAAAAAAAGAGACACCCATTGGGAGAAAACTAGAGGAAGAAGAGGTTATGGACTTGTGTCCTAACCCTCCCTATGAACCTCAATTTATAACTTAATAAAACTAAAATATTATAAGTATGCCCCTAGAACATAAACTAATTACATCAATGCCATCTCTATGAGATGACTCTTTATTTACCATCACTATGTAGGCCTATGGGCCTTCTCCTTGATCTGTGGGCCTTGAGCCCATCTTCCACTTCTCTTGGATGTGTTGGCCTTCCTTGGTCTTATTAGGTTTGAGCCCATCTTCAAACATAATTGGATGAGTAGGCCTTCCTTGGTCGTGTGGGCTTGGGCCCATCTTTCAACACTCCCCCTCAAGTTGGGGGTGAGAGAACATCATGAACGCCCAACTTGCTAGAAAAGGTGTATAAAATTTTCTCGAATAAAATGGCAACCCACCATATCTTCCAACACTCTCCCTAAAGTTGGTGGTATCTTCCAAGATGTCTAGTTGGCATAATATAAGTGGGAATAAAATTACTCCTAGCTGTAAGACATCGCTTTGTACTCCAGTCAAATAACTCATGTTGGATGTTGGGCACACTCCTATCTTCTGTAGGTAGTGGGTCTATAGACATTCCTCAAAAGTGTAATAAAACTCTTTCATCACCATGTCCCTCCACAGGACACCAACTCTCAAATGTAGGAGTAATAAATGCCAATTAAGCGGGGTAAAGATTAATTAGGCAAAAGATAATATTCTAAGGCCACCATGTGCTTTCTTCTTCATCAGAATAACCAATGCTGACAATAGTAAGCAACTAAGAAGTCCTTCTTCAATAATAATGTCTCAGCCAAAGAGACACAATAGTAGCAGCTGAAATGGGCCTAGGCCTAATAACACACACCAAATAGTAAAAATCTTCAAAAAATGACCCATAAAATAATTTGTTGCTAGTCTGTGTACCAAATAATGTACCAAGTAATAAACTGCTAATACCTCAAAATAATAATCCAACTAGAGACAAAGAGACTGAGTTGAGCCCGAGTCCGATATCAGACCATTATAATTGAGTTGTGGGACCAATAGGTATAGACCTCGAGACCCAAACCCGTATAACCTAGGTAGGATGCAAGTGAGTTGGATCAAGTCAGGTTGACCCGGGCCAAGTTGACTCGCAAAGTGACCCATAGCGAGTTGGTCCGAGTCACTTGGCTCGTTGGGTCATTGGTACGAATCGCTTGGCAAGGTTCGGCACGAAACTCAGCTAAAACAGCGGTCGATCAAATGTTTCTTGACTTAGGAAAATTAAATCCAGCTATAGTATCATCTTCTTCCCCATTTCCAAATATAGCAGAAAACTAGAGATTCCGGACGGACAACAGTAGTGAAGATACGATCCAGAGTCAACTCGGACAGCAGCAACACCGGAAAGATAGGATCAGTAATACCAAAAAAAAACACCAATCAACTAGCAACTCAGTATCTTCTGCCGAATCCGGAACTAACAATCAAGGTAGATGACTCGGCAATTAATCAAGTGGAGATGGTAGTCATCAACTAGGGAAAATCACTAGCAATCAGACAACAACATTGGACAACAATCAGACAACAATGTAGCAGTGAAACTCTAGGAAGATGAATCCAATCCAATGTCAAAGAAGAGACGAGCCAGAAAATGAAAAGAGCCAGAGGAGTTTTTGATAAAAAAAAAAAACAGCAGTAATACAGGATTATCCTCAGCCCAATTCTCAGTAGTACAGCCAAAAATAGTAAATTCGAAATGGCTGGATAGGTAGCAGACCTTTCTGAACTTGATTATAGCAGTCAAATGATCAGAGTGAAACATAGATATGATTTGCTGAATATCTGGTGAGGCAATTTTCGGAGTGCAATATCAAGTGAACCAGAGATTGCTAAGTGGAGCCTCTACTCAATCACTGGCGCTTAGTATCAATCCAGACATATGAGTCAGATATAACGAGCACCAATTATACCAACATAAGTTTAGGATGTTTGGAATTTTCATAGAGTAAAGTTGGTTCAAAATAGACTACCGATAGTCAGTTGCGATTCAGGAACTCAACTGAATTCTTCCAAAGTTAGTAGAGTAATGGATAGCAAGGTGTCGATATTCCAGCTGGCTTGGGAGACATTTTTGAGATTGTAATTGCAATCTTCAAGGACGCCCTGGCAGCAATATACCGGGAGATGAAGATTAATGACCAGCCAACAACCAGCCAATATGACCAAAGACTAGAGTCAGCAAATTAATGAGAGGATCAGAGCTCATCGTCTAGCCAAAGCCTCAATAGTTTAAAAAAAAACAACATATATCAGCAACAAACATGTCTCGTATGACTTTTTTAGTAGCAACAAACCTTTTTCATTATGAATTCCAGAATGGAGGAATCACAATGGTTGCTCGCATATAAAATTCTCAGAAAAACAGAACCTTCCCGAGTTCAAAAAGGTCTTCCTTCTTCATTCTTTCTCAACATGGTTTCCAACTTGGAAACAGTGTTATTAAAGTTTTCTTTAGCAGAAAGTCATGTTTTGTAATTGCCTTCTTCCCTCCATGGAGAAGTTTGTTTGATCTTCTGAAATAGACCTTCTCAAATAAATTAATGAGGCACTAAGACATAGAGAAGCACGCACCGGAGTAGCAACGTCTTCTTCTCTTCTGGTAACCAAGGGATGTGATTTACAAACTCATTCACTGAGCAATAGTAAACACACCAAAGAGAGGATCCATAGAATAAAACTCTGTCAACTTTCTTCAGGCTAACAATGCCTTCATGATGCATAATCCATGCATGGAAAAAGTAAATGAAATCCTAAAACACCATAGTTATGAGTTCTAAAAAATCAATTATCTGATACCATGTAAAGTAGGTTCCAAGGTCCATTCCAAAATGACTAACCAACTTAGGAAGCCTTTTTTCCTAACTAATAAACTCATGATTTTTGTACTCACTAATCCATGTGAGACTATTCCTTAACACTCCTCACATGTAAGCTCTCTTTTGTGGCTCTACATGTAGATAATTTGGGTGGAAGTCCACATAAGAGTACTTGCTCCGTTACCATGTTGATTTTCAAGACTTTATGGATTTTGCTCATGGAGAAAAAGAGAGAGAGACCCATTGGGAGAAAATAGGAGGAAGAAGAGGTTATGGACTTGTGCCCTAACCTTCCCCCTGAACCTCAATTTATAGATTAATAACATTATAATATTAAAACTATGCCTCTAGAACATAAACTAATTACATCAATGCCAAGATGACTCTTTAGTTACCATCTTGCCATGACTATATGGGCCTATGGGTTTTTTTCTTGATATGTGGGCCTTGAGCCCATCTTCCACATCTCTTGGATGTGTTCGCCTTCTTTGGTCTTATTGCGTTTGACCCTATCTTCTAACACACTTGGATTTGTTGGTCTTCCTTGGTCGTGTGGGCTTAGGCCCAACTTCCAACATGATGTTTGAGTTTGAGGGGGGGAGTGGGTTTCTGTGGAAGGGCATCAAGGGCAGGGGAGGGTTTTGGGAGTTGGGAATGGGGGATGGAGCTTAAGGGGCAGTAGCATGTGGGAGTGGGAATTCATTAGAGGGCTTTGGGGCTGCAAGGGGTGTTTGGGGGCGAATCTTCTTTTTACCATTTTGTGTTAATGGAAAAACTTTGGGGCTAGTTAAGAGGCCTAGGAAATTTTGGACATGTTTCATGTTGGTTTAGGAGAGTTTTTACATAGAATTTTTAAGAGGAAGGTGGAGGCTACAAAATAGGGTACAATTAGGGTTTTGAGTGGTTTAGGGCTATGGAACAAGGGAGAAGGATGAGGGATAAGTTTGTAGGATGCTTTTTGTCATGAGTGGGATAGTAGAACTGAGTTTAGAAAGATGAGAGCTTAGTTGAGAGAAAGAGAGAGAGAGAGAGAGGATTAAATGAAGAAGAGGGATTGAAAATAAAGAGACTCATATTTTGTTGAGTAAAATTAAAAAGAGAGAAATTTAGGTCTCTCACCTCTGCAAGACTCTCTTAATCACTATTAAGATTTATACAATATTTTAAAAATACAAAAATATCCCTCATGAGCTTATAAAGCTCATTAAATGCATATATAAACCCTTCTCTCTAACATAAAACATTTAACGGGTCTCTTACTTTGTAACTCTCCACCTTAGTTTATCTATGTCACACATCCAACTTGTTACATATAAATTCAAATTGTTTGCTACTCAGTGCCTTTGTAAATACATTCCCAATTTTCTCTGTGGACCTTATATGTGGAGTGGAGATTATCCCTTGCATGGCTGCATCTTGGATGAAGTGACAATCACCTTTAATGTGTTTTGCATGCTCCTGAATTATTGGATTTCTTGAAATATAGATAGCAACTTGATTGTCACAACACATTAGCATGGGAACATCAACTATAAACCTAAACTCCTGCAAAATAGATTTCACCCACATCATTTTACAAGTTTTCTGTGTCATTGCCTATAGTTCAGTTGAGCTCTTGATAGTTCTACCATTGTTTGTTTTACTCTTCCATGACACCAAGCCTCCTCCAATTAAGTTACAATACCCACTAGTAGATCTTCTATCAAGTTTAGAGTTTGCATAATTGACATATGAGAGATGACCTACATTCGGATCACCGTGTTTTCTTATATGACACTCCTCTCCTTGGTTCACAATTCAGATATTTTGGGATTCAATATACCTCTTATAAATGAACTTTTGACGGATTTTTCATAAAATGGCTAAGTAATGCCAAAGACTAAACAATGACAGGTCTTGTGAGTGTAACATTAAAAAGTTTAAAAACCTTCCATTCTGTTTTTCTTTTCTTTTAAAGCTTGACTTGTTTCAACAAGCAATATATGATTTGCTTCTATTCGAGATTGTTGTCCTACAATGTGTTCTCGTATTCCAACAAGGGAATTTTTCATCTTCATTTGAGTTTCAGGTGGACAAGATTCATTGTAGAAAGTATTCTATCATTACTAGGATTCAAGTATGGAAATGGATCTAGAAGACATGTTAGGATTTGTGAGTAAAAGAGGTATATTTTTACGACCTTCACAATTGTCGCATGTTATGGGTGATTTTTTCTTAGAAAAATTAATTTTGCCTAAAAAACTATACATCTCACTGAAAATCAATTTCGCAAAATAAATTGACCACTTCTCCAGGTGAAATTAATTTTGTCAAGAATAGTATATATTTTTCGGTGAAATTTGAATTTCATCGAGAAAAATAGTCCTTGAAAATGGAAAGAACCACTTATTCCCCCAAAAAATTAAAAAATAATTGAGAAATACAAATCATTTTTTGTGAAATTAATTTCACCAAGAATTAGGAAAAATTTAAAAATATTACTGATAACTAATCACTTATTCTTGGAAAAATTTAAACAATCTTCAAGAAATATATACTATCTCTATGAAATTAATTTTACCAAGAATTAGAAGAAAAGAGAAAGTATATAATAATAATTATTCTTTAATTCTCAATAAAATTCAAAATCACTGATAAATATACTATACTAATGAAATTAATTTTTTAGGGAATAAATAGGAAAATAATTATCATATTTATTAATGTATTCTGGACAAAATTTTAAAATTTAAATTTATTAACTTATTCTTGACAAAATATTATTAATTTTTAAAATATTGGTTTATAAATAGGAAAAAATTAAAAATTTATTTTTAAATATTAAATTGATAATTTTAATTATATTATAATCATTTTTATAAAAAATATTACTATTGATTAACATTATTGAATAATTTATTATGTTTACTTGGAATTATTCACTTGGATTTATATAATAATCATTTCAATAAAAATTATTCTTATATATTAACTAAAAAATTAAAATGAAAAATCAAACTAATCAGTAAAGATATACTTAAGTTCATTTTAAATTAACGGAAATATTCAAAAAATTAGAAATTTTTTTTATATGGTTATAAACTAAACATAATTACTTGGTTATAAGATGTTTAAAAATTAATATCAGGTAAAAAAATATAATAATTTAGTAAATTTACATGAATAAATAGTGAACAAAAATTATAGTAAATTTTTATAATTTATTAAAATTTAAAATTATTGTATATAATTTGTGTACTTTTAATTATGTAGTTTGTTTATTAATGAGCTAATAAAGAATGTTCTACTATTTTAATTGTGTATTTTTTAATTTATCATTTTAATTGTTTGTTCTACTATTTCATCATTTAATATCATATTAATTTATTTTCATTTAAGATATATCTACATTTTCTTGTGTATGTTTTTTATATGTAAGTTTATTTTGTAATTTTATGTTTTTATAATTATTAATTGAAGTTTAACTAATATTATTTTATGATTACAAATCTAAAAATATAGTCCGCGACTTTAAAAAAATATTATATATATATATTATGATTATGTAAAATATGAAGTTAACCAATATTATTTATGTTGGAAGATGGGTTCCAGCCCACACGACCAAGGAAGACTCACAAGATGGGTCCAAGCACATAAGAAGTATGACCCACCATAATTACCATGAATTGGCATCTTTATCTTTTGGTCACGTCATAGAAGAGTTCTAGTTTGAGTTATGTTTGCCATCTATTTATATTGAGTTATTTAATTATGCTAAGAATTATCCTTAAGTGTTAGAGTTTGGGTGTAATTGGGATAAAGTTAGTTTTATTGTAATTGGACTTTACTACCTTCCTCTATTATAAATTGAGGTTCATGTACACTGATTATAATAAGTTAATGAAGTCAAAGAAGTATTTCCTTTTTCCATTAATTCAACAATTTAACCAAAATATGTATTAACGATTAGAATTATTATATTTTTAATGTTTATCACATTACTACTAAATGTTTGGAATAAAAAAATTATTGTCATTCAATTATCATATTAGAAAATGATATCATTTAAATTATCAAAAAATAATAATATGTAATAATTAATTATGTTACAATTTGGCCAATCTAATAAAATTGAGTAACCTTGTACATATGACTATGCCACTGTTATGTACACAATAACATTATTATTTTAATTATTTTTATTTAATTTACTTTATTTATTTCAGTTTTAGGCCACAAGGGGTATCTTTATAATATTTTATCTTAAACCCTAACAGGCTGAACCCTATTTACGGGGTAAGAGTAATGAGAAAAGACAAGTATTGATTTTAGGTTAATTTTAGGTTAAATAGGGTTGGAGCTCTCCTTGATGAGTTCTTAGGTTTTCAAGCTTCCCTTTGGCTTGGTCTTCGTCTTCCTCTCCATGTCTCCCTACAATTCTACATGGTATCCCTACAATAACCCGTGGCAGATCCAGGACCGTAACAACGAATCCTTGTGTCAGATCCAGGACTGTAACAATTGGTATCAGGGCGGGAACACAATGGGTTATTCTCTATCCCAAAAAAAAAATTATTATTCTGCACAAGGTAAGCGATTCAATGGAAAAAGTATGCAAAGGATTGGGAGAAATGAAAGAATCATGTTGGAGGGAAAGCGTAGAGCTTCTATTGAAATTTCTGCGCTAAAGAGGGATATCGATGCCACAAAAAAGAAGGTCATACGACCTCAATTCTCCCAGTACGACATATGCACAAAAGAGGCAGCATACGCTGTTTTAGCGAGCAGAATGGCCTAAGGGCTAGGAAATTTCAATATGTCTAACCAGGGAACTCCAGCGACGGGCCAGATAAAATTGATTTCCAAATCAGGGAAATCAGACGTGGGACCCTACACATCAGAATTCTAAGTCGACTTCAAATCCGAAATTGGCCACAAAACTTCCCGAATCAAACGACGGAGACACTGCAAATCAAAATTCGGAGGGTTTTGGGGCAAAGCGCCCTTCAGGACGATATGACGAGCGCCAGCCCCTTGTTGCTGCTCTCGATCTCCAATCGAGAAATCCATACTCTCTGGAAATTGTAAAAAAGAGGATTTCGCCAGTAGATTTCATCGATTTGGGCTCGACCTCAAATCGATTATGTGCAAGACACCATAAGGGTTTGTTCTTCACCGTCGACAGGGAAAAATTTCAAGCGTCGAAGCCACAACGAGCGGTTGTTCGTCACCGAAAACTGAGGAGGAGGCTCCTTCGGCGACGTCGGAAACAATTCCAGTGAGATTTGACTTTTGGCCACCACCTCTCATGTTCCCTCTCAACCTCACTCACGGTCTCGGCAGCACAGCGGAAAACGAAATTCAAAAAAAAAATGTTGTAAACTCTTGTGACGAATTTCTCCAAATTTCGTCTTTTCTTTTCTCAAATCCCTCTATGTTTTACATAATTCTTCTCCAATGGCATTGAAATTGTTCCGTGAAAATTTTAGGGCTGAGACGCAAGAGGGATTTTTTTTGGGGATTCCGGGAATTGAATACACAAAATTTCTATGGGTGCTGATTTATTTTTCGGTTAATAAGAACAACACCGATGCATCTGTTCATTGTCAAGTTGAATTCGTTGTATCTAATTTTTTGGATAATATGTGTGTTGCTGCTCGGGCCCTGTTTGTGCAGCATGGGATGTATTCTATTGTGGTGAATGAATATAGCAGCAGTATGGCTGTTTTGGGTAATTTTTACAGCCGTAACAGTCCATTTAAAAAAGTTGTATTAATTTTTTTGGATGAATTGTATGGTGGTTGACCATTTTTTGTCATAATTTTTTAACCTGGTGTGCCTTTTGGTGATGAAGATTTGAAGAAACTATTTGGTGGGTGTAGAAACATTACATGCCCTGTACTAATGAGAGAAGGGGACGGGAAATCCAAATGTTTTGGATTTGTTACCTTTGAGAGTAGTGTTGTATATAATGATAAGAATGCATGCGTGTTAAATGATTATGCTATTCGTGTTCAACCTAATGCTGGGTATGCGGAGAAAGAGGAATCAATGCTGCATGTTTCTGCTATTAGAAGTGCCTCAATTGAGATTGCAGAAATGAGGTGCAGCTCAACCAACTATTTTAGGAATTTCAGTGGACTTAAAGCAGAAACAAAGTGTGAATTGTGAATCCGAGATGTCCTTCTTGGGAAAGGAGAGCAGTGCTGCACTTCAACATTCCATTGTTGTAAAGTCGGCAAAACAAAATTATACATTTGACTATCATCTGCAGCCTCGAGCCTCAGGTTTCAAAGTGGTCATTCTAGGTGGTGCTGGCGGAATTGGAGAGCCCCCTTGCCCTTCTGATCAAAATGTCACCTTTGGTTTCAGCACTCCATCTTTATGCTATTGCACATGTTAAAGGTGTTGCTGCTGATCTCAGCCATTGCAATACGCCGTCTGAAGTCCTTGATTTTACTAGTTCTGCTGAATTAGCAAACTCATTGAAAGGAGTGGATGTTGTGGTCGTCCCATATGTGGGAAATACCCAGAAGCATTCAGCAAGGGAGATGGAATAGGAGGGACGGTTTGCTGACATGATATTCAGATTCTGCTCAGATTTTACGAATGCAGCAACTGCTTCTAATGCAGCCAAGGACCAGAAACTTTCTAAACAACTTCAGCCTCAAATGGAACAAGATTTTAATATTGGATCCCCATCCAGCCCAAAAATTATCCCACATGCTGTCTCATGGTTTATGGGAGTGGCTGTTCCAGATGACGAGTTTGATGATATAGAAGGGGATGAGGATGTAGATGATGCAGATGTTGGTGTTGATCTTGTTGGAAATGTTGAGAGAAACATTCCTGAGGTTGACCCAAGAAATCCCGCTATGATTGCTGACATTGTTGGTGACAATGTTGAAGATATTGCTGGAATGGGCTCTGATCTTTTTGGCTCGTATGCTGAAGCTTCCTGTGCTGCCCTCGTTATGGCATCAATCTTTATTTTGGTATTAACCCTGAATTGACTGCAATACTATATCCCCTCCTCATTAGTTCTTTGGGTATTATCGTCTGTTTGATCACTACCCTCTTTGCTACTGATTTCTTTGAAATCAAAGCAGTGAAAGACATTGAACCTTCTTTGAAGAAGCAACTCATCATTTCCACTGCTCTCATGTCTGTTGGTATTGCTATTGTTAGCTGGATTGGCTTGCCATGGTCCTTTACAATCTATAATTTTGGAGCCCAGAAGGTTGTGAAGAACTGGGAGTTGTTCTTCTGTGTTGCTATTGGTCTGTGGGTTGGACTTGTCATTGGGCTTGTAACTGAATACTACACCAGTTATGCTTACAGCCCTGTGCAAGATGTTGCTGATTCCTGCAGAACAGGAGCTGCCACAAATGTGATCTTTGGGCTGGCTTTGGGATATAAGTCTGTCATTATGCCCATTTTTGCAATTGCAGTCAGCATTTTTGTCAGTTTTAGTCTTGCTGCTATGTGTGGTTTTGCAGTGGCTACTCTTGGGATGCTGAGCACCATCGCCACTGGGTTGGCAATTGATGCATATGGACCCATGAGTGACAATGCCGGAGGTATTGCTAAGATGGCGGGCAGAAGCCACAAGATACATGAGAGAACTGATGCCCTTGTTGCTACTGGAAACATTACTACTGGTATTGGAAAGGGCTTTGCGATTGGTTCAGCCACCCTGGTGTCTTTAGCTCTTTTTGGTGCTTTTGTGAGCGGGCTGCAATTTCAACAGTGGATGTTTTGACACCTAAAGTCTTCATTGGGTTGATTGTGGGTGCAATGCTTCCATACTGGTATTCAGCGATGACTATGAAGAGTGTGGTTAGTGCTGCTGAATCTTCTCAATCCCAGGGGGCTGGTCATGATGTTGTGGCTGCCATGCGGGCAGAGTATAGGCAGTGTCATCCGGGACTGAGGGCAGGCAGAGATGCTGCTTGGGGCGATGTAGTGAGATTCGGCATTCATTCCTACATTCCTACATGCTTCAGTTTTGGGCGTCCGGAGGGCAGGCATAGCTATCGCGGATGCTAATTGGGAACAGGTGGAGACGTCAACATATAGACCCTACTTCCGAGCTTGAGGACAACCTCGTTCTTCCAAGGGGGGTGCAATGTTATGCACACAATAAAATTATTATTATTATTATTTTAATTTACTTTATTTATTTCAGTTTTAGGCCAAAGGGGTATTTTTGGAATATTTTATTTATAGGGGTATTTTTGTAATATTTTATCTTAAACCCTAACAGGGTGAACCCTATTTAAGGGATACGAGTAATGAGAAAAGACAAGCATTCATTTTAGGTTAATTTTTGGTTAAACAGGCTTGGAGCTCTCCTTGATGAGTTCTAGGGTTTTCAAGCTTCCCTTTAGCTTGATCTTCGTCTTCCTCTCCATGTCTCCCTACAATTCCACATGTTATCCCTACAATAACCCGTGGCAGACCCAAGACCGTAACAACAAATCCTTGTGTCAGATTCGGGACTGTAATAGCCACATGACTTGTTATTATCATAGTATTACATAGGTTTTTAAGCTAGAGTAATATGTCTTTTCTACAGGCTCACATGTAAAATAATGAAACTTTCCACTTACTTCCAACATAGTAATACATATGTTTGTAACCAAGTATAATAGGGTCATTATATGAAATAACATAAGATTGTTATCAATTGAATTTCGAGTACATAAAAAATTTTAGTCTAGCGCTTTTGTGAGTTTTAAACCTTTAAGATAAAGCACATATAAGAATCTTATAAACAGTTTAATATTTGACCTACTTAGTTGGATGTTTCCCTACTTGTCTATAATGTTAGACCCACAATTTTTTACCACACATCAAGCCTTGTCAATTGTCGCACTGCCTAGAAAAGAAAGAGTATTGAAGAGCAGGTATCGAAGAGTTTTACATGACTCTCACAATAAGAAGTCTCATATAACCATAATTAATATGGTGGAGTTTAAGAAGAATCTCATGGAAGGAGGACTCATAAAAGTGATATAGTTGAAAGGTGTTTTGGTTATGTTAGTCTTCTATTTATGTTCAATTATTTAATTATGCTAGGACTTATCTTTAAGTATTAGATTTTGGGTGTAACTAGGATAAAGGCAATTTAATTTTAATATGATTCTAATGTTATAAATAGAGGCTCATTATACTCAAATTACAATAAGTTAGTGAATTATTTCTTTTTTTCCATAAATTTAACAAAGAATAATCTCCTTAGCTCATTATTCATCTTTATCAATTTAAGATCAAAATCTCTAATGCAATATTTGAGCTTCCAATCAAAGAATGAAGGTCGGAGAAGTTATAACAGATAAATAGTATGGAAATAATTTCAAATGGATAATATCATTTAGCTGGAAGTAGATAGAAAACAAGCAAATTAACTATGCTTTTCCAAAGAACATGTCTATAGCATTTCCTCTATGACTGGTAAATTATTAAAGTTAGTGTTGTTACTGTAAAAATTTGTAGTGAAAGTAATAGTCCTCTAATGACTATACACATGTTGTTGCTATAATCTCGGTAGGTGCACAAGAAGTTTTTCGTAGTCCGAGTTTGGGCAATTTGGCATGTGATGGTCTTGGCAGCACTTTGAATAGGTGGTGATAGGTGGGGGTGGGCACCATGTTGTCCCTTCACTAGGCAGTCCACAACTTGTTTTGCCATATTTCTCAAACCCAATATCGTCTCATGGTCTGCTAAGAAAGAACCAACTACTAAACCTGAATATCGAGTCATGAGTTCAACATACACCAAAGTTACATGGTTGCTACTATTACAATATTTTCACTTTAATTTATCTCATCTACCTACCTTATTTTGTGACAATCTCAATGCCCCGTATTTGTCTTGACAATCTTATTTTTTCATTCTCACACTAAATATGTGGCCATTGATTGTCATTTTGTTCAAGAAAAGGTCACCACCGGATCTATGAAAGTTTGTAACAGCTTTACCAACTCACATTGTAAATCTCAGCCTAGCCATGCATGTCCACTTTCTCGTTCCATACAAGAACCAAACTCAACAAAGCTTTACACATCCACCTCATCATTCCATGCAAAGGACAAATCAACCTCTACCTAAGTTTCATGCACGTCCACATGGCTTCATGCAAGGCAGCCAACTAGACCTCCCATGAAAGATAATTCTCTCACATTGTTCACAAGGGAATGCTCTATAGGATTCACTCAATCAAGATTGTTTAAAAAGAAAAAAATGCTACAAGATTCTCTCAACCAAGATATTACAAACTTTGGAAGAGATATTTTCAATTATGGCTGTACAAATTAACTCTAAGAAAGACAAGTACAACTTGGAATTTTGAGTTACTTTCAAAGTGATAAAATCTCAATGAGAAATTCAAACTTTGAGTCTCTTTAAAGATTTCTACACGTCCACATTTATTGCCCCTTTTATTTTTGTATAAATAGGTCACATTTTGTATCATTCATTCATTCAAGTTTCAATAAAAAATTCCTAAGAGATGTTCTTCAATTTTTTGAGTAATTTTTCAATTGTGGCACTGTCTAGAAAAGGAGTATTTGCTCAGCCCGTTACTCATCTTAATTATTTCAAGTTTTAAATCTCTAATGCAATATCCGAGCCTCTAATTGAAGAATGAAGACCGATAAATGATACACAAATACAAGCAAATGGATACTATTATTTAGCTGGAATTAGATAGAGCACAAGCAAATTAACTATGATTTTCCAACGAACATGTCTATAGTGTTTCATCCATGACTACTGAAGTATTAAAGACGGTAGTGTTAATTTCAGCATTTGCAGTGACAAAAATGGAGTCTTCCTATGACTTAAGCTGCTGTTGTAATCTCGGCAGGGGGAGCAGAAGTTTTGGCAGTCAGAATCCTCGCAGTTTGGCATGTGGTCGTCTTGGCAGCACTTTGAATCATCATCGTCGTCGTTGATGAATTCATTCCCTAAAAAAACAAACAAATAGAAGCTAGAGATCAACTTGCACAGAAGAACTCGAAAACCAGAAAGGAGAAACCAGTTCATAATAAAAAAACCTGGAAATTCAAAGGGGTTGTGAATCTTCCAAGCTGGGATCCTGCCTAGGAATGAGAAAGAGATTTGAAATTTACCCAAAAAATCAAGAAAGTGGTATTGAAACAAGTTGTCGAGTTCCCAAACAGAACCTCCTTGCCATTCTATGAGCGGCCCAGAGAATCCAATTACTTTCTTATGCCTGCCTGCGTTTTAACTTCTCTTTTGGAAACTGTTTCGGAAGAAAAACGAGAATATGAAATCTAGGTACATATTCTGACTTGTTTCCCAATATTTCATTCGTATATAAAGCAAATTATCTGGCTTCCCGGCCTTAATTTAAACAAAGTGAGACACTGACCTCTACTATAATAAATGGACTCTGAAATCGGGAATATTTTGATAATTTTCTTCCTCATTTTGAGGGATCTTACATCCTGTCAGTGATCTACTCTGAGAAAGGAAACCAGCCCAAAAACTGTGATTCTATTACCAATTCGAAGATCTTTCCCCGTTTCTGTCTATGGTGTTCATTCCTAAGATTAAAGATTTAGAATCAGTTTGGTAGTGACAACTCAAGGGCAATGCCTATATAAACCCAATGCATGCCTACGATCCGAGTACTCAGAAAAAGAAAGAAAATATGGGTAGAGTTCACGTCGTCGCCACCTTCTTGATGTTCATGCTTGCCGTGGCAACAGCAAGTAAGCAAAACAGCAGTTTCTTCCTCTTAATTTCTTGTTTATGACTTATATTGCTAGCTTGGTTCCGATTGTTGGCTCCAGATTCATTTCGATCTGTTTGTTGCAGGGAATGACTTTGTGATCAACGATGACGACTCAAAGTGCTGCCAAGATCATCATATGCCAAACTGCGAGGACTCGGAGTGCATAAACTTCTGCTCTCCCTGCCGTGATTATACCAGCAGTCATTGCAAAATCCTGGGAGGACTCCATTACTGTCACTGCAAATGCTGAAATTACCCACTGAAGAGCCTTAGTTTAGACAAGTTAGTTATAATAGACAGAATAAAACCATGTTCTCCATCGAAACAGTGCGAGCTATCCTAAGTGACAGTTTGCTTGTTCGCTCTTCTGCTTTTACCTAAATATCAATTAAATTGTTTCTTCGATTTTATTGTTGGAGCAGTGTCTCAGCTATGTGTTTTAAACCATGATGACAAGAGAACTTTAATCAGAAGTGACACACATCCTCTTTTATGATCAATGTCGTGCTATGCTACATGACAGAAAAGTTATGATCAATTGACCTCAGGAATTGCTTACAGTTAACTTGGACAATGGAAAATCTCAAAAATTTTAAAGGTTAATCCCATTTTTATTGAGGGACTTAAAACACATTAATTCACATTAATTCTGTAAAGCAGGACAATATTTTGAGCATTGTTTGAAATTATTAGTGTGACTATCAATTGCTTTAAATGTTGTAGCAAACCAGACACATATCACCTAATAGGTTATTTGTTAGTTACACAACAGCAGTCTATCATGAAGTGGAACTCTTAAATAAAGCCTTCTGTAGAAGTCCTATATCCTGCAGTCCCCAGGCCAAAGATTACTCATAACTACTCCTAAACGGCTAGGGCCGACCGGTCATAAACAATCCTTCGAAAGAATGACAACCCTTATTCAGACAGCAGCAGTGACTCAACTGCCTGATCACCAGTCCCTAAACCTGCTCAGTTTACCTTGACAGAATGTATGTGTGACAATCATCTTGCGCATTACTTTTGGTCGGTAAGAATGTGTTGCTTTATTTTGGTAAGAGGACTGCTATAACAGCCTTCTCTATCTGCCTTCTTGGCCTTGACCTGGTTTTGCTGCAGGCTGGTTGCCCATATGACCTATCCAAGAATCCTCTCGTCAACGTAGATTTTCTTCAGGATCAGCTTGAATTCTTTCCATATCTATGTAAATTGATATTGATCGACTGCTCAATCAATATATTACTATTGGTCTAGAAAAATTAAGTTGATTGATCATTGATAAGGGGACAATCGATCAATCATAATTCCCTCTAGCTATGCAACACAAGTATTATCTATCAATGTATTTTCTATGATTGATCATGTTTTATGTCTCTTCTTTGGCAAGATTTTGTCCGATCAATCAATCAGGTGGGACGATCGATCATTCCATGAGAAATTTGTTTGCCTGAGAAGAATTGATCGATCAATCCTAGTGGGATGATCGATCGTGCTTTATAGCATGAAATGGCCATGTTCTGGATGATCGATCAAATGACTATGGTTGATCGATCATGCTTTATATTTCTAGCCTACATAGTTTTGGATGATCGGTTTAAAAGCATGTGAATGGTTTTCTCTAAGTTCCCTAGCATGTTCTAAATATTGTTTATGATGTTTCTAAATATGTCTATATGCAATTTATGACATAAAACTCCAATTTCAAAATTATACTCAAAGAAGGGAGTTTAAAATACTCTCTTACATTTGTGACTGACTTCGGGCATTTGACTATTACACTTGAACTCTAGTCTTATCTTTGTTTTCTTCATTGTGGGTGCTTCTTCAAGAGACCTTGAGATGCTTAAGGTCTTGAGTTAGGCTTGATCATTTTAAAGCTTTGGACCTTGAGATGCATTGACTCTTGAAGGTGAAATATCTGAATTACTTAGGTTTACAAATTGTTGAACAATTAAGTTTTGTTATCATCAATTAAGGTTTGCACAAATGAGAACAAACACATGCTGGAGTTGTATGCATTGAACGTATTGTTAGCCCAGGTGGCTTCTCAAAAGGAGGTGAATTGAAAATTTGCAATTCCAACTAAGTGCTTATATGAAAAAAATGAAAGAAAATAAAAATATTAACAGGCATACGCAATAATAAGAGATGAGGATTTTTTGGTATAAATGCTCCCTATTGGTAGTCACCGACAAATAAATCTTGTGGGAAAATTTCACTAATAGCTCTATTAGCATTAATTTACAAAAAAAATAAAGATTCTGACTCTCATTTAAGCTACTTGTATGTTCAAATACATGAATACAAATCTCTTCTTGAGATTGGTCAATCTTGCAAGCTCTCCTATCTAGATTTCTTGGCTCAAATCAGTCTTAAGACGAAACAATGAAAATATAGAATTAAAGGAAAGCTTACACCCTTGAAATTTGGAGAGACAATTTTCTCCTTGAGATTTCCATGTCTCCAAGCTTTGAGGCATAAGAGAGAAAGTTTATGGAGCTTGAATTGCTAGAATGCATAGAGAATTTGTGAGAGATTGGGAGATTTTACAAATTTATAGCTCTTTTCTCTAAAAAATATGTAGAGAAATTTCAAGGCGAAAATTGCTCTTATTATTGTTCCCAAGATTTTTGGAGGGGTATAAGTTTCCCCACCAAACTAGCCATTTTCTACCATTTTTTTAAAAGCTGCAATATGTGTTGATCGATCAACCATGCATAACAGCTAAATTTCTTTGACCAAAGGTTGACTCCCTTCTTTAATTTTGATGATAAAAAAACTTAATTGAGCTAAGAATTACAATTCAAGCATTTCAGATGTATTTCATACAAGAGACAAAAAAAAAAAAAAAACTCTAAGGTCTATGCAATGAACGGACTAAAGCTTCTCAAACGCCTCAACTCCATGGAATGACAAAGTGTTCTTGAAGAAACACCCTCAGAAAGAAGAAGAAAATTGAACACTAAAGTTTAGGAAGTATTGTAAAAAGTCAAAACTCAATCTATGTAAGAGAAGAGTCCAATGCTTCTAAAATTTGAGGTAGAATTTAAAATTTGAAATTTTAGGACATATTGGCATTCAAACATGTTTTTACCAAAGAACACATACATTTCATAAATGAAGAATCACTTAGGATAAAAAAAAAAATCTATGCTTTAAAAATTCATATAGTGAACTTTCACTGGATTGATCGATCAACATCTACCAATGATTGATCAACCAAAAAGTGCAAAGACCAAAAATATAAAGCATGATCAATCAACCAAGGTCGATTAATTGATCATCCAAAATATGGCCAAACTATGCTACAAAGCATCATCGGTCAACCCAACTGATTAATCAATATTGTCCAGGCAAAGTTTGGCCATACAAAACTTTGACAACCAGGGACATAAAACATGATCTATCATAGCAAAGTCATTGATTGATCATCTTTGTTATGCACTGCTAGTAGAAATTTTGATTGATTGGTCATTCCCTATACAGTTATCCATCAACTTAAAATGCCTGACCCAATGAGAATATATTGATAGATCATACCATCAATCAATAAGTCAAATTTTGAGAAAAATGTAACCGTTACACACGATTGATCAATCAATCACTTTACACTAATCGATCAATGTGAAATCAACTTTTTGAAAATGGGCAAAAAAAAAAGGTTAGTTCGGCTTGGGGACCATATAAATACTTCACCAAACCTCCCATTGAGAAGTTAATGAGATTTCAATGGCATACCTATTGCGATTCATGAGTATTCTCTTGAAATTCCCTCTTAAGTTGTCTTTTGAGAAGGAAAGAGTCTATTTTGCATCTCTCTTCCATTCCTTTCTCAATTCCAACTCCTTCATACATTTTAGTCAAACTCTTATCTACTCCATTGTGCATCAAAGGATGGATGTTTGGACCTCTCAAAGAGAAGGTTTTATCTTCATGGTATAAAGGGTATAAGTGTTACCTTTATTTTCTAATTTTTCATGTCTTCATAAGTTCATCTATAACCTTGCTCAATCTAGATGGAAATGCTTGCTAGAGCTAGAATCTAACTAATCTCTTGGAGCATTAGGTTTTTAATTGTTAAACGACAGCCATGTGAAGGTTGGCACAACTGCTAAAAATGAAGAAGTACTCACCCACGTCTAGAGGTGGCAAAGGAGGTACATAAAGTGATCTTCATAAGGATGACTTAAGGGTGTAATTATGTAAGATGATATATGTCCACTTATGTTTTTTCTATCATAAAGCTTGTACCCCTAAAGGCATTGTAGTCCTTGTAAACCTCTTCCCACAGCTATAAATAAAAGCTTTAAGGCATGAAGTAGAGCATTAACCTCTCCTCTTCTAAAATTTGTCCCTATCCTATTCTCTCTCTCTCTCTCTCTCTTTCTCTCTCTCTCTTTCAACTAGTTGTCCTTCTCTTGCTCTTCTCTTCTTCCTCCTCCTCTCTTTATCCACTACCTTGACCGAGGCCTTCTACCATGGAATCCTAAATTCCACATGGTATTAGAGCAATGGTTTTAGGATTCCAAGTCTCTCGGTTAAGGTGTTCATTATACGAGTTTATCAAGATTGGCAAGTTGGAGTTTCGGTTGAAGCAAAATTGAGCAACTCATGCTCATCCAAGATAAGTGTTTTTCTCTTTTTTGCTGAGATGATTATTGATGATGAGTATTATTCTCTTGTTTGCATGGGGATTAAGTGCGGCTACTTTGAATGAATCAACTTAAGGTTTTTTTATTTCGTTTTTTTCTCATTCATACAAGTTTTGGTTAAGGAGCATTTTTTTATAACTTAATGCTGTTTTTTTATCTTTAGTAAATTATTGGAATCAAGCCTAGTTGATTCTCTTCTGAAATCATGGTTTATTAAGCTTAATACCATGGTAAAAATTCATTAAACAACCCCTAGAAGACTGCTGCTTTTGGCTGAACCTTTAAGTTCTTGGGTGGTATAAGGCAAGGAGAATTTTTTTTTGGTAAGAAGTGTTGATGAATTCAGAAATGTTTAGGTCCTTCTAATCATGACTATATTATGTTATTTATTTATTTATCTAAATACTCAAGAGCCAAAGGAAAGTCCAAAGGCTGAAATTTCATTACATATGGGGCATGGACTTTTCCTTTTTTGGAATTGACTTGATTTAGAGGAATATTTGATGATTTGTGTTGAATTTATGGAAAAGATAAATATTTCATTGACGTATTATAATGAGAGTACATGAACCTTTATTTATGATGGAGGAAAGTAGTAGAGTCCAACTACAATTAAACTACCTTTGTCCAAATTACACCCAAACTCTAACACTTAAAGATAAGTCCTAGCATATAATTAAATAAAAAAATATAAATAGAAGACTAACATAACTAAAACACCTTTAAACTGAAACTCTTCTGTGAGACCTCCTTCCATAATAATTGTGGCTCTGTAAGACTTCTTCATGTGTAAGATTCATAATGCCACTTCACGTGATCATGGTGTGTCCCACTAGCTCGTGTGATCATGGTGGGTCCATATCTTATGGGCTTGGGCCCATCTTCCCACACTCCCCCTCAAGTTGGGGGCGAGAGAACATCATGAACTCTTAACTTGCTGCAAATGATGTATATAATCTTCTCGTATAAAATGGCAGTCCTCCATATCTTCCAACACTCCCCCTCACGCTGGTGCTCTCTTCCATGAGGCTCGACTGGTATAAGATAAGTGAGAGTAAAATCACTCCAAGCCATATGAAATCACTCCATACTTCAATTATAACCCATGCTAGATGTAGGGCACACTCCTATCATTCACAGGTAGTGGCACTCCTATCTTTCACAAGTATTGGGTCTATACACAGTGCTCAGAAGTGTAGTAAAACTCCTCTATCACTGTGTCCATCCATAGGACAACGACTCTCAAGTGGTAGGAGTAATAAATGCCAATTAAGGGGGGTAACATATATGTAGTAATAAGCTCCTCCATCAAGGTGTCCCAACCTGGGCACCGACTCTCACAGGTAGAAATAGGTGATAAATGCCTGTTATTTACAAGACGACGACGTGATACGTGATAAATGTCTATCATTCAAAAGATGGCGATAAATGACGTGATAAGTCGGTAATACATGTCATTCACAAGATGGTGATAAAAGACTAACGAGTACATAAAAAAGTCTCAATGGACTTAAAACAACCAACCATGATGGACTTAAACTCCCAACCGAAGCAACACACAAAAGGTTGGCCCAAAGATGTTTGTGAGAGTCAAACAAAGGATGTTAGAAGTAAGGTCGTCAAATAACTAGGAAGATAGGATGTTGAGGCCACCACATCTTCAGTAATAATGTCTCATCCAAAGAGACACAATAGCTGCAATTGAAATGGGCCTGCACCCATAGAACACAAACCAAAATAATAAAAATCCTTGTAAAAGGACCCATGAAATAATCCGATGCGAGTATCTGCACCAAATAATATGTTAACCAAGGAATTTTTTGTGAATACCTCAAAATAATAATCCAGCTAGAGAAATAGAATCGAGTCGAGCCGAGTCAGGTATCACCAATAATTACTACAATTATTACTGCAAATCAGGATTTTTTATCTTCAATTTTATTTGCTCTTTCTTGTACTTATTTTACTTTTCCCCCTCAAACTGGGAGGTAATGGCAATGTTCCTAGAGATATTTCTTTCGATATATAATTCTCCATATAAATTCTCATTTTTGATAGTATAAAATAGCTCGAAAGTTGAAGCTTTCTGGTTCTGCACGAACTTCTTTTGCAATCTGATCTTTGCTGGTTCAAATATCGATTTCTCTTTTTAGATAACTCCGATTGAAAAAATCATTTTTCCTTGGAAATTAGACTCGAATATCTTTCCGTCAATATATAATATACAATATGAAAAGCTCTTTATAGAGGTAAAAATGTACATCAAATAACGGGTACAGGGACTGAAAAAAAAGAAATTTGAACCAAAACTTCTAGAGATAATAAATCAGAAAAGATCACATTACCTCTGTGGGTTGACCGAGTCAACTCACAGAACGTGCTCTGATACCATGTTGAATTTATGGAAAAGAAAAATATTTCATTGACTTATTATAATCAGTGTACATGAATCTCTATTTATAATAGAGGAAAGTAGTAGCGTCCAACTACAATTAAACTACCTTTGTCCCAATTACACCCAAACTCTAACACTTAAAGATAAGTCCTAGCATAATAAAATAACCTAAAATAAATAGAAGACTAACATGACTAAAACACCTTTAAACTGAAACTCTTCTGTGAGACCTCCTTCCATAATAATTGTGGCTCTGCAAGACTTCTTATTGTGTAAGATTCATAATGCCACTTCACGTGATCAAGGTGCGTCCTACCAGCTCGTGTGATCATGGTGGGTCCATATCTTATGGGCTTGGGCCCATCTTCCAACACACTTGGATATGTGGGTCTTCCTTTATCGTGTGAGCTCGGGCCCATTTCAAATAATTTAATTTGATCTTCACTTGGATTTGGAAATTCTTTCTTGATTAAGAATGATATGATAATCTAGATTGTGTGGGCTAGAAAGTGGAAGGTTTACTCTTGTTTAAATGCATTCACGCATTCAAACAAATCTTGATATGTGCTCCCCTTGATTCATTTGTTACTCTCTTAGCATAATTATGGATTGTAGCAACCTACATATGAATCTAGGTTGATTCTCTTTTTGTTTTACTTCGTCTTTGGTTTTAAAACCAAGAGGATGTGTAGTTGAGAGATTTTTGTCCCATGTCAAAAGTAAAAAAAAAAAGTGCTGAAATTTCTTCAAGTGTAATTGATTCTTGAAGATATAACTTCAACCCATAAATTCTTTGAGTGGGATTATTTTTTTAGTGTTTAACATTTCATGGACAAAGATATTGGATTTAGTATGGCTGGGAAAAGTGACCTATGCAAAATCACCACAATTCCTCTTATGAGGTTATCAAATTATTTGAGTTGGTCATAATCCATTATTATATTTTTCATCACTCGTGACTTGTTGAGTCACTTGAATAAGCCACCTCCTGTTCTTGATAAAGAAGATAGTATATACACCAAGTGGCTTAAGGAGGATACACTTGTCCATAGTTGGTAGATTAACAACATGGAAGAGACTATTTCAAATAATGTGGTGCATCTTGAGACTGTTAAACAAGTGTGGGATATTTTCTAAACAATGTATAATACCAAGAAAGGAGATAATGTGCATGACTATCTTGTATGGTTTAGAGGTCCCATTCAAGAATGGAAACTTGCTCAACCCAATTCCGCAAATATTTTATTTCAAGAGAAACATTAGCAGGACTCAAATCCTCAGCTCAATAGCTTTTCCCTCCTTTAATGATATAAGTGCTACACTTATACATATCCTCAGATTCAGCCATGAAATGTTAACTACTAAACAAATAAACCCACTCAAAGTATTTATGAGCTGAAGTTGTATCTTCAAGAATCAATTACACTAGCTAAAATTTCAGCATCCCTTTTTTCCTGTGACAAGGGACAACAATCTCTTAACCACACATCATCTTGGTTCTAAAGCCAATGATAAAGTAAAACCAAGAGAGAATCAACCTAGATTCATGTTTAGGATGCTACAATCCTAAATTAAGCTAAGACAAAAACCAATGAATCAAGGAGAACAGATACCGAGAACTATTTTTCTTAAATCTGAACCTCAATTTATGCATGCCTTAAAACAAGAATAATCCTTTCACATGCTGGCCAATGCAATCTAGAAGGATTCTCATATCATTCTAAATCAATAAAGAATCTCCAAATCCAATAGAAGCTCAAATCAAATCATTAAATCTTGTTTAAAATTAAACTCAAGTCAATTCCAAAGAAGGAAACTTTCCTCCTTTAGTGCATGCCCCATATGTAAAGAAATTTCAGCCTTTGGATTTCCTTTGGCACTTAAGTATTTAAAGAAATAAATATCATAATATAGTCCTAATTAGAAGGACCTAAACGTTGCTGAATTCGGCAACCTTCTTGCCAAAAAAACAAAGAATCCTCCTTGCTAGCAATCTTCTAGGGGTTGTTCAACAAATTTTTACCATGGTACTAAGCATAATACCCAGGATTTCAGTAGAGAATCAACTAGGCTTGATTCCAATAATTTTCCAAAGATAAAAAAACAACATTAAGATATAGAAAACTGATCTTTAACGAAACTTGTATGAATGAGAGGAAACCGAATAAAAAAGGCTTAAAATGATTCATACAAACTAGCAGCACTTAATCTTCATTAAAATAAGAGGTTACTCTTTCTCCAACATTCTTGATGAGGTTAATCATCAATTATCATCTCCGACAAAAGAGAGAAGACTACTTATCTTGGATGAGCACGAGTTGCTAAATTTTGCTTCAATTGAAACTCCAAATTGATAATCTTGATAAAATCATATGATTAACACCTTAATCGAGGGACTTAAAATCCAAAAACTATTGCTTTGTTACCATGTGGAATTTAGGATTCCATGGTGGAAGGCTGTTGGATTTAGGATCCCATGATGAGGTCCTCGACTAGGAGGTGAGAGAGGAGAGAAAGAAGACGAGGAGAAGAAAAGGAGAGGAAGAAGGAAGAGAGGATAAAGGAGAGAGGGATGACGAAGGAGATGGAGAAAGAGAGAGAATTTAAGAGAAAAGTCTAAGGATGAATTTGAGAGAGAAGAGGGAAGACCTAACGATCTACCTCATGCCTTGAGTCTCTATTTATAGTTAAGGAAGGAAGTTTACAATGACTATATTGCCCTTAGGGCTACAAGCTCTCAAAATGAAAAGACATTGGTAGACATACATCATCTTCTTTAATTACACCCTTGTGCCATTCTTATGAGAAGACAATGAAATTACATCTTTTGCCACCTCCTTGGCATGTCGAAGGTATTTACCTTAATTCCACTTTGAGATGTCTTCCAACAATAATGAAGAATGAGGACACTTGAACATTTCTAATGGTTTTTATTCAAAGTATTTTATTACATTTGTTTATGACTTTTCTTGGGTTATATGGCTATTTTTAATTAAAGATAGATAGGAAGGACCTACTTTCAAATCCTCTTGTTCTAGATCTCCACACATTTTATTACCACCTTAAAGATTATCTGATCAGATAATGCAAAAGAATATAAGTCAAGAGAATTCCAATCCTTGTTCCAGGATAATAGAATCATACATCAAACCTCTTGTGCCTATCCGCCACACGAAAATGGTGTGGCTAAAAAAAATAGACTTCTTCTTGATGTTGCTTGGGCCTTTCTTCAACAAATGCATGTGCCTGACTTCTATTGGCCCCATTCTATCCTTATGGTATGCTTTCTCATCAACAGGTTTCCGTCTTTGGTTCTAAATGATTAGCCACCCTTCTCCCATCTCTTTCCTACTGAAGACATGTTTTCCCTTCATATAAAAGTATTTGGGTGTACTTGTTTTATCCATGTCACATCTCCTCATACGCCCAAATTAGACCCCAATGCCATTAAATGTATATTTTTGGGCAACTCTCGTACTCAGAAATGATATATGTGTTATAATCCTTCACTTAAGAAAATGTTTGTATCCAGAGATGTGACATTTTTTAAAGACCAACATTTTTATTGATCCACTTGTGCCCCACCTAGTTTCTCTCCTCTAAATGAGTTTCCTAAGCTTGTTGTGCCCATTGAAGACTCAACAATTCATTGTCGTGATGACTTATCTTTTCATCCCCCTGAAGCATTGGCTGACACCTCACCTGTGGAGTCTCCAACTCCTTCAGAGGTTGGTTCTCCTTCTTCTCCTTGTAGTCTTTATCCTCCCTTTGATAAACCAATTGTTCTTTAGAAGGAGTTGATGTCTTGTACACGACCATCTTTCTCTCACCCCATCTCCAATTTTTTATTAACTCATCGATCATCACCATTTTGTCCTCACTTCCTTGCCACCATATCATGTACCTCTATTTCTTAGTCTTATCAGGAGGCCCTTCAACAACTAGGATGGAAAACAACGACGGATGAAGAAATGGCAGCCCTACATGAAAAGCAGAGTTGGACACTTGTTTCCCTTCTATTCGGGAAATAAACCAATGGGCTGCAAATGGTCTTCAATGTTAAGCATAATCTAGATGTTTTTTGTGGTCCACCTTAAAACTTTCCTAGTAGCAAAAGGCTACACATAGTGTTATGGTGTCGATTATGGGAAAACCATCTCTCATGTTGCCAAACTCAACTTGGTACGCCTCTTATTCTCTCTTGCTGATAACTCTAATTGGTCAGTGTTTCAAGTCGATGTGCAAAATGTCTTTCTCAATGGTACTATTAAGAAGGAGATTCACATGTGTTGAATTTATGGAAAAGAGAAATACTTCATTGACTTCACTAACTTATTATAATCAGAGTACATGAACCTCTATTAATAATGGAGGAAGGTAGTACAGTCCAATTACACCTAAACTCTAACACTTAAAGATAAGTCCTAACATAATTAAATAACTTAATATAGATAAAATACAAATTTAACTCAAACTAGAACTCTTCTAGGACATGACCATTAGATAAAGATGTTTGTGTAAGTCCTTCTTGATCTTCCAACTTATGTGATACGGATGCCAACTCGTGGTAATCATGATGGGTCCTACTTCTTATGGGCTTGGGCCCCATCTTGTGGGCCTTTCTTGGTCATGTGACCCACCTTATAATACTATTAGATATGTGGGTCTTCCTTGCTTGTGTGGGGTGGAGCCCATCTTCCAACACTCCCCCTCAAATTGGGGGTGAGAGAACATCATAAACTTCCAGCTTGCTGCAAATGATGTAAAGAATATTTTTGTATAAAATGACACATTTTCCAATATGCCTTCATCTTCCAACACTCCCCCTCACACTGTTGCGTCCTTCCATGAGGCCCTAATGGCATAATATAAGTGAGAGTAAAAATCACTCCTAGCCAGTAAGACATTGCTCCATACTCCAGTCCTAATACTGGATGTAGGGCACACTCCGTCTTCTGTAGGTAGTGTGTCTATCGGCATTTCTCTAAAGTGTCCACCATTGTGTCCCTCTACAGGACAACGATTTTCAAGTGGTAGGAATAATAAAATCCATTATAGGGGGGGATGTGGGTTTATTTATAATGGTGTCCCAATCCGGACACCAACTCTCATGGTATCCCAACCGTGATATTTTTTAGAGTTAAATTTATCATGGTGTCCCAATCTGGGCACCGACTTTTGTGGTGTCCCAACCATGATTATTTTTTAGAGTCAAATAAATTATGGTATGAGAAAATGTACTGAAGCCACCTCTTCTTTAATAATAATGTATCATCCAAAGAGACATAATAGCAGCAAATGTAATGTAATACAACCATCTTCCAACACATATAACAAGAACCAAAATAATAAACGTTGTAGAAAGACCCATGAAATAATCATAATCCGATATAAATATGTTTTTCTTAGATGCAGAAGCTTCATCTTTTGTGCTTCCCATTTCTTGAATATTTTGGTCACATAAACTTATCCACAACATATCGAATAAAATACCTCTTTCTTGTTCTTCTTCTACTTCTCCCCATAAAGTTGTGAGGTAATGGCAATGATCTCAGCTTGCACCAAATATCATAGATGCAGTAATAAGCCCAAATAACGTAGATGTAGTAATAAGCCCTTAAATCATGGAGAAGTGAGATATTTTTTCTGATATAGCAACTCAAATAGTGACTCAAAACATTGGGCTTAAATTCGGATTTTTCAATACAAAGGAATACCAACATGACATTAGATTCTTCCAATGCGAATATATCTTTAAATATAGATCAGATTGACATGAGATTTTCTCCTAATGAAACTAGACTTAAATAAATTTCATCCTAGTAAAAATTTTCTTCATAAAATATAATTATCAGAAGATAAATAATCTCATAGATTTCGGTCTCTGTCATCTAGCCAGACTAAGGATTGTCCTTTTTTTCCAGAATGACCATTGACTCTTCCAAGAAACATATATCCTGATAAAAATATCATACCAAGAATTGGTTGAATATTTAAGAAAATAGACTTACATATATTTATTTTGATATATAATTCTCCATATAAATTCTCTATCTTGATAGCATAAAATACCTCAGAAGTTGATGCTTTTTTATGTTGCTCGAACCTCTTTTGCAATCTAACCTTTGCTACTTCAAATATCGATTTCTATTTGTAGATAGCTCAGATAAAAAATTATTTGAATTGGTAAAAGAATATAATTAAAGATATTTCTTTGGATATATATTTCTCCTTATAAATTCTAGATCTTGATAGCATAAAATACCCCAGAAGCTGAAGCTTGCTACAGTTGCTCGAACCTTTTTTCAATCAGACCTTAGCTCATTCAAATATTAATATCTCTCTATAGATAACTCTGATTGGAAATTTTTTTTTTTTTTTTGGAAAGTAGACTCAAATATCTTTCAGTAAATATATAATTTTAAATATTAAAATCTCAGTATAGAGGTAAAACAAATCAAATAAAACTATAGGTATAGGGACTAAAAAAAATAACTACTAACCTAGACTTAGGGTTTAGGGTTTAGAGAAAAGGATCTCATTATCTCTGTGGGTTGACCAAGTCAATTCAGAAAACCTACTCTGATACCATGTTGAATTTATGGAAAAAAAAATACTTCATTGACTTCACTAACTTATTATAATCAGAGTACATGAACCTCTATTTATAATAGAGGAAGGTAGTAAGTCCAATTACAATAAAACTACCTTTGTCCCAATTACACCCAAACTCTAACACTTAAAGATAAGTCCTAGCATAATTAAATAACTTAACATAGATAAAATACAAACATAACTCAAACTAGAACTCTTCTAGGATGTGACCATAAGATAAAGATGCCTTTGTGAGTCCTTCTTGATCTTCCAACTTATGTGATATGGATGCCAACTCGTGGTAATCATGGTGGGTCCTACTTCTTATGGGCTTGGGCCCATCTTGTAGGCCTTCCTTGGTCGTGTAGCCCACCTTATAATACTCTTAGATATGTAGGCCTTCCTTAGTGGTGTGGGTTGGAGCCCATCTTCCAACAACATGTAGCAACCACCTAGCTATGTGGTTGAGGGGGAGTTGGTATGCCATGTACAAAAATCCTTATATGGGTTTAAGTAGTCTCCATGAGCTTGTTTTGACAAGTTTGGTCAAGCCACACTTCATTTTGGATTCACATGTGTTTTTTCGATTATTCGGTATTTTTAAAGAATACTAACAAGGGTGTGGTGGTACTTGCTGCATATGTGGATGACAATATTTTGACAGGAAGTGATACCGAAAGCATGCCAAATTAAACAAAAGATATGTAGTGAATTCAAGACAAAAGACTTGGGACTCCTCGAGTACTTCCTGGGTATTGAAGTTCTTCAGTCTAGGCATTACATTATCCTATCACAAAGAAAGTATGTACTTGACTTGTTCAAAGACACATGAATGATGGGATGTCGCCCTACGGAAACTCCAATGTACACAAATGTGAAATTATGTGTAGGCTCTAGTTAAGGTGTTGATGTGGGCAAATACAAAAGGCTAGTCAAAAAATTAATTTATCTTAAAATGACTAAACTAGATATCTCATTTGTAATTAGTGTTATCAACTAATACATGCACAAATCTTAGATCTCTCATTGGCAAACACTAAAAAGAATCCTCATATACTTAAAGAAGGTTTCAGAACAAGGGCTTTTATATAAGTGCCTCTGTCATCCCAATGTTAAATGCTTTGTTAATGAAGTTTGGGCTAGATCTCTTGAAGCTGGAATATCCACCTCAAGGTATTGTACCCTAGTCAAAGGCAACCTTGTGACATGGAAAAGTAAAAAAACTGAAATGTAGTGGCTAGATTCAATGTCAAGACAGAATATCAAGCTATGGCACATGCGGTAAGAAAAATTCTATTGATAAAATCCCTCCTAATAGAAATGGGATTTTAAAAAAATGGCCTAATGGAAATCCACCGTGATAATCAAACTACAATCCACATTGCTTCCAACTCAGTCTTTCATGAAAGAACTAAGCATATCGAAGTTGACTATCACTTTGTCTGAGAGAAACTGCAAACATGCATTATAAGTCTCAAACATGTTTCATCTCATAGCCAACTTACGAATATAGTCACATAGTCACAAAATCAATTAGCTCGACTGTTCTCTCCACTATGAGCACCCATGTGAAGGGTGGCACAATTGGTAAAAAGGAAGAATTCCTCACCCATGTCTAGAGGTGGCAAAGGAGGTACATAAAGTGATCTTCATAAGGATAGCATAAGGGTGTAATTATATAACATGATGTATATCCACTTATGTCTTTTCTTTCATAAAACTTGTACCCCTAAAGGCATTGTAGTCATTGTAAACCTCCTCCCACAACTAAAAATAAGAGCCTCAAGGCATGAGGTAGACCATAAAGCCTCTCCTTTTCTCAAATTCGTCCCTAGCCTATTCTCTCTTCTCCCTCTCTTTCTCTCTCTCTCTTTTAACCAATTGTCCTTCTCTTGATCTTTTCTTCTTCTGTCTTCTTCCTCCTCTTTTTCTGCACCAACTTGACCAAGGCCTTCCACCTTGGAATCCTAAATTCTATAGTAATCGTGTATTTGAGCATGCACATGGCTTAAAGGAGAGCCAAAATCTCTTTCTTATAATTCCAAGCTAATATCAGTGAAATTTCCCAAGCATGGGTTCTTCAGTAGTGAATACCAATAGGGGAACATCGATAACAAAATATTTGGTATTCATTTGTGGTGTGTGATATTGTCTCTTTATTTGAATTTATGTTTTATTTCCCAAACACTTTAAGCTTAAAATTGCGAAAATTCAATCCCCCCACCCTCCACACCCATGAGAAGTCACTTGGGCTAACATATTTTTGTGTTCCCGAATCTATTTGGTCGATCAAGCCCTCGATAACTTGAATTTATGCTTGTAAAAAATAATCGCTTGATTGATCAATCTAATTAGGAAGGTTCATCATGCTTTATGGGGCTAGATATGAAAAGTTCTTGATGATCAATCATTGTACTGGATAAGATTGATCCTTCTTTATTCCTCAATATGGTAGGATGTTAGATGATCAATCAATTGATGAAATTGATCCATCATGCTTTATATGTTTCTACTAGTTTGCATTATGTACGGTTGAAGAACAAATATGGAAGAGTCTTACATGACTCTCACAATAAGAAGTCTTACAGAGCCAAAATTATTATGGAAGCAGGTCTCACATATGAGTTTTAGTTTAAAGGTATTTTAGTTATGTTAGTCTTCTATATATGTTGAGTTATTTAGTTATGCTAGTACTTATCTTTAAGTGTTAGTGTTTAGGTGTAATTGGGACAAGGGTAATTTAATTGTAATCGGACTCTACTACTTTCATCTATTATAGATAGGGGTTCATGTACTCTGATTACAAAAAATCAATGAAATATTTCTCTTTTCTATAAATTCAATATGGTATCAGAGCAGGTTCTGTGAGTTGACTCGGTCAATTCACAAAGATAATGTGATCTATTTCTGATCTATGATCTCTAGAAGTTCAATTTCGTATTTATATTTTTTTTTCTTTTTCGTCCCTATACCTATTGTTTGCTTTGCATTTTCACCTCTATACTGAGCTTTTAATATTGCATATTATATATTGATAGAGTTTTATTATAAGAATCATCTTCTTCTCTATTTTTTTTATTTCTACCTCTCTATTCCATTTCTGGGAGTTTTTGGGTCCTCGCTAATGGAAGTTGCTGAGATGGTTCTTCGTTGGCCTTTCCATTAAATCCTGAGCTTACTGCTGTCAATATTTCTATTCTGAGTTGATTTGCCAGATGTCTTCGTCTGGTTTGGCATCTTATTATTCCTGCAAGAACTATGTTTTTGCTGAGTTATTTGCTCTTACCTCTTGTCAACATCTTCCAAAGTCGCTCTCTAGTTCTGCTGGTTCTTCCATTGTTATTTCACTGCTGGCAATTTCCTGATTCTTGCTATTGCATGGACTCAATCTCGGCATCATTCACTGTTTCTGCATAGCTATTCATTCCGAGTTACTGTTGTCCATTCCAAGTTGGCAACGATCACAGACTGAGTTGGTTCTTTGCTCTACTCAAACATTCTTGTTGCTGTTTTTTTTCTAGAAGTCACAAAGTTGTCTCTGTTGTGGTTATCATTTTTGGAAGCTGCTCTCCCACTCTATTTTGTGTCGGGGAAGAAGACGAGTGCCGATTTAATTTTTCCTAATTTAGGAAAAATTAAACTAGAGTTGGTTCATCGCTGACAATCCTCTTTGTTCACTGATTGATTCTCGTTGTCATTGTCGAAGAAGACAACATTGTTCCGGTGTTTTGAATCTTTTTCAAGGCACCGAGGAGTTTAATCTTGCTAGTTCGTCATCGAGCTATTTGGAAACCAGAGCTCTACGGGGGAAGAAGACACACTATTGCCGGATTTTTTGTTGTTTTTATTCCCGGTCTATTGCTGTTGGCTATCTTTGGAAATATTTTGACTCCTAGGATTGATTTTCCAGTACCTCCGCCATTTGTGCCGTTTCTAGATGTTGTTGTTGTCCCGAGCTCTGTTTGGCGCCATGGGGAAGAAGAACACTATAGAAAAATTAAATGTTTCCTAGGTTAGTAAACTGGTTTTAATTGAGTGCTAGCCCAACCCGGACCAAATCTCTCCGGGTCAACCCAGCGAACCAGGCTGCTCGTCTAGTTGTTGTCTAGCAGCACAGATCTACCAAGCTGAACTAGTTATGCCCAGTTAATTCAAACAAACTCGGACCGAGTCAACCCAGTACAGGTCAACCCAACTTGGTCCACATATTTTTCTACCGCGGTTATACGGGTCCGTGTCACAAGATTTATAACTATTTTTCCTGTGACTCGGCTATATTGGTATGATCTCTTCCTCAGTTCGACTCGGTTCTCTATCTTTGGCTAGATTATTATCTTGGATTATTACTCGGTTCCAACATACTATTTGGTGCAACATCCTTATCTACTAATGGACTCACTGCAAATAATTTCATGTGTCCTTATTACTCTTAAGGATTTTTATTATTTATTGGTTATCCGCTACTATACAACTGCACATGTGGTGCATGTTATTTGGGCATTGGCCCATTTCCGTTGCTACTATTGAGTCTCTTTGATTGAGACATTATTTCTGAAGAAGAAGTCCTCGATTGCTTGCCTTGGGTTCTATATTTGCTGACCATTGTCAGCATTGGTTCGTCTAATGCAGAATTTGAACTTCTTAGAAAAATAAAACACATGGTGGCCACAACATCTTATCTTCCTCTTTACCCATTACCCATTGGTTATTTGGCCGTTTTTTTCCTACCATCCTTTATTTGACTCTCACATACCCCTTTGGGATAACCTCTTGTGTGTTGCTTCGGTTGGTTTACCTTTAGATTTAAGCATGATGATGATGTAGGTAAGGGGTTTTTCAAATTTAAAGCTTAATAATGCGCCAATTAAACATGAATGTGAAAAATATTCTCAAAAGCTCCAAAGGCTCTTGTGTACCTCAAAGGAGTTTGGTGTTGACTTCTTTACATTGCTAGAATTTTTTAGATATTTCTATATGGACTAGACTCTAGCCTTCAAATCTTCATTACTTTGCATGTGGATGCTTCTTCAAGATGACCTGACACATGGTTGAGCGTGAGATCTTACATTGAGTTTTGTCGCTTCTTTGTGTAGACTTTGATATTAGTGTCTCTAGCAAGAAATGCATATGAAATGCTTGATTGCAAATATTGGTACTAATGTGGTTTAGTTTTTTTATCATCAAAATATAGGTGCAAGTCAACTAGGTCAACACGTATCTCTTCCAAAAATCAAGTTGTTGATATCTTCACCAAAGCAATTGCAGTAGGAGTGCTTTGTTCTATTTTTTAGAAATTGGGTATCTATGATGTGTATGCACTAGCTTGAGGGGGATAGAAGAATTAAGACTATGAAGGGTGAAGTTGTAATTTTCTCCTATATTTTATCTCATGTTACTTCTCTTATTTCAGCCCATGAGAAGGGTAATATTTTAATTTTTCTTGAATAAATATTATGAAGAAGAAATTAAGGGACATGGAGGAGTACTTTGTTAAGAATTAGATGCCCTAATTCCAAACTAATGAAAGCAATAATAATAATCACGGAAGAAAAGAAACGCAAGCACAAAAAGACACAAAAAGATTTATATAAGTTCACCTCAAGGTGAGACTACATCCTCCCTTCCACCGCTGCAGTAATCCAAGATGAAATAGTTTACAAGAGAAATTACACACACTTAAAAGTATTTGTCTCTAATCTCTCTCGAGCTGTAACTTGTGTTGTTCCTCGGATGATGAATGATAAAACCCTTATAGCGGTGCCCCCCAATTTTAAAGAGAAAACTAAGGCAACCGTAATACAAGAGTAAAATTCCCAAACCGCCCTTAATGAAACACCAGTCAATATATCGTGGACCTTTCAGGGGCTCCACGCCCCCCCTTCCAATCCCCACGATGGCCTTACCGTGAAGGTCGATCCGCATACCGACTCAGTGTAAGGCATTGATTAGGATCCACAACTTAACATACTTGAATCCTAACTCTTCTTCTCCTTTCATTCTCTTCTCCTCTCGATCTACTCTTTTTTCTTCTTTCTTCCTTCTTCTACTTCTTGACACCACTTCCTCTTTCTTCCTTCTTCTTTTGCACACACTCTAAGACAAGTATTATTATCACTTAATGCCAAAATTAAAAATATATTTTTTAGCATTTTTTTGCCAAGGAAAACCTCATCTTATCTGGTTTTTCATGCTAGCATTTGATAGAACCATTCTAGGAAGATGGAGAGACATAGAGAGAGAAAAAAAACTCAAGACTACCTAAAGAAGCATTATGAACTTCATATCTGAATCTTCAATTTTGTATTGGACCAAATAGTAGCAACTACCAAAAACCCTAGATTCTCTACTTTGATACTTTAATAAAAATTAGAGTTTAATTAACATGAGCTGCTTGAGAACTCCCTTTGATGTAAAAATGAGAGAAAAAGAAGAAAGTGAGAGAGAATAAAGAACGAGGAAAACTTGGAGCTATAGAGAAAAAAGAAGAAGGTGAGTTGAGAAAGGAGGCTTGACATAGTAGCCATCCACCCTGCCTCTTCATTGATAATGTCATTAAAATATTATTATATTTGGTAATGCACTTGATGAAGGGAAGTAATAACAAGTAAAACAATTAAGGAAAAATGAATAAACTTACCACTTATTATAAAATGTTTTTTCGACAACATTAAAAGTGTTCAAAGTTTCCCACTCCAACTAGTCATCTTTACAACAACAATAAAAAAAATTCTGAGTTTGGATTTTGGGCTTTTAAATTGACTTCTTAAATATTTAATATTTTTCTTCATTTAGTGTCGTCTACCGTTAAATTCTTTATTGGAAAGGATATGTGTAATAACTACCATTTTATTATTATATTAAAACTAATTGGGTTATGGGAAGAAATGGAAGCCTCCACTCAGCTTGCCCTTTTATTTTCCTACATGACCAAAAGAGAAGAATTGTGCAATGCCCCCTCATCCACCCATCATCTACCATTTTTGTATGGAACGGGTTGATGGGTAGAGGCTTTTCCCTACCCATTTCCTCTCCCTCAATCAAGTAAAAAATGGTAGGTTTGGCATGTCTTTTAATTGTCAACTCCCATTTCAAATAGAGCTCTAATGTGTTGAAACGATATAAGTGCACAATATGGTAAGTACCCATAAAATTTTGTCATGTAAAAAAAAAAATATGTCCTTTTCCACCTTGAGTGGTTTTAACATAGGAAAAATTACGGATTAGGTATTAAATTTTATTAAATTTATAATTCATAGATCATAGGTGATAGGATTATGATAATGCATCATATAACATAGTATTCCATTATAGAGTAACATAGTTGTTCCTTAGAAAAAAATGTCTTACGTTTCCATAGCGAAATAGTATGTTATGTACTGTCATAATCCTATGTTATGAGAGTTGTACTTTGGAAATAAGGGCGTTTTTATCTCAAATACTAGGAATCGTGAATATATCACCTTCTATATGTGAATTGTAAATTTTGCATTATTTAATATTTAATCCGTAAATTTTCCTTTACTAACGTGTAATTGTAGATTCGTCACATAGTATACACGAACAAGAGTACAAAATACCCAACCTAATGAAACTATTTACGAGGAAGAGGACTTGGCTCATTCTGATATCTGACGTCAGATTTTTGCATCGGATCCGCAATCGGTCACCCAAGAGAAGCCTGTACCTGGAAGAAATAGAGGAGATAAGGCAGACAAAAGGGTCGTATTCGTATAAGAAAACGCCATCGACTCTCCTTCCCTCCCTCTCCTCGCTTCCGTTTACCATCCTCCCACGCTTCCTCCTTCTCTCTAGCTTTATATAATACTATCTTCCCGTCGTTCCTTTCTGCCTTTCGCTCCCTATTTCGTGCCTGCAATATTTCTTCCATGTCCTTACTAGCAGATCAAAGTTTTGAAGATCACACGACTCCTAATCGATTACCAAAACTGCCGGAGATTCGAAGAATGAAATCGTTGGATCTGGATGAGTTGATAATTGAGTCGAGCAACGACGGGGAGGAGTGCCGGACGCCGACGTCGGACGATGATAAAATACCTGTCTTATTGACATGCCCGGCTGCACCAAAGAAGCCCCAAAGAGTGCTTGTTAGTAAGCGAAAACTGTCTGAATTCGAGTTCGTTACAGTGGAGCCTGACGATCTCGAGTTTTATTTTCGTGCCTGGCCACGGAGTCCCTGCGCGAAGAAGCTCCGGATGATGGAGTGAAAGGAAAAGTTAATTGATATTGTCAGATAATAGAGAAGCGCGTATGTATAAGTTTCAATGTTTTTGCTGTTTCTGGGCATGCGCCGGGGATTCAATTATTATATTTAATATTTTGTATAATTATGTTCTTCATTTTTTGTTCCCGATTATAGATGTTATATTTTTATAAATCATCATAGAAATGAAAGAAAAAAAAAAAAGGGCTTTGTAGAGATTGATGCAATCTCTTCGAGGATTGTTTTCAGCATTTGAATTATCGATTCTAATTTCATGATGGGTAATCAAGATCTCGGCAGAATACTCCTGGCAAAAAAATATTCCAGACTTCAGAATTTGAATTGGGAAAGAAATTGAACAGGGCAGCATTCATCCAGAGCGGTATTTCTTTAATGGGGATTAGGTTTCAGTGGTTATCAGAAGACTGTTATGCAGCAGTCAGTTACAGGCCTCTCTACAAATGAGCCCACTGGTGTGAACAGTACGAATTTAGTCTCATACGAAGGTTTTGACAAACCTCTCATATTTAATTGCTATCCAAACATCACCTTCATCTTCATAGAAACAAAATTCAAAATGCCAGAGAACAACGAGTTTTCCTTCCAGTTGATTATTTCATGCAGGAAGGTGCCTCGTGCACGATCTAAGACGGAGTTGATTGAAGGGGCAAACGATTTTCAACTTGTTTGAATTGACATATATTTTTTTGGTTTTTTCGTTTTCAGCAGTTAGTAAGATCTACACGTATCTAGACTAAGATTTAAATTCTTTGTCATTTGATAGGTAAAGGAGCCCTTAATCTACAGGTTGGTGGACTAGAGCTTTCCTCAGAAAAAAGAGAGAAAAAAACAGAGAAATTGCGATAGAGGGTATAAATCTTGGCTTCTGGTTTTGTTCCTTTTGCCTGCAAAAAAGGATAGCTCAAGCTTCCGGCAAAGAATCTGAAAATGAGGTTACTTGCGTAGAAGGGCAAGCAAGGAAAAGAGGTCCTGGCAAGGTAGTAGGTGATACTGAGATAATATTGTCGCCGGCCGGAAAGAAATACATTCGAAGGAGCGTTAGACAAATTAGATTTTGTCGAGTAGCCGAAAGGAATTACGGTTTGGACACACACAACTTTGTCATCCTGCCGAAAGAAAATACAAAAAGATAAAGACGACTGGAAAAGTCTCGTAGCTGATGCCTCCTCTCCTTGCCCTCTTGAAAAGCGTGGGAATAACAGACCACATCTGATCAAGGAATCGGAACTGATTACAGAAAGACGACTCCGCTGCACTGAATTCCAATTTCCAAATAAATGAATTGGTTCCAAAAAGAAAGAGAATGCTTCAGTTACTGTTGTAATAGAAATACTCTTAATAGTTTCATATGAAAACAATGCAGAGACATCCGGTTAATAAAGGGAAGAAAGAGAAGAAAGAGGCACTTATTAAAGACAACTCGAATAGTGGGATAACTGTTTGAACTAAAAGTGGACAAGATTGAAGGCTCTAATCTGGCCAAAATAGTTGTCCAAAATTTGTATGTGATTAGCAACTCACAAAGAAAAGTTTAAAGTTTTTTTTTTTCAATTATTTCATTGAGATTTTATAGAGTTTTGGAAAAGGAACAAAGGTCTCTTTCTATGCTCAATGGTTATTTTTTTTTACATGAAGAGCATGTTTACTGAAATTGTTCTCCCCCCAAACAATTGTTGTCTTTACTTTAAAGTCACCTAGTATCTCTCCGTAGTGTGTATATGTTGATTTTCAGAACTCCACGGATTTAGTTCATGGAGAAAAGGAGAGACAACATATTGGGAGAAAATAGGAGGAAGAAAATAGTTATGGAATGAGGTTCAATTTATAGATGATTAAAATTAAAATATTATAATAATACCCCTGAAACTCAAACTAATTATATCAATACCATCTTTAGAAGATGACTCTTTATTTACCATCATGCCATCACAGTGTGGGCCTATGGGCCTTCTCCTCGCTTTGTGGCTTGAGCCCATCTTTCACACACTTGAACGTGTGAGCCTTCCTTGGTTGTGTGGGGTTGGGCCCATTTTCCAACACTCCCCCTCAAGTTAAGGGTGAGAGAACATCATGAACAGTCAATTTGTTGCACATGGTGTATAAGATCTTCCCATATAAAATGACAGTCCATTATATCTTCCAACACTCCCCCTCAAAATGGTGGTCTCTTTGTTCTTTACCAAGAGTCCTAACTGGCATAATATAAGAGAAAGTAAAATCACTCCTAGCCTTAAGACATTGATGTCAGAGTGGTTCCATCCACTCTTGTTAGAGTTTGTGTTCTGAGTTAGATACTTGGCTTTCCCCACCTTAAACGGTTAGTCTTTTCGGGTTGTATCGGCTAAGTATCTAACTCAGAACTTCGTAGTTAAGCGAGCCTAGGCGAGAGTAATTCTAGGATGGGTTACCTTCTGGGAAGTACTCTTGCCTAGAACTTTGACATGGTATCAGAGCTGGGGATGCCACGGCCCGCGTTCGTATCCCGTGAGAAACGGCTCCAGAATGGGCGGGGTGGGTGTCAGAGTGGTTCTGTCTACTCTTGTTAGAGTTTGTGGTCTGAGTTAGATACTTGGCTTTTCACACCTTAAACAACTAGTCTTTTCGGGTTGTATTGGCTAAGTATCTGACTCAGAACTTCCTAGTTAAGCGAGCCTAGGCGAGAGTAATTCTAGGATGGGTGACCTCCTGGGAAGTACTCTTGCCTAGGACTTTGACAATTGCTCCATACTTCAGTCAAATTGTCATAATCAAAAATATTTTTCGCTCATTTTCATAGGTAGAAAAATAGCTCTACTATGGTGCATAGAGTCTACCCACTTTCTCAGGGTAGCTAAAAGAAAAACACCTCTTAGGTAAATAATAGACTTGATTCATGCTGGATGTTGAGCAAACTCTTACTCTCTGTAAGTAGTGGGTCTATAGGCATTGCTCAGAAATGTAGTAATGAAGTACTTCATCTCAATGTCCCAACACAAGGCACCGACTCTAAAATGGTTGGAGTAAAAATACCAAATAAGGGGATAAAAGGTAATCACCGGAAGATAATATTCTGGAGTTACCATATGCTTTTTTCTTTGTCAAAATAACTAATGTTGATAACAATCAATAACTAAGAAATTCTTCTTCAATAATAATGTCTAAATCAGAGAGATACAATAGCAATAACTTAAATGGGTTGGGCTCAAACAACAAGTACCAAATAACGAAAAATCCTAAAAAAAACCCATAAATAATCCTCAGAGAAGCCATCAGAAGGTTGTGCATCGAATAATACGTTGGAACTAAGTAATTAAGCAACTAATAATCTATGATAATAATGCAGTCAGAGACAAGGGACCGAGTCATGTATCAAACCAATATGGCCAAGACGCAAAAGAAATAAGTATAGAACTCGGGACCCGGACCTCTATAACCGAAGCAATAAGCAAGTGGGCAGAGTTAGGTTGACATGGATAGAGTTGACCCGGCCGAGTTGACTCGGTCCAAGTTTGTCTGAGTCTCGACACAACAGTAAACAATATGGTTCTCTACCAAGTTCACAATTTAAACCAATATAACTTGGGTGATTAATTTTTTTCCTCGGAACTATGGTCGAGCATAAACAAAACCTTAGCAGAACAGTACCAGTGTCTTCGTCCTCCTGAAGTGGCACCAAGCTGGAGCTCGAAAAAACAACAAATGGAATATTTTGACAGCCAGTGGTGGCAGATAGCTCGGCAAAAATGTGAGGGGATCAATTGTCATCATCTTCGGCCTCAGAAAACGGAAACAAAGTCGTTATTGAAGGCGAGTGCGAAGTTCTTTGTCTCCAGAATGGCAGAGGAGTTTCTAAAAAAAAAATAGTTTTTTACCAAAATACCCAATTTTAAAAATATATTTTGAGAAACAACGATGCCATGAACTTATTTTGAAAAATACCCAACTTTGACCGGTCCACTGTACATGTGTATAGTCAAAGGTGACACGTAAGTTTTGACTACTTACGTGTCACCATGTCATCAGTACAATGTGAGTAGATGAATATATCTACTGCCACATCACTATTCCGACACATCATCTTCCACGTAAACTGCCATGTCATTATATGATAAATTTTGAATATATTTTTTTATTTTAAAAATCAAACTTATGAATACACTTTTTATTACCTTATATCTAAAATAATAAATTATTAAAAATCTAATAAATAATTTAAAAAATTAACTCTTACTTATTTAACACAATTTATTATCAATTAAAATATTTATTAATTAATAATCAACTTTTTCCTCTGCTTTGCTCTCATTATCCTTGGCATCGTGCTGCGGCGGAACTAACCCAAGAGGTGAGGTAATAGTAGGAGGAGGAGGCGAAAGAGCAACCCCATGGCTAACAGAAGACCCCATCGTATTTCTTCCAAAATGGTTCTTCTCGCAGAGATAAAATGATAGAAGGTTTACCGGAATCACCCTACTTTCTTACTTCCGTGGCCTTATTGCCTATTTAGGGCAATGAGAAGGAGGAAGAAAGTGGGCGCAGGCTAAAGAGCCAGAGGACGTAGGCGCCTCTCCTGTGCGGGGGCGAGAATAACAATTTTCGATGAGGGGATCAAATACGGAGCGGTTAGGTAGGGATTGTTGTGCTGATTAGCTAGAGTGAGACCACAGAGAAGGGTTTTGGAAAGGTTTTCTCATCGAGTTCTTTCAGTTCCACCTATTCGACTTTTCGTGTATTTCCACGTATCGGTATCCCGTAGACAAATATTTCTGTCGTTTCGGTCTTTTCGGCAGAATTAATAAATATTTTAATTGATAATAAATGGTGTTAAATAAGTAAAATTTAAATTTTTAATTGTTTATTAGATTTCTTAATAATTTATTATTTTAGATATAAGGTAATAAAAAAGTGTATTCATAAATTTGATTTTTAAAATAAAAAAATTTTATTCAAAATTTTTATCATTTAATGACATGGCAGCTTACGTGGCAGATAACATATAGGAATAGTGACATGGCAATCGATGTGTTCATCTACTCACACTGTACTGATGATGTGGCGATACGTAAGCAATCAAAGCTTACGTGTCACCATTGATTGTATACATGTATAGTGACCGGTCAAAGTCGGGTATTTTTCAAAATAAGTTTATTGCGTCGTTGTTTCTCAAAATATGTTTTTCAAATTGGGTATTTTGGTAAAAAGCCCAAAAAAATAGATCCCTAGAAATCAGCAATGTGATGAAAGCCTGAGTAATAGAGATTAATCTCGATATGGAGACGTCCAAAACTGCAACAAAGATCTTCACATGACGGGGAATAACTCCAGAAATAATTCAACCCAAAAATGAATAAGTCGTGAAATCAGTGGCATCAACCAATTTCTATTTGTAGATTTATTCTCGACAGATTTCAGAGTGTTGTCAATGACCAATTGGAGCTTATTTCGAGCAAGTATCTGGTTTTGCCAGCGAGCAAGTCTTTGGAAGATAGAAAAATGCCGGCCACGGATTATTTTATCCAAGTTCGACTCCACACGCTCAAGAGCGCGCTAAAGATGGCTTCCATGGAGCAAGACAATGAGCATCGCCTTCGCAAACAAGGCTTACGCGGAACAAGACGACATGTCGGATATCTTCATCGAGAGCTTTTAGAAAGGGGAGGACACCCAGTGGCTGATACCTTACCTTCTTCTCGTCGGCATCAACCAAACAACGTTCGATGGCTGGTGCTAGTCACTATGGTAAAGATGGTGTGTCGGTTTCGGATCATGGTGCGGTGGTTGTTGACCATCGGATCCATCAAAAGAGGCTCGTAAATAGCCTGAGCATATGTAGTCGAACTTGGTCGACTCGGGTGGAAATGCTTCGACAAAAACTGCAAATTTGCTATCCAGCCAAGTTCAATCGACTAAAGTCGGATTGGACTCATAGTAATTTGTTGAACTCTGCTTCTTGTATAAGCTGAAATAATCTCATCCTTTGCAAAACTGTCAGCTTGTCTAATGGAGAGAGCTCACCAACAACGACTAGTTCTGTGGGTTAACTCGGATTGGACTCGATAATCTGAAGAGAAAAGAAAAACTGAGAATATGAAAAACATAAGGAGATGGTCCGGAGGCACGCAACCAATATAAAAAAAATTGGGAATTCTAAAAATCATGGCTACAAATCCTGAAAAATCCATGCTATGATATCATATTGATTTTCAAGATTCCATTGGTTTATCTCATGGAGAAAAGGAGAGACAGACATATTGGGAGAAAATAAAAGGACGAAAAAGGTTATGGACTTATGTCCTATCACTCCCCCCTTAGGCTCAATTTATAGATGAATAAAATTATAATATTATAATAATACCCCTAAAACTTAAACTAATTATATCAATGTCATCTTTATGATATTACTCTTTATTTACCATTATACCATCATTGTGTGGGCCTATGGGCCTTCTCCTTGGTCTATGGGCTTGAGTCCATCTTCCACCTCTCTTAGATGTGTGGGCCTTTGTTGGTCTGTAGGTTTGAGCCCATCTTCCACACAGTTAGACGTATGGGCTTGGGCCCATCTTCCAACAACGTACATTTTTTATATTGAATTTGTGGATTAGATAAGGGTTTTTGAATTGCCACATTTCGAGGAGCCAAGTATTTTTAGCTTCTATTTTGAATTCTTTACTTACTATTTGTCTTACTAGAATCATTGCACTTTACTTAGAAATCTTTTTGTTGAAGGCTAACAAGAGAATTTTTTATGACATTTATATTTTTTTCTAGATCATTACTTATGGACAAATTTTAAAATCCATGCATGTGAAAGTATTTGAAATCAATTAAGTATACTTGGTCAAGTATATTTGAACTCGGTATCTTCTACATGGAAATAATCTTGGTTAGATTATGACTTATGGGCTTATTTATGAAATTAGTTTCTATTAAGCAACTAAGTGCCAACCTAGATTTGGAAAACCAATTCGATATTTATATGGAGCTTTAAAAATTTTAAATTAGGTAAAACAAAGACCTATTGAGATATCATTACATAGATTTGCTACATAGGATTGATTGTACCAATTTGATTGTGCTTCTATTGTAAATATACCGGATTGAGAGACTTTTGTAAAGGGTTGAATCATAAGCAACCCTTGCAAGCATTACTCAAGCTTTTGTGGGCAAGATTTTCCCTCATCTCATTTGTTCAAAGAAGCCTATGTGGCTAAGGTTTAGTTGTTATAAAATTCTTTATGGATTTAAGATATGTAGTTTACTTGGTTGTTGTATTCCTTGAAGGTATACGTTGGAAAAACTCGTTTGCTATTGTCAGAGGGAGTTGAACATTCTTTTGTGAATCTAGGTCAATGTTTTTTTATCCTTTTTGAAAATTCCTATGTTGATCTATGTTTCTGTAACCTAGTGAGTTGTTAGAAAATCTCTTTGTAGGTCTAGGTCATTTGCCTAATTTGCTTGCATAAAATGTATCTGATGGTGTACACTAATAACTTGGTTTTTGTGGTCGGTTAAGTGACACATAATTCCCTTTATGATATAATTATAATTGGCCTTTCAGGCAATTTGTTATAAGCGTCCTCCCCCAACCGTGCCCCCCCCGCGTCCCCTCCCCTTCTTTCCTCCTGGAGGTTTGGTCCACATAACAAGAATGAGCAAGATAACTTAGTTGCCCTAAGCACTCTATTACTACTTTTATTGTAAGAAGTAAAAAAACAAGGTCAACAAAATTTACATAACTATGTATTCATATTTATCTTAAAACCAAACTAATGTTAACTAATTTAAATAATAATTATTTAGTTGTTAACTTAATACTTAAGCAATTAAAATAATTTTTATTTAATATAATTGAATAATTTATACAAAGAGTCCACATAGGGTGGCAACTCTTTGGATGAGTCCCTACTTTCTACTACCCACATCATCACAAATTAGTCTATTTTATTAATAAATTTCTTTTGCACTTTCAATAAGCTTACACTAATAAAAAAGGGTATATTTCCATGGGTTTGGATCTACTTAAACCGCCTAACTAATAAACATTTACATGTACAAAAAGATATAGGGAATTTTACCAAAATACCGGTTTTAAATAACTTATTTATGAAAATAACGAAGACCACAAATTATTTACAAAACTACCGAACTTTGACCGGTCCACTGTATATGTGGACAGTCAAAGGTGACACGTAAGCTTTGACTGCTTAAGTGTCGCTCCATCATCAGAGCGATGCTGTAGATGAACACAAAGACTGCCACGTTATTATTATTGCCACGTCATTACATGATAAAATTTTGAATAAATTTAAAAAAATTAAAAAATCACATACACTTTTTATTACCTTATATCTAAAATAAAAAATTATTTAAAAAAATTAATAAACAATTAAAAAATTAACTCTTACTTTTTTAACATCATTTAATATCAATTAAAATATTTATTAATTAAAAAATTATCGTTACACTTTTTATTTCTTCATATTTTACAAAATAAAATAAAATAAGTAAATTAATTAGATTTAAAATATTTATAAATTAAAAAAATACAAAAAAAATATTTTAGAGTTTAAAAATACAATTTATTTGTATATTTTATCACCTTATTTACGAAATAATAATATTTACAAATTTTAAATATTTATAAATTTAAAAAATCTTACTCTTAAGTCTTACCCATATATTATCGATTTAAAATATTTAAAATTTTAAAAAAATATACAAAAAAACTATTTTAGAGTTTAAAAATATAATTTATTTGTATATTTTTATCACCTTATTTATAAAATAATATTTAGAAATTTTAAATATTTATAAATAAAAATAATCTAGCTCTTACCCATTTACTATGGATTTAAAATATTTATAAATAATTTTTTTTTATTTTTAAGTCTTACCCATATATTATCTATTTAAAATATTTATAAATAGAAAAAAATTTACTCTTAAATCTTACCCATATATTATCCATTTAAAATATTTATAAATTAAAAAAAATACAAAAAAATTGTTTTAGATTTTTAAAATATAATTTATTTGTATACTTTTTATCACCTTATTTACAAAATAATAAATTATTAAAAAATATATTATTTAATTAAAAATCTTACAAAACTTTACAATAATTTTAATTTGGCAAAATTTTTATTAATATAAAATCAGAAATTAAACAGTAAATCACATAAAAATCAATACCGTAATTAAACACCTAAATTCAAATTAATATTATAATTAAATACAATAATTCTATTCAATTAACAAAAACCCTAAAAAATCACCCCAAGGTTTTGAGAGAATGGCCGGGACGAACAAAGGGGAACAGAGAGAAAGAACGTCGACGGCGAGAGGATGAACAGAGGGGAACGGAGAAAAAGAACGAATGATAAGGCTGAGACGAAGAGAGAGTGGTTGAGCGGAGGGCGTCGAGGGCGAGGCCGAGCGGCGGCAACAGGGGCGAGGTCGAGGCCGAGGCAGAGCAGCGGGCACAGGCGAGCGGCCGAGGCCGAGCGGCGGCAACAAGGGAGGCGAGCGGCAACATGAGCGGCAGCAGGGGAGGCAGCAGAAGGCGAGCGACGAGAGGAGAGCAGCCGAGACGAGAGGCGAGGAGAAAATTGTGGAGGAGAAAATCGCCTGCGGCCGCTGCTCTGCCTCGACCTCGTCCCCGCTGCCGCCGCTCGCCTGCGGCCGCTGCTCTACCTCGGCCTCGACCTCGCCCCTGTTGCCGCCGCTCGGTCTCGCCCTCGACGCCCTCCGCTCAACCACTCTCTCTTCGTGTCAGCCTTTATCTCTCGTTCTTTTTCTCCGTTCCCCTCTGTTCATCCTTTCGCCGCCGACGTTTTTTCTCTCTGTTCCCCTTTGTTCGTCCTCTCGCTGGCCCTTCTCTCAAAACCTTGGGGTGATTTTTTAGGGTTTTTGTTAATTGAATAAAATTATTGTATTTAATTATAATATTAATTTGAATTTAGGTGTTTAATTACTGTATTGATTTTTATGTGATTTACTGTTTAATTTCTGATTTTATGTTAATAAAAATTTTGCCAAATTAAAATTATTGTAAAGTTTTGTAAGATTTTTAATTAAATAATATATTTTTTAATAATTTATTATTTTTTAAATAAGGTGATAAAAAGTATACAAATAAATTATATTTTTAAAATCTAAAACAATTTTTTTGTATATTTTTTTTAATTTATAAATATTTTAAATGGATAATATATGGGTAAGATTTAAGAGTAAATTTTTTTCTATTTATAAATATTTTAAATAGATAATATATGGGTAAGACTTAAAAATAAATAAAAAATTATTTATAAATATTTTAAATCCATAGTAAATGGGTAAGGGTTAGATTATTTTTATTTATAAATATTTAAAATTTATAAATATTATTTTATAAATAAGGTGATAAAAATATACAAATAAATTATATTTTTAAACTCTAAAATAGTTTTTCTGTATATTTTTTTAAAATTTTAAATATTTTAAATCGATAATATATGGGTAAGACTTAAGAGTAAGATTTTTTAAATTTATAAATATTTAAAATTTGTAAATATTATTATTTCGTAAATAAGGTGATAAAAATATACAAATAAATTGTATTTTTAAACTCTAAAATATGTTTTTTTATTTTTTTAATTTATAAATATTTTAAATCTAATTAAATTACTTATTTTATTTTATTTTGTAAAATATGAAGAAATAAAATTGTAACGATAATTTTTTTAATTAATAAATATTTTAATTGATATTAAATGATGTTAAATAAGTAAGAGTTAATTTTTTAATTGTTTATTAATTTTTTTAAATAATTTTTTATTTTAGATATAAGGTAATAAAAAGTGTATGTGATTTTTTAATTTTTTTTAAATTTATTCAAAATTTTATCATGTAATGCCGTGGCAAATGACATGTCAATAATAATGACGTGGCAGTCTATGTGTTCATCTACAGCATCGCTCTGATGACGGAGTGACACGTAAGCAGTCAAAGCTTACGTGTCACCTTTGACTGTCCACATATACAGTGGACCGGTCAAAATTCGGTAATTTTGTAAATAATTTGTGGTCTTCGTTATTTTCATAAATAAGTTGTTTAAAACCGGTATTTTGGTAAAATTCCTAAAGATATATGCTAGAGGATGACATGGGGGACCATTCTACCACCCACCTCGCTTTAAACATAATGAAGCCAATCTTCCCAACTTCTCCTAAGAGCAAACAGCAAGGCAGATAAGCGAAGACTTAGTGAGGAGGCTGACGATTGAAGCTGAAGCCAAATTAGTTGGCCAACTGCGATTTACCCTTTCAACGTGCACCAATCACATCTTCCCACCTGCTTCGGATCAGGATTTACACGTACAGGTTAGACTTGCCCACCCTACTTAGATTTCTTTTAAGTACTTGATCCATCAAAAGCGGGTGTAGATGAAAAATGGAAAGAGGGAGAGGGGGTCTCTCTCTTCCTTCCCTTTTTTTTTGGTGATAAGAAAGGTGGAGGAGGGATGCCCTCTCTCCCCACATTAAGAAAAAGGGAAATTAACCATCAAGTTTTTAGAATTGAATTCACTTTCAGCACTAAAGGGTATAGATAATATCTAAAAACAAATTTATTTTATTTTTTGCAAAATTTACGTTTATATTGGTTGGAAGTACTTGAAGCCGATTTTACCATAATAAAAACAAACATGCAGATTGATCGATCAACCTCTTGAGACTGATAAATTATACTGAACTTTTTCATCCAAGGACATAAAACATGATCTACTATAACAAAATCATTAATCGGTCATACTTATTATGCAACGCCTGTAAGAATTTTGAATGATGGATCATACCATGTACATTGTGGGTTAAAAGTATTTCATACAATGGTTAAAGTATTTCTCGTTGATAATTCCAAAGACTATGCTTTTCTCAATTCCAATCCTTTTGAGAAGAAAAAGGGTATTATTCATCAAAATTCAAGTTCTTATACACTTCATTTGAATGGGGTTGCATAAAGACAAAATAGGCATTTGTGGGAAGTTGCTAGAGCATTACTTTTATTGATGAATGTTCCCCAATTCTATTTTCCCTATGCTGTTTTGTCTACGTGCTTTCTCATTAATCGCATTCCGCCAAGTCTTCTTGACAAAAAATCTCCCTTTTTCCACCCATTTTCATTCTCATTCCCCCTTTTCACTTCCGCTCATGTTTTTGGATCTGTATGTTTTGTCTAAATTTTTTTGCGAAGAAGTAAACTTGGCTAGAAATCACTCAAGTGTATTTTTCTAGGATATTCCAAAAATCAAAATGGGTATGCATGTTATAATCCATCACTATGTAAAACCTTTGTGTTTGCTGACGTGAACTTGTTTACGCAACCCTTCTATCCTAAATTGACTTCTCCTCTAGGTTTTCAATCCATTTCAGGTATGCCCAAACCACTTGCGCCATTGGACCAATCACTGGCATAGCTTCTAGATCAACCATTCCATGACTCTACTCCTCTAGCCAACTAGTCACCTACCCTGTCTACTGATTCTGAGGTTACTCATCTTGAATTTCCATCTTCTCCATTTAATTTTGGTCTTCCATTTGATTACCAACCAATTGATATTCTCAAGGAACCTCATTCTTGTGTGCCACCTAAAGCATCCACTTCTCATCCTATTTCCCTTTTGTTTCTAATTACATACTCTTTTTTGAGTGTAGTCCTTTTTTTTTTTTTTTTTGATTTCTTGTCCTTTTTATCTATTCTTAAAGATTATGTCAAGGCTCTAAAACATCCAAGGTGGAAGACTACCATGGAGGAAGAAATAGCAGCCATGGTTTCTAATAAGACCTGGGACTAGACCTCTTTACCTTGTGCAAAGAAACCTCTTGGCTGTCACTAGGTTTTCATAGTAAAGCACAATCCAGATGACTTTATTGCCCTTTTCAAACTTTGGCTGGTTGTAATAGGGGTTACTCACACTTATGGCTTTGATTATAATTTTTTTTCTCCGGTTGTCGAACTTTAGTCTGTAACAATTCTCCTTTCTATTGCTGCAAATTTTAGTTGGTCTCTATATCAACTTGATGCTAAGAATGTCTTCCTGAATGGTGATCTTCTTGAGGAGGCCTATATGCTCCAACCAATTGGTTTTTTTGGTTTAGAGGGACAAAGTGTTCAACTTAAAAAATAAATTTATGGGGTAAAGTAATCACCCTTAGCATGGTTTGATAAATTCAGCAAGGTTGTCTATGGTTTTTGTTTCAAGATATGAGAAATTGATCATTCTATGTTTGTTAAGTAGGCTAGTAAAGGAGTTATAATAATGGCTATATACGTGGATGATATTATCCTTATTAGAAGTGATCAGGCTGATATTTTTCATGTAAAGGAAGGGTTTTGTCAAAACATTCAAACCAACTTGGTCTCTTAAAATATTTTCTTGTAATTTAAGTGTTTCATTCTAATCATAGCATATTTTTGTCTCAATGGAAATATGTGTTTGATTTACTTGAAGAAATTAGAATGCTTCCCTACCAACCCCTTGACATTCCCATCGATCTGAATGTTAAGCTATGTGTTGGATATGTTGACCAAGGGTTGACTCCTTTCTTGATTTTGAAGATATTGAAACTTAATTGACCTAACAATTGTAATTCAAGTATTTCATATGCATTTCCTTCAAGAGACACAAAACAAAGGTCTAAGTAATGAACCAACACAAACTTCTCCAAGTCCTCGAGCTCCATGGAAGGTCACAATGTTCTTGAAGAAGTACCCTTAGAAAGAAAAGGAAAATTGAAGGCTAGAGTTTAGGAAGTCTTGAAAAACTGTAAAAAGTCAGTATATGTAAGAGATTTGCCCAATTCTTCCAAAACTTGATGCACAATGTAAATTTTGGAGCTTTAGGACCTATTTACATTCAAACATATTTTTATTGTTAAAAGATACAGACATGAATGTAGGGAATTTCCCAAGCAAGGGTTATTGGGCGGTGAATACCAATAGGGGAACATCGATAACAAAAATTCTTTTGTCTCTTGTGGTGTGTGAATGTTTACTTTACATTGAATTCGATATATATTGCATGATTTCTATTACATGCCTAAGTTAAGCTTTTAATTTGAAAATCTTAATTCACCCCCCTTTACAAGCCACCAGTGTCAACACACTTAGTTTAAATTGTAAATTCTCAATTCACCCCCTCTTGAGAAACCACCTGGGCCAACAATTGGTATTAGAGTAGATCATTCTTTGCAATAAAAACCTATTTGATTTTCACAACTCAATTTCAAATGACATTTCTAGATAGATTGCTTCTTGTTGCAGGACAATTTGCCAACCATCCCCCAATGTTTAATGGGACAAATTATGGATATTGGAAGGCAAGAGTGAAATTCTTTCTTCAAGCCCTGGATTTGGACATTTTGGATGTCATTATTAAAAGAAACCCACATGTGTAGGGGAGGCATGACTAGTAAATAACGAGAACATCCATTGAGATGACATAGAGTTGTAATTATGCAAGTTGGTGTATGTCCTCTTATGTATTTTTTTTTTCCTTTTGAAGCTTGTAGCCCTAAGGGCATTGTAGTCATAGTAAACACCTTCACACAACTAAAAATACAACCTCAAATCATGAGTTAGAACATTCAAGCCTCTTCCTCTTGTCTCACATTCATTCTTACACCCCTCTCTTTTCCTCTTCTTTCTCTCCCTCTGTTTCTTCTCTCCTCTCTCCCAAGATCTTGGCCCTAGAAATCGACAATGTATCAAAGCGGGCAAAAGATTTGAGATGTAAAAGGAGACGATGGGGAAGAAAGGGATGAAGAAGAAGAAGAAGGAAAAGAAAAAAGAGAAATTTCTCATTTTTCCTTAAGTCTTCTTTTACCAATTCCTGCATTTCATTAGATGTTTTACTCTCTTACCATTTTTTTTATATATAACATTATATACAATTTTAAATATCCTTCAATATAATTTCCAACTTAAAAAATAATCATTGAAAACAGATTTTTCTAGAAAGAGAAATTGGCATCTAAAACAGCATAGGTGAAGCAGAAGAAAAGTTTAGTGTTGCAAGCCAACTTCCTAAACTGTTTTCATCAAAATTATAGAATATTTACATTGAGAATTATATCTCAAAAGAAACCTATGTGAGTCTACTTTCTATCTCTATAAACCGTTTCTCAATTTGATCTTTCTAGATAAAGATATCCGCATTGAAAGAATCAAAGATCATTTTGTAATTATGTTACATACGAAGATCCGAATTTAAGCTGAACATTTTGCTTCACTTTTTGAGTTGCTAATATTAGTTGAATTTCCTATTTGCTTTTAAAATCTAGTCAAGATTTTATCAACTTAAGTATTTTTCCTTCCTTAAAATTTTCTTTTGTTTGATATTGCATTACATTAGTTTCCTTAAGAGAAGTTTCGCCCATTATGAATTTAGTTTCCTTTTTTTGACAAAGTTTAAAAAAATTGAATTAGGAAGTTTGGTTTTCTAATTCTAGATTCCAAATAAGTGTCTTAAATGTCCCTTATTCTAGAATTTATCTTTAATATTTTGTTTCTAAATATGTCAAGTTGTGTGAAAATGTAATTGCTGTATTTGAGAAGTCTATTTTAGAATGTTTCCATTATTATCTTCCTTTTTCAAAAAAACAAGTTGCGTTTCCTCAATTATCATGTTGATAGAGGAATTATTTTTTTACCTCCCTATTGAGTAAAATTTTATCCATCTACTAGTCTAAAAGCATCTCCTTCATACTTGGAAGTATGAAGAGCTGCATTGTGCGCTTCCTTCCTTTTGAAGTATGAGAGTTTTTATTTATTTATTCACACCCTTAACTCCTCAAAGTACTTCTTTTTTAATTTGTGTTCGATATCACTTTAGAACAATGCCTATAGACCCACTACCTAAAAGTTGAGTGTGCCTAATATCCAACTTGAGTCAAGATTTTTATTATTAACCCAAGGGGTGATTTGTGTTTGAGCTACCCTTAAAAAGTGAGTAGTCTCTTTGTTGTGCCCTAAAATTGGGTTATATTTTCTCCTTTGAAATTGAGTGGAGAGTGTTTTTGACTATGACCGTTATAACTGGTGTATGGAGCTTTGCCATATGGCTAGGAGTAATTTTTCTTCTCTCATCATTATATTATGCAAGCTGAGTCTCTTGGTAAAGAACAAAGAGATCCCCAACTTGAGGGGGAGAAGTTGAAAATGAAGTATAAGATAGAGGTAATCAATAATGAAGAATTCCACATGTTGTGGTAATCAACTTTTATGAGGCTAAATATCCAAGTAAGTGGAAGACAAGATGAGAAAAAAATGGAGATTACAAGCAATATGTGAACAAGAACAAGATGAGTCAAAGCAAGGCAATCAAAATTTCTTTTTCAAACACACAAGTTTCTTGACCAAGATTATTTCAAGTGAAGTTACAAACATCAGCTTGTGGGGGAGTCTTAAGAGACAACTACATGTGTAGGGGTGACATGGCTAGTAAATAATGAGAACTTTCATAGAGATGGCATAAAATTATAATTATGCAAGCTGGTGTATTTCCTCTTATGTTTTTTTTCCTTTTCCAGCATCTAGTCCTAATGGCATTGTAATCATTGTAAGCACCTTCACATAACTATAAATATAGCTTCCATGCATGGGGTAGAACATTCAAGCCTCTTCATCTTGGCTCAAATTCGCCCTTACACTTCTCTCTCTTTTCCTCTTGTCTTTCCCATGGTTTCTTCTCTCCTCTCTCCCAAGAGCTAGAGTTCTTCTCTTCTCTCCTTCCCTTGGGATCTCGTATGTTTATGTGTTGTCCCTAGAAATATCATTAAAAAAAGGTTTTTTAACATAGTAAAATGCTTGAAACTTGGAAACATCCAAGTAGGGTGGTAGATTAGCAAGACATATAGCTGAGACCTTCCACTCTTGTAGTAGCCCTTTGAATCTGGCAGAGTAATGAAAATTTTCTTTACACTTTGTATTGCACATCTCCTGAAAAATGTCATAAATCTTTGGTTGATTGTTAGGGGTAGAATATAATTTAAAACATGTGTCACATATTGCTTTGGCTTTCTCTAGGCGCACCATATTGTTTGCGACATGTTCCTCCATACTATTAATCAACCAGTTGATGACTAGTGTGTCTTTCCTCAATGACTTGGTAAGAGAGTTGATTCACATGCATAGAAGGCAGAGTTATATGGTCAACAAGGTCTCTAGTAATCATAAAATGTTTTACACATTGGGCCAAAGTGGAATTGTAGTAATCCTCAAGGGATCACCTTTGCTGAAATCAGCATATGTAGAGGAAGATAAAGTATTTGACAATCCAGACATTATGACTTACAAAGAACTTTTATTTTCTAGAAAACTAACACATTTAGGTTAACTTAGAAGGAAAGAGGAGAATAATTTATAAAAACTAACAAATAGTTTGATCTATGCAATGCAAAACTATGTAATGTTAAGTGATCTAATTCAGCAAGCAACAAGCAAGAAAAGCAGCCAATAGACCACACAAGCATGACCCCTTTTTCGTTTTTTTTTTTTCTGTTTGAGATTCTAAACAAGAATTCTAATCACTCAATAACTAATGGTGATTTAAAAGGGAAAAAGAGAAGTAGGTAGGTTCTGGTAAGAAAGCAATAAAAAACGAACAAGAACTAGTAATTACTTTCCAAAACTATTCTTCAGACCCTAAGTTAAGGTTTTAAGTAGGGGTGGTATCGAGCCGAATCGAGCCCGAACCTACCAATGTTCGAGCCGAGCCGAGCTCGAACTTACCTATGTTCGAGCCAAGTTTGATTTAAATATTTCGAACTCGAGCTCGAGCCAAGCCCAATCTCGAGCCTAAAATTGTTATCGAACTCGAGCCCAATAATTTTAACCGAGTTCGACCGAGCTTCGAGTCGAGCTTGAGCTTTAACATACATTTAAAAATTTTCAAAAAATATATCAATTAAATTGTATATAAAATTATGCATATATTTTACATAAAATTGGGCATAACCTATGTATATAATACCTGTATAAGATTGGGCATGGGGGCCAGTATGAATTCCCATATGATTTCCAATTTTGCAAAAGATATATAGGGCCACTGTCCTATTCCCCTTGGGAAATCTATTCTAGGTAGAAAGAAACTAATTCTTAGAAAAAGTTATTATCTCCCTAGAAACGTACCCTAAAAAAATAGGGTTTTTTTTTGTAGGAACCTTCACTTTTAATTTCTAAGAAAAATAATGTTCAAGAAAATCATTCATGCTGGCCGGTTCTTTTCACCAACTGAACAGAAAAAGAAGGGCATCAGACGTTCATCTCTGATATTGTTTTAAGTCCACATTGTTAAGTTGTGTCTGTGACTTTCAAGTAGGACTTTAATAAGATTTTAAAGTAATTTTTTTTTTGAAAACCTATAATCCAGAAAAAGAAAAAAAAGAAAGAAAGATTCTTCAATTAGGGGAAGGAGTTTGAACTTTGGTGACCACTGGCCACATCCACCAAGTAAAAGTAACTGAAAAGTCTTCATTAATATGAAACTATAGTTCAAAAGTCCAAATCCAATCAACAACCAACTATAGGTTCATATTAATATGAATCAAGATTACTGTGTACATAAGCAAGCAAATATCCTCGAATGAGGTAAGAGTCACATATTAATAACAAGTATATTCCTTTTCACCTACCTAAGAAGTATATTTACTCCACTCTTTATTTTTTAATTATTAAAGAGTTCTTTTTTAGAGTCCTTTCCACAACTCTTCACATTCATGATGATTCATCCTCCTAAGGCATATTCTATTGTGCCAGAGGAATAAAAAAATAAGTTAATTTGTTTAACTGCAAAACGAAGAAGAAAAAAAATCAACGGCCCGGACGGCCACACAACCAAAACAATCGATACAGACAATTAAGATAAAAAGTTCTTGGATTAAGAAAGAGTTTTATGTACATTCTGAAGTTTGCCATCTCTAACTTAAGTTGAACCCACCTGAATTGAAACCATAGAAATCAGAATGCAAATCACTGCTATATTTTCCATGTTATTGTCATTCATAAAGAATCTGGTAGAAATATTCAAATTTTCAGTATTTATTGAAGTGAATAAGGATGCAATCACTTGCCAAAGGGATACTTGACAGTAAAAACTATTAATGACATGGTAGGTGAAAAACTGCAAAGAGCAAAGGAAGCAATGGAGAATATAAAATGTTTGCAAATCTGGTAGCAAAACACGCTGGAAGCTTCAAGTGACAACAAAGAAATATCTAATGCTGGGATTGTTCCTTGAATTGCAGCTTATAGATTTGGAAATATGATAAGAACATTAATTGAGTATGAAAACAAGAATAATTAGAAGAAAGACAAGATAAATTTATCATACTTTTAAGCTCCAGATGCCACAACTAAAACAAAACTCTCACTCATGCTTCAGGAACCTCAAAAAAATAAGAACACCAAAAGACAAGAATGATATCTACTAACCCTCAAAAGCAGAGACCAAAAACAATAGTGGCAAAACTCAGTGTCAGTTACAGTGTGAGATACGAAACTAACAACAATTAAACAAGTCACAATTGTTGAAATAAATCTCAAAGAGTTTTGAAGACGATGATACATTGAAGAACTTAGAGGGGCAAGATGACTAGATAATTTCCAAAATAGGCTGAAGAGAAATAAAGAAGTAGGATATCTAATCCTTCCAGAGCTATAATTATATATGGGAATGAGAAAATTGTGAAGAGATGAAGATCAAGACAAAAATTTCAAAAAATATGCCAAATAATAATTCCAACAACCTCTTCCTTTTGCGGGGACAAAATTCACATAATAAGAAGAAAATCAAAGAAGAAGATGATGCTGAAAGGAATTAGATGTAAGGGTTGATGTGAGATGAGTAGTCTCGGATTCCGGCTCCTTCCCAACCCATCCATTCTTCCCATAAATCCTAGGTCGAATCGTTCAATCCCCTGAAGGGTTCGTCGCAACCGTCCTCATATTCGTAGCTTTTGGTGTTGTAAGAATACGATTCGTCTTCATCGGATTCCCTCAAACTGCTTATCACCATCTGAATACGAAAAAGGGTCGCTGGAAGAAATCAGTAATCGATCTTTCTGATTTTGTGGAAGGAAGACAAGGGACTGGGTTAAAACTTGGAGAGAAAGAGGGTATTTTTTAATTACTTACATCGTAAGCTTCGTTGATCCGATGAAACTGAATGCCGCAGTTGTTCCCCTTGCATACATCTGGATGATACTGAAAAAAAATTGCGAGAGTTAGAGCTTTTGTAGGGTTAGGTCGGCGACCAAAAAAAAACAGAAGATTAAATAAGAATTTTACCTCCTTCCATCGGACCGTCGCTTTCGTTTCGTCGGCAAGGAAGAACTTCGGATGAAGAAATCGAAGAGGAAGAAGATAAAAGAGAAAGAAATCGCAAAGGAAGAAATCGTAGACAAAGAAATCAAAGTCTGAGACAAAGAGTGAGGAATCGAAGAGGGAGAGGGAGAATGAGGGATATGAAGACCAAAATCCCCCATTTCCCATGAATCCCAGATGACGGGCAGCGATTTCCGCAAGAAAATTGTGCTGAAAAGGCATGGAAATGGTAGAGAAGGCATGGAATCATAGAGACGGAATGGAAGAGAGTCCCGCGATGTGATTCTCTTCTGGTTCTGAGACTCCCAAAAATTTCCAAAATCCGCCGCTCGTTAAATTAACGAGCTGCTCGTAAGTCGTTGAGCTGAACCTCGATTCGGTCGAGCTCGACTCGTTAATTTAAACGATCCGATTTCGGAACACGAGCTCGGCTTGAGTTCGAGAAATACTGAGCCGAACTCAAGCCACTCGCGAGCCGACTCGGTTTGAAGCCACCCCTAGTTTTAACAAATGAATTAAACAACCACTCCTTTAACAAAACATAACTAAAGGAAAGCTTCAAGAGGAATTTTAGCAATCCTGAGGAATTTTTGGCATAAAATTAGATCAAACATACAAGGAATGAAGGAAACATATGCACATGACAAAAAAGGTCATTTTTGACATTCAATATGAAGAAAAAAATGAATTTTGAGGGGGATAATTAGGCTAGAGTAAAAAAAACTTTGTGACTATCAAAAACTTGAATTGAATCCCTCGTAATGTGAAACATAAGGTGAAACTTATCTGATTAAGGAGAGAACTTTGTGCCTTTTGCTCCTCTTCAAAACTAACCAAACCCTTTGTTGCTTATGTCAGAGTGGTTTCGTCCACTCTTGTAGGTGGTAGTTTTTCGTACCTAACAGATCGGTTTTTTGGGTGTATTGGCTAGCCGTTGTCATGGTATCAGAGTTGGGCACGCCGTGTCCCGCGTTCGAATCCCGTGAGAGGCGATCAAGAATGGGCAGGGTGGGTGTCAGAGTGGTTCTGTCCACTCTTGTAGGCGGTAGTTTTCCGCACCTAACAGATCGATCTTTTGGGTGTATTGGCTAGCCGTTGTTATGGTATCAAAACTAGGCATGCCATGGCCCACGTTCGTATCCCATGAGAAGCGGCTCCAGAATGGGCGGGGTGGGTGTCAGAGTGGTTCCATCCACTCTTGTAGGTGGTAGTTTTTCGCACCTAACAGATCGGTCTTTGGGGTGTATTGGCTAGCCGTTGTCATGGTATCAGAGCTAGGCACGCCACGGCCCGCGTTCGTATCCCATGAGAAGCGGCTCCAGAATGGGTGGTGTGGGTGTCAGAGTGGTTCCGTCCACTCTTGTTAGAGTTTGTGATCTGAGTTAGGTACTTGGCTTTCCGCACCTTAAACGGCTAGTCTTTTCGGGTTGTATTGGTTAAATATCTGACTTAGAACTCCGAAGTTAAGCGAGCTTGGGCAAGAGTAATTCTAGGATGGGTGACCTCCTGGGAAGTACTTTTGCCTAGGACTTTAACAGCTTAAAGGCTGAATTGAGTTCCCATTCCACTATAATTTCATATCTTGATCAAATTTACTTTAAACCCTAGAATTCCATCTTTGGTAGTATGTTGAATTCTAGGGATTAATCGATGAATAACTTGGTTTGAGAAGAAGAAGAAAGAAGGAAGAAGAGAAGAGAAGATAAGGATGAGAAGGCAAGAGACCAAGTTGAGGAAATAAATTTTAGGGGTTAAGAGAGAGCACGAATTTGAGCTCCTCCTCCACTCACTCATAATTACATAGAATACCACTCAAACTACTTCAACAAGACTCATCTTAGAATCCTTGATATGGCTTCTTCAACAATTCCTAAGTTAATATATTTATCTATTAAAAGACCAGATATTCCTTTTGCTATGAGTGCTATAGCCAATTTATGCATCAATCTCAACTTTCCCATTGCTATGAGCGATGTACTTAGTTTCTTTGCTTTTGCATTTAATTTTCTTGGCTATCCTAGTTAATCTAAGAGAAAAGTTGTCATTATGTAAAATCTCTCGAATTATGACAATAAGAAAGGGAGGAGCTCGACCTTATTAATGTGAGCTTCCTTCTCCTCATTCATCATGAATTCCCACTTCTCCTTCTCCTTTCTTTTCTTTCTTATCCTTCTTCTCCTTTCTTCTTCTAGATTTCTCTTCTCGATAGAAGCTACTAGAGCTTAAGGCCCTAGAAATCAGTCACTTTGTTCACCTTACTCATCTACTCATTCTGGCATATGACTTCTACTAGAACCCTTTTTCTCTCTAATTCGTTTAGACAACTTAAGTGGGATGGTTGGCCTTCTTTATTTTCTTCTCCAACTTTTACATGCAACTCCTAGTTGATTTGATTGAGAGGGCTGAACATTTTTCTCCATTTTTTTGGATTTCTTTGCATTCATCACCCAATTAACATGAACCCATTTAAACTACTATCTTCTTTCACCTTTTCATTCTCCCTCACTATTGGGGCTTACTTTCTCAATTTGCTTGAGCTCTCTTTCTTTTGGCATATGATGATGCTAGGCCATTCCATAGTATGTTTTCTAGTATGAATTACTTGTTTTTAGTTCCGTGTGAGTCATCAAATTTGTCATGTGTCAGTCGAACAAATTTTTTGCTAGAAATTTCCTTTGAGGCTTTTTCAATGGCAAATCAATCTTAATGCACTTCATTACTAACTTGAGTTTTTATTATCATCAAAATTATCTTCATGAGGATCATGAGCCCAATAGATGGTACAATTATTTTTTGTACTTCAAACATCATTAGTGTTCTTCATTTTTTAGATTAAAAATTATTGATATTACAAATATACTCCATATGTAGGTTAATTTTATATCATGCCTAATAGTTCACCTAGGCTACCACAAGTCTCATGCCATGCGTCATTCCATGAGAAGGATTCCATGGAGCCACCATCTGAGACGTATGACAGTGAGTTATTTGGCAAGGACGACAGTGTCCCAAAAAGACAAAGTAGGAAAGTCAACTAATTATTATAACTCCTTTATGTTAAATTATATTTTTCCAACTATAATTTATGTTTTGTGTAGATTGATTCATCCACATCATCTTCTTTGTTGATTTCTAGGGCCTTCACATAAACACAAGAGATCTCAAGGGAAGGAAAGAAGAGAAGAAGGAGAGGAAGAGGTGAGAAGATATGAACTCTAGCTTTTGGGAGAGAGGTGATGAATTGGTGGGAGGGAGAGATGAGAAGGGATGAATTCAAAGAGGGAATGAGGCTCAAGAGGCTAGAGCTTGATGCTCTCCCCTATGCCCATTGGGTTGTAGTTATAGTTGTAGAGAGATGTTTACAATAGCAATAAAGCCCTTAGGGCTACACCTATTAATAGAAAAAAGACATAAGAGGACATACACATTCTGTGTAATCACAAAGTCATGCCACATCTTACTAAAGAGTTGTCCTATATACTATAGTACCACCCTATACATGTGGGCACCTTTTAACAACCATCAACATTATCCCCTTTTACATCATCTTTTTCCACATTGTCTCCATTTGTTTCCTCATAGACAAGGTGATCACAAGGCTGAAGCAAAGGCTCTAGAATTGATGAACTTATGAGAGGCCTCAGTAGGAGGATCCCTATGGAATTCAAAGATTTTCATAGGAGGACATAGGGACCCTATAGTCCACTTTTCACTCATTGGGTGGGCCATATCTTGAGGGCTCATATGGAGGTGAAAGTGGAAAAGTAAAAAGCCTACATAGAAGATCAATTAGTTTATGTGTATCCTTATATAAATATAAATATTAAAAAAATTAATTATTTTTTTAATATTAATTATGTGTTATAGGAGTAATTTGATGTTGATACGAATATTAATGCGGTAGCATAACCCATCTGCATTCTATATTGGGTGTTGTATTTCGATAACACTAGACTGCTATCCACTACTGGTATAGAGAGTGTGAAGGTTGCCCCATAGCAATGTCCACTCCTTATAGGGGTTTCCCTCGATGACCAGTAGAGGCTGTGCATGAACATGTTAACCAAAAATAGTTATAACTGTCTTATTTTATTTTTCACAAAAGGAGATGTAGCGGTTGGTATGAGAGGCATAGGAGGTAGGTGAGCTGGGAAGAGGAGAGTGCCATTGTGTGTTGGGTTCATGGAGATAGATTTGTCTATGTGAAGGGATTGGTTTTAGCTCAACTACTGGTAGTTCAGATGGGCTAACCATCTTCGTTTGGATATAACTACACATATAAAGGAGGAGTGGTTAAAAACTAAAGAGATATTATTCCAAACTCAGGAGCAGTTGAGAAATGTATAGTGTTGGACTCAAGAGACTAAACATTGTGTTGAGGAGCATAGGCATAGAGTTAAGGACCATGAGCACAAGAGGAAGAACATAGATATGAAGATGCAATGTTTCTTTTAGTAGTTGTAGACTTAGAGCTAGCCACCCCTGGATCCTCCTATAGATCGTGTGTAGTTTTTAATTAATTTTGTATAATTTATAATTTTTATTATAAAAATGTTTTATATATTTTAATAATATTTTGGGATTTTACTATACATATATTATATATATATATATATATATATATATATATATATTCTTTATTTCGAATTTAATTGTAATTTTTATGTTTAATAAATTTATTGATTAAATAGGAAAAATATATTGTAATAAAAATAAAAATTATATTAAAAATGATTCATCCTCTACTAGAAAATTCACAATTCACTAGCAAAGGTTGCATCTTTGCCAATGAATTAAAGAAATTCAATTGTTGTGGTTGCACCTTAGAAGGACCTCTCTACTAGAGAATCATAGAAATTTGATGGTATTGGGTGCTTGTATGCTAGTGAATTGAGAATTTTTCTAACATTGGAAAATTCTCAGCTAGGTTCACATTGACACTCTGCCAAAAAATTTGAGATATTTGCTAGTAAAGGTTAAAACTTCCTACCAGTGAAATTCAAAGTTCTCTAGCAAAGATTTTGACTTCTATCAACAAATTTTGAGATTTACTGGCAAAAGCCTCTCCCTACGGAAATGTGATAGCATATGTTGCTAGTGAATTTTGTGTTGGGAGAAAGTTCTCTTAATGGAATCGTAACCTCGGTCAACGAAAAATTTGTTGCCAAAAGACTTATTTCTTGTAATGCTCATACAACTTATGAAATTTGTTTTTATTAAATTTCTTTTTTGAAAATTACACATCATTAGGAGGAATGAGGATGGACTAATGAGGCAATTGGGATTGTGTATGCATGTATAAAGTTATCATATTTTCTAGATTTTTATAAAAAATAATTTTAATTATTATTTAATTTCATAGAAATAAATGCATGCAATTGAGATGTCGAGTACCCCTTTAAGCCACTCAGAGGCAGTCCTGAGTATTGGGAACCATATCAAGAATGATCATGGGGAATCCCCTATCATCAGTTGTCATTCTAAATCTTCATTTAGTTACCACATACTCCATCGAATGAGGAAGAACTTTGCAAATCAAATAAATAGACAGAAGAGACCAAGGGTAAGTACAATAAGAAGAAGAGTGGCTAGCTAAGAGGCCATTCTCTTAGCATCCATTATCATGATGTCTTCTACTTCATTATGTATAAAATATTATTAAATTTTTTTAGTATTTTAATTTTATTTTTTACTTAGTGAGCAATATATGGTTTTAAACAAAAGTGTACTTCCAAAGATGACCTTGTTAGATTCCTTATTCCCAAATACAAATTGTAGATGGCATAATTGTATATATGGTCTTGTAATTTAAATCTAACAAACAATTAAGGTAACACCACCATTAATAGATCTTAATAGAAAAGTAAAAAAATACTTGAATATCCTTTCTTTATAATTTTATTTATGGTTAAAACGTTAAAAAAAAAAGAAAAGAAAAAAGACCCTCTCCTCCCTCTTGTGAGAAAGACACAAACCTTCTCTCTTACAATAAAATAACAAGGAACTTATTATTAATGTTGGCACGTATCCATGACAAGTATGAAAAATTAACCAAATATTTTGTAACTAGGATGGCAGACTTGCATCCCCATTCACCTCCCCAAAGCCACGCATATATAACTTATACAACCCTATACACTGCAACATATCGCAAAGCTCTTCCTTACTCTGTACTTCTATGGCGCCAAGTTGCGGTTAGAATGCCTCTTCGGAGTCTCACACAAAGAAGAAGAACCACCAAGAATGTGGTGGTTCACATAACGACTGGGTGCTGATGGAGGAGCCCTGAAACCCTTGGGCAAGCAGCTTCCAACCTCCCGCCCACCATATGCATGCCGCCTTTTCCTTGCTCGTGGCCGTAGAATCACAAACTGTCCCGACGATTGCTGTTGCTTCATGACGGAGACATGGAGGCTCCTTCCTTCTGCCATTGTATTCAAAGTGTCGGGAAGTGAGAGTAGCAGAAGAAGGAAAAAGAGGAAAGCGAGTGAGAAGGTTGTCGTCATTTTAGCTGGGAAGGGGATCAGCGCTGAGTTGTTTGGTTGATAAGATGAAAGAGAAGTAGATTGTACGAGGAGTGGTGGCTTATAAAGACAGACTTAGAGGGCGTCGTGAGGAGCTTTTAATAGGCCCGTGAATACAGCGAAGAAGATGCCCAGCTCATAGCCAGCAAGAATGGTTTAGAGTTGTGGCGAAGGCCTGTGAGTGAACAGACTTTTGACCTGAGAAGGAGATGAGGTTGCTCGTGCCTTTCATTTATGGCGTTTCCTAAGTTTCTTTCTTCAATGTCAATGCCTTTCTTTGTCACCTACAATCCCTGTCCATACAAGTTCGACCATTCGATCTCAAGTCAATTCCGGTGGTCAAGTTGCCAAGTTCCCAAAACAAATCTCTTTCTACATCTGCAAATTGAGTCACGAATCAACTACTTTATAATTTTTTTCTGGTCTTGAAGATTAATCTGCAGTTCTTGAATGAAAATGGTCTGTTTTACAGCACTCCTAAGATATTTGACTCGGGAAGAGAACAATGTTGGCATAAACAAACTAGAATCAGAACAGTTTTGACTGGGAAAAGTCGACTTGAATGGCTAAAAGCTAGCAAAGTAATTATAGGTGGGAAAATATTGCTGGCCACGTAGAAGAGAAGGAGCTCATAGTTGGCCAACCAGCACTGCCCCAAGATTTACTCACAAGTCCCAAACGCATCTCAACTGTCTCCGTTTAATCACTTTGCCAGGTGTTCAAATTCTTTCATTTGTTTTTACTGTTGGATCTATCAGTAGGTGGAGGGAGGATCCCCTGATCGCTGCATAATCTTGAGAGAAAGGAAGCGGACTAATAAAGGCTCTTAACGCATCCTGATGTTATTGTGAACTCACTCAAATTTGAATCTTAAGTTTTAGATATTTATAAGATATTTAACATAGTTAGAACCAAAAGGCCAAGATCTAATGATATGGGGATCTAGTGAAAGAAGTTGGCTTCATGGAGTATTAGGTGAGTTTTATGAAGAGCAAGTCTCATGAGTAGAAGCATCTTAAAGAAGGAAGATAGAAGTGATCTCTTAATTAAAGCTCGTGAAGGAGGAAAGTTTTTTGTCTTATTACATATTATTTTATTTGGCTAGTAATGTTTAGGTGTAAGTGGGATTTGGGTAGTTTTTCTTTAAGTATAATTCTATGCATTTTGTTTCCTTTTTTGCTTTCAGTCTACGTTAGTTTCTTCTTGTGCTTATAGGAGAAGTGTAATGATGTAATAAGGTAGGACTCTCTACTATAAAATGCTAGACATGTGTGGCAATGTTGTATTCTCTTTCTCCTCATAGTGACTTGTTATTCCAAAATTATTCTACATCTCAACTCTATCCTTCCTTGAGTTTCCACATTGTATTTGTAAGATCCTAGGGCTTCATGTCTGCTAATTGTTTGGTTGAAGTTAAAAAGGTGAGAAGAGAAGGCAAAAAGTTGAGAAGAAGAAGAAGAAGAGATGCTGGGGTGTAGAGTGTAGACGTGTGGGGAGAACAACTTGAGCACCAAAGGGAGAGGTGGCTAACATACATGCCCGAGCCCTCTCTCTCTTTCATTATTTATAACAAATACAAAAGATACAAAGGGACCAAAGTTCCATTATACATCTTGAATGACATAAGTGCTAAAATATGTGAAAACTACCACTATGACATGCATAGCTACATAGAGGAGAATTTTTCTTCTTTAACACTCTACTTGAAGTTGGTGCATAAACATCAAATATGCTAAGTTTGGAGCTTGTGGATTGAAGATGATTAGCTGAAATGGCCTAGGTAAATATGTCTGCAAGCTGATTCTTAGAAGAAATATAATGCTAGGATATTACACTAGGTTATAACCTTCCCGAGTAAAATGACAACATACATAGCTACTTGGCGGATTTTTTTTAACACTCCCCCTCAAGCTGATTCATAAACCTCAAATATGTCAAGTTTGGAGCAAGTGGATATAAGAGGACTTGGTGCAATGGCCTTGGTAAATATATCCATAAGCTGATTTTGGGAAGGAATATAATACATGGATGTCTCATCAGCTTGTAACTTTTCCCAAATAAAATGTCAATCAATCTCGACGTGCTTTGTTCATTCATGAAAAACCGGTTTAGATGATTACTTGATTGTCACAATGAAGCTGCATGAGCCAATTCATAGGAAATCCAAGCTTAGTTAACAAGGATTTAAGCCATAACATCCTACTTACTACATGAGTCATAGCACGATATTTTGCTTCAACACGAGACCTTGCCACTACACTCTCCTTTTTTCTTCTCAATGTCACTAAGTTTCCTCCTACCATTGTGCGATATTTAGAGATGGATTTTTTATCGTCACGTGAACCAATCCATTCTGCAACTACAGAACCATCAATGTTAGTATGACCATGGCACTTTTAGAGTAGTCCATGTCCCGAGATCTCTTTTAGATAGTGAAGAACCATTTCCAATACAAGCCAATGAGATATGTTGTTGATCGAGTATTGATTCCCTTCTTGATTTTGATGATAACAAAACTTAATTGATCTAAGAATCACAATTCAAGCATTTAAGATACATTTCCTTCAAGTGACACAAAACTCAAAGGTCTAAGCAATGAACCGACACAAACTTCTTAAGACCTTGAGCTCCATGAAATGTTAAATTTTTCTTGAAGAAGCACCCTCAGAAAGAAGAAGTAGAGAATTGAAGACTAGAGTTTAGAAAATCTAAAAAAAATGTCAAAACCCAGTTTATGTAAGAGAGCAACTCCAATCCTTCCGCAACTTGAGATACAATTTGGAGCTTTAGGACATATTTTCATTCAAACATATTTTTACAAAAGCATACATATATTTCATACATGTTAGAATCGTTTAGGATCACAAACATTTATTCTTTGAAAATTCACATAGTGAATTGACATTGGATTGATTGATCAACCCGAAGTGCATAGGCCAATAATATAAAGCATGATCGATCAACCAAGGTTGATTGATCAATCATCTAGAACATGGCCAAACTATGCTAAAAGCATAATCGATCAACCCAAGTGGACTGATCGATAAATATTGTTCATGCAATGTACATTCAAGTCAATTGGTTGATCAACCTCCCGAGACTAATCCTAAATACAAAACTTTACCAACTAGGAACATAAAACATGAGAGAAGAGCCCATGTATCCCCTTCCAGTGAAAGTGTTTTATACGAACCTCAAGATTGAAGAGTTTGGGCCTCACAATCTCAAGATTTCTTCCTTCGTGAAGAAATCTCAAGATTTCTTCCTACGTGAAGAAAACACCCATATCTATTCCCTCCCCTCCCCATCTCATCCACCCCGACCCCCTGTTTTTTTTCTCTCTGTTCGTGAGCAGAGAGGGCAATGGAAGAAGCCGCAAAGTCCAACACTGCAATGTCATCCGACGGAAAAGGGGTTGAGGCCACGGAGGAAGTCAAGGCACGCTACAACGCCCGTTGGGCGAAAGGATGTCCATTGGCAGCATTTCCGTCGTCGAAAGGGGAAAGGAGCGACGAAAAAAAAAAACAAAAAACAAAATCCGCACTGCAGTAGTGACGTCCGATGAGAGAACATGGGAGGGGCACCGCAGGAACCTTGGGCGACAACAATGCCCGTCGGAAGCGCTGCCGTGGCCGTTGGGCGACAGCAGTGCCCGTCGGGAGCGTTGTCGTGGCCCTTGGGTGACAGCAGCGCTCCCAACGACAACAGTTCCCGTCGGGAGCTGTCGGGGCACAGGACAGCAGCGCCCGTTGGGCAATTCACTGTAACGGGCGCCTTGTCATGCCCATTGGGCAACTGCAATGCCGGTTCACTGCAGTGGGCGTGCGTCCGTTTGGCAACTGTTGTGCCCTTTCAAAGTAACGGGCGCGCTGCTATGTCCAACCATAAATAAAAAAATATATAAAAAAAATGATGGACTCAGGTGAGTCAACTCAGACTGATTACTGAAGATTGGGGTCGACTTGGGCTAAGCCAACTCAACCGAGCAGACTCAGTTCTAAAAAAAAAAATCAGATTTTTGCACCCATGGGGATTCGAACCCACGTGCAAGCTTTGCGTTTGGCGTATATGCCCAATAAGGCTGCTCACATTTGTTTGTTAAATTTGACTAAATATTTTGTTTATATATATTACATTACAAAATATTTATTACAGCTCCAAGGACATAAAGGCCAACGCCGCGACGCCAATGGGGCGGTGCCAAAGTGTTGGGCAACTGAATAAAAAAAAAATATTTTGTTCAGTTGGTCTAGTATTTTCAATTAAATTGTTTGAAGCTACATGTTGCCAAAGTAACCTCTGTAGTGTAGAATAATTTGACTAGAAATACATAGATGTTTGTACGGAGTTATTTATGCAAATTGTGCTCGGCCCAAAGGAAGACACAATTTGGCCAAATAAACAACTTACCTATGATGATAAATGCATGACAATTATAAAGAATTTTCATGTGAACAATAGCTGGTCCAAAGAAAGGCTATTGTTTGACAGAACTGATTGTCAGTATTTGATCATTGCATTGAGAGTACCACTTACAATTAATTTCTCTGTCCAAAGACTAGGAATTAATGTTGTACTAGGTATCTTGAGATGGGTCCCCAATTTGGATTTTATTTTTTACTTGTCTTACTTTTCTTTATATGACATGCTAGTTAATGGAAGTATGCTTGTTTATTTTGTTCTTTATACAGTTTGTGTTGATACTGCTACAAATTTTACTGTTCAAATAACCAGCATTCCAATGCAGAGCGGGATGAATTTTAAGGCATGGAAAGATACCGTGGAAATTGTCCTCAGTTGTATGGATTTGGATCTTGCACTTGGGGCAGAGCCACCCATTTCTACTCCTGATAACCTCAATGAGGTTAAAATTGAGAAGTGGGAGCGCTCTAACTGAATGTGTTTGATGATCATGAAACGCTCCATTCCGGAGGCGTTTCGGGGCTCTATGATAGAGAGCAAGAGCGCCAAGAAGTTCCTAGAAGAAATTGAACAATATTTTGCCAAGAATGAAAAATCAGAGGCGAGTAGCCTTTTGGCTAAACTCGTTTCAATGAAGTATAAAGGCAAACGGAACATAGGAAAGTACATCATGGAAATGTCTCATTTCGCGTCAAAACTCAAGTCACTTAAGTTAGAGCTGTCTGAGGACTTGCTCGTGCACTTGGTTCTGATATCTCTTCCTGGACACTTTGGCCAATTCAAAGTGAGTTATAACACTCAGAAGAACAAATGGTCCCTAAATGAGCTTATATCTCACTATGTGCAAGAGGAAGAGAGGCAGCAACGGGATAAGACTGAAAGTACTCACTTGGCCTCAACCTCTCAGTACAATAAGAAGAAGAGAGGTAAGGATACTACTGTAGGTTCTTCTCAGACTAAGAAACAGAAGAAGCAGGCTGAGGATTTTACCTGCTTCTTCTGCATGAAGTCGGGATTTATGAAGAAAGATTGTCCCAAGTACGCTGATTGGCGTGTAAATAAGGGTATGCCTCTAACTTTAGTTTGTTCTGAAGCTAATTTAGCTTTTGTACCTAAAGATACTTGGTGGGTGGATTCTGGTGCTCCCACTTACATTAGTATGTCTTTGCAGGGTTGCCTATGGAGCCGACCGCCAAGTGATGCTGAAAAATTCATCTTTGTGGGCGACGGCAATAAAGTTGCAGTAGAGGCTATAAGAACTTTTAGATTACAATTAAACACTGGATTTTATTTGGATTTATTTGAGACATTTGTTGCACCGTCTTTTAGGAGGAATTTAATTTCTGTTTCCATTTTGGACAACTCAGGCTTTTCTTGTTCTTTTGGAAATAATAAAGTTAGTCTCTACCAAAATTCAAATTTTGTTGGTTCCGGTCCCTTAATTGATAATCTATATATGCTTGATGTTGTTAGTTCCTATATAGAAATATTTTAAATAAGTTTACGTGGTACGAAACAAAAATTCAGTGAGAATTTCGCCACATTATGGCACAAACGTTTAGGACACATCTCTAAACAAATAATTCAAAGGCTTGTGTCGGATGAAATTCTTGAACCCCTAGATACTAAAAACTTCCAAGTTTGTGTTGAGTGCATCAAGGGGAAACAAACAAACGTTAGAAAATTAGGTGCCGAAAGAGCTAAAGATGTCTTAGAACTTATACATACAGATATTTGTGGTCCAATCCCTATAGCTTCATCGAATGGCCAACAATACTTCATTACGTTCATAGACGATTACTCTAGATTCGGTTACCTATATTTAATACATGAAAAGTCACAATCCTGGACATCTTCAAGTCTTTCAAAGCTGAAGCTGAACTTCAACTTGGAAAGAAAATCAAGGCTGTCAAATCCGACCGTGGTGGTGAATACTATAGATGGTATGATGGATCAGGAGAACAACGTCCAGGACCCTTCGCGATTTTCCTCAAAGAATGTGGAATTATTCCGCAATACACCATGCTGGGCAAACCCAGCATGAACGGTGTTGCAGAGCGACGAAACCGAACTCTTTAGGATATGGTAAGGAGTATGATCAGTCATTCCTCTTTGCCAGAGTCAATTTGGGGAGAAGCTCTCAAGACCGCAGTGTACATCCTTAACAGGGTACCGAGCAAAGCAGTTGCCAAAACCCCCTATGAACTTTGGACAGGCAAGAAGCCTAGCATTAGGCACTTGCACATTTGGGGTTGTCCATCTGAGGCATGGCCTTATAGGCCACATGAAAGAAAACTGGACTCAAGGGCCGTTAGCTGTTATTTCGTTGGTTACGCTGAACACTCTCGGGGTTATAAGTTTTACGATCCCACATCACGATCCTTCTTTGAAACGGGAAATTTGAGATTCCTTGAGGATATTGAGTTTGGAGGGGAAGAAAACATAAGGAATGTTGTCTTAGAAGAAGAATTTGTTATTGATAGTGACCAGGTCTTCATACCTATTGTTGTTCAAGACACAGTTCAGGCACTAGAGGACAATGTTCAGGCTCATATTTCTGACATTGTTCCAGATTAAGACAACAATGAGATTCTTCCTCTTGCACCACCTTTAGTACAAACTCAACAACCTCAAGAAGTGCCATTAAGGAGATCCACTAGGGAGATTAGAAATGCGATTCTAGATGATTATATCATATTTCTTCAAGAACATGAGGATGACGTCGGATTGACAGCAGATGACCCGATTAACTTATGTCAAGCCTTGCGCAGTTCTAACTCTCAAAAGTGGATTGATGCCATGAAGGATGAGATAAAGTCTATGAATGACAATGACGTTTGGGATCTCATCGAGTTGCCTAATGGTGCAAAGCCCATTGGTTGTAAATGGATATTTAAAACCAAGAGGGATTCAAAGGGCAATGTTGACAGATATAAGGTTTGTCTAGTCGCTAAAGGCTTTACTCAAAGGGAAGGCATAAACTATAAAAATACTTTCTCTCCGGTATCTTTGAAAGATTCTTTTAGAACAATAATGGCACTAGTGGCTCATTTAGATCTAGAGCTACATCAGATGGATGCCAAAACTGCGTTTCTCAATGGAGACATTGATGAGATGATTTATATGGTACAACCAGAAAACTTTGTATCTAGTGATCCAAAGTCTATGGTCTGTAAATTGAATACATCCATCTATGGTCTCAAACAGGCTTCCCGTCAATGTTATCACAAGTTCCATCAAGTCATAACCTCGTACGGGTTTGAGGCGAATGTTGTTGATGACTTTCTATATCATAAGTTCAGTCGGAGTAAATATATCTTCCTGATATTATATGTCGATGATATTCTACTCGCTAGTAGCGATATAGGCTTACTGCATGAAACAAGAAATTTCTGACGAAGAAATTCAAGATGAAAGATCTTGGTGATGCCTCTCTTGTATTAGGTATATAAATACTTAGAGATCGTTGTCAAGGTATCCTTAGGTTGTCACAAAAGAGCTATATTGATAAGGTGTTAAGCAGATTCGGCATGAAAGATAGTAAACTAGGAGACACACCCGTCGCTAAAGGAGACAAGTTTAGTCTCAAACAGTGCCCTAAAAATGATCTTGAAAGAACTGAGATGTAGAAAATTCCCTATGCATCAATAGTAGGATTTTAATGTATGCTCAAGTTTGTACTCATCCCAACATAGCATTTATAATAGGAATTTTGGGCAGCTATTTGAGTAATCTGGGTATGCAACATTGGAAGGCAGCCAAACGAGTGATGCGTTATTTGAGGAGAACAAAAGCCTACATGCTTACTTATCGGAGATCAAACAGTTTATAGATCATTGGGTTCTCTGACTCCGACTTTCCCGGATGCCAAGATAGTAGATGCCCCACATCAGGCTACATCTTTATGTTGGGTAAAGGAGCTATCTCATGGAAGTTTGCTAAGCATACTCTCATAGCTTCTTCAATCATGGCTGCGGAGTTCATTACTTGTTTTGAGGCATCCAACCATGGAATATGGTTGCGAAACTTTGTCACTGGGCTGCGAGTGGTAGATAGCATTGACAGGCCATTAAAGATTTACTGTGACAATAACTCGACGGTACTTTATTCCAACAACAATAGGAGCTCAACGAAGTCAAAGTTTATGGACATCAAGTTTCTAGTTGTTAAGGAGAGAGTTCAGAATAAGCAGATTTCTATAGAACATATAGGGGCAAATTTTATGCTAGCAGACCCATTAACCAAGGGTTTACTGCCTAAGGTCTTTCATGAGCACACTGCTCATATGGGCGTTATTTTTTATGATACCTTGGTTTAGTGGGAGTCATTTTTGTACTATATGTTTGCTTTAGACATTGAGTTATTCGATTTTTTAATAAAATTGATTGCTTATTATTTTATTTATGAACTTGCTTGTGTTTTTCTATGTGCAATGTTCACATTGCATTAAGGACTATGAAAAGATCTCACTAAAGACTAAAGAAGGACCAGTTAGAAATAGACATGTTTGAGATCACATTGCATATAATTTCCATGCTACTCATCCATATTTGATCTATGTCATTGAGTGTATTAATATGGTGATCATCGTGGTTTAGACACGAATGTAATGTGATGAAAGTCGCGGTGGTTCGATTATTAATATATACGAATGTTCCATTATTAATAGTATACAAATGTGCGCCTCAAGAATTTGTGATATAATTGTTTCAGGAATGATATGTAACCCAAGTGGGAGATTGTTAGGAAATTTACATTTCCTATTCTAATTTGGGTAACATATTTATTATGCAATTATATTTTTTATTTTTAATGGAATGGGTTGAAATTAAGTGATCTAATTTTGTTAAGCCCATTAAAGAATGGGCCATGGATATGGGACATGAATATGGGCCAATTGAGTAGATACCATAAGGAATTATGGGAACGCTATATAAAGAGACACAACATGGTTATGGTCCCCAATATACTAAATCACACACAGTTTCTCTTCTCCCCATCCGGAAGAGAGACGAAGGTCCCATTGAGGAATAATGCAATTTAGTTGAGGAAGACCAACACATCAATATTCGTTCTTATCGTTCGTCACAGTAAATTCCGCATTAGAAGACAAAATTCACGGAATGGATCCAGGTATGTTTATAATCAATCCTAATTTTCTGACATGTTGTAAATTCTGGATTAGGATTTACAACAGTTTTCCAACAAAGAACTCTTTGCCCTCTTCCATAAACTGATGTTTATGAATAGGCCAAACAATTCTTTTGATTTTGCTTTGAGTGTGTAAGTTAGAACTAGTAAGCTTCTGCTTTTATTCCTCATAGTAACTCGATATCATAACCTCAGGTGATGGAAATGCAATAGCAAAGATCAAATAGGATTACTTGCTAATTGTTGCCTCTTTGACATGGAATAACCTGTAGGAGAAAAACCCAGTTTATCCTTGGCTCTCTCCCATGTTTGTAGTCAATGCTAACCAGCATTCGGCATCACAATATTGTTAGTCCTAAATACATTGCTTCCTAGTGAAAAAATAAAGAGAAAAAACTAAAAATGATGAAAAAGCTGTTTTGAGCAATCTAAAAGTAGATCTAATACTCAACTAAGGCAGCAATATGAAGAATAATACCTTTGGGATCTTTCATGTCAAAGTGAACAACCTCATTACTGAATTTTGCATCAAGTCTGACTTTAGGTAGGAGTTCTACCATGGGTTTGCAGTTTCTCCTTACTAATCAAGTGAAGAAGGCCTACCTCATGTAATATTTGTTACATCGTCTTCTAGTACTTAAGTCTAATAAAAAAAAATCAGGATATTTTTTACAACAACAAGCCAATCAAGTTTAATGGGAAAATTCAAAAAAGCTATTTGAATCGAAAATTTGAAAACACTTTGCTTTTAAGAATTGGAGAAATTGATGTTGACAACAAGTATGACCTCTCAAGAAGCTAAGATTACTATTGAAACTCCATGGATTGTCCTGTTGAGCTTACTTAGGGGGAGTTAGTCCAAAATGAATCAGAGATGAATTACCTGTGCAGTACTTTGTTCATTTGATTAGGCCGTTAGTGGTGAATGAACATTTCTTCATTTGAATCACGCCAGGTAATCTTCTAGGGCAAAAATCAGGGAATCGTGTTACATACTTATTTTTCAAATCATTTACATGAAGCGATCGTGCAGGACGCGTCTCTCCCTCCCCTGACGAAATTTTTTCCTCATTTTGCTTTCTTCTCCCTCTCTCTCAGCCTTCCTCTCCTGCAATATTTTTCTCCTGCTCTCTTCTCCCTCTCGGCTTCTTCTCCCTTCTCCCGCTCTCTTCTCCCTCTTGGCTTTTCTCCCTTCTCGACCTTCTTCCCCCAAATTTTTTCCCCTCTATCTTCTCCCTCTCGGTTTCCGTCGCAGAGTTGCCATCACAGAGCATAGGAGGCCGAGCCTCTCGACCTCCCTCTCGGGGTACCGTCGGAGCGCCGTCTCCATTGTCATTGCCTACTAGCCCGCCATTGTCTCCCACCATTATCGGCCCCGTGAGGAAGACGACGCATCGGCCCCGTGAGGAAGATGTCGTTGGTTTAATTTTTCCTAAGTTAGGAACAATTAAACCAACATCATAACTTCATTATATTTATTTTTTAAAATAATCCATATTTTTTATTTATAAATTATTTATTTATTTATTCAATATATTCATTTTGTAATTATTGTATTAAATTAGTGATTTAATAGTCGTAATTAAAATATTGTTAAAGTAAACATTTGATAAATTGTTTTGGTTTAACTATCCCATTGCTATAATTAATTAAACTAAAGATTTTAAATTTTGTGGCAATATATTATTAATTAATAATATTTAAAAATATATATTATATTATTGATAACATAATATATTTATTTATTTATTATATTTTTTATTACTGTATTAAATTAGTGATTTTTAATATTAAAATATATCTTATGTTATTAAAAATTTATTTATTTATTTATTATATTCGCTTATGTTATTTTTTAATTTTATTTATTTATTTTATAATTTATTCTATTCACACATACTTATTATATTAATTTATAATAAACTATAATCATTAAGTAATATAATATTGTCTTTCATTAATTAGTTTATTTATATATTTTAATACTACACATTAAAACACTTATAAGTGTAGTAACCATGTTTATTTTGGTTAATTATCTATTTATATATATGTTCTATTTAAGTATATTATAAAAAATTACTCATTCTCTTGTTTATATCATATTTTTTATTTTGGGGCACTAACACTGGAATCTATTTTCCAGTGCACTTGAACTTGTCTACACTAACACCTAAGGATGAGTTGAAGTTGAATCAATTCATTTAAGATGAATTGAAATCTTAACTTCATTTCAATTTCATTGTGGACTAACCCCCCTTTAATTAGAGTATGAATTGCTAGTCTCAATGGAACTCTTCAAGGAAATAAATTCTCTTATCTTCAGCTTGAAAGGGGCAATTTAGAAAACTCTGTTTAAGCTCTAAGAAATTCTGCAAAGATATTACTGTTCACCTCTATATCTAATTTAATTAATACTATATTAATATTTGTTAATTATACATTAAATTACTTATTCATGTAATAACCATGTTTGTTTTACCTAATTTGGGGTTTAAGTATTATGTTTTAAGTATACTGTTACAATGTACTAAATCTCTTGTTTTTTATATTTTTCTCATGTTTGGGCACTAACACTGAAAACTGTTTTCCAGTGCCCATGAACTCGTCCACACTAATACCAAGTTTGAAGATGAAGTTCATATATATGAATGAAGTGAATTTGAAGCATGAGATGAAGATGAACTTCAAATTTTCATTTTGTTGACTAACCCCCCCTTGATGTACATTCATTACAAAAAAAAGCTCCTAGAAGGCATATAAATCCCCTAAACCAAACAAATATTGTAGAAATACTAACATTGAGCTCTGCTCTCATAAATTTATTATGGGTGGGTTAGTCCCTCAAATGGATTTTTGAAGTTCAAGTTCATGTCCAACATGAAGATCATATCAGTCATGTACATGAAGATCATCTTCGCACTTGGTGTTAGTGTTGACGCCTTCATGTACAAGAAAACAATTTTCAGTGAATAGTACCCACTCATCAGAAAAACATAAAAAATAAGAGAATCCCTAAACCTGTACAGTACACTTATAATTATAACATAATCCTCGAACCCCAAATTAGGTAAAACAATCATTATTACTACATGAATAACTTATTTAATATATAATTAAAATATATTAATATATTTATTAATTGAATTAGATATGTTATTGTGCATTAATATGGTAATTACGTGAGCCAATGAAATACACACATGATTAATTACAGGTAATAAATAAATAACATTATAAATAACAAAAACGAAAGTAATATGTTTAGCTATTAATTTAGTAATATGATATACAATAGCCTAAAAATGAATGATTTAAGAGGAAAAATTGATCTAATCATAACTTTAATACACTATATATTTTTACAGAATATTACTACTATTAAATCACTAATATAATACAATAAATAAAAAATAAATATAATGAGTAAATAAAGAATTATTTTATTAAAAACGTAATATGGCGTAGTATTAATTAATAATATATTTCCACAAAATTGAAATTAATCAATTGATCAAATGCATATTGTAACTATATTTTATTTACCAAACTTAAATATCTAGTTTAATATAGTAATAAAATTTAATAAATATAATATATAAATAAATATACAACTTTATTACTAATGTAATAAAGTTTTATTGTAATAATCAGTTCGAAATCATCAAATTACAAGTTTAGTACATAAGAACAACACATGTTCAAAAACAATAAAAGATACAATCATCAGTTATCATTCCACTATGTCATCTCGAAATTGTGCCGGCTCTTGTGGATTCGAATGCACGCTGCCTCCGAAAGCTTGTTACTTAGGTATTCTTTTCCATAAGACCATCGCTATCATCACTGTCTGTATCGTCCGTTGCACGTAATTGGACCTCATCACCTCCTCCACCGAACTAGTCATCTGAATCATCGTCTTCCAAATCAAATATATCATTGTAAAGGGAGCCTAGATCTTAAAAACCCTAAAAGCCCCAAACCCTATCACCCAAACTGAATTTTTTTTGAAAAAAAACTAAACCCTAATTCCAGAACCTAAATCCTAACAATACCATAAATCCTTAACCCCTAAATACAGAGCACCAAACCCTAAAAATACTAAACCCTAACCCTAATAAAAAAATTAGACCCTAAACCGTAACACTAAATCCCACAATTATGCACAAATAACCCCAAATTAGGCACTGAAACTAAAATTAAATCAAATACAACACTCATTTAATCAGAAAAAAATAATTTGGGTTTAGTCATACCTTCTAAAATTTGGGAAAAATCGAAGCCGATGGCTGAAATCTAAGCTGAATGGGGAAATTGATGCCAAATCGAAGTAGAAATTAAGAAATCGAAGCCCAAATGTCAAAATCGAAGAAAACCGAAACTAAAATAGGGGAAATCACAGGAAATCAAAAGGTATTTTGGGGGAAAAGATAATAGTGATAGGGAGAAGGGAGTGAGATGTTGAAAGGGAGAAGAGAGGGAGAGAAATGAGGGAGGCCGAGAGGGATAAGAGAGAGGGAGGTTCAGAGGGAGAGCGAGTCCGAGATGTAGAGAAAGACGCCGAAAGGACGTTCACAACAAGAGATGGACGCTGTAGAGAGGGAGACCGGAGAGGGACGGTGGAGATGAGAGAGGGAGCAAAGAACGAGAGAGGGTTGCGGGAACGAAATGGCAGAAAATGAGCGAGGGTATGCGGGAGAGAGAGCCCTGCGATAGTGTCATGTACATGATTCTCAAAATCGGGCGGAAAACACTTTCCACCATTTACTCTTGGGACATGAACTCTTGAGTCATGGATGATCATGTACATGACATGAAGTTTGGCGCTCCCTAACGACATCAGGACATCAACTGAGTAATGCGCCTGAAGTTCATGTCCTGAGTCATGTTGACTAACCCCCCCTATAGTACCCATAGTCATAAATCATCCCCTCTCATACCAATTGATGCGAAACAAGTTTCAACAAGCTTTTATCAGTCCATACAGATGTAACTGATTGCCTAACACATAATTATTTGATAAGATTTATGTGAATAACTTTGTCAATATTTAGATGTTAGCCATGTTAGTCCCTTCGCCCATGACTTCCATCCCACGTCTTCAGCTTTTATCAGTCCACTGAACGACTCCCTGTGTGTAGGTTTGCACCTCACAGCACGCGACCCTGTCTGGTGGTTTGGAAGATTAAAGATGCTGTATAATGAATAAATATCAATTTTGATAGTTTTAAATTCATATCGCATATAATACACAATGGAGCGTAAGATTCATATTCCACTTACCAATTTAATATATGAGCGAAGCAGAACAGATTCTATCTTTTTATGGATCCCATTAGGATTCCAGTTTAACCATAGAAACATATTTAACTCAACAAGTTGACCAACTAAAAGCTTAACTTGTCTCTGTGTTATTGGCAATTGACGGCCTAGACATGAGCGGGGGTAGCATTAGGCGGGGTCAGAGCCGAGGCGATTCTCCGACCTCTTTCCGATCGGCTGTTCTCAGCAAACTTTATGCTGTTTTGATGCAATCCCTTTTGCTTCTCGTCTTCCGTCCATTCAGATCCGTAGTAATACTCCTCGCTGGATTTGACAACATCACTGGATGCCGGTAAGAACATGCTTCCCCACTGAGGGAAGTGAACCAAAGTGACGGGCATGGTGCAAGCAATTATCATCACTCCCATGAGAGATATCCCAGTTGCTGTCGAGAACCTCGAACTGGTGAAGAACAGCAACTGTGTGAGTCCAGAACCGAAGTTGCCGCCTGCACCCGTGAGTCCCGAGATGATCCCTAGTGATCTCCGTGAGACGAAGGGGATGACGCCGAAGGTTGCCCCACAAGCAGCCTGAGCACAAACGGAGAACAACATCATGGCGAGGATGGAGATTGGTAGACTATTAGCACGACCGAGCCAGATGCAGAAGGCACCTCCAAGGGTCTGGAGGATCCAGAGGTTCCAGAGTCGGGCTCTCATCCCATACCGTCGTCCACCCAGGTCAGACAAGTAACCTCCCATGGGTCGAGCAACTATGTTGGCCATTCCAAAGCAGGCAGCAATGATTCCAGCCGTGTGGAGTTTAAGATGAAACCTGTTTGCAACATGCATCAAGTAGGGAAGTTAGTATCGACAATCAAATTAATTATGGGAGAGTGGAAAAAAAGAAATAACTAAAAGGAAGTGTTTTAACCTGTCATAGAAATACTCGGCGACGACATTATCTGTTGATAACTCCACACCCATGGAGTAGCCATAGAGAAGGGCAAAGATCCATGTCCTATAGTTTGCCATGGCGTACCAGAGCACCTGCATTATAACAAAATATATGAAAAAAGAGTTAGGTAATGGATTATGAAAGCAAGAAACTCACTGGCCGAGGAAGAAAATTACATTAGAGAATTTGTCCTTGGTGACATCCCCTTTCTTCTGAAGGCTGTTGAGATTGCCATCAGGCAAATCTTGACCAAGAGTTAGTACCAAAATCCCCATGACGATGTGACCGAGTCCAGGAATGAAGAAGGCAATTCGCCAGGCGGTGAAGGGGGTTGCTCCAACCTTCCGAATAATTTCGTATAGAATAGGCATGAGAAGCTGCGTTGCTCCACCACCCATATTTCCCCATCCAGCCGCCGTTCCATTCACAAGCCCGATGATCTGGCTATTGAACATGGTACTCATCCAATACTGGCAAGAAACGAAGGTTGCAAGAGAGAAGCCTATCATGAAACGCACGGCTATGTACCCCCCAGCATTCGACACCACGGACATACAAAACACAGTAGGGGCCGACAGCATCATCAGGAAAGCACATCCGTATCTGGGGCCAAGCAGGTCACAGATCGCGCCCATGGCCAGCCTCGAGAAAATGCTTCCCGAGACGGACGCAATCCCAGCGTTCCCGATGTCCCCCTTTTTCAGATTGAGGTTGTCCCGGATGATCGGTACGAGTGGCGCAGCAGCGAAAGTGGAGATGAAGCAGGTGAAGAAAGATATCCAGGAGAGGTGGAAAGTCCTCATATGTGGATTGGCAAAGGAAAATAGCCTGAACACCTTAGCCTTGTGCTCTGAATCCACGGGTAACGCGAACTTTGCCGTTTTATCAGTCGGCACAACCGGTGATGCCACTGAGAAAGCGTAACTCTGCTCTCTCCCCGTCACCCCATGCATTGAGCTTCCCGGAGCACCTATCGTTTCCGCCATCTCGGAGCTCTTTGTTTCGCTTCGAATGGACAAAAGCAGAAATAGAAGATGATGTGGGCAGTTGATTGAGAAAATTGAGCTTGTTGATGGTATTTATAAGGGGAATCCATTGACATTTGAAAGATTTATGGACAAAAAATAAGGTTCTGCATATTAAAGAATACCATCCTAATTACCCCACCGCCGCATCTCGTTTTTTGACATGAAGAGGTCCCGATGCATATTCCATCAAACTACCTCTTGGGAGCGAGGGAAGAACACAACCCTTCTAATCAAGCTAAGATTATATGTATATTATTATAACGATCTTGAGTGAGACATGAGAAAGAAAATCTCAAAACCTTCGGCATAAACCCAGTTTTTATGATAATAAATACAGGCTATTGATATAATTGGATCTAAGTATTCACAAAGTATGAATTCCTCAAAAGGAGTCGACGCCACAAGAAAAAAAAATTGAGTATATGAATGAGCAGAAAAGTCACAATATTAAAAATTGTATTGTCTAACTCAAACATCAGTCGATGGATTCAGGCACATGATGGATGGAGTCCAGCAGAAGTCCCTAGAGCCAAATATAGTCAGCAAAGGATCAAAAAGAAGATGAAAAGCCAGTTACAAGCAGTAGTTGAAAAGTTGATGCTAAGATTATATGTACATTATTATAGCGATCTTGAGAGAGACATGAGAAAGAAAAATCTCAAAACCTTAGGCATAAACCCAGTTTTTATGATAATAAATATAGTCTATTGATGTATTTAGTTATAAGTATTCACAAAGTATGAATTCCTCAAAAGGAGTCGACTCCACAAGGAAAATAAATCGAGTACATGAAGGTGTTAAAGGTCACAATATTCAAAATTGTATTGTCTAACTTGGCCATTAGTTGATGAAGTTAACCACATGATGGATGGAGTCGAGCAGAAGTCCCTAGAGCCGAGCATAGTCAGCAAAGGATAAAAAAAAGTTGAAAAGTCACTTACAAGCAATAGTTGAAAAGTTGATGCTAAGATTATATGTACATTATTATAGCAATCATGAGTAAGACATGAGAAAGAAAAATCTCAAAACCTTTGGCATAAACCCAGTTTTTATGATAATAAATATATGCTATTGATGTATTTGGTTCTAAGTATTCACAAAGTATGAATTCCTCAAAAGAAGTCGACTCCACAAGGAAAAAAAGTCGATTACATGAAGGTGCTAAAGGTCACAATATTCAAAATTGTATTGTCTAACTCGACCATTAGTTGATGAAGTTAAGCACATGATGGATGGAGTCGAGCAGAAGTCCCTAGAGCCGAATATAGTCAGCAAAGAATAAAAAAAAAGTTGAAAAGTCACTTACAAGCAATAGTTGAAAAGTTGATGCTAAGATTATATGTACATTATTATAGCAATATTGAGTGAGACATGAGAAAGAAAAATCTCAAAACCTTTGGCATAAACCCAGTTTTTATGATAATAAATATAGGTTATTGATTTATTTGGTTCTAAGTATTCACAACGTATGAATTCCTCAAAAGGAGTCGACTCCACAAGGAAAAATATTCGAGTACATGAAGGTGTTGAAGGTCACAATATTCAAAATTATGTGGTCTATCTAGACCATCAGTTGATGAAGTTAAGCACATGATGGATGGACTCAACCAGAAGTCTCTAGAGCCAAATATAGTCAGCAAAGGATAAAAAAGAAGTTGAAAAGTTGATGCACTCGAGCGCATGATGAATGGTGTCGAGCAAATGTCCCTGAAGGTGAATATAGTTAGCAACTGTTAAATTATTTTTATTTAAATCATTATATATAACAATTGAAAAGAGAGGAGTTAGAGTGAGAAAATTCATGCCACCGTGGAAGAATTGGGAAAAAGAGAGTGAGAAGTCTTCAATGTACAACACTAGACTTCAAAGTACCAAGATGAGAACGAGAGAATTGCTTCGATGAATTGGTGAAGAGGTAAGAATACAAGGCATTATAGTTTTCAAAACACGAAAAAGGAAATAAAAGAGGGCTTATTTCCACAGGTTGGTGAATTTTGGTGACGTCTAGGTGTTTATATACAAATCATAGGTTGTTCCTTCCATCCATGTTCCATGATTTTAGGATCTTGATCTTCATCAATTGAGTGATTGAGTTGACCTTTATTTTCTCCCTTGATTGAGTGACTTTTGAAAATAGTTTCCCTTGATTGATTTAGATTAATTGAGTATGATTTGTAAGAGAATCTTGAAAAACTAAGGATCTTTATGGCGGGACCCTTGTGTGAGAGATTGTAGGAGAACTTGTTCTAGAAGACTTGTGGAGGTGGTTGCGGTTGACCCATGCATTAGGACATCTCTCTTTGCTGGCTTGCATGTGGATAGATGTATCCTCTTGTATATCTTCCTTTTGCATGACTTACATGTATGTGTTCTCTTGTGTAGCCTTTATTTATGCATCATTCCCCTCAAGCTAAACTAGGAGGCTGAACAAACAATCAGGTTGGTTGTTATTTGATGAAGCGGGTTTAAATAGACAGGTTTAGAAAAAAATGTCTTCAAGCTGGTCAGCATTAAAAATTTTTCAAACTCGTAGACATCCTATGGTCACCTTTTCCTAAACAAAATGGTAGTTAATGCCTATGTGTTTACTGTTAGAGTGGAGCACAAGGTCATGATATAAATATGTAGAACTTAAATTATCACATAGAAGAATAGGAGGTTTTATTGAATATATATATATATATATATATATATATATATATATATATATATATATATATAATTTACATGAAATTGAATCCATGTTAACCATTTCCCTATTTTTAACTTCAATAGTAGATCGAGATATTGTAAGTTGTTTTTTTGGTTGACCAAGAAAAGAGTTTGGGTCCTAAGAAAACAACATATCATGTGGTTGATCTCCTTGTGAGTGGGCAACCACCTCAATATGCATAAAATAAGGCAAGGATTTCTAGTGATGAAGGTTTGGATAAGACTAAACCATAGTCAAGGATTTCTTTAAGACATCTAAGAATTTGTTTGACTAAGGTGAAGTGACATTCAGTTGAGGAGTGCATATATTGAGCTACAAGAATGATTGAGTAGGTTATATAAGATCTGGTAAGAGTTGGATATTGTAATTATACTATAATCAATAGAATGTGGGGTTATAGTAAGTCGCAAGAGGGGTTGATACAACTATGCATGATTCCATACCAGCTCAATGTTGTTTAAGGTGTTGGGTTTGATTGAGAAATAGACTTTTAGAAGTTCGATGAACTTGAATTCATAAGAAAATATCTAGATATCCTAGACTCTTAACTAAAAAAGCATCATGTAGGGCTATTTTAAAAGTGTTAATACGTATGAGTTATTTTCAATAAGGATAATATCATCAACAAAAAGGAGATATAAAGATATAAATGATCAGATGAAGAATGATAACTGAATAATGAGGGATTTGCTTTACTTGATCACTAAATCACTAAATCACTAAATCACCAAATCAAGCACACCAAGCTTGTCGAAGTGCAAATATAGAAGAGTATTACATGACTCTCACAGTAAGAAGTCTCATAGAGCCAGAATTGATATGGTAGTCTTACAAAAATTTGACAAAAGAAGGTCTCACAGAAGAGTCTCAGTTAAAGGTGTTCTAGTTATGTTGGTCTTCTATTTACATTCATTTGTTCAATTGTTATAGGACTTATCTTTTATTTTTTAATTTTAGGTGTAACTGGGACAAGGGAGGTTTAATTATAATTGGATTCTACTTCTTTCTCTATTATAAATAGAGGCTTATTGTACTCAAATTACATTAAATCAATGAAGTTTTTTCGTTTTTTCAAATATTCAATATAGTATCTGAGTAGGTTCTATGAGTTGACTCGATCAACCCACAAAGATAATATGATCCTTTTCAGATCTATCATCTCAACTAGTTTAGGTCCGTATTCAATCTTTTTCATTCTTTCATGTCCCAGTATATGTTGTTTTCTTTGTTTTTGCACCTCCACACTAAAATTTTTATGTTTCAAATTATATATTCAAGGAAATATTTCAAGTCTAATTTCCAACAAAATATAATTTTAGAAATTCGTTTTTTTCTATAAAGAGAAATTCATATTTGAAACAACAAAGGTCAAACTACAAGAGAGGTTCAAGCAGTAGTAGAAAGCTTCAAATTTTTAGGCATTTTATGTAATAAAGAATGAGAATTTATATGGAGAATTTTATGTCAAAAGATATATATGTAAGTTTATTTTCTTTTCTATTAAACCAATTCTCAATCTGAGTTTTCTAGAGGGAGATATCAATATCGAAAAAGTCAATGGTCATGCAGGCCAAAGAAGAAAGAGTACTCAATTTGGCCAGATTACTGAAATCTATAAGATTCTTTATCTCAAAAGAAGTATGATTTATTAATAAAAATTAAACTTTAATGAAAGGTATCAAAGTCTAGTTGCATAAGAACAAAATTTTATGTGAATCTGATCTATATGCAAGGAGATATTTGTATTGGAGTAGGTAACCATCAAGCCATAGAATGAGGAAAAGAGGTCATAACATATTCAATAGCAAATATTTTATGTTAAATTAGGTATGAAATTAAATATCTTTGTGTCTAGTTTATTAAGAAATAAACGGTTTGTGATTCTGATTTATATTGTTTGAAATATTGATATCATAAGTACTATAGGTCAATTCTGCGAAAAATCTCTCATTTTTTCCTATTTTCTCTCCTATTATCTCTTCAAGCATTAGCGAGAATTGAGTTTATTTTTCTCCTAGAATCCTAGTTTTTTAGCCAAACTTATCTTCTAATCTGAGAGTTTTGGTCAAAATCAATCACTCCATGATGTGTTCGTTCAAGGTATGCAAACAATTTCTGTTTTGATATTGTTTTCAAGTTTTGCGTTTTTATCACTTGGTTGTGTATCTTATGCATTGTCAACTCTGAAAATTGTGGTCACCCCAAAAAATTTATACTTGGTCAAATTTATTAAATTCTACCTTTATATTCTTCCCTAGTTTTTCAAAAGAAAAAAGATCATATTCATGATTCCTTTGGAAGTATGAGTGTTACATAGTTGCCTCCTTTCGGTTAAAATTATTTCCTCTATTATTTCTTCACTTTGTCTTTTTGTGTTTTCATCACTTTAGAGTAATGCCTAGACCCACTACCTAAAATGTATAGGAGTGTGCCCAACATCTAGCTTGAGTCAAGTCTTTTATTCTTCGTCTAAGAGGTGATTTGTGTTTGAAATACCTTTAAATAGTGAGACGTCTCTTTGTTAAGCTCTATATTTGGGTAGTTTTTTCGCCTTTAAAATTGAACGGAGTGTGTTTTGGACTATGACCATTTTGATTGGTGTATGGAGCTTTGTCGTATGACTATGAGTAATTTTCTTCTCTCATATTGCGTTTTGTCCCAGGTGGCTCTATGTACTCTTCTTTCATGGCATCATGGCATTGGGGAAGTGTAAGAGGAAGTTTGTATGATGATTAGGCTTGATAAGTTTAGGTAAAGGATGAGCTTGAAGAGATGAGATGAGGTTGTCTTACTCTTTGCTCCAACCATCATAGGATGACGATTAGGTTTGATAAGTTTAGGTAAAGGATGAGATGAAGAAGGTGGGTAAACAAGAAGAACAATTTCTATATGACCAGAAGGTGGTGAAGTTTGTGATGATGATGTTGGACTAAGTAGTGAACTTGTATTTGGTAAAAATTTATTTTGTGATAGGAGCGAAGGGTTAGCAACATTGATGTCATGAGAATTTGAGGAATGAGTAGTGGAAGTTGGCTGTGTATTGTCCAATGATTTGATAAAATCACTAATACCACGAGTTAAAATAATAATTTTAAATTATCTATCTAGGTGTATGGAACATATGATACATCAAAACTAATAGGGCAAGTGATAGAAAACTTCTTGAGGGATGGGCAATAGCATTGGTACCCTCGTTTAAAAATCATGATACCCAAGGTAGAGAACATGGTTCGGATTTGTTTTTATTATAAGACCATAGATAAGGATAGCATAAACATCCAAATGTACGAATATGAGAGTAGATGGAGGAGGTATTAAACAAGTAAGGAGTTTTACCTTGTAGAGGAGTAGTAGGAAGTCCATTGATAAAAAAACTATTGTTTGATAATCTTTGACCCAAAAACTAGAGGGGGGACATACTTTCATATAACATTGCTAATCCTTCCTTTATGCTATCCCATTTTTCTCAAGAGTGTATGGACAAAATTTTTTTTGATGAATATCATATTGAGCTAAATAATCTTTAAAAATAGAGTTTATGTACTCACCTCCTCTATTCAAATGAAGAACTTTAAACCTATAAGAAATTTGATTTTGTACCATATTTTTAAATTTAAGAAAATACTAAATATTTCATTCTTAGGCGTAAGATGATACATCGAAACAAATCTACTATAATCATCTAAACATATAATATAATATTTGTAACTAGATTTAGAAATCAAAGGCGATGCTCCCCATAAATCAAAATTTACTAATTGAAGAGGCTTAAAAAGCCTTATTTTCAATGCGATCAAAAGACAAATGAGTTTGGTTTTTCCATTCAATAACTAATACAAATTTATAAAGATGAACTAAAATCAAGAAGAATTGTTTTTACTAAAGATGAAGTTAAAGTGAATGATGGATGTTCGAGCCTCTACTATGCCACAACATAGATAATTGTTGAAAGATATAGATAAACTTTGGTGGCAATATTGTAAATATCTTTTTTTTTGTCTCTTCTTCACTCTCTAGGGTGAAGGGTATACTTTTAATTTATGTACTCTTGACATCTATAAATAAAGCCTAAGGAGGAGGGTTTGAATATCTTCCACAACCCTTATTCTCCCCTCTATTGTCTTCTCTATATATCCATCTCTCTCTCTTTCTCTCTCATCAGTCCTTACCTCTCTCTTCCTTCACTTCACCTCACTTCTTCTCTTATCCTTCTTTTCTCTTCTCTCCTACACTCTTAAGTTGAAGATCTTGATTTATGGAATCCTGAAATCAACATGGTATCAGAGCAGTGATTTGAAAATTCCAAAAATAAAAATAAAAATTGGTACTTGGATCATGATTCATGAAGGAACTATTCGGCATGGAGGATTTGCATGACAAAAATAAGTTTTTCTCTTGTTCTTGGATCTGAAGCAGTTGAGACTTCATGCTTCCCTTAAATACTATTTATTGCTTCTAATTTGTGTCTTTTAATGACAATTTATTGCTGCTAATCTCCTGGAATACTTTGATCGGTATACTTGTTGGTATCTTAAGTATCTATTCTTTGGAATGCTATGCTCGGTATACTTGTTGGTATACTGCTGGAATGCTATGCCTGAGCTTGGAAGAATTCGTTTTTACTCTTAAGTTACTGGATAGAACCTATGAAAACCTGCACTACTACTTTGCTTCAAGAGACCTCTATTCAATACCTTGGAGGAATTGATTCATCGTTTTTCCTTGTATCAATCATGGCTTAAGGACACATGAAAACTATTTCCGTCTTCAAAGAGCATTTAACTAAATGAGAGTTGAAGATTGGCCTTCCTAATCACCGATTGAAGATTGGTACAATGATTTCTAATTCCTGTTCATCAAAACGAATGTAAACATACAACTTGGATAGACAAAATCATACGCCTTTTGTATGTAGTAACACTATCAATGCTTCAATAAGCCAATGAGACTTCTAATTCACATTGAGAGAAACATCTATTGATCCTTACTCTGCTACTGTCGTCAACATAGCTCCCTACAATTTTCGCTTCGAGTTCATCATGGTGATTATGACTCTGTATGGTTGAGCAAAAAGGATTGTTTACAAAATTGATCGAAGGAAGTTCACAACAAACTAATCGAAGGAAGCTCTCAACGAAGATTGGTATTTGGCCAGGTATTCTGCTGGAAGTTTCCTAGAATACGATGGGTATATCTCAAGTAGCTTAGTATTTAGTTGTTTGGCATATATAGCTCTATACAGTTACCAATATCCCATCATAATTCCATATAGAAAGGATTTTTTTTCAGTTGTTTATTCTACGGATTGCGCTCGCTGGCTCGCCAATGAGGTTGGTCCTATTTTCAATTAGTGAAAAATACTGGAAATAGATTGTTGTTGCTAGAATGCGATTGCAATTGCATATCTTCATTCTAGCAACAAAAATCACATTCTAGTATTTTTCACTGATTGAAAATAGTACTAACCTCATTGGTGTCTGTTAAGTTATGAAGCCTCATTTACGACTTACATTGAGTCGGTATGCCAGATCCACTATATATTGACTGTTGTTTCATTAAGGATAGTTTGGGGATTTCACACTTGTAATTCAGTTGCCATAGTTTTCTCTTTATATTTGGGGCGCTGTTGTTAGGGTTTTTATCACTCGAAGTATCATCATCGAAGGAGCATCATCAGTTGCGGGTGAGAGAGGTTAGAGAAGTGATTTCTCTTGTAAACTATTTCATCTGCATAGTGATTACTGCAAGGGCGAAATACAGAACATAGTCCCACCTTGAGCCGAACCTATATAAATATTGTGTCTTTCTTTGTGCTTGTTTTTCTTCTTATGTATTTATTTTTATTGCTTTCGTTAGTTTGGAATTAGGGCATCTAATTCCTAATAGTGCCCATTGTGGAAGATTGCTTGTTTTGGAAGATTAAACCGTCAGTCATCTCAATCTATATCAAGGATACTAGTTTGGATTGATACGGAATCAAGATAAAGATCTTTGTGAAGTTGGGTCCAAGGCCCATCCCAAAATGACTAGCCAACTTCGGAAACCTCTTTTCCAACTAATAAATTCAAGATCTTTGAATTCACTAATCCATGTGGGACTATTTTTTAACACTCCCCCTCACGTGTGGGCTGTCTTTTGTGGCTCTACAGGAGGATATTTTGGGTGGAGGCACACATATGAGTACCTGCTCTGATACCATGTAAATTTGGGTCCAAAGGCCATCCCAAAATGACTAGACAACTTAGGAAGTCTTTTCCCAACTAATAAACTCAAGATCTTTGCAGTCACTAATCCATGTGAGATAATTCCTTAACAATCTTATAACATGGTTTTAACGATCAGATTTTCATTGACATTGGCATATCTACATGATTGGCATCGACAACAGGACCCACCCTCTGATTTATTTCTATGTGGTTTATTTCTAGAAGATCTCATTAAATTTGGATATAGAAGTTGTCTCCATACAACATCTTGGAAAGCAGTCGGGTTGCCTCCATTACTCAATGTTTAACTTGGAAAGTTTGATCGAAACAAGTAATTCAGTGCCCTAGGCTCAAGGAACTTCTTTCTGTGTCCAGAGCCTTCTAAAGCTGTGGCTAGCATAGCTGAGTTGCCTCTTGGAACATTGTTGGTTCTCTATTGGGAAGATTGCTTCTCGAGAAAATCTCTTTAGTAATCTCTTAGTTGTCTCCTGGTAATAGAAAAAAAGCTTGGGAGACAACATGTAAATATTTTTTTTTTGGTTTCCGTCCGAACTCTGAAACCAATTCGGAAGGATCACATTATCCTCTACTCATCGGAAACCAGACAAGCAGTCACTAGATCCTAATATATATACCAATATGGTCGATCCTTGTACAGACTCAACATAGGGCATTGATTAAGCTCCACTACTTAACATATGCCTCTTGATAGACATATACATCAATGGAACAACATAGTAGAATCTGACAAATAAGTGGCTATCAATATGATTAGCAACACTATGTATAAAAAATTAAGAATATATGCTAATATTGTCGAAGATTTTTCTTATTCAAATTCACAACTTAGACAAGACAATTGATCAAAACTCAAATCAACCAAGTAACATATTGAAATCACTATGAAGATAAAAGCAAATATTTAACTTATTTGACAAACTCAAGTTAAGGGTCAATTCTTCAATTTCAAAATTTAGGAGAACATGATCATTGAGTTTGAATGGAAGGCACTTAAATTCTTGTGGCTAAGCCTGGGTATTTATAAGTTTGAAATCCAAACAAAAAAAACTTGTTATTACTAATTTATAACTTTGTTTCTAGCTCTTGAATAAATAAATAAATAAATAATAACATTTAAAAAATATGAAAATATACTTAAAAATAAACTATTTGTGTTGCTTCTGTATTTGGAATAATACTTAAAAGATTTGAAGGTCTACAACCAAAGATATTGCCTCTTGATATGCTTGAAAGTCCACTTCTAGAACATGGTGTGGAGTCCTTTGCTCTAGGGTTGAATCCATTTGTTATGGTGGCTCTTTTAAGGCTCGAGTTCACCTTCTGCTTCCCTACAGAAGTCGACTCCTTTGTTTTGGGGTGAAACCTATATCTTGGTTCCTCTTATAGGGGATGAATATTTAATTTAATCCACACTTACTGTAAGTCAAATGACTCCTTATAGCTTACAATTGAGTGCATGGGTTTGACTCCTTGATCATGGGGTCAAGATTTGAATATCTTGAGCTTATGTTTCCGACTTCTTATGCATGTGCTTGACTCCAAATCAATTGATTGATCAACTCCATATGAGTATGTGCTCCATGTCACACAAGCAAAGGATATACAAGAAAGTCATGCAAAAGGAAGATATACAAGAGGGGACGTCCACCCACATGCAAGCAATGCAAAGGGGGACATCCTCATGCATTTGTCAACCTCAGCTACCTCAAGAGTCTTCTAGAATAATTTCTCTTCCAATCTCTCACACTAAGGACCCACCACAAAGATCCTTAGCTAATCATGATTATCCTAAAAAATCATAGTCCATCAATCCAAATCAATCAAGGGAAATTATCCTCATAAATCACTCAATAAAAGGGAGAAATAAAGCTCAAATCAATCGCTCAAGTGATGAAGATCAAGATCCAAAAATCATGAAACATGATGGGAGGAACAACTCATGATTTATACAAAGATTGTAAAGACACCTAGACTAAGACTCACAATGTGTAGAAATCAACCCTCTTTTTATTTTCTTGTTTGTGTTTGAAAAACTATATAACGCCCTGTATTCTTACTTCTTCATCAATTCATTGAAGCAATTCTTTCCTTTCTTCACACGGATAAGGAGAGAACCTAGAACATCTATTTCTTTCTATGTCCCTCTCTCCATGATAATACTTTCAAATTCTCATCACTCGTAATAACCCTCGTAGTTTTTAGTAATGTGGTGAAGGGTGTCATATATGCATTAAGAGTCTCCATAAGCTCATCAACCATCGTATTAACATTTCAAGTGCAAGTCACTTAGCTCAACCTCTAATAATGTTAAGTAACCTTTACATGTTTCAACAACTTCCCTTTTTCTTTTTGAAATATGTGCCATAAGCTTACAGACAAGATTCTTGTTCAAGTACAGAATTTGAATCGTTCAAAAATCCTAAATTCTGAGTTGACATTCCATGCAAGGCACTCATAATTGAGAAGCCAAATGCCCTATCACCATCTACACGCAGATTAAGAGATAAGAATCGACGTGTCCTTGGAATTGGTGATAACTGTATTTCATATTATTCTGACCTCGCCGCATGGATTATTTTATGTTCATGATAACTGTACCTCCTAATGAAGTCCACTTTGTAATGATAGAGAGTTATTTATTTCATCTTTGCGAGTGGTCAAACATGAAACCTCTTGCCCTTTTCGACTGTCTAAGCACTTCCTTGCAAATCTCTTACCTAAAGCTGTCTGTGACTACTCTCACAGTTAGCATAGAGCTGTCCTGAGTTAGACAATACTCGCTGGGTAAGGGAATTCCCAAGTCGCTTGATATTGTTCATCGGGTTGGCATAGAAAAGAAACTCATTTCCTTTTAAGATACAATGGGTTCAATTACAAACCAGCTCGCCACTATAAACATGGTGATACATGAATTTTTGAAACCAGAAGATCCCTTTTAGTCCAGTCCGGGGTGTTTTGGATACATTGTCTTGAGGATAACTAGGATGGCTCGGCAAGGATTTCCCCCAACATCGGCCATTTTAGTGCCCCTGGTTGGAAATATATCTTATAATTAGAAATGATTTTCCTACGATACACATTTCCAAGAAACCTTAAGATAAAACCCTATTAATGCCTTACTAGGAAATCACATGAAAATTTTTAAAAATTTTCAAGGAAAATTTAATGGACCTATTAGAGCCTTTTTCCAAGCAAATAAATAAAAATTAATAATCAATCTTGAATATTATCATACTTATCTGATAAAATTTCAGTAAAATAAATTGTCAAATACAAAATTACCATAAAAATTACATTGTATTGAAAGTGTTAAAACATCAATTGTCAAATACTTATTCAAATTTTTTTTTTTTTTATGGTTTTTTAGTCCATCTAGATTGAAAAATCTTAACTTGAAGATTATATGATTTTTCTAGTAAGATTTTCAGCTAGAAAAATATTTTCCAACAAACATGTGACACTAATGATCCCTGGAAATATATACTTCCCTTACTAACTATAATTAATGCAATGCTCTCATATAGCCATTATGTACTTGACTTCTACAACAAATATAACAACCACTTGTTGCTTCTTCCATGACTAGGAAAATGATTCAGATCCATGTTGGAAAGCATATCCTAAAGTACTTTTCCTATCTTTAGAGTTTCCTAGCTCCCCAATCAAATGACATGCAAGGAATAAGGTATACAAGAAAATTGACATTTAACGACAATATTTTTCCAGATGAAATTAATTTTTCCAACCAAATTCACATTTCTCGGGAGTAATCAATTTGACCAACAAAAAACTAAACACTTTTTTCAATGAAATTTCAATTTCGACAAGAAAAAAGTTCCCGCTCAATGGCGGGAACCACATATTCTCTATGAAATATAAAATTTCTGAGAAATATATACTTTTCTCAGCTAAATAATTTTGTCAAGAATAAGTATGGAAATTTTTAAAATTAAAAAAACTTGTTCTCGGAGATTTTAAAAATCACCAATAAATATATGCATTTTTCAGTGAAATAATTTCATTGACAATAAGTATGAAAATTAAAAAATTAAAACAAAATAGAGGTTGTTCTTAACAAATATATATATATATATAATATGAAAAGCCATTTGTTGCAAAATGCTATCTCAACCGTTTATCATGATCAACGGCTATCTTAGTCTTATATAGATATATAATACGAAAAGTCATTTGGTGCAAAACGCTATCTCTACCGTCTATCATGATCAACGACTATCTTAGTATTCCGATTAACAACTATCTCAGTCGTTCGATCAGATAGTCGTTTGCATGTTTTACACCAAATGGCTTTTTGTATTGGATCAACTCTCTCTCTCTCTCTCTATATATATATAATGTGACTTATTCTCGATAATTATAAAAATGCTGAGAAATATATACATTTCTTGACAAAATAATTTCATCTAGAATAAATATATGTTTTTTAAAAATTCAAAAAATTAGTAACTTAATCTCGGTAAAATTAAAACTCATAGAGAATATATTTCTTTGTGAAATAATTTTTCTTAGAATAAGTGCTAGACTATTTGTAAAATTAATATAAAATCATAATTCAATTTTTGTGAATTTTAAAATCAATTAAAAATATACACATTTCCATTGAAATAATCACCGAGAATAAGTGTAAAGTATTTTAAAAAATTAATATAAAATAGTGACTTATTCTAAATAAATTTTAAAATCACTGAGAAGTATATAAATTTCTCGGTGAAATAATTTTTTTTGAGAATAACTATAGAATATTTGAAAAATTAAGAGTAAAATATTGACTTACTCTTGATGAAATTAAAATTATCGAAAAATATATAGATTTTTTGAAGAAATAATTTCACCAAGAAAAAGTATAGAATATTTTAAAAATTAAAAAAAGATATAAGTCATATATAAGTATTTTCCAAGTGAAATAGTGTCATTATGTGAAATAAGATAAGATTTTTATGATTTAAATAATTGAAATAATTTAACATTAAAATTAGAAAAATTAATTAAAGATTGATTTATTTATAATATATATTTTATAAAAAAATTGAATTAATATAGTTGCATTAAATGAGTTTTTTCAAATATATAATCATTATGATAAAAATTATTACCAAATATTAAATAAAATGTAAATTTAATAAAATTAATTAATAAGATGCACATAAATTCCTTTTACATTGATAGAAAGACTTGCAAAATTATTGAAATTGGAGTTGGTATTATGTATGAGAAAAGCCAATCACATACAATTTGCCCCACCTATCTAATGTTACCATATGAGTTTCCTTAAGTTTATATTAATTTTATTTTGCCTTTTATACTAAGATTAAAGTCACAATTTTTGTTTTAATTTAGATTATATATTTATTTTTACTAAGAGCAAGTCAAGTTGTAAAGTATAACACCATATTCATCTAAACCCTATACAGATTTTATAAAAAAAAAAAAAAAACGCATTCTCTCCCTATAGTGTAACTTAGCAACTCATGGGGTACTTCAATAATACAAAATACCTATTATAAAGTTAATTCAACCAAGATTGAATAATATTAACTACGAACAATTTTGCTTCTCTTAGATATTTTGAATGAAAGTCCAACTAGACGAGGATTGAACAATTCAACACTAAGACCAACTAGAGTACTTACACTCTAGACTATTAACCTCATATTTTTCTCTTAGACTTAACCTTAGGGATGTTGTAATTTTTAAATTTTAAAAATTAAGTTTTGTCATCATCAAAAAGGGGGCGATTGTTGACCGAGTGTTGACTCCCTTCTTTATTTTGATTGATAACAAAACTTATAGTGCTAACAATTGTAAATTTAATATTTCAGATCTTTTTCCTTCAAGAGACATCGATTTCAAGATCTAAAGCATTGAATCAATACAAGCTTCTTAAAGACCTCAAGTTTCATGGAAAGCCAAGAACTCTTGAAGAAGAATCCTCAGAAGATGAAGAAAAATTGAAGACTAGAGCTTTTGGAATCACTAAAAAATGTTAGAAACTCAGTCTATCTATGTAAAGATAGCAGTCCACTCCTTCCAAAACTTGAGGTACAATGCAAACACGGAGCTTTAAGACATATTTTGTATTCAAACATGTTTTCACAAATACATATACACATTTTATACATATTAGAATCACTTAGGATTATTCATTCCCATGCTTTAAAAGTTTATTACATGAACTAACACTAGAAGGACCGATCAACGAGAGGTGCATAAGCCAAAAATATAAAGCATAAGCAGTTGATCGATCATCTAGAACGTGGCCAATCTGTTCTATAAAACTTGATCAATCAACCCGTTTCAACTAATCAATCAATACTATCCAAGCAAAGTAAATTCTTGTTGATTGATCGATCAACCTCTGAGATCGATTGATCATACAGAACTTTGTCAGTTAGGGACATAAAACTGACAGTGGCTAGCCAATACAACCCAATAGACCGATCTGTTAGGTGCGGAAAAGCTACCGCCTACAAGAGTGGACGGAACCACTCTGACACCCACGCCACCCATTCTTGACCACCTCTCACAGGATTGGCACGCTGGACGTGGCGTACCCAGCTTTGATACTATGACAACAACTAGCCAATACACCCAAAAGACCGATCTATTAGGTGCGAAAAGCTACCATTGACAAGAGTGGACGAAACCACTCTAACAAAAACATGATGGGTCATTTGAAGATCATTGATTGATCATACGTGTCATGCCCTACCAGAGGAAATTCTGATTGATCAATCATACGATGTACATTGATTGGTAAACTTAAAATGTCAGATCGAATGGGAAGATATTGATTCATCATACCATCGATCAATAAGTCATATTCTGAAAGAAAAATAGTCGTTACACTTGATTGATTGATCATCTACTTTACATTGATCAATCAATGTAAGCTCAACTTTTTGCAAACGAGCAAAAAATAGTTAGTTTGGCTTGGGAAACTCACAAGTACCCACCAAACCTCCTATTCAGAAGTTAATGAGCCTTTATTGGTATATCCACAAGCATTTACTCTCAATCCTTTGTAAATCTTCCTAAAGTGCATTTTGGAGAAAGAGTGAGTCAAACTTTGAAGAAATGCTCTCTTTTCTCATACCCCCTCCATTTCATACACATTAGACAAACTTCAACATCTTTCATTGTGCTACAAAAGTTGGACGCTTGAATCTCTAAAGGAGAATATTTCTCTCCAATTGATGAAGGTGCAAGTTTTACCTTTGTTTTGTGTTTTTGTTTTGAGATAGGTTCTTCTAAAACCTATTAGAATCTAGATAGAAAGGGCATAGTTAGAGCTAGAATCTAACCAATTTGTTGGAAAACTATTTTGTAAATCATATATTTAAGCTACACATGGCTTAAAGAGAGTCTAAATCTCTTTTATGTAAATTTCACTAATAGAGTTTAATTAGTGAAATTTCCCAAGCACGGATTCTTGGGTAGTGAATACCAATAGAGGAACATCAATAGAAAAATATTTGGTGTCAACTGTGTTAGGAATTAGATGCCCTAATTCCAAACTAGCGAAAACAATAATAATAAATACGGAAGAAAAAAAAAAGCAAGCACGAGAACAAATATGATTTATATAGGTTTGCCTCAAGGTGAGACTACTTCTTGTCTTCCGCCTCTACAGTAATATACTATGAAGATGAAATAGTTTACAAGAGAAATCACACACACTTACAAGTGGTTTTTCTCTAACCACTCTTGGTAGTAACTCAAGATCCTTCTTTTGGTTGATAATGATAAAACCCTAATAACGGCGCCCCCCTCATTATGAAGAGAAAACTAGGGCAACCGCTTTACAAGAGTGAAATTCCCAAACTACCTTTAATGAAACAACAGTCAATATATCGTTGACCTTTTGGGGGCTCTCCACCCCCTTTCCAACCCCTTCAATGACCTTAACGCGAAGGTTGATCCACGTAATGACTTAGTGTAAGGCGTTGATTGGGCTCCACAGGTTAACAAACTATTATGGTGCGTGAATTTTCTATTCTTTAATTGTTAGAAGGTAGAGTCAAGCCCACACGATCAAGGAAGTCCCATGCATTTAAGTGTGTTAGAAGATGGGCTCAAGCTCACACAACCAAGACCCACATATCCAATATAGGTGGAAGATGGGATCAAGCCCATAGACCATGGAGAAGGCCCTCACATAGTGGCATGATGGTAAATAAAGAGTCATCTCATAAAGATGACACTGATGTAATTAGTTTAAGTTTCAGAGGCATAATTTGATAGGAATTAAACGCCCTAATTCCAAACTAACGAGAACAATATTAATCGCGAAAGAAAAGAAAAACAATCACGAAAACAAACAACAAGATTTATACAGGTTCACCTCAATGTGAGACTACGTCCTATCTTCCGCTACTGCAGTAATCCACTATAAAGATGAAATAGTTTAGAAGAGTGATCACACACTTACATGTGTTTCTCTTTGACCTCTAGGGTTGCAACTCGAGATGCTCCTCAGATTAAGATGATAAACAGAAACCCAAATAGCCCACCCCCCCCCCCCCCCCCCCCCCCCCCCCCTAATTTAAAGAGAAAACTAAGGCAACCGTATTACAAGAGTGAAATTCCCAAACTATCCTTAATGAAACAACAATCAATATATCGTGGATTGGACAGGGGCTCTGCCCCCGCCGCCCTTCCAACCCCCACAACGACCTAAGTGCATAGGTCGATCTGCGACCAACTTAGTGTAGGGCGTTAATTAGGCTCCACAACTTAATATAATTATAATATTATAATTTATTCATCTATAAATTGAGCTTCAAAAGAGGGTTAGGACATAAGACCGTAACCTTTTTTTTTTTTCCTCATGTTTTTCCCCAATATGTTATCTCCTCCTTTTCTCTATGAGCTAATCTTTGGAGTCTTAAAAATTAACATGATATAGAGGATTGATTTTTAGGACTCATAGGTACGGTTTTCAGGATTCTAGATACTATTTTTTTTTTTTTTTTCTTTTGGTCATGTTGCTACTTCAGTAATTACCACCACGTGTGACCCAAAACCAAGTTTTCAGAATTCGACCATGTAAAGCCTCCTCAAATTCCACAGCCAGCACCAATGCACAAACTTTAATCAATGAGGAAATGGTAAAACTCGTCGGCAAGATGCAAGACGTCAGCATTTTTGTAGGTAAAAGCTGAGATCCTGAATCGGCATAGAACACCGAATGAATCCCCTTAAAAGCGCATTATACACAAAGCTATTGAGATCTTTCATTTGCCTGAAAATGAGCAGCCCTAAATCAATGTGGAAAAAACGTTGAAGAGATGGTGATGAATTGGTTGATCAAGAAAGAGTTCTGGTGGTTATTGTTTTTTCACCATGCCGGCGTAGAAGAGCTTCATGTCTCTGAATCGAGAGCATGTCTTCAACAAAGAGGCGATATTCTGCTTCTCAACTTCAATGGAAGTTCTGAGAGGCTCCGACAATGAATTTGGAGAGGGAAGAGGGACAACTACTGCAGTATTGTTTGCTCGTCGTCAAAAGGCAGTGCCTACTATGCACTCATGCTGCTTGGAGGCTAACATGCACGGAGTGAATTAACAAGAAGAGGCAGTCTTTGAGGTTTTAAATTTGCTCAGAATTCTCCCCTTCTGGCTATGCCAGCAGTTCAAAAGGCCGGGAGAAACCGAGCATTTCAGTTTCTCCATGGAATGCTTGAACGCCGATCCTCGCAGCATGCGGATCGACGTCTGCGGCCTCACCAGCAATCTCCTCGCTAGCTTATCTCAACATCCAGAAAATTTTTCGCTGCTGCCTATTATCTTCTAGCCAACTTGGAAATCCGTGAGATTATTTGATTATGCTCTGATTGATTTCAAGAGCTCAATCTGCTCTCTGTTAATCACTCTGCTTCGTCTCCACTGTCTCTCCACTGGTTCTGCTGATTAATCCTCTCTTTGCCAAAATGTTTTAATTTTGGAACGTTACTATTTTTACTGGTGACTGAAAGATAACTCGATCCTCCTTTGTTGGCTCGTCTTCTCTGGTATCCTCGGTTTACTCTGAAGTTTATTTTCATACCAGTCACGACTCTGTTTGGCATCATTGCTCTCAATCAGAGAAAAGTATCTTCAGAAGGTTCAAATTGCTTCTCTGTTTTGCGGAAGTTTCGATTGTCTGCGGAAATTTCTCTATTATTTTATTTCAGGAAGATTGTTGAGCGGAGCGACATTATCTCACTTCTGTCTTGCAGTAGATCCGTTGTCGCAGTGTTGTTGATTATCTTCGACCAGACGACGTCTTCTCACTGCGAGGAAGTCGCACTGGTCACCGTTGATCATCCGAGATTGACTTTGCCATTATTCATATAATCTAGGAAGTGTTACCTGCTTCCCTTCTATTTCGGAAGCAATGGTCCTATTTCTATCAAGAAGTAATATTGGTTTCGGAAAGTATGGTCCACTTCTATCAGAGTTATAACTCCCTCCCATTGGGAGTTCCAAGAGCGCTGGCAACAAAATCGGTGCTAGTGACCACTAAGCCACTGGCCTCCGTATGTCAAATATGTTGTATTTTATACATTTATTTTTTGTAATTTTTTAAGCATTTCTGGCATATAGTTAAATGCATGAAATTAAATGTTATGCATAATATTACAGTTTTTAATTATGTGTATATTATGAGAATATTTTGTGCATATTGATAACTTGTTAGTGTTAGTTAAGATTATGCAATTCATGCTATTCTCATGTAAATTTCACATTTATGCAGTTTAATGTATAGTGATCCATATAATTTTTATTAATTAGAGAGTATCCACAACATCTTTAACTTAATGAAAACGTATATGTTATGATAAGGATCACATAAAGAATATTAGACATTAATTGTAACTAAATTTACTTGTTATAATAAATTATATCCCACAAGAATTTTTATTATATTTGAGCTTATTAGTTAGGATAAAATATCAAGTTATTCATAATTTACCCACATGAATTGCATTTTTTTATGTCAATAGATTCAATTTTTAAGCATAATTTACATTGGTAAAACGTGATATTTATTCAGGCCTTAGTTTTAACATAAGCATGCAATTGGTAATTTTATGCAGTTATGCAACCTACAAATGTCTCTGATATTTGTTGTGATATCCTTGATCTTAAGGGAGTTAACTATAAGATCTGGAGGGAGAGAATTCTTCTTCATTTAGGGTGGATGGATATAGACTATGCTATTAGGAAAGACGAATCACAAACAATTACTAATACCAGTACTGCAGCTGAAATTATGCTTTATGACTAGAATTTCTGCCGGTATTCGTGGTTCAGTGGACCAGCAGGAAAAGGTTAAAGACTTGCTGAAAGGCACTGATGAACAATTTGTCACTTTAGACAAGGCACTAGCAAGCACCCTAATCATGAATCTCTCGTCCCTATGGCTCACTGGTGTAAGAGGTGTGCGCGAGTACATCTTGCAAATGAGGGATATTGCGGCTCAATTGAAGAAACTTGAGGTTGAAATGTCAGAATCTTTTCTAGTGCACTACATCCTGAATACCCTTCCGCACCAATATGGACCCTTCAAAATCTCATACAACACACATAAGGATAAATGGTCAATTAATGAACTTTTGACCATGTGTGTTCAAGAAGAAGGACGAGTTCAAACAACCCCCCCTCAAAGCTGGTATTAAGAAAGATTTCAAGTGTTTCTTCTGTAAAAAGAAGGGACACATGAAGAAGGAATGCACCAAGTTTCAAAAATGTCTTGCAGACAAAGGTAATCCAACCTCATTTGTTTGTTATGAATCAAATATGGTTAATGTCAATATTAACACATGGTGGATTGATTCTGGATCAACAATCCACATCTCGAATTTTTTGTAGGGTTTGTAAAACCTATGGGAATCAGTGGGAAGTGAGCATAACATCTTCTTAGGAGACAAGATAAGCTCACATGTGAAAGCTATAGGAACTTGCTTTTTAAATTTAAGTAGTGGCTTGGTTTTAAAATTAGACAAGGCCTTTTATGTTCCAAGTTTTTCTAGAAACTTGATTTCAGTTTGAAGGCTTGTAACTTATGAAACTTGAATATTCCTTTAATTTTTCAGACTCATCTTTCAGTTTATTTCATAAGTGTAATTGTGTTGGGAATGGTATTTTGTCTGATGGTCTTTACAGTATCAATTTACAAAATAATGCCACTTATGATTCAATGCATGTTCAAACTAGGAATAAAAGAGGTGTTATTAAAGAGGATTCCTCTACATTGTGGCACCGGAGATTAGGTCATATATCCATAGATAGAATTACAAGATTAGTAAATGAAGGGGTACTTAATACTCTGGATTTTAATGATTTTGAGACTTGTGTAGACTGCATTAAGGGAAAGTAGATAACAAGTCAAAGAAAGGTGCTAATAGGAGTTCAGACATATTAGAGATCATACATACTGATATATTTAGTCCAAACATGGACTCACATAGTTAGAAATACTTCATCTCTTTTATAGATGATTACTCATGATACATGTATCTCTACATGCTTTATAACAAGCATGAAGCATTAGATGTCTTCAAATTCTTTAAAGCCAAAGTAGAGATGCAAAGCGGTATGCAAATTAAGATTGTGAAATCAGATAGGGGTAGAGAATGCTATGGTAGATACACAGAGAATGGGCAAGCACCTGGGCCATTTGCAATGTTTCTTCAAGAACATGGGATTGTTGCCCAATATACCGTGCTTGGTTCACCTGACCAAAATGGTGTAGTAGAAAGACGAAACCGAACATTATTAGGCATTGTGCGGAGTGTGCTTAACAGCTCCAATCTTCCTAGATCCTTGTGGGTTGAAGCACTTAAGACGACAATGTATATATTAAACCGAGTTCCAACCAAGGCTATTCCTAAAACGCCATTTGAATTATGTAAAGGTTGGAAACCGAGTTTGCGACATATGCGCATTTGGGGATGCCCGTTTGAAGTGAGAATTTGTAATCCATAAGAGAAGTTGGACCCAAGGACCATTAGTGGGTATTTCATTGGATATGCTGAAAGGTCCAAGGTTACATTTTTTATTGTCCATCTCACAACATATTGAATTTATGGAAAAGTGAAATACTTCATTGACTTCATTTAGTTTTTATAATCGGAGTACATGAACATCTATTTATAATAGAGGAAGGTAGTAGAGTCCAATTAAAATAAAACTACCTTTGTCCCAATTACACCCAAACTCTAACACATAAAGATAAGTCCTAGCATAATTAAATAAATCAATATAGATAAAAGACAAATATAACTCAAACTAGAACTCTTCTAGGACGTGACCATAAGATAAAGATGCCTTTGTGAGTCTTTCTTGATCTTCCAACTTATGTGATAAGGATGCCAACTCTTGGTAATCATGGTGGGTCCTATTTCTTATGGGCTTATGCCCATCTTGTGAGCCTTCCTTGGTTGTGTGGCCCATCTTATAATACTCTTAGATATGTGGGCCTTCCTTGGTCGTGTGGGTTGGGGCCCAATCTTACAATACTCCCCCTCAAGTTGGGGGTGAGAGAACATCAAGAATTCCCAGCTTGCTGCAAATGATGTATAAAATCTTTTTGTATAAAATGGCAGTCCTCCAATCTTCCAACACTCCCCCTCACGCTGGTGCTCTCTTCCACGAGGCCCAACTGGCCAATTCAGGGTGTATAACATAGATGTAATAATAAGTTCCTCGTCATGGTGTCCCAACCATTGACATTTGATATTTTTTACGAGGTATGAAGTTCCTCCGGCATGGAATCCCAACCGTTGACATTTTTGATATTTTTGATGGGGTATTAAGTTCCTCTGTCATTGAATCCCAACCATTGACATTTTTTATATTTTTTATGGGGACAAATAAATAATGGTATGATGCCACCTCTTCTTTAATAATAATGTCCCAAGAGATACATAATAGCTGCAGCTGAATATAACACAACCATCTTCCAACACATATAACATGAACCAAATAATAAACTTTGTAAAAGAACCCATGAAATAATCCAATATAAAAATTTCTTGTTAGATGCACAAGCTTCATTTGTGCTCTTGAATATTTTGGCCACAAAAACTTTATCCACAACATATGGAATAAAATACCTCTTTCTTGTACTCCTTCTACTTCTTCCCCTCAAACTGGGAGGTAATGACAGTGATCCCAACTTGAACCAAATATCATAGATGCATCAATAAGCTTAAATAACATATATGTATAAACAAGCCCTCAAACCAGGGAGAAGTGAGATATTTTTATGATATATTAACTCAAAAAGTGACGCAAAACAATGGGCATAAATTCAGATTTTTCAATGCAACAGAATACTTGCATTACCTTTGATTCTCCCAAAGCGAATATATCTTTAAATATAGATCAGATTGGTATGAAATTTTCTCCTGATTAAACTAGACTTAAATAAATTTCATCCAAGTATAAATTATCTTTATAAAATACAATTATCATAAGATAAATAATATGATATATTTCGATCTCTGTCATTTGGCCGAACTAAGCACGGTTTCTCCTTTTTTTCCTCATGACCATTGACTCTTCCAAGATCAATACCTCCTTATAAAAAACTCAGATCGAGAATTGGTTGAATAGGTAAGAAACTAGGCTTACATATATTTCTTTTTATATATAATTCTCCACATAAATTCTCGTTCTTGATAGCATAAAATACCTCAGAATTTGAAGCTTTCTACTGCTGCTCGAACCTTTTTTTTTAGTCTGACCTTCGCTACTTCAAATATCAATTTATATTTATAGATAGATCTGATTGAAAATTGGTTGAATATTTAAGATAATAGACTTACATATATTTCTTTTGATATATATATATATATATATATCTCCATATAAATTCTTGTTCTTGATAGCATAAAATACCTCAAAAGTTGAAGCTTTCTGCTACTACTCCAACTTCTTTTGCAATCTGACCTTTGCTCATTCAAATATTGATTTCTCTTTGTAGATAACTCTGACTGGAAAAAAATTATTTTTCCTTGAAAATTAGACTAAAATATATTTTTGTGAATACATAAATTGCAATATAAAAATACTAGTATAGAGGTGAAAAACGCAAAGCAAACTACTGGTGTAGAGATTGAAAAAGAAAAACAACTACGAACCTAGACTTAGGGTTTAGGGTTTAGAGAAAAGGATTTCATTATCTCTGTGGGTTGGCCAAGTCAACTCATAGAACTTGCTTTGATACCATAATGAATTTATAGAAAAATCAAATACTTCATTGACTTCATTAACTTTTTTATTACATGAACCTCTATTTATAATAGAGGAAGGTAGTAGAGTCCAGTTACAATAAAACTACATTTGTCCCAATTACACCCAAACTCTAACACATAAAGATAAGTCCTAGCATAATTAAATAACTCAATATAGATAAAAGACAAACATAACTCAAACTAGAACTCTACTAGGATGTGACCATAAGATAAAGATGCATTTGTGAGTCCTTGATCTTCCAACTTATGTGATAAGGATGCCAACTCGTGGTAATCATGGTGGGTCCTATTTCTTATGGGCTTGGGCCCATCTTGTGAGCCTTCCTTGATCGTGTGGCCCATCTTATAATACTCTTAGATATGTGGGCATTCCTCGATCGTGTGGGCTTGGGCCCTATCGTCCAATACATCACTAGAATTGTGGAATCAAGAAATACAAAGTTTCTTGAAAATGACTTGATCAGTGGGAGCAATCCAACTTGGAACATAGTTTTTGAGAAGGATCATTCAGAATCTCAACCTTCCACCTCAAGTGATAGATTGGTTATTATTTACAAGACCTCTCAAGTACAAACTGGTGTTGAACAACCACTCATTGAAGTTCCAAAAGATGTTGACGATATTTCAGTAGATCAGGTAGTTCAAGAGTTGCCAAGTGCTTTTGAGCAACTAGTTGAACCACATACTTCTCAGGAATATGATGGTACCACATTAAGAAGATATACTAGACTAAAAATATTAGCAATTCCTAATGATTATGTTGTGTATCTGCAAAAATTTGACTACAACATTGGAGCCAAAAATGATCCCAAGTTCTTTTCACAAGCCATGAGTTGCTAAGAATCAAAATTATGGTATAGTGCCATGAAGGAAGAGATGAATTCTATGAAGAGTAATGGAGTTTGGGATCTTGTTGAGTTGCCTAGTGGATTAAAGCCATTAGATGTAAATGGGTCTATAAGACAAAGAAAGACTCATTGGGCAACATTGAGAGATACAAGGCAAGACTCATTGCTAAGGGATTCACCTACAAAGAAGGAATCGATTACACAAAGACTTTTTTTCTTGTATCTAAGAAAGATTCATTGCACATTATTTTGGCATTAGTAGCCCATTTTGACTTAAATTTGTAACAAATGGATGTAAAAACGACATTTCTCAATGGAGATCTAGAGGAATTTATATGAAACAACCTGAAGGATTCCCCTCTAGTGATGGTGAGCAATTGGTTTGCAAGCTCAAAAAATCCATATATGGATTAAAACAAGCATCTCGTCAATGTTATTTAAAATTTTATAATGTAATTTCTTCATTAGGTTTTGTAGAAAACATTATGGATCAATGTATATACCAGAATGTCAGTGGGAGTAAAATTTATTTTCTTGTTTTATATGTGGATGACATTTTGCTAGAAACCAATGATGAGGGTCATCTGCATGAGATGAAACAATTTCTTTCTAAAAAATTCGATATGAAGGATATGGTGAGGCATCTTATGTCATTGGCATTAAGATTTATAGAGATAGATTTCGAGGTATCTTAGGTCTGTCTCAGGAAACCTGTATTAATAAAGTTTTAGAGAGAATTCAGATGAAGGATTGTTCACCAAGTGTAGCTCCTATTGTGAAAGGTGATAGGTTCAATTTGAACCAATGCTCGAAGAACGACCTTGAAAGGGAGCATATGAAGGACATTCTATATGCTTTTGCTGTCAGAAGCCTAATGTATGTTCAAGTCTGCACAAGACCTGACGTTGCATTTGTTGTAGGAATGTTGAGATAATATCAGAGTAATCCAGGGTTAGACCACTAGAGAGCTGCAAAGAAAGTAATGAGTCAAGGAACCAAAAACTATATGCTGATGTATAGACGGACAAACAATCTAGAAGTAATTGGTTACTCAGATTTTGACTTTGCTGGCTGTATTGATTCACACAAATCAACATCAGGATACATTTTCTTGATGGCCAGTGGAGCTATATCATGGAGGAGTTCCAAATAGACTTTCACTACCACATCCACTATGGAAGCCGAGTTAGTTTCCTGTTTTGAGGCTACTTCACATGGTGTATGGCTTAAGAGTTTCATTTTTGGGCTTAGAATTATGGATTCTATCTCTAGGCCATTGAGATTGTATTGTGATAATTCAACTGCTGTTTTTATGGCCAAGAACAACAATAGTGGAAGTCAAAGTAAACACATCGGCATAAAGTATTTGGCTATAAATGAACGTGTTAAAGACAAGAAAATGGTCATTGAGCACATAAGCACTAAATTACTGATAGCTGATCCATTGACTAAGGGCATGCCACCATTTAAATTCAAGGATCATGTCATGAATATGAGACTCAGTTTCATTATGCAATTTTTCATTGTATGAACAATGTTCTTTTATTGAAATTCTTAATTATTGTGCACCTTAATTTTGAGAAAATTCATCTGTGTTGGACCAAGAATAAACATAGGGTTTATTCATAAAGTATAAGAAATAAATATATTGTAATACATGGAAGGTAATACTCGTCATTAGAGAACCTATCGCTATGATTCATGTATTTATTACTTAAATTCAGATTAACAATGGGATTCAGATTACACTAGAAATGTGGACTAAGTGGGAGAATGTTAATTGCTTCCCTTCCATTTCAAAAGCAGTGGTCCAACTTCTATCAAGAAGTAACTTCCGTTTTGGACTTTATGGTCCACTTCTATCAGGAGTAATAACTCCCTCCCATCGGCAGTTATAGGAAGTTGAAAAGCTTGATGGAAACTTGGCTTATAAATAAAATGTTTGGTCCCCAATATCGGTTACCGATTCCCCTTCAGTAATACACCATCGTATGAGAGTGATCAGAGATCGGAAGTGCCAAAAAGAAGTAGAGAACAGAATGATGGTGATTTCTACGGAATCTGATCGTATGAAGGGAGGTACGATTTTTGGGCTTCCGTTTACATTTTATACTATGAATTTCATGTAGTTAGAAATTCATGTTTAATCTTACCGGAAGTCCTTCACCGTCTCATCTCCTTGTGCCAGATTTTTTGCCATTTCTGGACGATGAATAAACTTGCAATACCATGCTATTTGAAATCTAGTGTGGGGGAAAATGATGGCACTATTTCTAAATTAAAATTTTGCCAAGTTTGGTAGCTTGACTTTATTCCAGTACTTTTCTGGCTAGACTCAAACTGGACTTTTCTAGTCAACCCAACAACCTGTGTTGCTTCCTTTATTCTGCAGGGTTAACTGAAGTCAACTCAAACTAACTCAAGTCGAGTCAACTCACTTCAGGTCAACCTGACTCAGCCAATTCAACCTAGTCTCTTGACTCGATGTGACTCATTTATTGACTTAGATTATTATTGCTCGCTCAAAGTATTATTTGGTTCACAACTTTTAGATGGACTCTCTAAGGATTATTTTATGTGCCCCACAATTGGGTTACTTTTTCACGTTTGAAATTGAGCGGAGAGTATACCTAACTATGACCTTTTATACTATTTATACTATTTCCATTACATATTTATGGAAACTCCTCAATCAATTAGGATCCCTAGTATCTCTAATTATATCAATCATGATTAACAAAATTACATCAATCAAGGGAAGATAAACCAATTACATTAATCAAATAAGATTGCCAAATCTTCCAACTCATGTGGTGAGGATTCCAAATCATGTGATAACTCATTATGCTACTTCATGTGGTGACTCATCATGCCAGCTCGTGTAGTCATGGTGGATTTGGTCCCACCTTGTAACACTCTCCCTAAAACTGGGGGTAAGAAAACCTTGTAAATGCCCAATTTGTTGTAGATGGTGGACAAGATCTTATGAGTGACTAGTTTGGTGAAAATGTTTGCAACTTTCCCCTGTGAGGAGATATATTTGAGATATAATATGCCGGCTTATCTCTCGTATAAATAACAGTCTACTTTAATGTTCTTTGTTCTTTCTTGGAAGACCGGATTCGAGGTTATATGTATCGCCGCCTGAATATCTCAATGTAGATCCATAGGATCTTCTTTATAGATTCCCAGTTTAGTGAGAAGGGATTTAATCCATAGAAGCTCACTAACTGTGTGTGCCATGGTCCTATATTCAGCTTCTGCACTGGACCTTGCTACAACATTTTGCTTCTTGCTTCTCCATGTAACCAAGTTCCCTCCAACGATTGTACAATAACCCGAAGTAGATTTTCTGTCATCCGGGGATCCGGCCCAGTCTGTATCTGAGAACCCTTCTATGTAGAAGTGACCATGGTTCTTATAGAGAAGCCCTCTTCTTAGAGCTCCTTTCAAATATCACAATATTCTTTCTAATGCTTGCCAATGAGTAAGTTGTGGTTTGTGCATGTGTTGAAGTATATGGCTCATAGATGAGGTTGGGGGTATTTTTGAATTTTATACACAAATATGTCTAGAGTTTAGTATAAATATGCATTATGTAACCCTAATTGAAGTTCGCTCACAGAAATCCATAGCCGAACGGGGACGACGATTTGGGGAAATCGGAAGGGTATTCCCTAAACCCCTTATCACGGGAAACCAGAAATCCTCTAGCAGGGACACCTCGACGTCCTCTTGTGGGCCACTGGTGGAAGAGGAGGCTCCGTCGGCACCGTCAGTTGCAACTCCGGTGAGATTGGATTTTCGGCCAACACATCCCACTCGCAATCTTCTCGGCAGACCAACCGGCACCGTCAGAAACAACTCCGGTGAGATTGGATTTCCGGCCAACACATCCCACTCACAATCTACTTCTCGGCAGACTAGCGCAAACCCAAATTCCAATTTGGGGGGGAGGAGGGGGGGTAAGCCTCTCGGAAATTTTTTTTTTGAGGAACTCTATTTTTCTGTTGATGCACACACTACCTGTGGGTATGTTCATTGCCCAATTGAAAATGTGAGGCTGTTTATTCTTTCTATTGACGAGACCACCAGCAGGGTGGATTTCCCATATCGGTTTGTGCTTACTGGGATGCTCCTGCATGATAAGCAAGGTAAATTAGAGATTGCAGATGCTGCTGTTCTAGATGTTGACGGTGTGGTTGGGTATGTGTCTCAGAAATTGGAATCGGGTTTTCTCTCTTCTTTTCAATTGTTGTCCCTAACTAATTTGCCTGCTGGAATTCGTTGGAGAGATTTGAATGAGATTGATCTTATGATCAAAGCAGTTTTCACAATTCTGTTTGTGGATTGCATAGTCTTGCTTCCCTTTGCTTATTATCTGGACCTGGTTGCTTCAATAGGCAGTGGTATTAGAACACGTCCTCTATTTTTTTTTTGCAATCTGTGGGGAATAAAGGGAAGATGTATGAGGCATTGCAGTTGTTCGATGAATTGCCCAAGAAAAATGTCGTGTACTGGTATGCAATGAATCGGGGACACTATATTCATGGGGTCCTATAGATGGTCTTATTTTAGTTGCAGAAATGGTGGGACTAGGTTCTAGCACCAAACCCGGTGCATAGCCAGCTTCAAAAAATAAAAGGTTGACGTCTGAAGTTACACTACTACTCCAAAAGAAGTTACCAGTTTCAAACAAAGTCAAACAAGATCCGCCTCTTAGATTATCTTCAATCATGAACCAACGGCAAGGCGCTAAATTTATTTCTTTTGATCCTCCAAAGGGTGAATGGAGATTTTTTGTTTGCCATTTCAGTAGATTTGGACTGCATGATGAGCAGGTTGAGGTTGATATTATCATGGATGATACTCTGGTTTAGGAGCCATAGGGAACCACTGGGGTGGAAGAATTGAATGTTGATGATGAACCTCAAGGGTCTTTTGCTTCTTCTTCTACGTATTTGTTGCACTAGGTCATGGGGTGGGAGTTGATCCAAGTTCTGTTTTCAGCATGGGAAATCAGTAGCCAATCTAAACCACAACATGTAGATGCCGATGTGGATGGGGGGAGGGATATGATTGATGATGTCAAGGATGGTCCAAGGGACTTGCATCCTGAGACCTACCCTCTTGTTTGCAGAGCTGAGTTGATTTATTGGTTGCAGGAGAGTCTTTGCCACCGTGTGCAAGAGGAGTATCTAGGGAGGTTTGAGAAAGGTGTTGTACTGGAGGTTATTTGTGCTAGTTTTGCCACCATGTGGTTCTTCCATAAATCGTTTTGTGTTGCTGCTACAGTTCTGCAGCCACCAATGCTGCCATCTAGGGGTGGCTTCGAACCTAGCCGGTTCACAAGCGGCTCGAGTTCGGCTCGATTTGATTCGTTATCTATCGAGCTCGAGCACCAGAATCGGCTCGTTTACCTTAACGAGTCGAGCTCGACTGAAGCTAGGTTCGGTTCTTCGGCTCGTGAGCCAGCTCGAGGTGAGTCGGATCGGTATCGGGATCGAGAGTGGGTGAGCGGGAGCGGGAGCAGGATCGAGAACGGGGGGGGTAGTTTTCCTCCCCTCGTCACCGTCGAGCCCCTCCTGTCGGCTGTTGTCGTCACCTCTACCACCGTCGCAGCTATTCGCCGGCCATCTCTACTGCCGTCGCAGTTGCTCGCCGGCCGCCTCTATGGCTATCCGTTCGATTTCTTCCTCTCCTCGCCGTCGCCTCTGTTTCCGTTGCCGCCGCTTCCGTCACCGCCGTTTCCATCGTCGTCGTCGCCGTCGCAGCCGTCATCCCCGACAACAGGTCCTCCTTGGCGCCGTAAGCCCCTTCCCTCCGTGTCCTCTCGGTGGAAAACCAGAACCATTCAGGGGAGAAATTAGTGGAGAAATAATCTCCCCCCTCCCCCGCGCCAAGATGATCTCGCACGTGCGAGATCATAGAGTAAAAAAAAAAAAACTTTTTCCTCTCAAAAAAATTAAAAATAAATTTTATAGAAATAAGTTTCTATAAACTATTAGTGTTTCATATTTTTTTAAACATTTTTCTAATTGAAATTTTTTTATTAAAAATCATATAATTTTCTAAGTTAGATTTTCGTACCAAGATGGGGTAGAAAACTGTATAGAAAATTTTTGAATAAGTATTTATCAGTTGATGCTATAATACTTTTAGTATGAAGCAATTTTCATTACAATTTTGTGTTTGATATTTTATTTAATTAAAATTTTATCGCTAAGTATAATAATATATTAGATTGATTATTAATTTTTATTTATTTCCCTAGAAGAGACAATAAAAGGTCCATTTAACTTTCCTAAGAAAAATTTAAAATATTTCTTGTAATTTTCAAATAAGTCACTAATAGTAATAAGATTTTATTAAATTTTTTTTTTGGGGAATATGTATCATAGGAAAAATATTTTTAGTTTTTCCTAGAATTTAAATTTTCATTTAGGGGCACTAAGGAGGCCATAATAAATTATGGCCAGATTTAAAAATTACAAAACAAGCTAGACAACAATTAGAATAAAAAAATTAATATTGGTGCATTTTAATCCATTATTGAAATTCACTCATGAACCTCCCCTATCATTATATTTTTTTTTAAAATGTATGCATAATTTTATATATAATTTATTCAAAGCCACCCTACGTGCAAGATCATAAACAAGGAAAAAAAACTTTTTGTCCCTTCCTCATGGCTCTTAAAGAAATTGAAAATATATTTTAGTAGAAATATGTTTCTAGAGACTATTAGTGGTTTTTTCAATAAATGTTTAAAAGACATTTATAGTAAAAATATAGGGGCCATTAGTGCCTCATTTTTTTCAAAATATTTTTCTAATTATAAATTCTTTTTAAAAAATCATATAATTTTTTAAGTAAGATTTTCTTGCCAAGATGGGTTAGAAAACCATATAGAAAAATTTTAAATAAGTCTTTGACAGTTAATGATATAATACTTTGAGCATGAGGCAATTTTTATAGCAATTTTGTGTTTGACATTTTATGTGATTAAAAATTTATCGATAAGTATAATAATATATTAGATTAATTATTAATTTTTATTTATTTCCTTAGAAAAGGCAATAAGAGGTCCATTTAACTTTCCTAAGAAAAATTTAAAATATTTCTTGTAATTTTCTAGTAAGTCTCTAATAGTAATAGGATTTTATTTAAAGGATTTATAGTTTTTATTTGGGTGATTGTAAATTGATAGTGATATTTCATTTAATTTTGTTGTGTTTGATTATTGTATAGAGTTTATTTATAATGTTATGCAGTGTATGGAGTGTTTAGACTATTTTATGGAGTGTATAAACAATTTCATGGAGTGTTTATGGAATGTATAAACAATTTTATAGAGTGTTTATGGAGTGTTTATGCAGGTATTATGTATATTGATTATGCCCAATTTTAAGTAGAGGTCATGCCGAATTTTATACAAGTATTATATATATAGATTATGCTCAATTTTAAGTAGAGGTTATGCCCAATCTTATACACGTATTATATATATAGGTTATGCCCAATTTTATGTAGAGGTTATGCCCAATTTTATGTAAAATGTATGTATAATTTTATATACATTTTATTCGATATATATTTTTTGAAAAGTTTTAAATGTATGTTGAGGCTCGAGCTCGGTTCGAAGCTTGGCTCAAACTCGTTGCGCTCGAGCTCGATAACAATTTTAGGCTCGAAGAGAGGCTCGGCTTGAAGCTCGACTAGAAATATTTAAATCAAGCTCGGCTCGAACATAAGCAGGTTTGGGCTCAGCTCGGCTCGATGCTACCCCTACTGCCATCATGGCATCGCTGCAACCAGTGTTGTTTATTCATAAAGTAGTTGCAGCAGTGACATATGGCGCTCACGCTGATGATGCCAAGATGCTGCTGCTCTCTCCCTTGCCTACTGCTATTGTAGTGATGATATGGGCACCCCAGCAACAACCACACATTGCAACATATTATGCAGATCTTTATGGTGTACAGAAACAAGTCCATGGTTTGGACATGGCATTGGATAAGAAATTGTGTGCTTCAGGCACACCTGCCTTGTAGAGTGGCCGACACGTATATATGGCTATGCCTTTTTGTACTGTGAATCGTGCTGTTGGCACAATGCGAAGTCATGACGTGCCGAAAAGATACCATAGGTATGGGCTACCTAAAGATACCATCCAGGTGCAGCTGACAGGAAGTGTTGGAAATTCTGTTGGAATTTCCATGACTCAGTTGCTTGCTGGACATTCTATTGGAATTTCTATTGGAATTTCTGGAGTGTCATGGAGGGAGTTGCATGCCATTGATAATGGGATCAATGCAGTTGTTCCTTTTCTGTTTGGGAAAGGGCTTAATTATCACCGAGGGATTATGCGGGCACCAAGTGGCATGTTGGCGGAGATTATGAAGCATTTACCTCAACATCCAAACATAGTGCGTTTGAGGGATACTTACGAGGATGATCCTACCGTGCATTTTGTGCTGGAATTGTGTGTAGGAGGTAATTGTTTGATCGTATGGTTGCTCGGGGACATTTTACACAAAGGACTGCTGCTGGGCTTACTAGAACATGTGTGGAAGTAGTGCAGATGTGTCATAAGCATGGGGTCATGCACCGAGATCTCAAGCCTGAGAACTTCTACTGCTGGGCACCTGTATCTACCTCTAAGGATGCATTTGTGTTGTATGGTTCTGCTATTAGTGCAGTAACTACTGTTGGGTCTACTGCTATTCCAATCAGCATTGGAATCGTGTTCGATTTCTTGTGGTATGAACCCCCTAGTAAGACAATCGATGATATGGTAGCAGTTCAAAGGGCAAGAGATTTTCATCTCGGCTGATTTCTGGAACCAAACAGATTTGGTCACTAGCCCAGCTCAATGGAACTAATGGTAGGAGAGCTGCTCCAACAACTCTGCTGGGTGAAATCAGATTGGAATAAAGATGAAAGAATGCCAAGTGATTGGGTGCACACTTCTGGAAAATGGAGTGGTGATCCCACTGATAAAGGCATCCAAACCTTTCCAGACTACAAAATTTTTGTTATCTCTTCACAGCTTCCTCAGCTCTTTACCAAAGACAAGACCTTGGTCTTTCAATTTTCTATTAAACATGAACCCATGAAGAGGAGCGCCCTCCAGCAACTCAGGTAGGATATGACGTTGGCCTCACTACTTATTGATCAAATTACCTACCTTGATGATTGGGATGTACGGGATAGAGAGCATTCACTGTCTTTTGCTGGGGCTACTGCAGCATTGGAAGCATGTCCTCTCCACGTTCCTGTCACTGATGGGGCGAGGGCAGATGTACAGCTGGTGAAGGATTCAATTAGTTCAGTTGTTCATGTTGTGCCAGTCATGGGTTTCTCAATGTATCATTCACTGTCAAGGGCAGAGGAGCTGAATTCTCTGGTGTCGGCACTTGCTACTATAGCAGCACTGGAGAGTGTCCTGCTTGATGCATGTGGAGACCTATTAGCTTGAGACCTATTAGCTTCACCAACAGCAATGCCTATAAAGGAAAGTAACCTCAGAACTCACCTTATACAACTCCAAACAAGCGCTGCTTCATGGGCTCTATCTATCTCAGCCATCGAATATTTGTTTACCGGCCAGCGAAATGAAGAATGTCCACGAGAATTTTTTTTTTCTCTCGACCAGAAAAAAAATCCTAGAATGCTTGCTCCAGTTTTTGGGCGTCAAGAGAGCACAAATGGTTGTCGCGGATGCTACTCGGGCACCGGTGAAGACATCGGCATACAAACACTACATCTGAGCTTGAGGACAAGCTCCTTCTTCTGGGGGGTGTAATGTTATGCACTCAATAACATTATTATTTTAGTTATTTTCTTTAATTTACTTTATTTTATTTCACTTTTAGGTCACAAGGGTATTTTTGGAATTATTTAGTCATAGGGATATTTTTGGAATATTTTATTCATAGGGATATTTTTGTAATATTTTATTAAACCCTAACAGGGTGAACCCTATTTAAGGGGTAAGACTAATGAGAAGGACAAACTTTGATAATTAGGTTAAATCTAGCATAAACAGGCTTGAGATCACCTTCATGATCTAGAGGTTAGGGCTTTCCTAAAAAACCCACGTATTCTTTCATCCTCCATTGATCTTCATCTTCCCCGTGTCTTCCTACTATCCCTATAGTATTGCATGGTAGACCCATAACCCGCGGCAGATCCCAGATCCTCCTAACGAATCCTTGTGTCAGATCCGGGACCGTAACACGTTACAGCGTGTTTCTTATAAATCGTCTACCGTCTACTGTTCTTGGGAATAAATCCCCCTACTCTAAAATTTTACCACATGATGATCCGTTTGCATTACCATTGAAAGTCTTCGGTTGTCAATGTTTTGTTCATAATACTTTACCTAGACACAACAAACTTGACCCTAAATCTATAAAGTGTATCTTTTTGAGATACTCTTGAACACAGAAGGGTTATGATTGTTATGGTCCCTCTTTGCAACGTTAATTTGTGTCCAGGATGTCACATTCTTTGAAGACTCATCATATTATTCTGATAACGCTCCACCTGGTATGTCATCAGTACCAAATTCTCCTAGATCTGTTGTACCTCGTGATACAAAAATTGATTAGTCCCTAGAGACAATTGCCAATACCACACCTGCCGAGTTGTCGGATCCACCAGAGGTAAGTCCTTCCTCACCAGTTGTTTTTGGTCCTCAATTTGATACTCGCCCTATTGTTATTAGAAAAGAACCTCATTCATGCACTCAACCTTCTACTTCTCATCCTATCTCCAATTTTGTGTCTCATCATCTCATCTCACCTTTATGTTGTCAGTTTCTTTCTTCTATTTCCTCCATATCTTTTCCACAGTCATATCAGGAGGCTCTACAACATCCAGGGTGGAAGGTAGCAATGGATGAAGAAATGAAGGCACTCAATGAGAATCATACATGGTTACTGGTTCCTCTACCTACAGACAAAAAACCCGTTGGTTGCAAGTGGGTTTATACAATTAAACATAATTCGGATGGGACTATTGCACGACTGAAAGCTCGACTGGTTGCTAGAGGATACACTCAATGCTATGGCATTGATTATGATGAGTCATTCTCTCCAGTGGAAAAAATGACCTTGGTACGTATATTATTATCCTTGGAAGCTAATTCATTATAGCCAATATATCAATTGGATGTCGAAAATGCCTTTCTCAATGGCGATATAAAAGAAGAAATTTATATCCACCAACCACTTGGATATGTGGTTGAGGGGGAGTCTGTATGTCGCCTTAAAAAATCTCTATATGGGCTAAAGAAATCCCACGGGCACGGTTTGAAAATTTTAGTCAACCCATCATACGGGCAGGTTTTTACAGATGCTCTGCAGACCACTCAATATTTATTGACAACACAACAAGAGGTAAGGTGATTCTAGCTGTTTATGTTGATGATATCATTTTAACTGGAACTGACTCTGAGGGCATTCAAAAAATAAAAAGAAAAAATATGTGCTGAATTCAAGACAAAGGATGTTGGATTACTGAAATACTTTTTGGGTATTGAGGTCTTACAATCCAGGCATGGGATTATTCTATCCCAAAGAAAATATGCCCTTGATCTACTAGAAGAAACATGTATGTTGGGATGCAAACCGGTAGACACTCCTATGGATGCAAATACAAAGTTATGTGGAGGCACTAGAGAAGACGTGGATATTGGCAAATATCAAAGGTTAGTAGGGCATATTTACCTATGTGCAACGAGGCCAAATATCTCATATGCAGTAAGAGTGGTAAGTCAGTACATGCATAAGCCACAACTTAGTCATTGGCAAACACTTGAGAGGATACTATGTTATCTAAAAGGGGCTCCGGGAAGGGGGTTCCTCTATAAAAACATGGACACTTCAACATTGAGGGATTCACAGATGCAGACTAGGCTGGATCCCCAGATGATAGAAAATCTACTTCTGGGTTTTGCACGATGGTTGGAGGAAATCTGGTTACATGGAAAAACAAAAAATAGAATGCGGTAGCACGGTCCAGTGAAAAATCAGAATACAGAGCCATGGCATACACTGTAAGTGAACTTTTATGGATAAGGTCCTTTCTCACTGAATTGGGATTTTATAAAGAAGTTCCAATGGATCTATATTGTGACAACCAAGCAGCAATACATATTACACCGAATCCAGTCTTCCATGAGAGGACAAAACACATTGAAGTTGATTGCCACTTTATACGAGAAAAATTCCAAGCTGGTCTCTTTTCCTTAAAACACATCTCCTCACAAAATCAAGTTGCAGACATTCTCACCAAACCAGTCACTCACAAGATCATGTCTACCATATGCAGCAAGCTGGGTGTTTGTGATGTCTTCTCACCCCCACCTTGAGGGGGAGTGTTACAATGTGGGGCCCACCATGGTGCTCGAGCTGGTGAGACCCACCATGATGACGTAGGCCATCAAGAAGAATCCTAGAGGATTTGGGACACCAAGAAGAGTCATCTCCCAAAGCAAGCTCGAGTAAAGGAATCAAGAAGCACAAGCTAAGTTGATTTAGAAGACTTGAAGATCAAATGGGACCCACAAGATCTCACGAGCTGGTACAATTATCAAGGTGCGTTGGAGAATCATGAGGGGCCCACTAGGATAAGGCCACGAGCTGGCTTATCCCTTGTATTCACATGGATAATAAAGAACTCCTAGTTCTACTCCAATTAGTCTTCAAGGAGTTCTAGTTTGAATAGACTTACTTATATTGAAGAGTTAGAGTTAGAATGTAATTAGGATTGAATGACAACTTGTATGAGGACTCTACCTCCTGCTCTCCTATAAATAGAGAGGTTGTAATTCGGAATTAATCAATCAACACATTCAATCCCGAGTTTGTTCTCTCTCTCCCTCTCCTTGCATGGAGCAGCTTATCCTTTCCCTTTTAATTTTTTCTGCTCTACTCGGGAGCTTTTCTCCCCTTTTCTCTCTTTTTCTTTCTTATTTCTTTTGCTCATGATTATGGAAAAGGGGTCCTAAATTCAAAAATTCTACTTTTCAATGTAACAATAAATTTGGCAATTAGAGTTTTCTACACTGAGAAATCGATATTTGAAGCAGCAATGGTCAGACTATAATAGAGGTTCGAGCAGCAACAGAAAACTTCAAATTTTGCTATAGTTTATGCCATCAAGAATGGGACTTTATATGGAGAAATATATATCAAAATAAATATATGTAAGTCTATTTTTTAATATATTCAACCAATTCTCAATATGAATTTTATAGAGGGAGATATCAATCTTGGAAGAGTTAATGGTCATGCTAGTCAATGAAGAAAGAGTACTCAGATCGGTTAAATAATGAACTTCAAAAAATATTATATTTTTTTACCTCAAAAAAATTTATTATTGGTTGAAATTTATTGAATTTTATTTTCAAAAGGAGAATCTTTCATGTCAATCTGATTTTTATTTTAGGAGATATTAGCATTGGAGTTGGCAAGGGTCAAGCTATTGAATGAAGAGGATAAAGAGGTCATAAAGGATTCAAGAACTAACCCTTTTTTGCAGAATTAGGTCTCAAATTATATCTCTTTGAGTCTAGTTTCTTGAAAAATAAACCTTTTGTGATTCTAAGCTAAATTTTGGGAGATATTGATATCAAAAGTACTAAACATTAGTTTTACTGAAAATCTCTATTTTTTTCTATTTTCTCTCCTTTTATCTCTCCTGGTATTGACATGAATTGAGTTTCTTTTCTCTTAAAATCCACATGTTTTGCCAAATTTGTCTTCTAATCAAAGAGTTTTGGTCTGACTTCAACACTATCTTCTTTTTTTAAGCTTCTTTGATCTCATAAATCTCTTATCTTTAGAAAGTCTAATTTAGGAAAGTGTTGCTAATGCAATAAGTCTATCATCGAAAAGTTTATGTGTTGATTCTGTAGAATTTTGAAAGTATTCCAGATAGGGATTCATTGAGTATTTGATTAGAAACTTTCCTCATATGGACCGATTAATTTGGAAATAGAAACTTGTAAATTATGTTATGAAATTATCAGAGTTCCCATAGTCAATGTTGTTTTCAAGTTGTGTTTTTGTTACTTGGTTGTATATCTTCAACACCGTCAACTCCAAACAAAATTTGCTCACCCTCATGAAATTATCTTGAGGTCATACTTTGGTAAAAAAAAAAATTAAGTTATTTTTCTATCGCTACGGCCTCGTACTTATTGTCGAGGTGGTTATTTTTCCTTTGTTACATTCCCAATATACTCATTTTTATCAATTACCTTTCTTCTACCATCCTTTTTTGAGTCTCGCATACGACTTTGGGCCAACCTCTTATGCATAGCTTCGGTTGGTTTCTCTTATATATACATATGGGTGTTTTAAGTCCATTGAGACTTTTTTATGAGTACCTTGAACTGGGTTTTTATCGTCGTCCTTTAAGTGATAGGCATTATCCTTTGTAATGATTATTATCACTACTTTTGTTTGAAATCCTAAGAGGCTGGTTTTGACCTTTTTTATACATACATCTCCCATCTTATTTTTTGAGAGTCTGTGTTCGATTAAGTTCTTATCCTTGAGACACCTTGATTGATAGATAATATATACAATTATTTTTTTATTTCAAGATGGGATTACATTGATATCTTCCAGCTCGAGGGGGAGAATTGGAAGAAGAAATACAAGAAATATGTATTTTGTTCTACATGTTAAGGTATTTTTTGTGTAACCAAAATATTCCAGAAAGGGGAGCACAAAAGATGAAGTTTTTACATTTATGAAAAATTGTATCTATGACGAATTTTTTTCAGCAAAAGAAAATTAAATACCAAAAATATTTTTCATTACAAGTTGAAGTTATAAACTCCAACTTGAGGGGGAGTGTTGAATAGCAGATATGGAAGAGTCTTACAGGACTGTCACAATAAGAAATCTTACAGAGCCAAAATTATTATCGAAGGAGGTCTCATAGAAGAGTTTTAGTTAAAAGGTGTTTTAGTTACATTAGTCTTCTATTTATGTTTAGTTGTTTAATTATGATAGTACTTATCTTTAAGTATTAGACTTTGGTGTAATTGGGAAACATGTAGTTTAATTATAATTGCACTCTACTGCTTTTATCTATTATAAATAGAGGCTCATATAGTCAGATTACAACAAGTTAGTGAAGTTTTTCTCTTTTTTAGAAATTCAACAGTAGCATCTTGTAGAATGATCAAGAAGCTTGTACTATCATGCATGCAACGATGATTGAAATAGATGAAGGTTTTTCAAAGTGGGATCGGTCTCTTTCTCTCGAAAGCACTTTTAAAAATAATTTACAAGATAAATCTTGGTGGCTTAAATATATGCCAATAAATGCTCATGCCCCTTTTCACTTATGGTTTGGTGGAGGTATTTATAGCTTTCCAACTCAAGCTAGTCATTATTTGCCCGTTGGCAAAAATCAGACCATTGATTGATCGATCACTAGTAAGTGATTGATCGATCAATCGATCATAATGGCTACTTTTCTTCACAATGGCCACTTATTTATCGATGGATTGATCGATCAATATGTTTTCATTTCTCCAAAAAATTTAAGTTGATCGATCAATCAAGATTCCTTCTGGTTGTGCAATACAAGTATGATCGATCAGTGCATTTTCATTTGATTAATCATGTTTGAAGTCCCTTACTGGCAAGGTCTTTTTTGATCTATCAATCTAGTGGGATGATCGATCAATTCAGCTACTCTAGACAGCTATGATCGATTGCTCTCTGATGGATGATCGATCATGCGTTTTTGCATGAAATGGCCATGTTCTAGATGATTGATTGATCATGCTTTATATTTTTGGCCAGCACAATTTTGGATGATCGATCATAGTCAGTGCCTAATTGATCATTCCAATGCCAAATAAAATTATGTCTTTATAAAGCATGTAAATTTCACTCTCAGTACTTTAACATGCTTCTAAATGTTATGCGTGATGATTGTAAACATGTATATGTGATTTTGATATCCTAAAGCTTTGATCTTCACTAGTACTTTAGGAATAGAAGTTAGAAAAGTCAAGATATAATATGCCTGAGTTTAACTATTTGTCTATTGAAGCTTGAACTCGAGTCTTCACATTGACTTCTTCCTTGTTGGTGCTTCTTCAAGAGATGTTCTTCATTTTTTTATTGAGGTCTTCATTTTGGCTTTGATGCTTTAAACCTTGAGATGCTCTTGAATGTTAAGTGTCTAACATATCTAAATTTGCAAATTATTAGCTCAATTAACTTTTGTTATCATCAAAAGCAATGTGAGAGTCAACCTATGGTTAACAAATGGGTTTTTAGGAACAAAGCCAATGAGGAAAATCTAGTAGGGAGAAACAAAGTTAGGTTAGTTGTCAAAGGATATAACCAAGAAGAAGGAATTGATTTTGAAGAAACTTATGCACCCATGACAAGACTAGAAGCAATTTGAATCCTTTTAGCCTATGTTGGTCACACGAAGTTCAAATTGTACCATATGGATGTAAAGAGTACATTCCTAAATGGGTACATTCAAAAAGAAGTTTATGTTGAACCACCCAAATGATTTGAAGACATGAGCTAGCTTGACCATGTATTCAAACTACATAAAGCATTATATGAGTTAAAGCAAGCTCCTAGACCGTGATATGAAAGATTAAGCGAATTCTTAGAGAAAATGGCTATAAGAGTTGTAGCATAGATAAAATTTTATTTACTAAGAACCATGATCAAAATTTGATCATCATTCAATTTATGTGGATGATATCATATTTTGTTCTACAAACCTCTCGCAATGTCAAGAATTTGCTAGTGAAATGAAAAATGAGTTTGAAATGAGTTTAATGGGTAAAATCACATTCTTCCTTAGACGCCAAGTAATGCAAATCAAAAATGGTAAATTCATAAATCAATCCAAATATACCCATGAGTTCATCCTTCAAACTTGACCCATACGACTCTGGTAGGGCCATAGACAAAAAACTCCATGGAAGCATGATAGGAGAAATATTTAACTTGGAAAACATAAATGGCCCATACATCAGAATGTATTAGCTCAAATGGAGCAGTACTTGTAGTTGTAAGAGGAGAACATGTACTCCTGACATGTTTACTTAATTGACAAACCTCACAAATGAAATTAGAAAGTCCTTTTAAAGATGGAACCAAAGAACAAAGTGAAGGGTAGACGGATGATCAATTCGGTTGTGCCAAAGTTGGGCCTCAGATGTAGTGGATGATAATGCGGCTAATGGTGGAAGAGTGAAGTAGTACAAACCCCCATTTTCATGGCCACCACCAATCACCCGCTTCGTAGTGAGATCCTGAAAGACACAAGAAGACGGTGAGAAGGTGATAGAGCGATTTAATTGTTTGGTCAATTGACTAACCAAGAGCAAATTTAAAGGAAATTGAGGAACAAAAAAAACATCTTGAAGGGGAATAGATGAAGTAAGAGAGGAGGAACCTTTTCCAAGGACCTTGGTTTGGGTACCATCAGTAATAGTAAATAATTTATGAGGATAACAAGGAAATAAGGACTGCAACAAGTGTTTGTTACCTGATAGATGTTCGGAGGCGCCGGAGTCAATGATCCAAGAGGAAGAGGTAGAAGAGGAAGAAAGCATACCTGAGGCAATAGTAGTGGCAGCAGTAGATGATGAGGGAATAGATGATTCCATGAAGGACTTCATTTTTTGAAATGAAGCATAGTCCTCATCCGTAAGAGTCACATTTTCGGATGATGATTCAGCCTTATCTTCATTTTTCTCAATTTTAACCGAGACTGGGTTAGCTATGGCCCAATCAGACTTGCCATGAAGTTTCCAGCATGATGCCACAAGGTGGTTCTGACGGCCACAATAAGTGCAAAGTTGAGGCTCAGTGCAGAAAGAATTCTGACCCGTTCTACCACCTCCATTTTTAGCCCCACTCATAGTTCAAACCCCTCTCATTTTTCTGCCCCGTCCTCGGGTAGAGGAAGATGTTCCCCGATTGCCAGAGAACATCGCCGATGGAGCATAAATAGGAGAAGAAGGGGATGAATCCGGTATACGAAGTAATGTAGCACTAATATCATCAAAGGATGGAAGAGCAGAAGAACTTAGAACCTGAGTTTTGGCCACCTCAAAGTATGGTTTAATATTCGATAAGCAAATGGCTGCTGCCAAAACTTCTCTTTGTCGTTCTTGAACGGCAATATCAGTGGAATATGGCTGAGCCAGTTTCCATTCTTGAAGAAGACCTCAAAACCATGCCAAAAATTTGTGAATATTATCTCCATGTTTCGTATGCAGCATTTGTAAGACATGATATATTTTTTGTAATGAAGCAGTGCTTGAGTAAAGCTTGGCAAAATTGTCCCATATATTCTTGGCGGTTTCCAAGTGGACCACATTGTTGGCCACCTGCTCTTCCATGCTTATCACCATGTTATCATCCTTAACCCACTTGTGGTAGGGGGCATCTTCTTCATCAATCGGAGGAGGAAAGTTAACAACGTGGCTCAAGAGGTCACGAGTAATAAAAACCTTTCGAACAGATTGTGACCAACACATGTAATTGGAGAGACCTCTAACTGGAATTGTAGTAATATGGAGTATATCACTCTTATTACTATTGTATCCAATCTCCATGATGAGGCAAGTAAAATATGGAGGTCAAGGGAAAAGACCTTCTTCAAAGAACAATTACTCAATGTAATTTGAAGAACCCGTAGACCAAATCAATCACCAACAAAAGAGAACAAGAACCAATTTCTTTCACAAAGGGCAAACACCAAATTATCAACAAATTTGTGCCTTTAGAAAGTGATAATAATATCCAGCCATCACTCAACTTCTCTTGTATTCATAAGAAACGAGCAATAGACAAAAATTTAGAGAAGATTTAACTACAAACCAAGACACTTGGAAGAGATTTATCTTCAGCTCATGGGAGACTTCAACATAAAAAAAAATTCAATTGTTGAAGTTAAAAAAAAAGGGAACTACAAAGGGTAAATAACTGCTGGAATTTCATCAAACATATAATGGGCATCCAACAACATAACACAAACCGATGAGCAACCTGAAGTAGAAGAAGATACAACAACATGTGCTGGAATTCTACCTCAAATGAGATGGATCCAAATTACATAAAGGTAATTGAATTTCACCCATCAATCTTAATAAGATGCAAATAGAAAATGATCTTGATCACTCTTGTAATTGATTTACAAGGAGTCAAGATTATAACACCAATTTAGTCATAGAAATAAATCTTTACAACATATAAATATTTATCTTGACTTGATGTGACTCAAAATTCAAGAAGTAAAGAAAAGCAGTAAAAAGGATTATGTAAATAAGAAAAGAAAACAAAAAAAACGTAAATAAGAAGAACATGAACTTATCTCTTCATGATTGAATTCCTTTTACAACTTCTTGAACAAATTTCATAATAACTCCATGAAGAGATCCTAAACTCCTTGATTTGATACCATGTAGAATTTAGGATCTCATGAAAGGAACTTTAGATCAACAAGAAAGAAGAAGAAGAAGAAGAGAGAAGGAGAAGAGAAGAAGAAGAACGTGGAAGGAGAGAGTTTGGATTCAGGGAGAAATGGGTTGCGTCAAAAAGAAAAATGAGGGTTGGACGAATTTGTGGAAAGAGAGGAGAGTGTTTCAATGCCCTACCTCTTATGCCTTTATTTATAGTTTTACAATACCTTTAGGGCTACAACTTGATAAAACAAAAGACATAAAAGGAACACATATTTACACTTCTATGCCATCTTTATGGAAAGTACAATATTTTACATATATGCAACTCCTTTGACATGTGGAGTTCTTGTCTTGAGCTCGTGGGCTTGAGCCCATCTTCCAACACCTTTTAGCCAGTAGATCGGATATAATGTTCTCGATATGCCTATTTGCTAGATTTCAATCCGACCCTAGCAAATTTCATTTAGTGGTTGTGAATTTTTTTTTTATCTACTTAGAACATCAACTTAGGTCTTTAGTATGTTAAGTTGTGGAGCCTAATCAATGCCTTACGCTGAGTTGGTATGCAGATCATTAAGGGTATTTTGGAGATTTCACATTTGTATTGTGGTTGCCCTAGTTTTCTCTTTATATTTGGGGTGCTACTATTAGGGTTTTATTATCACCATCATGGAGAAGGATCTTGAGTTGTGGGCCGAGAGAGATTAGAGAAAAATACCTATAAGTTGTGTGTGATTTCTCTTGTAAAGTATTTCACCTTTATAATCGATTACTGCAGTGGCGGAAGACATGACTATTAAGTTGTGGACCCTAATCAATCCCCTTTAAAGTGTAGGTACACAGATCGACCTTCACAGTAAGGTCACTATGGGGGCAGATCCTCTTCCCGATTCACGATATATTAACTACTATTTCATTAAGGGTAGTTTGGGAATTTCACTCTTGTAAAGCGGTTACCCTAATTTTATCTTTATAATATGGGGGACGCCTCTATTAGGGTACCATCATTCATCCGAGGAGCATCAGTTGCGGCCAAGAGAGTTTAGAGAAAAACAATACCTATAAGTGTGGGTGATCTCTCTTGTAAACTATTTCATCTTCATAGTGGATTACTGCAGTGGTGGATGACGGGACGTATTCTCACCTTGAGGAGAACTTGTATAAATCTTGTTGTCTTTTTTGTGCTTGGTTTTTCTTTCTTCTGCATTTATTATTGTTGCTCTCGTTATTTTGGAATTAGGGCGTCTAATTCCTAACAAAGACATAGTCTCACCTTGAGGAGAACCTGTATAAATTTTGTTTGTTCTCATATTTTTTTCCCTTCTTCTGCATTTATTATTATTGCTCTCGTTAGTTTGGAATTATGGCATCTAATTCCTAACATGGTATTCAAACTCATCAACCATCGATCTAGTAGGTTACTCTGATGCCGATTTTGCTAGATACAAAATTGATAGAAAGCGTACGAGTGGTAATTGCCAATTACTTGAAAATATGATTGTCTCTTGGTTTTCTAAGAAAAAATACTCAATTTCACTATCCACCACTGAAGCTAAATACATTGTATATGGAATTTGTTGTGCTCAACTTGTTTGGATGAAACACAAACTAGATCAATATGGCTTAGAGCAAAGTGAAATTTCAGTCCATTGTAACAATGTGAGCTTCATAAGTTTAAGGACATGGTTCACCACTCTCGATGATAACACAGAGAAATAAGACATTGCATGTTCAAAGAGTTGGCTCAAACCAACATCATTATAATTGAATTTGTTCCCACGAAAAAGCAGCGAGAGGATATTTTCACAAAGCCATTAGGATTTGTTCGGTTCTCAAAGCGTCGTGGATAACTAGGTATGAGCAGCCCACCTTGATTCACTTAGGCTGGTTAAATTGAGCTTAAAGGAGACATCTCATACTAGTAGTGCCATAATAGTGAAGTGAAAATCAAAATATTACATTTCAGTCATTCTACAAAGGGTATGAATTGGTCAATGTATACTGATTGATCGATCAATTTAAGCGATTGATCGATGAAACAAGACAGAATGATCGATCATTCTCTGTACAAAATGAGAAGTTGACATGTTTTAAATGACCTTTCACTTCATTTTACATTTCAAAATCCTTCCAACTCTGAGCCAAAGCAATTTTCAGCATTCCAAAGCTTTCTCTTTCTTTCCCATTTCAATTTAAGGGGTATTCCACCTCTAAATCCTAGAAGGAACCCTCTTTTCTTCACTTCCTCCACCAAAACCGAAAACTTCAAGATGGTTCACACCAAGGTTATGGCTAAGAAGCGAACTCCATCAAAAGAACTAGAAATGTGTGAGGAAATATCAAATTGGAGAGAGCATTTTTGTACTCGCCAATAAAGAAGTATTTTCAACATTTCACTACAAAGAACATTGTTCAGCAATGTAGAGTGGATTTGGATTTCTGCTAGAGGAAAATTCAAATATTTAAGGACTTGTTCCTCCCCTTTTAGATAGAGGAGGTTGTTTACCCCCTATTGGTAAAGGTCTTTGAGTCAAATTTGGAGGTAGAGGAACTATTGCCTAATAACTTGAGGATTACTTCATACATGAAGAAAACTACTGTGTCAATTCATTCTATTGACTTGAATGACATCTTGGAGAGCACCTTCTTGGGCATGATAAGGTATGTCATGGAAAATTGGCCAATCAATCTACACGACGATCTCCCTCAAAATATTCAGGATGTCATCCAGTTGGTTTTTGGTCAGACAACCGGAAGTTCCTATGCCATGTTGAGGTCAAAGTGGAGATCAAAGACCTCAACATGGCACAACTAGTCATCATGAAGATTGTCACTCATGTCCTCAACCTGAGGAAAGGGAATTTTTATCGCTTGACTATGGCTAACATCTTTTGGATGTGGGCCATCACTCAGAAGGTGAGACTGAACTTCAAGTACTTCATGGTGAGTTGGATGATGGATATTACGACTAACTCACGAGTGAATGAACTCCCATTTGCTCAAGACATCATGACCATCCTATTCCATTACAAGGTTGACCTCACCGATGGGAAGAGTATAGACATGATGAGGAAAATTGTTTACCATACAAAAGTTGTGAAGTGTGGCAAGTGACAAGGAGGATGTGCCATGTTGGGAACTTCCTCCTCCATGGACAAGCGGAGAGATTTGGATGTTGCAGTGGACGATGTTCGGGCCATATAGGTGGCCATTCTTGCTACGCAAGAGTAACTAAAGAGTGACCAGATTGAGATTTGTGCCAATTTGCAGAGGCTTGAGATTATACACGAGGCCTTCATTATCCGTTCCACACTACCTTCCTAGTCACTTTCTGAAACATCTTTTTTTTAATTCCCTCGTATTTACATTTTCTTAACACACTTGTATCTACTTTTGTTACTTGACATTTTATAAATTTGAAATTATATATGAAATTGCTAAGTTGTGAGGCCTAATCAATGCCCTACATTGAATTGGTACGCAAATCAATATTCTCGGTAAGGTCGCTATGGGGATTGGAAGGTCCCCCTCCTAGGTATGTGGGGGCGGAGCCTCCGGCAAATCCACAATATATTGATTGTTGTTTCATTAAGGACAGTTTGTAAATTTCAATCTTGTAAAGAGGTTGCCCTAATTTTCTCTTTATAATTGGGGGGCACCACTATTAGGGTTTTATCATTCATTCGAAGAGCATCATTTGCAGCCGAGAGAAGTAAGAGAAAAAAATACATGTAACTGTGTGTGATCTCTATTATAAACTATTTCATCTTCATAATGGATTACTATAGCGACGGAAGACAGGACGTATCTCACCTTGAGGCAAACTTATATAAATATTGTTTTCTTTTTTGTGCTTGATTTTTCCTTCTTCTACGTTTAATATTATTGCTCTCATTAGTTTCGAATTACGAAGTCTAATTCCTAACAAGTGGTATTAGAGTTTTGGTTCGTGATTGAGAGCAATGGCTGGCAGAGAAGGATCGGCACTAGGAATCAATAAGTTTAATGGTATGGATTTTTCATTCCGAATGATGTAGATCGAGACTATATATATAGTAAAAAGTTTCACTCTCCACTTCTGGATATGAAACCAAAATGTATGAAAGATGATGAGTGGAATCTCCTTGATAGATAGGTGTTGGGAATATTTTGGTTAACAATGTCGAAGAACGTCATTCACTATGTGGCGTCAGAGAAAACTACAACGAGGATGATGAAAATTTTGTCAGATATGTATGAGAAACCTTCCGCAAACACTAAGGTACATCTCATGAAAAAAATCTTCAATTTAAAGATGACATAAAATACATCAGTGGCATCGCATTTGAATGAGTTTTGCACGATTGTCAATCAATTGACCTCAATTCAAATTAAATTTGATGATTAGGTTTATGCTTTAATTCTTTTGGTGTCTCTGCCAAATTGTTGGGAGCCTATGAGGGTTGCGGTTAGAACCTCTGTAGGCAATGGGGAGTTATTCTTTAATGATGTTTGAGATACCATTCTCACGGAGGAGTTCATAGAAAGGAGTTCGGAGAATCTTCGACATCTAATTCTGCCCTAAATGTAGATACTGGGGGCAAGAACTTCGAGGGGAATTCTAACAAGGAAAATGGTAGAGGGAAGTCAAGGAATGGTAGAAGCAAGTCCAAATTTGGAAGGAATGTAGAGTGTTGGAATTTCGGCAAGTTTGGTCACATAAAGAAGAACTACAGAGCATCAAAGAAGGATGAAAAGAAAAGCAGTACTGCAAATGTGGTGATTGAAGAGTTACTAGATGTTTTACTCTTGTCGGTTGATAGCCCTATTGACTGTTGGGTTAGATTCAAGAGCTTCTTTTCACATCACCGCACACCACGAGAACATGGACAACTATGTTACTGGAGATCACGGAAAGGTGTACCTCACTGATGGAGAACCTTTGGATATTGTTGCTATTGGTAATGTCAGTTTGAGGATGTCAAAAGGGTCAGTGTGAAAAATTCACAAGGTGAAACATGTACCAAAACTGTTGCATAACCTAATCTCAGTAGTGAAACTTGATGATAAAGTTCATAATGTGACTTTTAATGGTGCTGCCATGAAAGTCACTAAGGAAACCATGGTTGTTGCACGAGGAGTTCAAACTGGAACTCTATACATCTCTTCTACTTGCAAAGATACAGTTGCAGTTGTTGATGTTGTTACTGATTCTGATATGTGGTAGGCTCACTTGAGTGAGAAGGGCATGAAAGTGCTTTAGTCCAAATTGAAGCTACCAGGTTTGAAAAATGTAAACAACAATTTATGTGAAGGTTGTATTTTTGGCAAGAAGAAAAGGGTTATCTTTTCTAAGGTTGGAAAGGAGTAGAAGATAACAAAATTGGAGTTGGTTCACGCAGATGTGTGGGGGCCTTCAAATGTTACCTTCCTTGGTGGTTCTAACGACTATGTGACATTTATTGATGATGCAATCAAAAAAGGATTGGTCTATTTCTTGAAGAAAAAAAATCTAATGTCTTTGATACATTCAAGAGAGGGAGAGCAATGGTTGAGAATGAGACAGATTTGAAGGTAAAGTGCTTGCAGTTAGATAATGGGGGAGAGTACATAGATGATGATTTCAAGTGGTACTGTGCTAATAATGAAATCCAGATGAAGAAGACCATTCCTAGAAAACCTTAACAGAATGGTGTAGTTGAGAGGATGAATAGGACCTTGAAAGAACATGCTAGGAGCATGAGATTACATGGGGGATTGCCTAAGATGTTTTGGTCTAATACTATTCGTACAACTGCCTATTTGATCAACAGAGGCCCTTCAACACCATTGGATTGCAAAATACCAAAAAAGGTTTGGAGCAAAAAAGAGGTAAACCTTTCTTTCTTGAAAGATTTTTATAGTGTTTCTTATATTCATATTGATTCTGCTATTAGAAATAAACTTGAAGCTAACTTTAAGATATGTTTCTTTATTGGCTATGGTGGTATTGAGTTTGGTTATCGCTTCTAAGATGACTAAAGTCATAAGGTTATTTGGAGCAAGGACGTGATCTTCAATGAAGGTTCCTTGTATAAAGATAGGTTGAGAGTAAGATCTGAGAACACAAGGGATGAATCCAATAAGTCAAAAGTGATTCAGTTGAGAGATCTTCCAGTTATTGAGATGGTGAATATTGGTTAGGAAGACTAGGAAAACATACCCCCAAAAGCAAATTAGAACATTCCTGTGACTGAACTCAAGAGATCTGCCAGAACTAGATAACCACCACAAAGGTACTCCCCAACACTGAATTATATTTTGTTGACTGATAAAGGTGAACTAGAGAGTTATGAGGAAGTTGGACAAGTTGACGAATCAACCAAGTGGGAGTTGGCCATGAAGGATGAGATGGACTCACTGTTATCTAATCAGACATGGCAGTTGACCGAGTTACCAAAAGGGAAGAAGGCCTTGCAGAACAAATGGGTGTACCAAATAAAAGACAAACATGATGGAGCAACAAGTGGTACAAGGCCAGGCTAGTGGTAAAGGGCTTTCAAAAAAAAGAAGGCATTAACTACATTGAGATTTTCTCTCTAGTAGTGAAACTGACTACTATTAGAACAATGCTTGGGCTTGTGGCAAATGAAGACTTGTACTTAGAGAAATTGGATGTAAAGACAACATTTCTTCAAGGTGATTTGGAGGAAGAAGTTTACATGAGGCAGCTACAAGGTTTCAAAGCACAAGGAAAGGAGAAAATGGTGTGCAAACTTTAAAAGAGCTTGTATGGTCTTAAACAAGCTCCAAGACAAAGGTATAAGAAGTTTGACACCTTTATGAGTAGTAATGGTTTCTTGAGGTGCCAGGTGGATCATTGTTGTTATGTGAAGGAGCTTGACGACTCCATGCATGAAACTTTGAGCAACGTGAGAGAGGGAGAAGAGAAGGGAGAGAGAAGAGAAAAATAACAAAGAGAGTGAGTGAGAGAGAGAGAGAGAGAGAGCACGGGTAGAGAGGGGAGAAGAGAAAAAGAGAAAATAGACTTTAGGCTAGAGAGAGATTCTTCCACGAATTGAGAAGAGGGTTTGGTCCCACCTTGTAACACTCCCCTTCAAGTTGGGGGTGAGAAAACATCGCAAATGCCCAACTTACTACAGATGGTGGACAAGATCTTATGGGTGACTTATTTAGTGAGAATGTCTGTAGCTTGCCCTTGTGAGGAGATATGTTTGAGAGATAATATGCCAGCTTGGAATTTCTCTTATGTAAAATAGTTGTTTACTTCATTGTGTTTTGTTCTCTCATGGAAGACCGAATTTGAGGTGATATGTATCACCACATGATTATCGCAATGTAGAACCATAAGAGATTTTTTTATAGAATCCCAGTTCAGTGAGAAGGGATTTGATCCATAAAAGATCACTAACTATCTGTGCCATGGCCTTGTATTCTGCTTCTGCACAGGACCTTGCAACTACATTCTACTTGTTGCTTCTCCATGTAACCAAGTTCCCTCCAACCATTATACAATATCCTGAGGTAGATTTTCTGTCATCATGGGATCTGACCCAGACTACATCTAAGAACCCTTCTATGTTAAGTGCCATGGTTCTTATAGAGAAGCCCTCTTCTTGAAACTTGTTACAAATATCACAATTTTATTTCTAGTGTTTGCCAATGAGTAAGTTTTGGTTTGTGCATGTATTGACTCACCAAACTTACTGCATATGATATATCTGGCCTTGTTACCTAAAGATAAATGAGTTTCCCCACAAGTCTTTGATGTTTTTTTATATCCACATCTTCTCTAGTGTATGCAAATAATTTTGTATTTGAACCATAGGGGTTTCTACTGGTCTACACCCCATCATTCTTATCTGCTCCAGTAGATCAATGACATAATTCCTTTGAGATAGTATAATCCCATGTTTGGGCTGTAGTACATCAATACCCAGAAAGTATTTAAGTTGTCCAAGATCTTTTGTCTTGAATTCTTCACATATCTTTTCCTTGGTTTCCTGAATGCCCTCAAGATCATTGCCGGTTAAGACAATATCATCAACATATACGGCCAAAATACCTTTCCCTTTAGGTGTGTCTTTAAGAAATACAGAGTGATCTATGGAACAACTGTGAAATCCGGCCCACATAAGTGCTTTGGCTAAATTTATCAAACCATGCACGAGGAGACTGTTTCAGATCGTAAAGGGATTTCTTCAATCGACATACCAACTCCCCATCAACCACAAATCCAGGTGGTTGCTACATATAAATTTCTTCCTTTTTATACCCATTGAGGAAAACATTTTTCACATCAAGCTGATAGACCGGCCAGGTAGAATTAGCCGCAAGAGATCATAAAATACGTATAGAGTTCATTTTGGCCATCAAAGAGAATGTTTCCTCATAATACGTATAGACATTGACAACGTGGAGCCTTAAGGTGAGAAACTAACCCATCCAGAATATTTTTAACTGTATAGACCCACTTACAGCAGGTTTTTTTCCTAATGGAAGAGGAACTAGAGCCCATGTTTGATTCTCATAGAATGCATTTCTTCTTCCATTGTTGCCTTCCACTTTGAATATTTTAGAGTCTCCTAATAGGACTGTGGGACAGAGATGGAGAGATAGACTCAAGAAATTGACAACATGAAGAGGATAAACGATGATGAGACACAAAATTGGATATGGGGTGTGACGTAGAGGGCCTTGTGCAAGTTTTGGGTTCTTTTCTTAAGGCGATGAGTCGAGTATCTTATTATGGTCCAAAAGGAATAAGAGAAGATGGACTTACCTCAATGAGATTTGTAAACTCTACAGGTGTGGTGTCAGCCAATGCTTCATGGGGTTGAAAAGTTTTCATAACACGGGGCACAACCGGACAAGAAGAGGCTGGCACAAAAGAGATATTTGGAGGGGCATTGTACAAGTAGTATGAAGATCTTCAAAAAAAGTTACATCCCTGGACACAAGTAACCTTTGGAGAGTAAGATTGTAGCAAATATAACCCTTCTACGTGCGAGAGTATCCTAAGAAGATACACTTGAAAGATTTTGGATCAAGTTTACTATGTTGTGGGGAGGTAATATGAACAAAGCATGTACTACCGAAGACTTTTAATTGAAGCGAGAAAGGATGACCATGTGGAAACAATATGGAATATAAGGATTCATGATCGAGAACAGAAAAGGGTAGCCTATTTATAAGAAAGCAAGCAGTAAGGATGACATGTGGCCAATAAGTATGGTACTTTCATGGTATACAATAAGCTACGAGCTACCTCAAGAAGATGATGATTCTTCCGTTCTGCTACCTATTGGAGGGTGTATGCACATGATGTTTGATGGATAAGTCCATTTTCTTGACAAAAATAGTCAAGATCTCTAGAAGTACATTCCTTAGTATTACTAACCATTGCGCCAAAAGACCAGTCTTTTAGCGAAGGTGCAACATGCATATTAAAGACAAGCCATTCCAACACTCTCCTGCACGGGGAACACCCGTGTACAAATGCAAATGCACAATCCCACCTATACGGGGACGGCCAAAGACAAAGTCCCACCTATGCGGGGACGAAACAAACCGGGGGAGTGGGACTTGAACTCGAGACCACCTGCTCTGATACCATGTTACTAACCATTGCGCCAAAAGACCGATGTTTTAGCGAAGGCGCAACATGCATATTAAAGACATGCCATTCCAACACTTATTACACATTAGTACTTTGATTTTCTGACCTAATTGAGTGACAACCATAGAATGAAAGGATTTAAACATGGATGGTATTTCAGGTCACTTTTTAAAGAGAAATAGCCATGTGGTACGAGTAAAATCATCAATAAAGGTAATAAAATACTTGACTCAGGAAATGTTTGAGACGCTCAAGGGTCCTCATACATCTGTGTGAATCAAAGAAAAAGGAAAAACACTTTTAAGTTCTTGACGTAGTAGGTATGTGGCCCTTTGGTGTTTCTCAGTTGACACACTTCACAATTTAAACATGACCTATTCTTAAAAGTAGGAAAAAGAAGAGGAAGAGATTGTGTGGATGGTTGTCCTAACCGATTGTGTCATAGACTTGTCTCAGTTTCCTTGGTTGAGACACCATTTATTTGAAGCACGTCCAATTAGTTGAGCCCCCCTTGTTCACGACCTCCACCAATCACTTGCTTCATTGCAAGATCTTGGAACAGATAGGAAGTGGGTGAGAAGGTAATTGAGTAATTGAAATGTTGTGTTAGCTGACTAAAAAATAAAAGATTCAAGGGAAAGGTAGGAACAAAAAGAATATCTGTGAGTGGAAGTGATGGTATAATAGAGGTGGATCCTTTCCCGAGAACTTTAGTTTGGGAACTGTCAGCTATGGTAACAAATTTATTCGTGAGCCAAGGAAAAACTGAGTGGAGTAGATTTTTGTTACATGTGAGATGTTTGGAGGCCCTTGAGTCAATTGTCCAGGATGAAGAGGAGGAAGTGGCAAAGAGCATACCTGAAGCGGTGGTGGCAGCAACATTTGAGGAGGAACTTGGAGGAGAGACCATCAACATTTTTATTTTTTTCATTTTTTGGAATAAGTCATACTCATCATTGGTAAGGGTTTTCTTTTCTGTCGGTGGAAACTGATCCTCCGTTGTACCACTTACTGATGCACGATTAGCCTTAACCCATTTTGGCATGCTATGGATTTTCCAACATTGATCTATAGTGTGGCCATATTTCCTACAATGGGTGTAGTCCTTGCCTTTTGTTCTGAAGAAACCATTCCTTCCATCTCTTCCTTGTCCTCCTCTATAATTTCTTCCAAGGCCTAGGCCGGGGTCGATTGATCCCCTATGCCCGGAGTATATGATGGATGACGCTTCAGTAGGAGAAGGGGAAGAAGAGAATGGAATGCAGAGTAATGTGGTACATACATCATCAATGATGGGAATAGCAGAGGCGCTAATGAGTTGACTTTTAGTAACCTTTAACTATGACTTAATATTTGCTAGGCAAATGGCAGTGGCTAAGGCTTCCTTCTGCTTGTCTTGGATAGAGACATCGGTGGAGGTAGGGTGAGCTAGCTTCCATTCTTGAAGAAGACCTCTAAAATGAGCCAAATATTCATTGATATTTTCTCATTATTTAGTGTTGAACATTCTTTCTAGAATATCATATGGCTAATGTAAGTTGTCGGAGCTAGAGTAAAACATAGCACATGTCTCCCAAATTTGCATGGTGGTGTCGAGATGAACAACATTGTTGGAGACAGGTTATTCCATGTTGTTTATGAGCCAACTAATTACCAAAGTATCATTTTTTAACCACTTATCAAAAACAACATCTTCTTCATCAATGGGTGGCCCAAGTTTGGTAAGCTGACCTAGTAGGTCCCTTGTTGTAAGGAATCGTCGAACCGATGTTAACCAGCTCAACAAATTTCATATCGCTCGCAAGGGTATGGTAGTAATCTTGAGAATATCATTCTTTTTACCCATGTATTCGTCAGCTATAAGAGGCAATTCAAGGGTAATAATGAACTCAAATTTGAAGTAGCCTAAGTAAGCGGCTTGGAGATTCAAGTGCAGCCAAGACTAGTTCGGGTAGATGGGAGGAGAACCCGAGCTTACCATACCTTTAGGTAAGGAGGGAACCTTCTTAGGTCAGTCAACTTGCTGGCCAAAATTTTTTATTATCAATTATTTATTCTTCCTCATAGAGAATAGCAAAATGCAATCAATAAGCATGAGATCATGTAAGGTGAGCTGTCAATTCCGACTTAGATCTTTCCAAGATCATTCCAAAAATATATTTGACTCCACCTTGGAATATACCAGTCTATATTTAGTTCCTCATGAATTAGGCAAGATATTATTGATTGAAAATCAAACAAATCATACCTAATCAAGAAGATATTGATTGAATGTGAGATATAAAAAAAACAACAATCTTTCTCCAAATAGATTGGTGCCAACTAGACTTTCCAAATGCCACTTCCTTACTTATTTTGTGTTTTCTTCCTTTTCTATAAAACACAACATTCCATTCTTGATTTTTCAAGAACAAGCAGCCAACTCGTGGCTCTCAAAATTTTTTCCAAAAAAATCACAAAACCGAATAGAGTTCTTCAAACAACTTGATTAATGGAGAAGCTTAGCATAGTAGCTAAGTAATTAGATTTATGAAATCCAATACATAAAAAAATCATTCATAATAGACTCAAGAACAATTTTCCTCATCAAAAAAATCTTTTTTCAAACAAAATTATAACTTTTTTATGCTTAAAATCTCAACATAAGCCGATTTTCAGCCAATAACTTGCAAACCGACAAAACCGCCTTAGTAAATTTCTTCTAATCCGAGATGCATAAATCTCAATAATTTTATAAGGTGAATACATCAATAAAATCATCTCTGAACCATCTTCTAAGGTTAGAAAACCGAGTGCATGAAGTTATAATAACAAGAATGAAAAAACTTATCTAACAAGCTTCAATCTTGCTTCACAAAGAGCCTTCTACGAGTAGCTTTGATCATAACTTCTTAGAGCATTATTTTGACGTAGGGATACTAAATTTAATGCTCTCATACCATGTTGAATTTAGGACCCTATGCATGAAACCTCGAGCAAGGTGAGAGAGGGAGAAGAGAAGGGAGAGAGAAGAGAAAAAAAGCAAAGAGAGAGAGAGAGAGAGAGCTCAGGTAGAGAGGAGAGAAGATAACAGAGACTTTAGGTTGGAGAGAGATTCTTCTAAGAATTGAGAAGAGGAGAGCTTGATTGAATCCTTCAACTAAGACCCCTATTTATACAATTTTCGTTACATATTTAGGCAAACTCCTCAATCAATTAGGTTCCCTAATTTCATCAATCATGATTAACTAAATTACATCAACCAAGGGAAGATAAATCAATTACATTAATCAAGGAAGATTACCAAATCTTCTTGCTCATGTGAGGAGGATTCCACCTCGTGTGATGACTCATCATGCCACTTCATGTGGTGACTCATCATGCTAGCTCGTGTGATCATGGTGGGTTTGGTCCCACCTTGTAACAACTCCTACATCATTCTACTGCTATATATTGGTGACATGTTGATAGCAGGTGTTTGCAAATAGGAAATAGATAAGTTGAAAAAGGATTTGTCCAAGAATTTTGCAATGAAGGATTTGGGTGCTACAAAATAAATCCTTGGGATGAGGATTACTAAGGATATTGATGTTTTGAAACCGTCACAAGAAGATTATGTGAAGGAGCTGAGCATATTCAACATGAATGATGCAAAATCAGTGAGTACTCATTTAGCTAGTCATTTTAGGCTGAGTAGTCACCTTCTACACAGTAGAAGCGAGCCTACATGGCCCAATGTGCATTATGCTTCAGCTATTGGCAGTCTCATGTATGCCATGGTGTGCACTAGACCAGACATAACTCATGTAGTGGGAGTTGTTAACTGATATATGAGTAATCTGGGTAAATAACACTGAGAAGTTGTGAAGTGGATTCTTAGTTATTTGAGAGGCATTACAGACTCGGCCTTATGTTTCAGAAAGTCAGACATGGGATTACAAGGTTATGTAGATGCTAACATAGCAGGAGACATTGATGGCAGGAAGAGTACCACTGGAAAAATAGTTAGTTGGGTTTCTAAGTTGTAGAAGATAGTTGCTCTTTCCACTACTGAGGCAGAATATGTCAACTTACCGAAGCCAACAAAGAGATGGTATGGTTACAGGCCTTCTAGGAAGAATTAGGTCTCGAGCATGGGAAGAATGTGTTGTATTGTGACAGTAAGAGTGTTATTCATTTAGAAAAGAACCATGTTTAACATGCCAGAACAAAGCACATACAGGTGTGTTATCACTTCATTAGATCTGCTCTTAAATATGGAGTATTAGCAATTCAGAAGATTCAAGGGAGTCAAAATCTAACTGATATGCTCACAAAGACTTCTACGATTGAGAAATTGAATTTGTGTGCAACTTCAGTTGGACTTCTCTCTGAGGATTGAGAAGTTTTTGCCGTAGTAGAGGAGATATTGATGATGGATTAGTCTCCAAGTGGGAGATTGTTAAGTTGTGGACCCTAATCAATGCCATACATTGAGTCGGTACACAGATCAACCTTCGCGGTAAGGTCTTCATGGGGATTGGAAGTGGGCAGGAAGCCCCCCTCTTGAGGGTGTGGGGGTGAAGCCCCCGCCAGATCCACGATATATTGAGTATTGTTTCATTAAGGGTAGTTTGGGGATTTCACACTTGTAATTCAGTTGCCCTAATTTTCTCTTTATATTTGGAGGCATTGCTATTAGGGTTTTCTAATCATTCAAAGGAGTATCTTGAGTTGCATCACTCGAGAAAAGTTCAGAGAAAAATGCATGTAAGTGTATGTGATTTCTCTTATAAACATCTTCATATTGGATTACTGCAGCGGCAGAAGACAGGGTGTAGCTTCACCTTGAGGCAAACCTGTATAAATCTTGTTTGTGTTCTCGTGTTTGCTTTTCTATTCTCCCGTGATTATTATTATTGCTCTCGTTAGTTTGGAATTTGGGTGTTTAATTTCTAAAAAAATCATGGGAAGAAAATCCTGGCATTGGTTTTGTAATGAATCTATGATGAATATACCTCTCTCTAAATATTGCAATTGAGAATAACAAACAGGCATACTCAAAATTTAAGTCATATAGGAAAATATGACTTGGGTTTTTCATGCCAGCAATAAACTAGCTTCACCTCATCCTAATGCAAGAAGGTGTTTAAGAAATAAATGTATACTAGATTTATAGTTTTGTTTTGGGTGATTGAAAATATGTTATTGATATCTTATTTAATTTTTTGTATTTGATTCTTGAATAAAGTTTATTCATACTATTGTGCGGTGTTCATAAACATATTTATACAAAGTGTATAGTCATTTTTATCCATGGTTTATGAATAGAGGTCATGCCTAATTTTATGTAGACATCATGCCCAATTTTAAGTTAAATTTAAGCATAATTTTATGTGCAGTTTATTTGATATGTATTTTATGAAAATTTTTAAATATAGGTAGGAGATCGAACCCGGTTTGAGATTGATCTTGAATTCGGTTAAAATTCCGGGGCTCGAGGCTAGGCTTGACTCGAGCTCAAGTTTGAAATATTTAAATCAAGCCCATCTTGAACATATGCAAGTTCGAGCTCGACTCGACTCAATGACTCCCCTAGCTATAAATATCGCACGAAACCATGAGTAAAGGAGTGAAGGAGCATTTATTGGCATATGTTCAAGCTGTAAACCTTTATCTTGTTAATTCCTACCAAAAGTGATTTAGAAAGAAAGAGAGAGAAAGCCTTACCTTTGAAAAACTTTCAATTTCTTTCAATCATCCTTGCATACATCATAGTACAAGCTCCTTGATCTATTGACAACATGCTACAAAAGAGAAGGCATCTTGAATCTCTCAAGGTTAAGCATCTCTCCATGTAAGGGTGTAACTTTTCCTTTTCTTTTTTATGAAATTGTGAAAGGTTCATCTATAACCAATTAATGTTGATAGAAAGTTTAGCTAGAGCTACAATCAAGAATCAATCTCTTGGAGAGATTGGTGTTGATTTTCAGGACTCCATGAATTTAGCTTATAGAGAAAAAGGGAAAGAAACCTATTGGGAGAAAACTGGAGGAAGAAGGGTTATGGAATTGATTATTCCTTACACTCCCCCTAAAGCTCTATTTATAGATTTATGAAACTACAATATTAAAATAATACCCCTAAACTTAGGGTTTTTTAACCCTGGAACTTTAGCTTAATTACATCAATATCATCTCTATGAGATGACCCTTTATTTACCATTCTGCCATCAATGTATGTGAGCCTATTGGCCTTCTCCTTGATCTGTGGACCTTGAGCATGTCTTTTATTTCTCTTGGATCCAAGGGTCTTCCTTGGTCTTATGGGCTTGGGCCCATCTTCTAATACACTTGGATATGTGGGTCTTCCTTAGTCGTGTGGGCTTGGGCACTGTCTTCCAACACTCCCCCTCAAGCTGGGGTGAGAGAACAACGTAAACTCCCAGCTTGCTGCGAATGATGTATAAAATCTTCCTTGTATAATATGTCTTCATCTTCCAACACTTCCCCTCACGCTGGTGTTCTCGTTCATGAGGCCCAGCTGGTATAATATCAGTGAGAGAAAAATCACTCCTAGTCACTATGACATTGCTCTGAAGTGTCCACCTCTACCACCATGTCCCTCGACAGGACAACAACTCTCAAGTGGTAGAGTAATATATGATATTAATGTGGGGTGGTAATATAAATACAATAATAAGTTCCTTCATCATGGACTTCCAACCACAAAAAATTTGATATTTTTTACGGGGATAAAGTTTCACAGTCATGGACTTCCAACCACAAAAATTTGATATTTTTGACGGGGATGAAGTTCGTCCATCATGGACTCCCAACCACAAATAAATTTGATATTTTTTACTAGGTTGATAATAAATATAATAATAAGTTCCTTCGTCATGGACTCCCAACCAAAAACAAATTGATATTTTTTACATGGTTGACGATAAATATAATAATAAGTTCCTCCGTCATGGACTCCCAACCACAACCAACCACAAATAAATTTGATATTTTTTTCAGGGATGAAGTTCCGCCGTCATGGACGCCCAACCACAAATAAATTTGATATTTTTTATGGGGTTGACGATAAATATAATAATAAATTTCTCTGTCATGGACTCCCAACCAAAAATAAATTGATATTTTTGACAGGGTTGACAATAAATATAAAAATAAGTTCCTCCGTCATGAACTCCCAACCACAAATAAATTTAATATTTTTTACGGGGATGAAGTTCTGCCATCATGAACTCCCAACAAAAAAAAATTGATATTTTTAACGGGGTTGACAATAAATAATGGAATGAGGCTACCTCTTTTTCAATAATATTGTCTGATCAAAAGAGACACAATAGTAGCAGCTTGAATGGGCTTGGCTTGGGCCCATTTAATATGACCCAAAATAATTCTTCTAAAATGACCCATGAAGTAATGCAATGCACATATCTGTACCAAATAATATGTTGACCAAGGAATAATCTGTCAATTCTTCAAAAATAATAATCTAGCCAAAAAAAATTTATCAAGTCGCTCTGAAATCTTGGGCATGCATACCGAAGCAGAAATTAAGAGGCCAGCGTCAGGTTGACTCGGACCCTAGTTGACCTGGTCCGGTTGGTCAGACTTCATACGGTCTGGAACAGAAGAGTGGTAGGTTGGTAACTCGAGCACAGGCTGTGCTGAATTGACTTAGGAGAGTTAGGATTGCACTCAATTAACCTTTCCAAACTTAGGCGCTGAAATAATATTTCTTAACTTAGGAAATATTTAATCATCTTCTTCCTCTTGCAAACGGCTTTAAACAAGGAAACTTTCCTTTCCGAATAGCAGCAGCGGTCGGATGGAGGATCCCGCAGAGAAATCTCGACGACAAAATCGAAACGGAACTTTTCCAAAATAAGAGACATCACCGGGATTTAAGCTGAACATCAACAACTGCAACTTCCAAAAACAGCAACTCATAGCTGGCGCTCGGGAAGCTCGACTACAACAGAGCTCGGCTTGGGAGGAAACTTTTCGACTGCAATTCAGGAAATATCATCTTCCCAACAGTATGCTCCCGAACAGCATGGGATCACAGCGACAACAAAGACAACTTGGAAAATCCAACAGAGACTCTTCCACCGTAATGTTTCTGAATGGCTGACTCAGACAACGAATAGGAGTGACAAAATAACAATAACGCTAACAGTGAGTTCTCGCTGAGGGAGCAGGTCAGGTTCCTTTTGATCACTAACGTGAGTCGTATCATGAAGAAGGCGCTGCCAGCGAACTCGAAGATATCCAAGGATGCCCAGGAGACGGTGCAGGAGTGAGTCTCATATATTCCCCAGCGTTTCTTCTAATAGTATGTCGAAGGCAAAGTCACTGGTCGAAAGCAGAAGCAAAGAAAACACGCAGATGAAAATGGCCGAATGAGAAGAAAAATAAGACGGCGGACGACCTCAACTCCATTGATGACTTCTTTCTAGAAATCGTTACAGGGTCATTCGAGAAGTTTATGAGAGTGACAATGATCCTGCCTCTCACCAGTCAATAGTACTTCAAAAAAGTCACAGAGAATTGTGTGGCGTATTGGAAAGTCAAGGGCATCTACACCAAGGCAGAAGCCATGGCCATAGAGGAATTCAAACAAGTTTTCAAGGACGGAAGACAGCAATAATAATGAGCAAGAAGGGAAAAAATATTAAGGAACTAGCACTTGTTCACGGGGAGAATAGCAGCAGAAAAAGGAAAAAAATCAAACATAAAAAAAAATATTAACTAAAAAAGGAACACAACAGATAATGAACCTGAGAAACCATAGTCGGAGTCCTAAAAATCAAAGCTCTAATACCTTGTTGATTTCGGGACTCCAAGAATTTAGCTCATGGAGAAAAAAGGAAAGAAACCCATTAGGAGAAAACTGGAGGAAGAATGGTTATGGAATTGATTATTCCTTACTCTCCCCCTGAAGCTCTATTTATAGATTTATGAAACTATAATATTAAAATAATACCCCTAAACTTAGGGTTTAGGGTTTTAACCCTGAAATTTTAGCTTAATTACATCAATGCCATCTATATGAGATGACCCTTTATTTATCATCATGCCATCAATGTATGTGAGGCTATGAGCCTTCTCCTTGATATGTGGGTCTTGAGCCCGTCTTCTATTTCTCTTGGATCCATGAGTCTTCCTTGTTCTTATGGGCTTGGGCCCATCTTCTAATATACTTGGATATGTGAGTCTTCCTTGGTCGTGTGGGCTTGGGCTCTGTCTTCCAACACTCCCCCTCAAGCTGGGGGTGAGAGAATAGCTTAAACTCCTAGCTTGCTGCAAATGATGTATAAAATCTTCCTTGTATAATATGTCTTCATCTTCCAACACTCCCCCTCACGCTGGTGCTCTCGTTCATGAGGCCCAACTGGTATAATATCAGTGAGAGAAAAATCACTCCTAACCACTAAGACACTGCTTTGAAATGCCCAACTCCAGCACTGCGTCTCTCCACAGGACAACGAATCTAGTGTGGTAGAGTAATATATGATATTAATGGGGTGGTGGTAATATAATATAACAATAAGTTCCTCCGTCAAGGACTTCCAACCACAAAATTTTGATAATTTTTACGGGGACGAAGTTCCTCCGTCATGGACTTCCAACCATAAAAATTTGATATTTTTTACGAGGATAAAGTTCCTCCGTCATGGACTTCCAACCACAAAAATTTGATATTTTTGATGCGGATGAAATTCCTCCGTCATGGACTCCCAACCACAAATAAATTTGATATTTTTTACGAGGATGAAGTTCCACCGTCATGGACTCCCAACCACAAATAAATTTGATATTTTTTATGGGGTTGACAATAAATATAATAATAAGTTCCTCCGTCATGGACTCCCAACCAAAAAAAAATTGATATTTTTTATGGAGTTGACAATAAATATAAAAATAAGTTCCTTTGTCATGGACTCCCAACCACAAATAAATTTGATATTTTTTACGGGTATAAAGTTTCACCGTCATGGACTCCCAACCAAAAAATTTTTATATTTTTTACGGGGTTGACACTAATAATGATATGAGGCTACCTCTTCTTTAATAATATTGTCTCATCAAAAGAGACACAATAGCAGCAACTTAAATGGGCTTGGCTTGGGCCCATTTAACACGACACAAAATAATTCTATTAAAATGACCCATGAAGTAATATAATTCACATATCTATACCAAATAATATGCTGACCAAAGAATAATCTGTCAATTCTTCACAAATAATAATCCAGCCAGAAAAAATATTTTACCGAGTCGCGCCAAAATCTTGGGCATGCATATCGAGGCAGAAATTAAGAGGCCAGTGTCAAGTTGACCCGGACCCGAGTTGACCCGGTCTGGGTTGGTCCGACTTGACTCAGTCGGCAATGGAAGATTGGTTGGCTGGGAACTTGGGCACGGGCTGCGCTGACTTGACTCGGGCGAGTCAAGATTGCGCTCAATTAACCTTTCCGAACTTAGGTGCTGAAATAAGATTTCTTAACTTAGGAAATATTTAATCATCTTCTTCCTCCGGCGAATGGCTTGAAACAAGGAAACTTTCCTTTCCGAATAGCAACAACGTTCAGACGGAGGATCCCATAGATAAATCTCGACGAAGAAATTGAAACGGAACCATTCCAAAATAAGAGACATCACTGGGATTTAAGCTGAACACCGACAACGGCAACTTCCAAAACCAGCAATGCATAGCTGGCGCTTGGGAAGCTCTACAGCAACAAAGCTCGGCTCGGGAGGAAACTTTTTGATAACAATTCCGGACAGAGAGGACTTTCCGAAAAAAACTTCACTCTAGAATAGACCTTCCAGAAATATCATCTTCCCCGTAGTACGCTCCTGAACAGCACGGGATCACAACGACAGCAAAGACGGCTCGGAAAATCCAACAAATACTCTTCCGTTGTAATGTTTCTGAATGGCAAACTCAGACAACGAATTAGGGGGACAGAATAACAACAACGTTAACAATGAGTTCTCACCGAGAGAGCCGAACATGTTCCTTCCGATCGCTAACGTGGGTCGGATCATGAAGAAGGCGCTGCCGGCGAACTCGAAGATATCCAAGAGCCGCGAAGGAGATGGTGCAAGAGTGTGTCACATATATCCCCATCGTTTCTTCTTATACTACGTCAACGCCAAAGTCACTGGCCAAAACCAAAAGCAGAGAGAACACGCAGATGAAAATAGCATAAGGAGAAGAAAAAGAAGACGGGGGACGACCTCAACTCTAGCGATGACTTCTTATGAGAAATCATTACTAGGCCATTCGAGAAGTTTATGAGAGTGACAATGATCCTGCCTCTCACCAGTCAATAGTACTCCAAAAAAGTCATAGAGAATTGTGTGGCGTACTGGAAAGCCGCGAGCATCTACACCAAGGCGGAAGCCATGGCCGTAGAGCAATTCAAACAAGTTTTCAAGGACGGAAGATAACAATAATAACGAGCAGGAAGGAAAAAAATATTAAGGAACTAGTACTTGTTCACGGAGAGAATAGCAACAGAAAAATAAAAACAAATCAAACATAAAAAACAAATATCAACTAAAAAAAGGAACACAACGGATAATGAACCTGAGAAACCATAGTCGGAGTCTTGAAAATCAAAGCTCTGATACCATGTTGATTTCAAGACTCCATGAATTTAGCTAATGGAGAAAAAGGGAAATAAACCCATTGGGAGAAAACTGGAGGAATAAGGGTTATGGAATTGATTATTCCTTACCCTCCCCCTAAAGCTCTATTCATAGATTTATGTAACTACAATATTACAATAATACCCCTAAACTTAGGGTTTAGGGTTTTAACCCTAGAACTTTAGTTTAATTACAGCAATGCCATCTCTATGAGATGACCCTTTATTTATCATCCTGCCATCAATGTATGTGAGCATATGGGCCTTCTCCTTGATCAATGGGCCTTGAACCCCGTCTTCTTTTTCTATTGGATCCTTGGGTCTTCTTTGGTCTTATGGGCTTGGGCCCATCTTCTAATACACTTGGATATATGGGTCTTCCTTGGTCGTGTGGGCTTGGGCATTGTGTTCCAACATTTGGCATTGTGTAAAGTCGTGTATTGAACTACATGTGGCCAAAGAGAGCTAAAAACTCTTTTGTAATTTTATAGCTATTAGAGAGTTATAGTGGAATTTTACCAAGCACAAGTTCTTGGGCGGTGACTACCATAGGAGAACATCGATAACAAAAAAAAATTGTCCAGATCATGTGTGCATGTTACTATTTACATTGATTTCTGTTTATGCACGATATTTTAATTACACACACAATTTTTTTTAATTTGAATATCACAATTCAACACTCCTCCCCCCCCCCCCATCTTCTAATACACTTGGATATATGGGTCTTCCTTGGTCGTGTGTGTTTGGGCACTGTCTTCCAACAATTGGCATTGTGTAAAGTCTTGTATTGAACTACATGTGGCCAAAGAGAGCTGAAAACTCTTTCGTAATTTTATAGCTATTAGAGAGTTATAGTGGAATTTTACCAAGCAGAAGTTCTTGGGCGGTGACTACCATAGGAGAACATCGATAACAAAAAAAATTTGTCCATGTCATGTGTGCATGTTACTATTTACATTGAATTCTGTTTATGCATGATATTTTAATTACACACACAATTTTTTTTAATTTGAATCTCACAATTCAACACCTCCCCCCTCCGCCCCCACCCCCTCTTGAGAAACCGCATGGGCCAAAATTGACTCCCTTCTTGACTTTAATGATAACAAAACTTAATAGAGCTTACGATTGTAAATCTAGTATTTTCAGATATTTTTCCTTCAAGACATAATAATTTCAAGGTCTAAAGCATTTAATCGATACAAGTTTCTCAAAGACATCAAACTTCATGGAAATTCAAGAAATCTTGAAGAAGCACCCTCAGAAGATGAAGAAAATGTGAAGACTAGAGTTCTAGGAATCACTAAGAAATGTAAGAAACTCATTCTATGTAAAGAGAGCAATCCACTCCTTCCAAAACTTGATGTACAATACAAACTTTGAGAATTTAAGACATATTTTGCCTTCAAACATATTTTCACAAATACATATAAACATTTCATACATGTTAGAATCATTTAGGATTATTCATTCCCATGCTTTAAAAGTGTAGTAGATGAATTGGCACGAGAATGATTGATCATCATCTACTAATGATCGATCAACCAGAAGTGCATAGGCAAAAAATATAAAGCATGATCGATGAACCAAGGTCGATCAATTGATCATCTAGAACATGGCCAATTCATGCTATAGATCATGATCGATCAACCCATTTGGACTGATCGATCAATATTGTTTAGGTAAAACAAATTCTTGCTCATTGCTCTATCAACCCCTTAGACTGATCGAACATACAGAACTTTATTAGTCAGGGACATAAATCATGATCTATCATACTTGAAATGAACTACTAGAGAAAATTCTAATTGATCGATCATACCATGTACATTGATCAATCAACTTAAAAAGTCATCCCCAACAAGAAGATATTGATCATTCATACCATCGATCAATAAGTCACATTTAAATAGAAAATAGCCATTACACTCGATTGATCAATCATCCACATTATATTGATTGATCATTGTACACTTAACTTTTTGCAAATGGGAAAAAATGGTTAGTTTGGCTTGGGAAACATATAAATACCCCATCAAACCTCCTATTAAGAAGTCAATGAGCCTTTGTTGGTATATCCAAAAGAATTTATTCTCAATCCTTTGCTAATCTTCCTAAAGTGTATTTTTCAGAAAGAGTGAGCTAAACTCTAAAAAAAAAAAACTTTCTCTTTTCTCATGTCCTTTCCATTGCATATACATTAGACAAGTTCCAACATCTTTCATTGTGCTACAAAGGTTGGAGGCTTGGATCTCTCAAAAGGAGAATGTTTCTCTCCAATTGATGAAGGTGTAAGTTTTACCTTTCTTCTGTAATTTTGTTTTGAGAAAGGTTTGTCTAGAACCTATTAGAATCTAGATAGAAATGGCCTAGCTAGAGCTAGTCAATCTCTTGGGAAGATTATTTTGTAAATCATGTATTTGAACTACACGTGGCTTAAAGAGAGCCGAAATCTCTTTTATGAAAATTCTGGCTAATAGAGCTTGATTAGAGAGATTTCCCAAGCACGATTGGGTTGTGAATACCAATAGGGGAACATCGATAACAAAATATTCGATGTTAACTATTGTGGTGTATGAATTTTCTATAATTTAATTTGCATGCTTGCATGATTTTATATTCCATGCCTGAAGGTTTTTATAATTTAAATTCTCAATTCACTCTCCTCTTGAGAAGTCACTAGGGCCAACACCAAGTACCTATAAAAGTGAAGACAAATCTTCAATGGGAACCAAGGGTAGGCGAATGCCAAAAGAGAATAGTTATGTGCAAGACAACACAAGTAGTAGTCCTAAAAGACTCTAGAAATCATGTGAAAATTAGCACAAGGAGTGGTCCTTAAAAGAATCTAAGAATCAAAGGAACATAAACGACTCCACTGGTAGTGAAACTATCTCATGTACCCATTGTGGAAAGACAACACATGTCATTATTGGAATGTTGGTATAAAAATCAAGCAGCCAAAAACTTTGGCCATAGGATGCAACAAAAAAAGAATGGTCGGGATAACTTTAGAGGACCCAAAGGGTACCACACCAAAAATGAATTTTGCGAAAGCAGGTCAATATGAAACAAATGTGGCTGAAAACTTATGAGAAGAAGAAATATGTTCCCTAGATTGTGGCAGTTCAAGGCATATGATAGCAAACATATATGCACCCATCTAGAGCTCAAGGATTGAGGAATAGAGAAGTTTGGAAATGGGAAAGTCTGTATAAGGTTGGGGATTATAAAGATGCTACCCCACCTACCATACATGTTGTGCTTTATGTACAAGGTCTCAACTATAGCCTCTTGTGTATAAGTCAATTGTGTGACAAGGGATTCAAGTTTGAGTTTGTACTGAATGAATGAAAATTGTTTTAAAACTGAAAACCAAATCCGTGTTTCAAAAAGAAATGGAAACGTGAATGTGTTAAATGTAAATGATCTTTTCAAACAAAAAGGTTATATGTTTTATACTAAAAATGATTATACAATGTTATGGCATAGGAGTTTGGGACATATGGTGTTGATACTTTGAAAAAGAGTTACAACAAGGATATTGTCCAAGATCTTCCAAACCTAAATTTTGAAAATCAAGAGCTATGTTATGCTTGTTTAAAAGATAACATTCAAAAACCTCATTTCAGCCAAAGCAAGTAATTTCCACCACCAAGTGTTTACAATTCTTTCACATGAATTTATAATGGGACATTGGAGTAGCTAGTCATGGAGGAAAATATTTTATTTTTATGAAAGTGGATGATTACTTTAGGTATACATTCGTTGGTTATCTATGTGAAGTACAAATTCTAAAGTCTGAAGCCATTAGTCCTGGGTAAGTAGAAGATGCCCATAAAGTTTTCTAAAAGGCATGATCTTATTAGATCCAAAGTGGGATGGATGTTGTAAGCTTGATTACATGATTATGAGTATGGTAATCAAGCTTTCCTTGCTTACAAAATGGTTGTTGGATGGTTTAGTCAGTCCACCTGAGTGACAATTGCGAGAAAGAGGACAACAATGGCTGCCAACATAACCTTCCTCTTAAGTCTATATGGAGTTTCCCTTAATTCGTATGAGGAACGTGAACATGGGAAATGACATGAATTTTCACTCTGAGATAAATTGTTTGACAAGGAAAGCTTAATAAAAGAACATCACAAAAAAGGAAACATTTCGATTGTATGGAATGCTATGGGACTGGAGCATACATAACAAAAAAACAACGAAATCTAATTAAATACTATTGAAGTAAGGCTCCATTGTTTGTGTAGGTTGACTGAGTCCACTTAAGGACATGCACAAATTGAGTAGATTGGATCTCTATTTATAATAGAGAGAATGTGTAAAAATAAAAGTTAAATTAAAGTACACGTGCCTCCAAAATAGAACTCCTAATTAAAATTAAAGTAAACAAAAATTATAGAGTACTAAAATAATTAAAACAACTTTGAATAAGATTTTCTTGTAAAACTTTCTCCCATGAGATTCTTGTAAGACTCTACCTTGTTAGTTAGTCCTCTACTAAATTCTTTACAATGAGAGTCATATAAGACACCTCCATATCTGCTCTTAAAAAAAAAATAAAGTGATTAGCTGGCCTATCGTGGTACTTGTTTCAATAGGTTGATGAGAGAAATAAAGAACTTACTCAATGTTTGTTACTTCAGCTGAGTCATATGTCTTATGGTTTTGGGATTAAGACACATATACCCTTTTTTAATTGAGAATACTCTTGGAATAATCAGTTGATGAAATGAAGAGATAATTTACCATTACTTCGTGAGATATTAAGGAGAAAGATAAAAAAAATCAAACATCTTTTGTGGTAAAGAAAATAATGGTCTCAAAGTATGCATGATTTAAGTTTGAATTTTATACTTGAGAGTGGAGGACGGAGTATGATTTATTACGTAACATGATGTAGGAATAGTATGGCCCTTAAATTATTTAGGTACCTTCATGTCAAGTTTTATCAAGTGACGTTTTTTGTGCTCAAGCACCTCATTTTGTTGAGTATTATAAGACATGATATTTTATGAAAAATTTTAGAGGAAGAAAAAACTAAGAAAATTCTCTTCTTAGATACTCTAGAGGGTTGTTAGCCTCAAAGTTTAATGGAAACAAAAAATTGACATTTGATTTCATTAAAAAAATTGTTGATAAACAAAGAACCTTAAGACCTATGTTTCAATAGAAAGACCCCAGTACAACAACTAAAATTGTGAATAAATATGACCAAATACCAAAATCCACTAGTAGTAGTCACCCTACATGATCTTCGAATATCTGAATGTACTAACAGAAAAATAGAACTACCCAACTTTTTATGACAAACACATCTATGATGTTTTCCCTATTGACACGACTCACACAACAATGGACCCAAAGCTCTTATTGAGACAATCATCAAGTTCAAATTATCAATGGAGAGATGCCTCATCAGAAAATGCCAATCCAAAGGAGAGAATACTATCTGGAATATTGATGAGTTGTCATGGGTGGCCAAGAGGTAGAATCCTCCTTGCACATGCCCTCAACTAATCATCCTCTCCATTCTCAAGTTTTTAAAAGCACACATTAAGGAGAAAATCAGTGGCTTAGTGAGTTGAGTAATTGATAAGAGATTGACAAAAAATTTAGGGACATGTGATATAGATTATTGGGATAGAGATTAAGAATTATTAACAAGTCCTTCTGTTACAACCCTAAATTGTGACCCATCTGCTAAAGTGATGTATTGAGAGGAAGTAGATCTTTTTAAAGAAGAAAAGAGATGAGAGTTACTTGACTTAAGAATGGAAGCACTTGAGTCAATTGCCCAAAATATAGCTGGTTAAGAATCAAGTGTGGAGTTACCTATTTGAGCAGAGGCTTCCCCAAGAGAACCCTTAGCTTGTCAGCTACTAAGAATAGGAGTGGATGCTGCCATACATTGTTGCATCATGTTTTTCAGCTCTTTGTTGCTCACCAATATGTATTCTGGTCGAGTAGTACTTGAACCAATGGATTGACCTTGCTCTATAGAATGTGCTATTTCAGGTCCTCAATATTTGTTCAACACTTATTGGTAACATGATTAGTTTTTCCATAAACTATAAAAGGCTTATAACGATGCTTTCAACCTTTTTCTTTGCCTGTAAAATTTATATATATTTGTATTGTGTCAGATATTGAAGTAGTTAAAGAAGATGACTCATATTTGACAAAATAATGATAAGATGGCTGGCTCTGCCCTTACAGGTCAGGAAAGTGCATCTTCAAACATAGAATTTTCTTTGCTTGAAAGAATCTGAGCTCAAATGCTTTCAAATTTTGGTCCAAAATCACAAAGGAAACTAGTGATTCTAATATCTTCTCTCTACCCTTCCGATTGTACTTCATCCAAAATAAGAGTGTAATATCTTAGAATATACCTTCTAACTCGCTAGCATATTCCAAAACGCTTATGTCACGTCTCTTAATAGTAAACAACTAAGTATAAAGATCATAGATATGAGACCTATTATTCTCTTGAGACATTGTTCTTTTTAAATCATTCTGAATATCATAAGTAGTCTAGCAATAAATTACATGATTAATTATATTTGGCTCCATCCTATTAATCAACCAAAATAAGTCGATAATTTTCCGTTTTTCATGCAGTTGGAGGATTAAGTGGGGAAATGTAAGTTCTTTTCCTTCTTTCTGGATCCAATATAAGTCTTTATAACCCTTGACCACATCAAAAGAATTTATGCCCTCTTTTTCACTAGACATATCATTGTATATCATAGGAGCCTCTCTCACTTCAACTAGACATTGTTTCCTATTAGAATGAAAATAAACATCAAAAACATGAAAAAGACTGGCCTACGTAAGCTCCTTAAACATGCACTTACAATAACAAGAGTCCAACAAAAATGTATACGATAATGCCACAAAAACAGTCTTCATCTATATATAGGGTCGTATCATATTCTCATTGGAAGTGATAAAAAATTAAGACAAAACTATCCTTCAGGTTATAAACATATCAAAGAAACTTCAAATCAATTCCCGTGCATGCAACAATTCTACATGCAAAATTCTTCTCTTCGATGGACTTTTATAGCCCACATAGCCTTTGGTTTTATTTTTAAAAAATCATTCCAACCCAGCTACTCCTTTAGGTTGTAGAAATCAAAATAGCAGATGAAATAGTCTAAGCTTCCAATTTTTTTGGGTTGTGGAATGTTGAAGACGCCTAGTAAGACAACAATCTTCACCAAAAATTTGTGTCCATCTCTAACTCAATAATAAACTAGAAGGTAGAGATTAGAGTTAGTTTATTTTAGGAAGTAGATTATGTTAAAAGGATCCACCCATGAGTAGGAGTGGCATGGATGGTAAATAAGGTACAAGGTGGCATGGTTAGTAAATACGCGAAACTTCTATAAAGATGGCATAGAGTTGTAATAATATAAACTGGTGTATGTACTCTTATGTCTTTTTTGATTTTGAGGGATGTAGTCCTAAAGTTATTTTAGTCTTTGTAAACACTCACTGAAAACTATACATAGAACCTCAAGGCATGAGAGCATTAAGCTCAATCCGCTTAAGCACAAATTGTTACTCCCTCTTGTCTCCTCGTTTCTCTCTTCTTTCTCTCCCTTGGTTTCACTTCCTATCCTCTCCATGAGCTAGAGCCCTTCTCGTCTCCTCTTCTCTTCTTCCTCTTCTCTCTTCTATTAATCCCTTGTTATTATTATGTGAAGAAGGCTCTAGAAATCAACATGGTATCATAGCGATCCTTCATTATAAATAACCAGGTGACACGAGAGTAATCATCAACAAATATAACAAAATATCATGAATGAGATATATTTGATATATTAAGAGATCCCCAAACATCAAGATGATTTAAAGAAAAAGGACTAGCACTTGAGTCATTTGAGCAAGGCGAAAAAGCACTTCTTTGATGCTTGCTTAGTCAACAAAACTCACATGGTAAAATTTTTATGGACTGTAAACTTGAAATAAGTGTTTGTAACACCAATAAAGACAGGTGTCTTAGCTGCTTGTGCCATTGGACCACATGATGTTCCTTTGTGACAAGTGAAGAGAGAAGCTTTGTGTCAAGGTAGTAAAGTCGTCCTTTCTCATGGCCTCCACCAATCACCTGTTTGGTTTGGCAGTCCTAAAAGATACAATGAGAGGCATAAAAGTTTACAAAGCATCCAAGTTTTTTGGTGAGTTTACAAACAGATATAAGACTTAAGGGGAATTGAGAAACAAAAAGAATGTCAGATAGAGGTAAGGAAGAAGAAGGATTTGAAACACCTATCCCTTGTACTTGTGTTTGAGATCCATCGACAATGGAGACAAATCACGAAGTAGGAAATGGGGAGACTTTAGAGAGGTTATCTTCCTAGTAAGATGTTCAAAAGCCCCTGAGTTAATAATCCAAGAAGGAGAAGAGTCACAAAGAAAAGTAGATGATATACTTGTGGGTGCCATGGTGACTGAAGAGGTGCTAGGAGTGGTGATGAATAAGTTTTTCAACTTCTAGAAGGCTTCATAATCGTCTTCAATATGGGTTTTATTTTTTTAGATTGATTCACTTAATTGATTCATATTTTTCACTCAACCATGAAGTTTCCAACACTTGTCTTTTTTTTTATTAGAAAGGCTACAATAGGTGCGAGAATGGGATTGTGTGGAATCAAACATACCTCGACCTTTGTTGTAATTACCGAGACCTCTTCCAACTCTTCCTCATCCTCTGTTGAATTTAGGATCCCTTTTTCATGATCACGAACAAGAGAAAGAAGAAAGAAAAAAGAGAAAAGGGAAGGAAAGCTCTCGGGTAGAGAGAAGAAAAAATAAAAGGAGAAGAGGAGGTTGCGCCAAGCAAGGAGAGGGAGAGAGAGAACCAACTCGGGATTGAATGTGTGACTTGATTAATTTCGAATTACAACACCTCTCTTTATAGTAGAGGAGGAGGTAGAGTCCTTATACAACTTGTCCTTCAATCCTAATTACATTCCAACTCTAACTCTTCAATATAAGAAAGTCTATTCAAACTAAACTACTAGAAGACTAACTTGAGTAGAACTAGGAGTCCTTCATTATTCATGTGAATATAATGGATAAGCCAGCTCATAGCCTTATCCTTGTGGCCCCCTCATGATCTCCCAACTCACCTTGATAAGAGTGCCAGCTCGTGAGATCTTTATGGGTCCCACTTGATCTTCAAGTCTTCTAAATCAATTCAGCTTGTGCTTCTTGCTTCCTTAACTCGTGCTTGCTTTGGGTGAGGACTCTTCTTGGTGTCCCATGTCCTCTAGGATTCTTCTTGATGACCTACAACCTCATGGTGGGTCCCACTAGCTTGAGCACCATGGTGGGTCCAACATTGTAACACTCCCCCTCAAGCTGGGGGTGAGAAGACATCATAAATACCCAGCTTGCTGCATATGGTAGACATAATCTTGTGAGTGACTTGTTTGGTGAGAATGTATGCAACTTGATTTTCTGATGATATGTGCTTCAGGGATAAAAGACCAACTTGGAATTTTTCTCGTATAAAGTGGCAATCTACCTCAATGTGCTTTGTCCTCTCATGGAAGACTGGATTCGATATAATATGTATTGCTGCTTGATTATCACAGTATAGATCCATTGGAGCTTCTTTATAGAATCTCAATTCAGTGAGAAGAGATCTTATCCATAAGATTTCACTTACAGTGTGTGCCATGGTTCTATATTCTGCTTCTACGCTTGACCGTGCTAGTACATTTTATTTTTTTTCCTCCAACCATCGTGCAAAATCCAAAACTAGATTTTCTATCATCTGGGGATCCAGCCTAGTCTGCATCCAGAATCCCTCAATGTTGAAGTGACCATTTTTTTTTATAGAGGAGCCCCCTTCCAGGAGCTCCTTTAGATAATGTAGTATCCTCTCAAGTGCTTGCCAATGACTAAGTTGTGGCTTGTGCATGTACTGACTTACCGCACTTACTGCATATGAAATGTCTGGCCTCGTTACACACAGGTAAATAAGTCATCCTACTAACCTTTGATATTTTCCAATATCTACATCTTCTCCAGTGCCTCCAAATAATTTTGTATTTGCATCCATAGGAGTGTCTACCGGTTTGCATCCCATCATACCTGTTTCTTCTAGTAGATCAAGGGCATATTTTCTTTGGGATAGAACAATCCCATGTCTAGAGTGTAAGACCTCAATACCCAAAAAATATTTCAGTAATCCAAGATCCTTCGTCTTGAATTCAGCACATATTCTTTCTTTTATTTTTTGAATACCCTCAGAATCACTCCTAGTTAAAATAATATCATCAACATAAACAACTAGAATCACCTTACCTCGTGTTGTGTTCTCAACAAATACTGCGTGATCTGCAGAGCATCTGTAAAAACCTGCCCGTATGATAGCTTGACTAAATCTCTCAAACCATGCCCGTGGGGACTGCTTTAGTCCATATAGAGATTTTTTAAGGAGACATACGGCCTCCCCCTCAACCACATATCCAGGTGATTGTTGCATATAAATCTCTTCTTTGATATCACCATTGAGAAATGCATTTTTAACATCCAGTTGATATATTGGCCATGATGAATTAGCTATCAAGGATAATAAGATACTTACCGAGGTCATTTTTTCCACTGGAGAGAATGTCTCATCATAATCAATGCCATAGCATTGAGTGTAACCTTTTGCAACTAGTCGTGTAATAGTCCCATATGGATTATGTTTTACTGTATACACCCACTTGCAACCTACAGGTTTTTTATCTGAAGGTAGAGGAACCAGTGACCATGTGTGATTATCATTGAGTGCCTTCATTTCTTCATCCATTGCTGTCTTTCACCAACCTGGATGTTGGAACAGATATGGAGGAAATCCTGATATGAATGTGGAATAGATATGGAGGAAATAGAAGAAAGAAACTGACAACATAATGGTGAGAGGTGATGATGAGACACAAAATTGGAAATAGGATGAGAAGTAGAAGGTTGAGTGCATGATTGAGGTTCTTTTCTTATAGCAATAGGATGAGTATCAAATTGAGGACCAAAAATGACTGGTGATGAAGGACTTACCTCTGGTGGATCCGACAACTCAGCAGGTGTGGTATCGGCCACTGTCTCTGAGGGCTGAACAATCTCTGTGTCACGAGGCACAACCGATCGAGGAGAACTTGATACTGATGATATACTAGGTGGAGTGCTATTAGAATATTATGAGGAGTTTTCAAAGAATGTTACATCCCTGGACACAAATAAGCATTGCAAAGGAGGACTATAACAAACATAACCCTTTTGTGTACGAGAGTATCCCAAAAAATGCATTTGATAGATTTAGGGTCAAGTTTGTTGTGTCTAGACAATGTATTATGAACAAACATTGACAACAGAAGACTTTCAATGGTAATGCAAATGGATCATCATGTGGTATTAGTTTAGAGTAGGGGGATTTATTCCCAAGAATAGTAGACGGTAGACGATTTATAAGAAAACACGTTATAAGGACAACATGGGGCCAATAAAAGTATGGAACTATCATGGCATATAATAGACCTCGAGCTACCTCAAGAATATGATGATTTTTTCGTTTAGTTACACTATTTTATAGAGGAGTTTAGGTATATGATGTCTGATGGATAATGCCATTCTCTTGACAAAATGAGTCAAGGTCCTTTGAAATATACTCTTTGGCATTATCATACCGGAGGATTTTTATCTTCTGACCAAATTGTGTGAGTACCATCGCATAAAAAGATTTAAAAATAGATGGTATCTCAGAACACTCCTTAAAAATAAACAACTAAGTTGTGTGAGTGAAATCATCAATAAAAGTGATAAAATATTTGGCTTGAGAAATATTAGAGACACTCAAAGGCCCCCAAACATCAGTATGAATCAACATAAAGGAATGTCACTTTTGACTTCTGGACGAGGAGAGTTTGTACTCCTTTGATGTTTACTTAACTGACACTCCTCACAACTGAATTCTAACCAGATCTTAAGAGATGGAAACATATGATGAAGAGACTGGATGGAAGGATATCCCAAACGATTGTGTCATAATCGTGTCTCATTCTCAGTAGTAGACACCATATTTATCTTTGGCACGTCCAAGTAGTAGAGCCCCCCTTGTTCATGGCCTCCACCAATCACCTGCTTCGTTATAAGATCCTGAAAACACATGAAGTAGGTGAGAAAGTAACCGAGCAATTAAAATATTTTGTAAGCTAACTCACAGAGAGTAAGTTTAAAGGAAAAGAAGGAACAAAAAGAATATCAATTAACGAAAGTGATGGGGTGACAGAATTGGAACCCTTTCCTTGGACTTTGGTTTGAGAACCGTCAGCTATGGTAACAAACTTGTGTGAAAGACTCAGAGAGAAAGAATGTAATAAAGTTTTGTTACCTATAAGATGCTTGGAGGCTCCTGAATCAATTATCCAAGATGAAGATGATGCAGATAGCATACCTGAAGCAGTAGTAGTTGCAGAGGGACTAGGAGATGACCCTAGCATGGTCTTCATTTTCTGAAATAGGTCATACTCTTCATCATTAATAATCTTCTGTGCAACTGATGTTGTGGGATGGTTTTCTTGTGCATCAATAATAAGGGCCTGATTAGCCCTTGTCGATTCTGACTTTTCATTATCCTTATAGCATATTTCTTTATAGTGGCCATATTTTCCACAGTAAGTGCATGCCCTGTAATGGTACTGATCTATAGTATGGCCATGATATTTACAATAAGTACACTTAGTATCATCTGTTCTGTCAGCACTATTCCTTCCACCTCTTCCTCTGCCCCCTCTATAACCCCTTCCTCAACCTCGGCCGCGGTTAGAGGATGATCCTCTATGATCAGAATACATAGCGGATGACACATCAGTAGTGGAGGAAGAAGTGTCTAGAATACGAAGTAATGTTGCACACACATCCTCAAACTTTGTGATAACAGAAGCACTCAATAGTTGACTCTTGGCAATCTCAAGATGAGGTTTAACATTTGCAAGACAAATAGCAATAATTAAGGCATCCTTTTTTTTATCTTGGATAGAAATATTAGTGGTGGAAGGCTGAGCTAAATACCACTCTTGAAGAAAGCCTCTAAACTATGCTAAGTACTCATGAATATTTTCTCCTTGTTTAGTATTCAATATTCTCTGGAGAATATCATAGGGTCTATGCAGTGTATCAGGCATGAATGTACTTTCGTACATGTCTCCCAAATTTGTTTAGCAGTGTCAAGATGAATAACTAGAGACATGTTCTTCCATGATATTTATTAGCCAACCAATTACCAAAGTATCATACTTCAGCCATTTCATATAAAAAATATCATCTTCATCAACAGGTGGTCCTCGAGTAGTCAGGTGACCAAGTAGGTCTTTGGTTATGAGAAACCTCCTAACTGAGGTGGACCAACTCATCAAATTTGATACCTTACATAAGGGTATGGTGTTGATTCTCAATATATCACCTTTGATATTCATATTATCATCTGCCATGATAGGCTTTTCTTCAAAAAACTTCAAATAATAACACCAAGTAGCACTTCTTCAATGAACTCGGTATATGTAAATATAGCATCAATGCTAAATTATAAATTTTTTTCAAAAAAAAAAACTCATAAGAGGCTCAATATAAATCTTCTATATCAGGGAACTCTTATCCCATGAAGAAAAAAAATCAATAAGCTGAGTATGGATTGGTCTCGGCAATCAGAATTTCCAAACCGATAAAAATGTTTTGATAGCTCCTTCTAGATAGAGGGGCATACATATCCATAACATAATAAGATTAAAGCATTTACATATTAATCCTTGAATCATCATCTAAATTCAAGAACCAATAGCATAAAAAAAAAATTGAACACTTATCTCTTGGCTAGTGTTCTTCTTTCATACAAGAGCTTTCTTTGAGTGGTGTTGATCATCACTTCTCTAGAGCATTCCTTTTTCGAGGGATCCTAAATATGTTGCTATGATACCATGTTGAATTTAGGATCCCTTTTTCATGATCACGAACAAGAGAAAGAAGAAAGAAAAAAGAGAAAAGGGAAGGAAAGCTCTCGGGTAGAGAGAAGAAAAAATAAAAGGAGAAGAGGAGGTTGCCAAGCAAGGAGAGGGAGAGAGATAACCAACTCAGGATTGAATGTGTGACTTGATTAATTCCAAATTAAAACACCTCTCATTATATTAGAGGAGGTAGAGTCCTTATACAACTTGTCCTTCAATCCTAATTACATTCCAACTCTAACTCTTCAATATAAGTAAATCTATTCAAACTAAACTACTAGAGGACTAATTTGAGTAGAACTAGGAGTCCTCATTATTCACGTGAATATAATATATAAGCCAGCTCATAGCCTTATCCTTGTGGGCCCCTCATGATCTCCCAGCGCACCTTATAAGAGCGCCAGCTTGTGAGATCTTTGTGGGTCCCACTTGATCTTCAAGTCTTCTAAATCAATCCAGTTTGTGCTTCTTGCTTCTTTAACTCGTGCTTGCTTTGGGTGAGGACTCTTCTTGGTGTCCCACGTCCTCTAGGACTCTTCTTGATGACCTACATTCTCATGGTGGGTCCCACCAACTTGAGCACCATGGTGGGTCCCACATTGTAACATCCTCTTGAAGCATCAAGGGACCATCTACCACAAGAGAACATGGCGGAAGTCTTTGAGGGATGTGATCTTGAGTCCTTAATTCTTCTTTGACTAGAAGTCTATACATGGCAACACAAATATCATCAAAGGAAGGTTTGACTATTGAACTAAGGATTTGAGACTTTGCCACATCTAAATATAGTTTTATCTTGGCTAAACCAAGTCCTCGATCCAATTGCTCCCATTTTTTTTTCGAATAGCCACATCGGATAGCCAACTTCCAATCCTGCAAGAAACCTCAAAATTTGGAAAAAAAAAAATCATTGAGATTGCCTTCTTGTTAGGTGGTGTACATGGCTTGAAAATGTCATAAAGTCTTTGAAGACTATCGGTGTTTGAATATATCTTAGCACATGTATTCCAAATAAATTTTGGTTGTGTCAAAGTGCACAACATTATTGGCCACACTTTCTTCCGTGCCATTAATGAGTCAATTTATGACTAATGCATCTTCTTTGAGCCACCTTTTATAGTTTGTATCATCCTCATCAAGTGGTGGAAGAGATTTGACAAGGTGACCAACAAGATTTTTTTGTAACATGGAATCTTTTAATTAATTGATCCCAAGAAATGTAATTTGAAACCCCTTTGAAGGGAATTGTAGTTATTTTAAGAAAGTCAGTTTTCCCAAAATCTAAAGAGGCAAAGTGAATATGTCCAGCCATAATTGGACTATTGAGGACTCAATCAATGATTTCCTTTAAAAAAAAATCTAAGTGACCAAATATGGAAAGTTCTAAAAAACGAAGGTTTACTTGATATATTGAACAAATAAAGACAAGGGAAATTGAGTGAAGTAACTCAAACAGTGACCTCTTAAAGAATGGAAAGGAAAAAATTCTTAGAGACCAAATATGGAAAGTTCTAAAAAAAAGTTTACTTGCTATATTGAGCATCAAAACTTAATGAAGGAAATTGAGTGATGGCAAGTTTTCCTTTTTTCCATTTTTCCTTATTTTTTCCTTTCCAAAAACAAAAAGATTGTGCCTCAAATAGTAGCCCACAGAATTTGGGTGTTGATTTAGTAAATTTTCCTTAAGAAGTAGCAATAACTCAAAGGGAAATATCTTAAGTCAAGAAGGAATTCAGTCATAAAGAGAAGACAAGTTTCCACAATTTTGGGAGATATTTCAGCGCTGGAAAAAAATTATTAATTGAGAGAAGTGGATGACATAAAAGAGACAAAAAGGGAGATCTTTCCATCAACAAAAATTGTCCTCCTTGCATGGGATGGTGCAAACAAAAAATAATATTTTAAGGAGAAGAATTAGTGCTTGAAATTAATTAAATAAGTAAAAACATTACTTCAATTTTCTCTCATATTTCTCATTATCACAGTCGGCTTACATAGCCATTTTAAAAATTTTACATGGAAGAATTGCGAGTGATTACAGGGATTATAGATTTTACAAAAAATCGGGATTTATGGAATATTTATAGGATTTCTTCTTAAGTTAAGAAATCTTAGAAGAAATTTCAACACTCCCCCTCAAGTTAGTGCATAGATATCACTCATGCCAAACTTGTCGAGACAATTGTTAAAGGCTCAGTAAGATACTACTTTGGTCAATACATCGGCAAGCTGATCCTGAGATTGAACATTAGGGACTTCAATGATTCTTGCTTCTAATTTTTCCTTAATAAAGTGTCTATCAACTTTTACATGTTTAGTTCTATCATGCTGGATTGGGTTGTGGGCAATATCACATGCTGCCTTATTGTCACAGTATAATTTCATAGGACTTGTATGCTCAATAAGTAGTTCTTGTATCAGATTTTTTTATCCATAATAATTCACATATTTGCCTTGGCCATTCCCCTGTATTCGGCTTCAGCTAACGATCTAGCCACCACCTTTTGTTTCTTACTTCTCTAAGTGACTAAATTTCTACCTACAAATGTAAAGTATCCATATGTAGATCATCGATCCTCTATTAACCCAGCCCAATTGGCATCTATATAACCTTCAATTTTCAAGTCACCTCCCTTTTTAAATAAAATTCCTTTCCCTGGAGATGATTTCAAGTAATGCAGGATACGATTAACAGTATTCATATGTTTTTCACTTGGAGAGTACAAAAATTTACTAACCACACTTAGTACATAAGCTAAATCTGATCTGGTATGTGCAAGATACATCAACCTCCCGACTAGTCTCTGATAACACTCCTTGTTAGCAGGAACTTGATTTGAATGTGTTCCTAGTTTTAGATTTTCTTCCATGGGAGTCCTAACTGGACTACATGTTGTCATACCAGTTTCCTTCAACAAGTCCAAAGCATATTTTTGTTGAGATAGAAAAATTCCTTCCTTAGATCTTGACACTTCAATACCAAGAAAATATTTTAAGTAACCAAGATCTTTCATTTCAAACTCTCTGGCAAGATGACTTTGCAATGCCTCCTTGTTACTATCATATCATCAATATATACAATAAGAGTTGTGATTGCCTCCTTGTTAGATTTCAGGAAGAGAGTGTGATCTGAGTTGCTTTGCTTGTATCCAATAGATTTCAAAAAAAAATTGAACCTTCCAAACTACGCCCTCTGGGACTGCCTCAAACCATATAGGGATTTCCTCAATTTACTTACTTGTTTGCATCCTTCGGTTTGCATAATACATCTAGGAGGTAATTCTATATATACTTCTTATTGGATATCTCCGTGTAAAAATATATTTTTAACATCAAACTAATATAAGGGTCAGTCAAGATTCACAGCCAGAGATAGTAGAATCTGAACAGTATTGATTTTGGCCACTGGTGCAAATGTCTCCATGTGGTCAATCCCGTAGGTTTAAGTATATCCTTTGGTGACAAGCCTTGCTTTGAACCTTTCAATGGTGCCATCGGCTTTATATTTGATGGTAAATTTCCACATGCATCCAACTGGTTTCTTTCCTATAGGTAGATCAACCGCGTTCCATGTTGAATTCTTTTGGAAGGACCTCATTTATTCATTCATAGATTCTTTCCACTTAGGATCTTTCAAGGTTTCCTACACACTATTAGGAATATATATAGTAGATAATTGATTCACAAATGCTTCATTTGCCTTTGACAATCAATGATAAGACAAAATTATGCTTGGGATATTGAGATTTAGAGGTGAGAAGATGTTCATAATTGACTCTAGCTTTTCCTCTTGTGGTTCTATGAGGTAGCACTTGTAGTTGAGTTTCAGAACTTACCTTGTCTTAGACATGGACTCGGACTCAGAAAATAATCGATCCACTGGTACACTATGAAGGGGGGAAGATGTCGACTGAGACTCTGATTCCATCACTTCCATCTGGTATTTTCTATCTCCATCCTGTGAATCATGTTCATTTTGATGTTTACTGCTATAATCTGAATACTCACCACTTGTAGTATCCAAGGTGTCCAAATGATGATTAAGGGTCTTCAATTCAATCCTGTTCTCCCCCTATATTGAAGACTCGGGAGTAGAATAATACATTTTATCTTCGTGAAACACATCAAGAGTGGCATACAATTTGAGAGATGGAGGTTGATAACAATGATAACCTTTCTGATGTTGAGCATAACCAACAAAAACACACTTGAGAGCTCGGGGTTCCAATTTATTTCTCAATGGCTTATGGAGGTGAACAAAGGCTACACACCCAAAAACTCTAGGTGACAGATTCCACACAGTATGTGAACTTATGGTTTTATAAAGAACATTCAATGGAGTCTGAAATTGTAACACACTCGAGGGTATTCAATTGATAAGATAAGTTGCAGTTGTGATGGCTTCACCCCAGTAACTAGCCGACATATGAGCTTCAAACATAGAAGCACGAACAACCTCAAGAAGGTGGTGGTTCTTTCGCTCTGCAACCCGATTTTGCTGAGGGGTGTACGAACAAGTAGTTTGATGAGTAATACCATGATCATCTAGATATTCTTTCAAACTTTGATTCACAAATTATCCACCACTGTCACTTCGAAGAGTTTGTATTATAGAATGATACTGAGTAACTATCATTCTGTGAAATTGTTTGAACAACAAACTAACTTCACTTTTTTACTTGATTAAGCAAATCCAAGTCATACAGGTGTGATCATCAATAAAAGAAACAAACCACCATTTATCACTAAGAGAGGCTATATTTGATGGACCCCATACATCAGAGTGAATAATCATAAAGGGTGCAGGACTCCTATCCATGCTTATTTGGAATGGAACACGATGGATTTTCACTAATTCACATACATCACACTTAAAATATAAAACACATAATTTTTCAAAGAGTTGAGGAAACAATTTCTTTAAATAACCAAAGGATGAGTGACCTAGCCGTTTATGCTATAACCAAATTTCAGAATCTACAGATTTATTCTTCATGGAGAATGCTTGGGTTAACTGATGAGAACGCTCTGGTTGTAGATCAAGGTAATAGAGTTTCCCCCTTCTAGTACCATAACCAATTGTCTTCTGAGTTCGAATGTCCTTAAAAACACTAAGGTCATACCAAAAAATCACAATATAATGTAGAGTACGAATTATTTGAGCAACTGATAATAAATTATGATTGAGGGTTGGAACAACTAATATAGAATCAAGACTCGGATTTTTAGCGAGGGTGATGGAACCTTCTCCAATAACGTGAGAGGGAGTTCCATTTGTTGTAGATATGGTATGTTGTTCAGATGATTTCATACTTTTAACATGATGATTATCAAAGGTCATATGATCAGTAGCACCAGGATCAATTATCCATTCACTATTTTTACTAGGAGCGGAAGTATTAAGAACCTTACCAGATGTAGCAATTATGACTGATGCATCCTTAGTTGTGTGAGAGGTGGAAGGTTCTGCTACAACAATAGAAGCATGATAATTTGGTTTAGAGTTCCATTTGCGAGGCACTTTGGTAGGATCCCACCATTCTGGATACCCGATAAGTTCATAACATCGTGACTTTGTATGCCTAGTCTCACCACAGTGAGTACATATGCGCTCTGGTTTTGCTGTTCCAACCTTATAGCTGCGATTTTGAGATCCTGATGTTCGATTTTGATTACTGGTAGAACCAGTTGGTCGAGCTATTTTAGGCTCAGCTCGACGTGCTACCATTACAGATGACTCAACATGATCAACTTGACTATTTAAAGTGGTTCTATGAACAAAGTCTCGATGTACGTAAGCATAGGCTTCTTCAAGATCCAATATCGGGTCTTTTCTGAGAATTTCCCCACGAACTTGTTCGAATTTTGCATCCAATCCTTTTAAGAAAATATGAACACGCAATCTTTCAAAGGATTTTCTATAAGCGATAACATAATCAGGATCTACTAGATCACCATAATATGTTGACAGTGGGTGACTAGTCCATTTGGTGGAGAAAGCTCTCTGATTCAATGAAAATAATTGTGATTCATCTAACCCATCATAGAAAGCTTTTGCCAGAGCATTCCATAATCCGCGTTTAGTTTGCTGCTAAATATAACGCTTCATAATATTTGGTGACATAGAGGTTAGCAACCACCCCTTGACCTTTTGATTTTCAGCATACCACCTCGCATAAGAGGCATTCGTTTCTTGTGGGAGTGGTGTTTTTCTGATAGTATATTCGAGCTTCTCACGTCCTGTAATTTGCATCTCCATGATCTGGGACCATACATCGTAGCTTACTTCTGTAAGAATGGCGTTACTTGTAAAACCAGACGTTTTGGATTGCACATGAATAATCGGTGTTGATTCCTTTGACATGATGAAAGAAGATCGGCAGTGATCAGAATAATAAATCATCCAAAAATATTGGTCCTGTCCAATTACTAGTCTAGTCCCTTTTTTTCACTGGGTTGACTTGATTTGGGTTTTTGTTTTCGGTTCGGTCTGGTCCGATTCACTTTCTCTTACTGGGTTTATCTTGGTCCAGTCCAAGATCGGATTGCTTGGCAAAATAATAAAACCACGAGACCTAAGTTTAGCGGGAAAAATAAAATTTCTTGTACCTAGTCTTCTTTTTCGAGACGGTGCGTCTCTTCCTCTTCACTGACGCCGATTGGGTTGGCGGTTTGTTGGAAGGCCGAGCGGTGGCTCGACTGCCATCATCGGTGACATCCAAAAGGTCCATTGGAGTAGGTTTGTCTTCATCGAGACGCACGCTGGTGAGGCTTTTTGTCGTTGGTCGACGATGCTTTCTGATGGAAGGTCGAGTGGTGGCTAGACTGTGATCGTCGGTGGCCAACGGAACTTCCAAACAACGACTGAGATTACGGGACAAAGCTTTCGCTCTGTTCTTCTCCGATGAGAGACTACGGGATAGAGCTTTCGCTCTGTTCTTCAGTGACGAGAAGGAAAAGGAGAAGGATTCTCCTGGTCTGATACCAAGTCAAAAAAGTACTTCAATTTTCTCTCATATATCTCATTATCAGCGTCGGCTTAAATATCCATTTTATAGATTGTACATGGAGGAATTGCAAGTGATTACAAGGAATACAGAGTTTACAAAAAAAAATGGGATTTACAGAATATTTACAGGATTTCTTCTTAAGGTAAGAAATCTTAGAAGAAATCTCAACAAAATAAAGAGGTACTTTGAAAAAAAGAAATTGTTGATCATCATTAATAAAACAAACAACTCAACCAAATCAAATTGTAAGAGGAACAATAAATTTATCTTTAGGATGAAGAGACCAATGCTTGATCATAAACTTAAAAAGAAAGACAACTTTTGGAAGTTAGCGTTTAGAAGAAAGAAGGAGAAGAAGAACTCATGAAATGGAAAAATAGAAGAAAAGAGAATATTTATCCTCTCTTGCATGTTCTAGCTTTATTCATTACATTATTGAAACCAAAAGACAAGTATGCCCTTAAAGAAGGAGTGTGCACATGGCAAAGTAAATAAGAAATGCTATTTTACAATCCATGCCTAATCAAGGATAGAGAAAGTAATTTTGGTTTTTTTCAAGGGTAAAGAAGGAAAGGGAATGCTAGGAGCATGTAGCACAAACTAAGTAGGGTAGAAGAATCAAGGAAGGGTAGATGGGAGGGGCGAGCTCATCAGAGCAAAGTCTTATAAGACTAGAAATTTGGGATGCAATTCTTGTAGGGGTGGAAAATTTCCCCACTGACTAAAAACTTTTTAAAACCATTAGTCCCACATAGAGTAGGCTGTAGAAATAGTTTGTAATCATTACTCTATAAATTATAAGCTCCACTAGGAGGTTAGTGCACTTTGTAAGTACTATGGAAAGTGAAAATGAAAGTGAATTACCTAGTGAAAGTGAAAGTGAAAATCGTGTTAGTGTGCACAATTGAAAGTGCAGTGTAAAGTACTTGTTTGTGTTAGTGTACAAAATGGAAAGTGTAGTGTAAAGTGAGAGAAATTTTTTATTAATAAAATATTCTGATAGATTTGACTTTATAATTTTTACTTATTTTTTATTAATAAACTAAAAGATAGATTTTAACTTGAGATAAATTACAAAATACTTAAAAATTAAATTAATATTAGTTAATTAATTGAATATATAAAAAATAATAATTAAACAAATAGTTACTTTTGTAATATTAAAATAGTTAATCAAATTGTAATTTTGTAATATCTTAATTCTCACCCATAAGCTAGTAATTAAATATAATATTAATCATCATGAATTTATATAAAAAAGATATGTTATTATATAAAGTTAGTTTATTAACTTTTAAGATAGTTGTACATAACTTTTTTTATTAAGTGCACTAAGATATATTTAAAATTAAATTAATTATTTTATTAATTATTCATTAATAAAGAGGGTCTTACTAACATAGGTGGGAATAAAATCGAAAGCGAAAGGGTGAGGATCCCGCTGGGAGAGGCAAAGGTCTTGGTTGAGGGCGAGCCCGAAAAGGCTGGAGAAGAAGAAGGGGCCAACGGAGAAACATAGAAGGCAACGAGGTTCTCAACATGGGAACAATGGGCAAGGCATGCGGAATCTGAAGGGATGGATATTGGTGGTTCCCTAATTCATCCGGTAGGGATCGTTCTGTTATGGTCCTGGGTTAAGTACCTATGTCTTCCACTCCTAACAGGCCGGTCTTTTGGGTAGTATTGGCTAGGTGCTTAACATTTGGTATCAGAGCAGGCGCTATGTCCTGACTTCGAGTCCCAGCGGCCGCGTGCGCAGGTGGACCGCAAGCCCCTGGCGTGACCCCTGACCCGGTCGCGTTGCTGTGTTAATGCCGCCGTGGTCGTCGGCTCGGGCGGGCGGGGTGTGATGTTATGGTCCTGGGTTAAGTACCTATGTCTTCCGCTCCTAACAGGCCGGTCTTTTGGGTAGTATTGGCTAGGTGCTTAACACGTTCATTACCAGTGGCGGGGATGTCATCGGTCAAAACATGGTAGAGGCTCAGTCGACGGAGAGGATGCCTAGAGGATCAAACACGGAAACACAGAGAACAGAAAAGCATGGAATTTCGAATAGCAAACACTGACTTCTACGAAAATGGAACCGAAAATTAAAATGAGAGGCAGAGAAACAAGAAGAATGGTTTAACCTAGTTTCTGTTGAATCGAGTGAGAGAGGTTGCAGGGGGGAGGGAAATCGCGGAAAGTCATCGATGTCAAGCAGTGTTGGGGACGGGGAGAGGAAGAGAGGTCAGGGAGTGACATTGCTGGGGAGAGGTTAAGAGGTGGAGGGGGGAGGGGGGTGTGGGTTCTTCTCTAGCGAATTTCGACAGCCCGATGTAATTGAACGAGTGAAAGTGAATTCACTTTCACCCGGGTTATGTAATTCACTTGGGTTATGAGTAAATGGAGTGAAAATGAATTACCTATGTCAGTCAATTTCACTCCTAACTTACAGAGTGCACTAACGTATTTTTTTGCACTGTACTTAGTGCAAGTGAAATACATTACAGAGTGCATTAATAAGCCTTTCACCCACTCAATCAATACTAAACCCTTTGATTGGCTTCAGCCAACCCCAAGCATTTGATCAATGAAAAAAGCTCACTAGGTAGCTAAACCCATGGTTGAAGGATTTTTATCTGGTATATCGAGTCTCACCAACTCAAGAATTCCCTGAGAGGGCCCTTGAGAAAGGCAAAAGTTATTGGTATTATTCTCAATTCCAATCACCACGATGACATCCACTCAAGGATAAAATCCCTATAGAAAAAGGTATCTACCTTTGGTATTGTTTTCCATTCATTCCATTATTTAACATAGCCCTTTCCTTTCATTAGCCTTGTTGCCCTTCCTCTTGTATTGTCAATTAATCCTGGGGTACACCTACATTTCCCATTCACCCATGAGTCCCTCCATCCCTTCATCTAAGCACCTCCACCCCAACATCTCATAGTCACTAGAGTCTCCTTCCCAATCACCTACTTGACCCATACCATTCCCTTCTGTTGATGAATAACGGAAAAAAATAGGAACGAACACGACAAAATTTATGGTGGTTTGGCTGAGCCTACGTCCACTGGAGCGATAGAGATAGTTCTTCACTAATGATTATCAGGGTTACATAATCTTTATATAATATTAAATCCTAGAAGTATTTGTGTCAAAAAGACACAAATACCCCTATACAATTATACCCCCAACCTTACATTATATTAGCGATATGCTCAACACATTCCAACCACCTCTTCTCATCCTTTCCACAACCCTAATCCCTAAACCCTAAATCTAACCTTCTATACCTTTTACTACATCTTGACCCACATACGCAAAGTTTTCTAACATTAATTCCCGTTGCCAACCCACATTAACCTAAACTGAAACCCTAGTTCTAAATAGCCAATCTGAGTTCTAATCAAGTTACCATCTTTCCCTTCTTCAAACTAGAGTTAGAAAGGTCCACAACCTATTGTTCAAGCCTCTGAAGCTCTAGCAAGAAAGTAAGAATGTACCGGAAGATAATTCTAGCCAGAATGTAAATCTTGGCATGGTTTCAGTTGGAATCGCTTTTAAGACCAAATTAAAATAAGCTAGATACATTTCTTACTGGCGTCAACTACACTCCCTTTCTGCACGTTTCTGCTAGTGAATTTTGGGTAACGAATACATTGTTACAGCAGTCGACATAATTTCTCAACCACTCTGTTATGTGCGTCCAGAAGGCGAATAAAGATCACGTAATGACGTAACATACAAAGGGCAACTTGTGAAAAAAATGTTACAGTTCATATGGTCCTTTGGTTGGGGTTTCCGACCTCAAAATGAGATGCGGCGAGATGGTTGCTATTCAACTACGCAGAAAAGTTGCTCTTTGAGTTTCTGTATTGGCCTTTCAAATGTCAACGGTATCCAAGTATAAATATCATCTCACCCATTTCAAGTATCCACACAAAAAAAAAAAGAGGCTCTCGGGATTTCTCTTGTTTTCCAAGTTCGATTGTTTGTTCTTCGCGCACAGAAAAATGGAGGAGACGATAGGTGCTCCGGGAAGCTCAATGCATGGGGTGACCGGGAGAGAGCAGAGTTACGCTTTCTCAGTGGCATCACCGGTTGTGCCGACTGATAAAACGGCAAAGTTCGCGTTACCCGTGGATTCAGAGCACAAGGCTAAGGTGTTCAGGCTATTTTCCTTTGCCAATCCACATATGAGGACTTTCCACCTCTCCTGGATATCTTTCTTCACCTGCTTCATCTCCACTTTCGCTGCTGCGCCACTCGTACCGATCATCCGGGACAACCTCAATCTGAAAAAGGGGGACATTGGGAACGCTGGGATTGCGTCCGTCTCGGGAAGCATTTTCTCGAGGCTGGCCATGGGCGCAATCTGTGACCTGCTTGGCCCCAGATACGGATGTGCTTTCCTGATGATGCTGTCGGCCCCTACTGTGTTTTGTATGTCCGTGGTGTCGAATGCTGGGGGGTACATAGCCGTGCGTTTCATGATAGGCTTCTCTCTTGCAACCTTCGTTTCTTGCCAGTATTGGATGAGTACCATGTTCAATAGCCAGATCATCGGGCTTGTGAATGGAACGGCGGCTGGATGGGGAAATATGGGTGGTGGAGCAACGCAGCTTCTCATGCCTATTCTATACGAAATTATTTGGAAGGTTGGAGCAACCCCCTTCACCGCCTGGCGAATTGCCTTCTTCATTCCTGGACTCGGTCACATCATCATGGGGATTTTGGTACTAACTCTTGGTCAAGATTTGCCTGATGGCAATCTCAACAGCCTTCAGAAGAAAGGGGATGTCACCAAGGACAAATTCTCTAATGTAATTTTCTTCCTCGGCCAGTGAGTTTCTTGCTTTCATAATCCATTACCTAACTCTTTTTTCATATATTTTGTTATAATGCAGGTGCTCTGGTATGCCATGGCAAACTATAGGACATGGATCTTTGCCCTTCTCTATGGCTACTCCATGGGTGTGGAGTTATCAACAGATAATGTCGTCGCCGAGTATTTCTATGACAGGTTAAAACACTTCCTTTTAGTTATTTCTTTTTTTCCACTCTCCCATAATTAATTTGATTGTCGATACTAACTTCCCTACTTGATGCATGTTGCAAACAGGTTTCATCTTAAACTCCACACGGCTGGAATCATTGCTGCCTGCTTTGGAATGGCCAACATAGTTGCTCGACCCATGGGAGGTTACTTGTCTGACCTGGGTGGACGACGGTATGGGATGAGAGCCCGACTCTGGAACCTCTGGATCCTCCAGACCCTTGGAGGTGCCTTCTGCATCTGGCTCGGTCGTGCTAATAGTCTACCAATCTCCATCCTCGCCATGATGTTGTTCTCCGTTTGTGCTCAGGCTGCTTGTGGGGCAACCTTCGGCGTCATCCCCTTCGTCTCACGGAGATCACTAGGGATCATCTCGGGACTCACGGGTGCAGGCGGCAACTTCGGTTCTGGACTCACACAGTTGCTGTTCTTCACCAGTTCGAGGTTCTCGACAGCAACTGGGATATCTCTCATGGGAGTGATGATAATTGCTTGCACCATGCCCGTCACTTTGGTTCACTTCCCTCAGTGGGGAAGCATGTTCTTACCGGCATCCAGTGATGTTGTCAAATCCAGCGAGGAGTATTACTACGGATCTGAATGGACGGAAGAAGAGAAGCAAAAGGGATTGCATCAAAACAGCATAAAGTTTGCGGAGAACAGCCGCTCGGAAAGAGGTCGGCGAGTCGCCTCGGCACCGACCCCACCTAATGCTACCCCTGCGTATGTCTAGGGCCACCTTTTTTCATGTTAACTTTCAAATATGTTTCTATAATTAACTGGGATCCTGTTTGGGTTTCCTAAAAGATATAATATTTTGTCTACTGGTTTATATATTAAATTGGTAAGTGGAATATGAATCCGGGGTTCCATTTATGTGATCGGCTGCTGGAGTTTCAATGTGCGGTATGACTTAGAATACTTTTTGAGTCTAGTTTCTTTAAAAACTAGCCATTTGTGATTTTGATGTATATTTTGGGAGATATTATATATATAATTGAAGTGGCAAAAGTCAGTTATGTCAAAAATCTCTCTTGTCTTTTCCTTTTCTTTCTCCTATTACTTCTTTATATATTGACGTGAATTGAGTTTTCTTTTCTCGTAGAGTCCTAGTTTTTCAGATATATTTCCTATCTAATTAGAGAATTTTGGTTAGACTTAGGCACTCCATGGTAGCATCAATTAATTTTTTTAGGGAAGCTCACACGAGAAAATTTGGCCCGAGCTCTCCTATCTAGTGTTGGTTTGCTTGTCTGCATCGGTTACATATCTTTAGCATTATCACCTCCAAAAATTTTGCTCACCGCCAACATTTTCTTTGAGTTCATAATTGGTCAAATTGGTTTATTAAGTTATTTTTACAGTTCTACCATTAGTCTTCCCTAGTTTTTTTTTTCAAAAAAAGGTCACATTTTAGATTCTTTTGTGTTAGTTTTCTGGGCTGCATTTTTGGAGAGCTTAGTGTTTGTATGTAGGTGGAAGAAGAAGAGAAGAGAGGAAAAGTGAGGGAAGGAGAGAAATCGATTAGGAGACAAAAAAAAAAAGAGGCTAGAGTGAATTAGGGTTGTGAGCACGTTTTGATGCCCTCCCTCTCACACATTTATTTAAAGTCTTAAGGGAATACAACCCTAGTACTACATTGGTGTTTACTTACTAACAATCTTCACAATTCAGGCTAGAAATGGATTGCAATGAAGGAATCATCTATTTGAGAGATTGCAAAGATAGACAATCTAACCTATTGTGTCACTAAAGAGCCATATGTTGACCATTAGATGTGGTTGTGAATGATGACGATTCGGGATATTAGAGTCCCCCCTCTTTCACGACCTCTACCAATAACTTGTTTTGTCTTCAGATCCTGAAGAACACAAGAGGTAAGGAAAAAAGTAATGGAATAGTTAAATTTCTTTATAATTGACTCACATATAAAAGATTTAAGGCAAACTCAGGAAAGAAAATGACATCTTTCAAATTAAAGGTAAGTGTAGCAAAAGTGGATCCCACCTTACTCACCTTGGTTTGGGATCCATCTGCTATAGAAACAAACTTGTTAATCAAACAATGAGATATAGAACTCAAGATGGTACCATTACCTGTCAAGTGCTCAGAGGCCCCAAAGTCAATGATCTAGAATGGCGAAGTAGCCAAAACCATACCTGTTATAGTAGTAGCAATAATAGGAGAGGCCTTGTTGGGAGAGGTTTGGTTTGTGGTATGAACCATCATATGTTTTATCTTCTGAAGTAGTTCAAACTCTTTTACCGAGATGGTCTTCTTGCCTTTGGTGCTCTTAGGAGCCATCATAGAGCTGAATTCTTGAACAAATCTAACCCTTTAAAAAGGGTTTATATCAAGCTATCAATAGTCATTAAGTAATAAATCCAAGGCTCAACATTAATGTCTCAATCAAATAGACACAATAGCAACTGCGGTAATGAGCTATTACCCTATTAACACATATCACATTTTTCTGTTATAGTAGCAAATAACATGTAAATAATGAATGTCATTTAGTGTAACAAGGACACATAAAATAATCTGCAAGAAATCCAACCGTGAGTAAAGAGGTTTTACACCAAGTAATAAGCTGCCAATTATAAGTTGAACCGATTGTTGTCAATCTTAAAAAATAAAAATAAAACTCAAAGCTGTTGTAATCAAGAACTCAAGTCAAGTTACAAGATCTGTTGCTACTCAATGTCTAATGCTAGTATTTCTCAAAAGAAACCAGAGAAGATGGCAAGCTCCGAAGTTGAGCCAATTTAAATCAAGAAAGGTAGCTGAAAATAAAAACGTGATAGCCAGCATGCAAGATAAGGCAAGTCAACACGAGTTTAGAATTCTCCTTCAATCTTGTCTAAACTTGGAAACTTTCCTTTAAAGTTCAGATCTACTTGTAAACATGGGAAACACCTTATAATCTGAGAAGTATGCAACAAGAAGGTTTCAGAAAATAAAGATGAAAAGCAAGGTATCTTTATCTTGAGAATTCTTATTGAGGCAAGAGAACTTTCTATCTTGGGAACTCGCCTATTTCAAAACTGTAATTATGGAAGATCAAACCAAGAATAGCAATATTTTCCTGAATAAGTACCAACTGGAACTCCACATCCAGGTAAAGTTCTGGATTCAGAAATTAAAAAAAATTAAAAAAATAAATAAAATGTTGCACACTAAGGCAAGCAAGGGACAAAACTCAGACAAGTAAGGAAGACCATTCTATTACTGCTCTTTCTCTTGTTTTTTATGTAAATTTCAGAAAGCAAACCAGTGTTTTCTACATTGTTTGACGGCAACAAACTGGAGTAAATTTATTACCAATACTTCAGCACTACATTCACATCATGCTATCGTATTAAGAGACCATTCTATAAGGAAAAATAACACCATAACATCTGAAATATGCTTCCACTCATAATTTGTAAGATCATGAAAAACTGTAATTTTTTTTCTCATATATAAGGAGGATTTATCATAAGATAAATCCATATAAAACTCATCCATGAAATAGGCACATAACACCACGTCTGCCAGGCCTCAAGGAAAGGATTAAAAGCTTCAACAATACTTTTGAAAAGAAGCAATTATCTATTAAAATCATGGCAGATATCCAGCTCAAACCTCTTGGGCTGTTGCTGGTTCATCATGGCAGCATGTAATCCACCAAGCACAACAGTGAGATTCAGATGGAATCCTAAAAATGTAGCTCTAATGTCATGTTATTTATAGGACTCCATTACTTAAAGGTCTTCAAGGTTGAGAGAACAAAGAACAAAAAGAAGGAGAAGAAGATAGGAGAAGAAGAAGACAGAACGAAGGAGAGAAGATGGCTGAGAGAGAGAGAGGAGAGAAGAGTGGGGAAGAATTAGGGTTGTAGAACTAGTCCTAACCCTCCCCCTTAAGTTTTATCTTTAGATGCCAAAAGATATTATAAGTATAATCTTCACCCTAGTAGGAGTGAAGAAAAGATAAAAAAACATAAGATAATTACATCAATAACACCCAAGCTTGCCTCTATCTTCTAACAAATGCTAAATGATTTTGCATGATGAACTTGCTTGGTCAATGTTAAGTTAGCTTCAAATAACAAGTTACTAAAACTAGTAATTGTCCACATTCATCAAGCTAACAGTGAAACGTATGCAAAAGAGAAAATGACTAGAATCTCATGCCAAAGAAATAAACCTGTCATGGCCATGAACAAGTAGGGGAAGTATCTCTTTGTTTGTTGTAAAGGAATAGTCCCCACATGGATTAGTGAGTACAAAGATTTTAAGTTTATTAGTTGGGAAAGAGATTTCCTAAGTTGGCTAGTCATTTTGGGATAGGGCCTTCGACCCAATTTAACATTATATCAGAGCAAGTACTTGTATGTGAGCCTGCATCCAAATTATCCAATGCCTACACGTGAGGCCCTCCACCTAAATTATCTACATGCTTACACGTGAGGGGGATTGTTAAGGAATAGTCCCACACGGATTAGTGAGTACAAAGATTTTGATTTTATTAGTGGGGAAAGAGGTTTCCTAAGTTGGCTAGTCATTTTGGGATAGGGCCTTCGACCCAATTTAACATTTGTGTATGTGCATGGGTTGGAAGAAAACGAAGGAAAGAAAAGGTAAAAATTAAATGGAAAAATTAAAAAGAATCTGCCTATCAAAAATAAAAATTTGCCAAGAGAGGGTACCCTCTCCCAGTGAATTATTAAAATTAAAATTTAAAATATTTTTTTATTTGATTTTATTCTTTGGCAAGGAAAATGGGAGGATTAGGGAAAAGGTGAATAAGTAATAAATGAAAAAGGCTAAGAAAAAATAAAAAACGTTTTCCCAGAGACAATAAATATTTACTGGGAGAGTGTTACCTCTCCCAATGAAAAACAAATTCTCCAGGAAAATTTAAATTTCCTATATTTCCATATTGAATGTTTTCTTTCACAGAGAAAAAACAGAAGAATAAGCAGCAAAGGGGAAAATCTTTTTCCCAGAAAAATTATGAAATTAGTTGGAATAGGGAAAAAATAAATTTCCTAATTTTTCCAATTTAGTTCTCTTCTTGCACAAGGACAAAGGAGGAGAAGAAGAAAGAGGACAAAAGAGGAAATAAAAGGAGGAGGAATGCAATTAAATGTAAAACATTTTTCCCAGCAAATTCAAAATTTTGCTAGAAAAACTTTTGAGCTTTCACAATGAATTGTGTGTACGTCTAGGTGGCTTCGCAAGAGAGGAGGAAGGGGCATCACCCCTCCCTCCCCCCTCTTTCAGAAACTGAATGAGGGAAGATCACTTTCTCTTGCCCACATGAAAATTGCAAACCCTTGCCTCTCCATCCCATTTGTAATGCAAATTGTGTGAGGAGAAGCTCCTTTCCATTATCAGTTTTTTTTATTTGTACAATTTTAATTTTAAATTATGGTTTCCTTATCACATCTTCCAATTGAACTTTGCGGTCAAAACCGATTGAACTAGATCTAGTCACTTCACCAAGTTAATGACAATTTTAATTTTAAATTATGGTTTCCTTATCACATCTTCCAATTGAACTTTGCGGTCAAAACCGATTGAACTAGATCTAGTCACTTCACCAAGTTAATGACAATGTTAATTTTTATGACATTAGTTGAATTTCACATAATATCCAACTAAATGAACTTCTGAGTCAAATAAATATGAAAAATAAAAGGGAACTAGTACATAATACAACAAAACCAATATTTATAACACAATCTAGAATGTCATGGGGCATGGTGTTGTCAAAGTGTTGTGTATGTGCAATTTTGCCAATCCAACTGCAAGAGAAAAAAAAACTTATGTTAGCCCAAGTGGCTTCTCAAGAGGGGGTGAATTGAGGGTTACAAATTGAAATTTTATTTTAAGGTGTGGAGATAGAAAACACACAAATTTTCAAGTAAATTTGAAGGTGTAGAGAAAGAAAACATGCAAACAGACAAAAATATTCTTTGTGCAAACATTCACACACCACAAAGATAACACAAAAGCCTTTGTTGTCGATGTTCCCCATGCCTTATTGAGAGAGAAGAAGGGAGACTTAGAGATCTACCCCATGCCTTGAGCCTCTATTTATATTTGTGGAAGGAGGTTTAAAATAACAACAATGCCCTTAGAGCTACAAGCTTTGTAGTAAAAAAAAAATATGTATACACACATCATCTTCTTTAATTACACCCTTATGATATCCTTATGGGAAGACCTTTTAATTACCTCCTTTGCCACCTCCTTGACGTGGGGGAGGTATTTACATTGATGCCACTTTGAGATGTCTTCTAACAACACTTTGGGAGGATTTTCAAAATATTGAGAGTAAAATTTTAAGAATATGCCAATAAGTACTCACTTACTTCTCAATGGGAGGTTTGGTGGGGTATTTTTAAGTTTCCAAGCCAAACTAGCAATTTTTTGCCCATTTACAAAAGTTAGTGTTTACATTTATCAATCACAGTAAAGTGACTGATCAATCAATTCAGTGTAGCAACTATTTTTCTATTAGAATGTGTCTTAATGATTGATCAATATCTAACCATTGGGTCTGACATTTTAAGTTGATCAATCAATGCCAAGGTATGATCAATCAATCAAAATTCCCTCTAGCAATGCATTGCAAGTATAATTGATCAGTGATCTTCCTATGATCGATCATGCTTTATGTTCCTGACTCGAAAAGTTTTGTATGATCAATCAATCTTATAGGTTGATCGATCAATCAACATGAAATTCCTTTGACTGGAGAGTATTGATCGATCAGTCCACATAGGATGATCAATCCTGCTTTATAGCATGGTTTGACTATGTTTAGGATGATTGATCCATCAACTTAGGTTGATCCATCATGCTTTATAATGTTGGCATGTGCACTTATGGATGATTGATCATTAGCATATATTGATTGGTCATTCCAGTGCCAATTCAACTAATATACTTTTGAAAGCATGGGAATGAATGATCCTAAGTACTTCTAACATGTTTGAAGTACGTATACGATAATTTTAAAACATGTTTGAATACATGTAATGTCCTAAACCTCCAAGTTTGCATTGTACCTCAAATTTGAAGGAGGTGGACAACTCTGTTTTACATAGACTGAGTTTTTATATATCTCAGTAAATCCTAAACTTGTTTTCAATTTGTCTTCATCACTCAAGGGTACTTCTTCAAGATTTCTTGACTTTCCATGATTCATGAGGTCTTTGAGAAGCTTGATTTGTTTTTATGCTTTTGACCTCTAAATGCATGTATCTTGAAGGAAAAGTCTCTATATTATACAAAGTGCAACTATTAGTGAGAAAACATCATAAATTCTCAGCTTGGTGTTAAAAGACACCCACGTGTGTAGAGGTGGCATGGCTAGAAAATAAGGAGAACTTTCATAGGGATGACATAGAAATATAATTATGCAAGCTAGTGTATGTCCTCTTTTCTTTTTCCTTTTGAATCATCTACCCCTAAGGGTATAGTAGTCCTTGTAAACACCTTCACACAATTATAAATACAACCTCAAGGCATGGGGTAGAGCATTCAAGCCTCTTCCTCTTGGCTCAAATTTGTCCATTCACCCCTCTCTCTCTTTTCCTCTTTCTTTTCTCCCTTGGTTTTTTCTTTCCTCTCTCCCAAGAGCTAGAGTTCCTCTCTTCTCTCATTCCTTTGAGATCTCTTGTGTTTATGTGTTGTCCCTAGAAATCAACCTGGTATCAGAGTGGGCAAAGATCTGAGATGGAAAATGAGAATAAGTAAAAGAAAAAGAAAAATGGCAGTTTCTCATTTTTCCTTTAGTCTTTCTTTCCCTTTTCCTATTTTTCATTAGGTTTTTTATTGTCTTACCGTATGTTTCAAATAGAAATTTATATACCGTAGGTAATATTCTTGATTCTGCTTTCCAACTCAAAAAGAATCTCTGAAATCAGATTTTTCTAAAAAAAGAAATTGATATTAGAAGCAGCAAAGGTCAAGTGGCAGAAAAGTTTCATATAGCAGTAGAAAGCCTCGACTTCTTGAATAATTTATACCAACATTTCAGAGAATTTAAATTTAGAATTATATCTCAAAATAAATTTTTGTGAGTGTGCTTTCTATCCAATAATTTTTTTTTTCTCAATCTGATCTTTCTAGAGAGAGATATCCACAATGGAGGAATCAAAAGTCTATCAAACACCTAGCCAATACAACCCAAAAGACCGGTCTGTTAAGTGCGGAAAGCCAAGTACCTAATCAAGGTGAACTAGGGGTGGACGGAACCTAACCCAGGTGGACAGGAACCACCTAGCTCTGACACCCACTGTTCCCGTTCCCTACCGCTTTCTCCGGGATTCGAACGCGGAACGTGGTGCCCAGCTCTGATACCATGTCAAATGCCTAGCCAATACTACCCAAAAGACCGATCTTTTAGCGAAAAGCAACGCACTTATCCAAAGACCAGCAGTGGACAGAACCACTGCCAACTTTGACAAGGTCCTGTTGGTGTCCTGTTGCTTGAGAAGGTCCGAGTTTAAGCCAAAATTTTTGCTTCACTTTTTGAGTTGTTAATGTTGGTTGAGTTTCCTATTTTATTTCAAAATATAGTCAAGAATCTACCAACTTGAGTATATTTCCTTCCTTGAAAGTTTCTTTTGTTTGATATCACATTACATTAGTTTCCTTAAGAGAAGTCTTTCCCATTATGAGTTTAGTTTCCTTTTTGACAAAGTCTAAAAATTTTAATTTAGAAAGTTTTGTTACCTAATTCTAGATTCCAAATTAATGTCCTAAATCTTCCTTGTTCCAAAATTATCTCTTGAATATTTTCTTTGCAAATTATCACTTCAACGCAATGCCTATAGACCCACTACATAAAAGTATAAGAGTGTACCCAACATCCAGCTTGAGTCAAGTCTTTTATTCTTCACCCAAGAGGTGATTTGTGTTTGAGCTACCCTTAAAAAGTGAGTAGTCTTTTTGTAGTATCCTAAAGTTGGGCTATTTTTCTGCCATTGAAATTAAGCGAAGTGTGGTTCATACTGTGATTGTTTTGATAACTGTACAGAGCTTTATCGTATGGCTAGGACTGAATTTTCTTCTCTCACCATTATGATGTGCAAGTTGGGTCTCTTGATAAAGAACAAAGAGATCATCAGCTTGAGGGGGAGAAATAGAAGAAGAAGTACAAGAAAGATGTAACCAATTATGAAGAATTCCATGTTTTGTGGTAATCAAATTTTATGTGAATAGAATATCCATGTAAGGAAGAGACAAGGTGAGACCAAGATGAAGACTACAAGAAAAATGTGAACAAAAACAAGATGAATCAAAGCAAGGCAATCAAAATTTCTTCTCAAGCCACACAAGATCGAAATTTCTTTTCAAGAACACAAGTTTCTTAACCAAGATTATTTTCAAATTGGAGTTACAAACACCAGTTTGAAGGGGAGTGTTTAAAGACACCCATGTGTGTAAGGGAGGCCTGCCTAGTAAATAATGAGAAATTTGATAGAGAAGGCATAGAATTGTATTTATGCAAGTTGGTGTATGTCCTCTTCTATCTTTTTCCTTTTGAATCATGTAGCCATAAGCGTATTGTAGTCATTGTAAATACCTTCACCCAACTATAAATACAACCTCAAGGCATGGGATAGAGCAGTTAAGCCTCTTCCTCTTGGCTCAAATTCGTCCATACACCCTTCTCTCTTTTCATCTTCCTTTTCTCCCTTAGTTTCTCCTTTTCTCTCTCTCAAGAGCCAAAGTTCCTCTCTTCTCTCCTTCCTTTGAGATATCTTGTGTTTATGTGTTGTCCCTAGAAATCAACACTTGGAACATGTCTCTGAGAGAGATTTTTCAGCAATGGCCTTTGTGAAGATAACTGCCAATTGATTCTTGGATGGGATGTATTACATAGATATTACATTAGCTTGCAACTTCTCATGAAAAAATGACAGTTTGTCACAATATGTTTTGTTCATAAAACAATAGGTTGTTTGCAATATGAGTGGCTACCTAATTATCACAATGAAGTAGCATTAGTTTGTTTACTTGGAACCGCAACACAGTCATAAAGGATTTTAGCCATAATAGTTCACTTACTGCTCGTGCCATGGATCTATATTATGCTTTGACACTTGACTTTGTGATGTCATTTTTCTTTTTGCTCCTCCAAGTGACTAGGTCACCTATAATAGTTGAACAATAACTAAAGGTAGATTTTTTTTCATCTAACAGTCTGCATCTGCAAAGCCTTCTATGTCTGTATGTCCATGGCTCCTGATTAATGTTGGAAGACATCTCAAAGGAGTATTAAGGTAAATACCATGCCCACGTCAAAGATGTTAAGTTGTGAAGCCTAATCAACAGCCTACGCTGATTCGGTACGTAGGTCAACCTTCGCGGTAAGGTCATCGTGGGGATTGGAAAGGGGGCGGGGTGGCCCCCTTCCCAAGGGTTATGGGGCGAAGCCCACACTAGATCCACGATATATTGACTACTATCTCATTAAGGGTAGTTTTGGGATTTCACACTTGTAATCCAATTGGCCTAATTTTCTCTTTATATTTGGGGGCGTCATTGTTAGGGTTTTATCCTCCGAGGAGCATCATAAGTTACAGCCTGAGAGAGGTTAGAGGAAAACACATGTATGTGTGTGCGATTTTTCTTGTAAACTATTTCATCTTTATAGTGAATTACTGCAGCAGCGGAAGACAGGACGTAGTCTCACCTTGTGGCAAACCTGTATAAATTTTGTTGTGTAATTCCGTGCTTGCTTTTCTTTCTTCTTCTGTGATTATTATTATTTCTCTCATTAGTTTGGAATTAGGTTATCTAATTCTTAAAAAAAAAATGGAAAAGGGTCTAATTTAGTGTCCTTCTCATAAGGATGGCACAAGTGTGTAAATTGAAAAGATGATGTATGTCTACTTCTGTCTTTTTACTTTTGAGAGCTTGTAGCCCTAAGGGAAATGAAACCATTGTAACCTTCTCTTATAGAGACTCAAGGCAAGGGGTAGATCATTAAGTCTCCCCTTTTCTCTCTCAAATGAGTCCTTACACTTTTCTCTCACACCCTCCCTCTCTCTCTTCCCATCTCCTTAGACGTCCCTCTCTTCTCTTCCTTCTTCCTCTCCTTTTCTTCTTCTCTTCTTCTTCTTTCTCTCCTCTCTCACACTCTTGCCCGAGTACCTATCGTGGGATCCTAAATCTAACATGGTATCAAAGCATTAGGTTTGGGATCCCGAAATTATGATGTTGGTTAATCAATTTTTTATCAACTCTCTTGGTGAAAGTTGAGGTATCAAGGTTCGGTTTTGAACCTCTTTTTGGCTCAGAAAGATAAGTTTTTTCTTCTTTTTTTTTCCTTGAGATGATTGTTGTTGTATATCTTGGAAAGATGAAGGTTTATTAAGCATTTTTTATCAGAAGCGATTGAGATACTTCATTCTATATATTAGCTTCAACTTGGTTAATATTGGTGTGTTTAATCCATGCTATCTTCGGTTAAAGAGATCAGTTTTTAGACTGATATAGCTTGTGGATTTCAGGTTCTTTGTTTGATTAATGAAGTTTTACTATTCCATTTGTTGGAAGATGGGCCCAAGCCCACACGACCAAGGAAAGCTCACACATTCAAAAGAGGTGGAAGATGGACCCAAGCCCACATACTGATGGAGAAGACCCACAGGCCCACATAGTGATGGCAGGATGGTAAATAAAGAGTCATCTCATAGAGATGGTATTTATGTAATTAGTTTAATTCTCAGGGGTATTATTATAATATTTTAACTTAATTCATTTATAAATTGAGCGGAGAGGGTTAGGACACAAGTCCATAACCCTTTTCTTCCTCCTATTTGCTCCCAATGAGTCCTTCTCTCTTTTTCTATATGAGTTAAAGCCATGGAGCCCTAAAAATCAACATGGTATCAGAGCATTGATTTTCATGACTCACGGCTATGGTTTTTAGGTTTCCAAAAACCCTTTTATTTTTTTATAGTTGCTGGAACTTCGTTTTTTAAATTTTTTTTGCACCTTTTTTTCTTCCCGTTGGTGCCCGGAATAGATTTACTAGTTTCTAGTCCATGCTTCTGCACCAGCTTCTGCAAGGGTGTTTCTTGTCCAAAAATAGAATCACATTATTCAGCCAGTTCCAGTTCCAGTTCCCTACTCCAAGATTTTCAATGTTTTTGATACCATGACACCAGACAGCATCACGTTTGTTAGAGTCTTTAACTGCATGCAACCATGCAGGTATGCTAGAGATGGGGCGCGAATATTTTGATCTTATGATTGGATTTTACTAAATTCCTCATGACCCTGATCATTAAGGATGCATGGTTGATCTTCTTGGCCAAGCAGGCCATCTGTCTGAGGCGGAAAAGATGATCAAGGTGATGCCAATAAAAATAGACCCTTCTGTGTGTCACTTCAGGAGCAGTAGTTATTGTTCAATGGAAGCGAAATGAGGAACTCTGAGCACTTGAGTTCTATTGGTGTAAGAGATGGTGATCTGGTTATGATGATGTCAAGCACTTCTTGAGCGTCCACCAATGATCTTTATTTTAACTTGGATGGTTCTGTTGTGAATCACGGCATCTTCTAGTAGCATGTAAGTCGAGATTCAAATACAATGGCACAACTTCTGTAGAGAGATCCTTCACTTGATCAAGCTATTCTTGGAAACGGTCTTGTTCTCACTCGCTTCGACAAGGTTGTGAAGCTGGCTGCCTTTGTCTTATTCGAAAAGTTTTTGAAAACTCTTTGTTGGTTGTCTTACTCTCTGGTCTTGAATTTTATTAGAAGAATCCTGGATTGGTTAATTTTTGAAAGTATGCTCTGTCCGCTAGAAACCTCCCAATTATCTCAGCTATCTCTGATTAACAGCGTAGTATTTCCATCCTGGTTCATGGTATTTCCAGTGTAATACTCTACCATTGATTCTCGCTCTATTAACCCGGAAGTTGTCTTTCCTTTGCTGCCTTATTTCTGCCTCAACTGGATCGTTACTGCTAATTATACATGTTGCTGATTTGCTGATTGATTTATGAAAAATCCTTTGATTAGTATCTTGAATTTAATCTGTTGGGAAAAGAGTTCCGCTATCTCTACTATTGTTCATCACTATCACTGGTCACTATCTTCATAAGATTATTTTCCACCGGTTACTGTATCCCGAAAGCTATTGTTAGCAGCTATCGACTCATTGGATTCCTTCCTCTACATTGCCATTTTTGGACGTTGCTTTGATAGAAACCACACCAGCATCTCTGTTGTTCAGGAAAGGAGATGCACTGTTGCCAAATAAAATGTTTCCCTAAGTTAGGAAACTGGATTTAATCGAGTGCCTGACCGAATCCCAGACTTGGCCGAGCTAACCCAGTGAACCAGCAACCCGAGCATCACTTACTATTTCTATCCCACTTGGTTAAATCAATCCAACTCGAGCCTAGGTCAGCCTAACTCTGCCCACTTGATTTCTACCTCAATCATATGGGTCTGGTTCCCGAGTTCTATACATTTATTCCGCGACTCGGTTATATTGGTCTACTACTCGACTTGGCTCAACTTGATCCCCTATCTCTGGTTAGATTATTTTCTTGAAGTATAGGCAGATTATTACTTGGTTCCATCACATTATTTGGTGCAATTTCCTTATTTACTGATGGACTATCTGTGGATTATTTTATGGGTTATTTTAAAGGACTAATTGGTTCATGTTATATGAACCCAGACCCATTTCTTCTATTGCTATTGTGTCTCTCTAATTGAGACATTATTATAGAAGAAGAATTTCTCAGTTGTTGACTGTTGTCAGCATTGGTAATTGTGATGAAGAAGAAAGTACATCATTTGAGAGTAGGTGCCCTGTGGAGGGACACCATGATGGAGAATTTTATTACTACACTTATGAGCAATGCCTAAGACCCACTACATACAGAGGATAGGAGTGTGTCCAACATCCAGCATAACTCAAGTCTATTATTTACCAAAGATCTTTTTTACTTAGCTTCCTTGAGAAAGTGGGTAGATTATGTGCCCCATAGTAGGGCTACTTTGCTGCTTGTGAAATTGAGTGGAAAGTATTTTTTATTATGACAGTTTGATAAGAGTATGGAGCAATGTCTTAAGGCTAGGAGTGATTTAACTCTCACTTATATTAAGTGAGTTGGGTCTCTTGGAAGAGACCGACAGCTTGAGGGGGAGTGTTGGAAGATATGATGGATAGCCATTTTATACAGGCATATCCTATACACCATGTGTAGCAAGTTGGGTATTCATGATGTTTAAAGGGGAGTGTTGGAAGATGGGCCCAAGCCCACACAACCAAGGAAGGTCCATACATCCAAGAGATGTGGAAGATGGGCCCAAGCCCACAGACTGAAGAAGAAGTCCCATAGGCCTACACAGTGATGGCAGGATGGTAAATAATAAGTCATCTTATAGAGATAGTATTGATGTAATTAGTTTAATTCTCGTGGGTATATTTTTTATATTGTAACTTAAATTCATCTATTAATTGATCCTCAAGGAGAGGGTATGGACACAAGTCCATAAGCCTTTTCTTCCTCCCGTTTTCTCACAATGAGCCCCTCTCATTTTCTCCATGAGCTAAATCCATGGAGTCCTAAAAATCAACACCATTGATGGTTCCATGGCGTTTCACGATTGAAAGGTTATATTTACATATGTTGAAGATTTAGTTCAATTTTTATTTTTATTTTTTGAACTTGTGATGGTGCTTACATTGGTGCAAGGATTTTTCTGAAAAAATAAATGTTATTCTCACATGTTGGAAGGGATTCTGTCATTAATATTTCCTCTTGATCCTCTTTCCTTAAATTTTAAAAACGAAAAAATGGAAAGAAAAGGCTGAAATTACATGATTACTTGGCACATGACTTATAGAAGGAAAGTTCCTTCTTCAGAAGATCCACAAGAATGATTGAGATCTCTTGTTTTGTTGTATAATTTTACATACCTTGATCTTCTCATTGGAGTGTATCCCATGTGAGACAAGATTAGACAGCCATGCCAAAAAAAAATTAAGAAAAAAGGCAAAAAAGGCTGAATCTTGTGGTTAGGGGATGGCACTAAACAACCAAAAGGAAAAGTTCTTTCTTTAAAGGATTTCCAAGATATCCAAGATTTTTTTTCGTATGATTACTGATTACCTCCCTTAATTATTCCCTTGCCTAAAATAATTAAGGAAAGTCAAGGATTGGGATTGATTTTTTGAAGTGGCACCTAAGACAATAAATGAAGGTTTCCTATTTTATTTTTGGAAAGTGATTGATTTCTTGGTGAATATTCTTTCCTAAGTGAAAAAGCATCACATGCCCTATCTATAATTAGTTGCTGCAAAGATTTCTTTGATTTTTTTTGGATAGATCTTCCTCCTTTCCCAAATTGGTCTTGGTGTACCTGCTCTTGGGTTGATTCATATTCTTTGTGGTTGCCATATTGGCTAGATTCAAGGTGCTTCCATTACTCATATTAGACTTATTCTTTTTACAAGTGTTCTTTGGTGGTTCCTTCTAAAGTTACAACTCTCCTCTAAGTAAAGTTTTTTTTGGTTCATCACTAATGGTTGAAGATCATATGGGGAGTAAGAGTGACCTTCTCAAAATTATTACTATATCCTTGAAAAGGTTATCTAATTACTTGAGCTGGTCATAATCGATTAAAAGTTTCTCATTATATGAGATCTCTTAGGACATCTTACCAAACTAGCTCCGCCTATTGATGAGGAGGACAACTCTTCTATTAAGAGGTTAAAGAATGATACATTGGTAATCAACTGGTTGACAAATAGCTTGGAGGAGTATGTGGCTAATAATGTGGTCCACCTTGAGATAGCCAAAAAGATATGGGATACTTGTGTGGAGTTGTACTCAAGCACAGAGAACCTCCATAAACTGTTTTATGTTATTCAGAACATGTTTAATACCAAACAAGGGGACAACCTACATGAGTTCTTGGCACAGTTTTGGGGAATGATTCAAGAGTGAAAAATTGCTCAGTTAAATTTGGTATGAATCCTATTATCACTTGCTGCAAATTCTTCTTGGTCGTTGTATCAAGTCGATGTAAATATATCTTTTTAAATGGTGATATTAATGAGGAGATCTATATGCATAAACCACTTAGTTTTGTGCTTGAGGGGGAGTTGGTATGCATATTGATGAAATCACTATATAGTTTAAAATAGTCTCCTTGGGCTTGGTTTGACAAATTTAGCCAAGCTATGTTGTGGTTTGGGTTCCATAGATGTTCCGTTGATCATTTTGTATTTGTCAATAACACCTCGAAGGGAAGTGTCTTTTTAGTAGTTTAGGTAGATGGTATTGTCTTAATTGGCAGCAATGTGAAATGAATACAAGAAGTCAAAGTGAATATATGCAAGAAATTCAAAACCAAATACCTTGGGCTTCAGAAATATTTTATGGGTATTGAGGTCTTCAAGTCAAAACGCGAGATTATTTTATCTCAAAGGAAATATGTTCTTGATTTGCTGAAGACACTTGGATGATGGGATGATGACTGGCAGATACTCCTATGGATGCTAACACCAAGTTGTGTGCAAGCTCCGACGAAAATATGGATGTAAGAAAATATCAAAAACTTATTGAAAAACTCATCTATCTTATAGTAACCAAACCAGATTTAGTATATGTCGTAACTTGTTCGATACATCCAAAACCACAAATTATTCATTGGCAAGCTTTAGAGAGCATTATCTGATAATTAAAAGGAGCTCTTGTCAAGGGACTTCTATATAAAATGTCCTGATCACCTCAATATTGAAGGGTTTGTGGATACTGATTGGGCTAGATCACCTGATGACAGGAAGTCCACCTCTAGGTATTGCACCTTAGTTGTGTTAAGTTGTGGAGCCTAATCAACGCCCTATGCTGAGTCGGTACACGGATCAACCTTCACGGTAAGGTCATCGTAGGGGTTGGAAGGGGGACGGGAAGCCCCCTCCTGGGGGTGTGGGGGTGGAGCCCTCGGGGGGGTCCATGATATATTAACTATTGTTTCATTAAGGGTAGTTTTAGAATTTCACACATGTAATCCGGTTTCCTTAATTTTCTCTTTATAATTGAGGGGAGCTGCTATTAGGATTTTATCATCACCGAGAAGGAGCAGGAGTTGCAACCTGAGAGAGGTCAGAGAAAACACTTATAAGTGTGTGCGATTTCTCTTGTAAACTATTTCATCTTTATAGTGGATTACTGCAGCATCGGAAGACAAGACGTAGTCTCACCTTGAGGCAAACCTGTATAAATCTTGTTGTATTTTCGTGTTTGTTTTTCTATTCGTCCGCGATTATTATTATTGCTCTTATTAGTTTGGAATTAGGGTATCTAATTCCTAACAAGTTGGATGGAACTTGGTTACATGGAGGAGTAAAAAATAGAATGGGTTCCAAGTTTCAATGATGAAGTTGAATATAGGGCTATGACCCATGTAGCTATTGAGCTTCTATGGATCAAATCTCTCCTCACTAAAATAGGGTTCCAAAAAAAGACCCATATGGAATTCTATTGTGAAAACCAGGCAGCCATCCACATTACTTCAAATCTAATCTTCCACAAGCCAAAAAAAAACATATTGAGGTAGATTGCCACTTCATAAGAGAAAATTTTAGGTTGGCATTATTTCTCTCAAACATGGTTCATCTCAAGGGCAAGTAGTAAATATACTCATGAAGCAGGTCACATCCAAGATACAAACACTACATGCAACAAGTTGGGTATCTACAACGTTTTCTCTCCCGAAGCTTGAGGGGGAGAGTTGGAAGACATCTCAAAGGGGCATTAAGGTAAATAACTTCCCCACATAAAAAATATGGCAAATGGGATAAATTAGTGTCCTTCTCATAAGGATGGCACATGGGTGTAAATAGAGAAGATGATGTATGTGTACTTATGTCTTTTCTTTTTGAGAGCTTGTAGCCCTAAGGGCAATGTAGTCATTGTAACTTTCCTTCATAAACTATAAATAGAGAGTCAAGGAAAGGGTTAGATCATTAAGTCTCCCCTCTTCTCTCTCAAATCCATCCATACACTTTTCTTTCACTCTCTCTCTCTCTCTCTCCTTAGTCGTCTGTCTCTTCTCTTCCTTCTTCTTTATGTCCTCTCTCACCCTCTTGGCAAAGTACCTGTCATGGGATCCTAAATCCAAAAATAATAACCCTTGACCAAGGTTTTTCTTCAAGTATCAAAGAATCTTTTCCAATGCTTCCCAATGAGTTTGATGAGGTCGATATAGAAACTGACCAATGACACTAACTGAATAAGATATACTAGATCTTGTAGCTAAGAGATAGATTAATTTATGAACCAACCGCTGGAATCATCCAATATTAACATCTCCACTAGTATCAACACATAATTTAACATTGGGCTCCATACGTGTATTGGCCGGCTTGCACTCGAGCATTCTAGTTTCTTGTAAAAGATCAAGAACATACTTCCTTTGTGACATAACTATGCCGCATTTCAATTGAAAAACTTCTATGCCCAAGAAGTATTAGAGAAGCCCCAAGTCCTTGGTTAAGAATTTCCTTTTTTATTCTTCTTTGAATTTCTGAATTCCATTATAGTCACTCCCAGTGGTCAATATATCATCAACATATACTGCCATGAGAATCTTCCCTCAAGTCGTATTTTGAGAAATACAGAGTGATCGCTTTCACATCTCTTAAACCCAAGTTGAGTGATCGTATTTTCTTTATTTGATGGTGTGTGAATGTTTATTTTTCATTGAAATTATGAATTTGCATGACTTCTTGTTTACATGCCTTACATAGTTTTTAATTTTAAAAACACAATTCACCCCTTCTTGAGAATCCACCTGAGCCAACAATTAGTATCAAACTAGACCAATCATTTAATTAAAATCAAAATCCAATTGATTTTAAAAAAGATTAAATGGCATCTCAAAAAAAATTGGTCATTTCCAATAATAATTTTTCCAATGGTCCTCCTTTGTTCAATGGAACATATTATGGATATTGAAAGGTAAGAATGGAATTCTTCTTTCAATCCATGAACCAAGAATGGCCCATTTGAGCCTCAAAAGCTTGAGAATGGCATTCTGATTACAAAATAATTTAGAGAGCTAACTACGGATGATAAATAGTAGCTCAAAACAAACTCTAAGACAATAAACTTCTTGTTATTTGCCTTAGGACACAATAAGTTCAATAGGGTCTCCACATGTGAGAGCACAGAGGAAATTTGGGAAAAATTAGAGGTCACTCATGAAGGAACCACTAGAGTTAAAGACTCTAGAATTAACTTTTTGATTGGTCAATATGATGAATTCAAAATGGAACCGGGTGAATCAATAGCTGAGATGAACTCTAGTTTCACTCGTATTATAAATGAGTTGAATATCCTAGGATAAGAGATTTTCATGTATAAACAAAATGATAAGCTTCTCAAGGCACTTTCAAAGTCATAGGACATGAAGAAGACCTCTATTCGTGCGAACGCAAACTTTAGAACTATGAGCTTGGAAGAGCTTCAAGGAATCCTTCTCACATATGAGATGGAACCTCAAAAAATTGAGGAAGAGCAACCCAAAAGAAAAAAACAATTGCTCTTTGTTAAGGAATAGTCCCAAATGGATTAGTGAGAAAAAAGGTATAGAGTTTATTAGTTAGGAAAGAGGTTTCCTAAGTTGGCTAGTCATTTTGGAATGGGCCTTGGACCCAACTTCACATGGTATCAGAGAAAGTACTCTTATGTGGGCATCCACACAAATTTTCCAAATGTAGACCCACAAAAGAGAGCATACATGTGAGGGGGAGTCTTAAGGAATAGTTCCACATAGATTAGTGAGTACAAAGATCTTAATTTTATTAGTTGGGAAAGAGGCTTCCTAAGTTGGTTGGTCATTTTGGGATGGGCCTTGGACCCAATTTCACACTCTTAAGGCCAAGATGAGTGCTAAAAGTATCTCTAGTGAAGAAAGCTCTGATGAGGTAAGTTTCATCACTAGCTATCTTCAAAGAATTATAGGAAAAAAGAAAATTTTCAAAAATGGCAAACATCGAACTCAAAATGATCGATCAACCTAAGTACTAATTTTTTTAAATGGGCAAATAACGGCTAGTTTTAGTCGGGGAAGCTATAAATACCCCACCAAACTATGAGTAAAGAAATGAATGAGCCTTAATTGGTAAATCTTCAAGCCACTACTCGTTATCTTACAATTTTCCATCAAAAGTTCTTTAGAGAGAAAGAAAGAGAGACAGACAGACATTGAAATCCTTATTCTCTTTCAATCATCATTATATTCATCATAGTCCAAGCTCCTTGATCATTTTACAACGTGTCACAAATGAGGAGGCAGTTGAATCACTCAAGGAGAAGCATCCCTCCAAGTAAGGGAGTAACTTTTTCCCTTTTGTTTTATGTATTTGTTAAATGTTCATTTAGAAGCTATCAATCTAGCTAAATGTGTATTGGGTTTGTACATATCATGTATTGAGCTACACATGGCCAAAGAGAGACGAAATCTCTTTTGTATTTAGAATAAAATTAAACTACCTAACTCCCAATTATACCGATAATAATGCTCCTAAATAATAAATGATATTAAAGAGAATTAAGATAACTAAAACACCTTTTCATTGAGACACTCCAATGAGACTTCCTTCCATTAGACTCCTGTTAGATTGCACCATATTAATCTCCTTCATTGAGACTTCTTCCTATGAGATTCATGTAAGACTCTTCATTAATTGCTCTTCAATACTACTCATGCATGCACAAATTGAGGGGGTGACTCCAAAATCTATGTATATTTCATCACATGAGAAAAAAATTCATATTTCATAAGCTAGGTTTTGTCATCATAAAAAAGTGAGATTGTTGAGCTAGGTTGACTCATTCCCAATTTTTTTATGATACCAAAATTTAACCTCATTATGCTAAATTTTTTGAAATTCATAACATTTCATAAGCATTTCCTTCAAATGACACAGGGTTAAGGTCTATGAGGGTGAACTGGAAAATCTGACACAAGATCCCAAGGCAAAGCAAAAGATTAAGCTACATTGAAAAAGCACCTCTAAGAAGAATGAAGATTTGAAGAGCATGAGTTTAGGCAAATTAGAAAATTCTCAAGAACTCTAAAAATATAAAGAGGTTACTCATCCTGTTTGCTAACCTTAGGCATGAATTTGCATAAGGAGATTAGAGTTAAACCAATGGTACAATCATGTTAACATTTCATAAGCATTTCCTTCAAATGACCCAAGGTTAACGTCTATGAGGGTGAACTGGAAAATCTGACACAAGATCCCAAGGCAAAGCAAAAGATTAAGCTACATTGAAAAAGCATCTCTGAGAAGAATGAAGATTTGAAGAGCATGAGTTTAGGCAAATTAGAAAATTCTCAAGAACTCTAAAAATATAAAGAGGTTACTCGTCCTGTTTGCTAACCTTAGGCATGAATTTGCATAAGGAGATTAGAGTTAAACCAATGGTACAATCATGTTGATCTCTATTCTGTTAATGATAACAAGTAGGTAGCTTAAAATTGTGCTACTAACAGTGTTATCATTGTATTTTAGATACATGCCTTCCAGCACATATATTATGATGTCTATGGCAAAAGGTCAAGACAAAAGAATGTTCAATCAAGGTGCCAAGGCAAGACCCAAAAGAAAAACACATTGAAGATTGTTGTTGAGAAGAACTTACAAAAAGAAGAAGTATGAAGAATTGAAGACTAGAAATCAAAAAGAAAAAACTAAAGAACTCTCTAGAGATGTAAGTAAATAGCCAGCCAAACTTCGATTTTTTAAGCACATCTATGTTATGTAGCTTTAGGGCATAAATATTTTCAAAATCGTGTTTAGCCGAAGCATAATAATGTTTAAAATTTGCTAGAACACCCTAGGCCAATTTCTATCATGCTTAGAAGCCATTTTAGAATACTAGAAGATGGCATGGTCGATCATACCATTGGTCATGATTGATCATCCAAAGTACAGTTTAGCAAGCGATAAGAAGCATGATCGATCAACCTGACTGGTTTAATCATCATACAACATCTTGTTAGAATGAGCTATAAAGCATGATTGATCATTTAGATTAGATTTACCGATCATACTAAGTATAGGCATGAACTGTAAAGCATGATTGATCATACCAACTTCCTTGATAGATTGAACAAAAGTATGTCACAAAAGAATATAAAGAATCATCGATTATACTTTTTTACATGATCGATCATACTGACCTTTGCAGTGCCAGAGTCTACAAAGCATGATCGATCAATCTGGTACGTATGAATAGTACTTGTGAAATATGAACAATATGTCCATTTTTACTAAATAACTATTTGTTTATCAACGTAATAATTAATTGTGAACAAAAACATAACTCCCATACTATATTTATTTGTAAGAAAAAGGAGGTCTACGCTGAATATTCCAATATGTTAAGCCGGTCCAACAAGAAAACGAGTCCAACAAGAAAAGTCTAATATTCATGTCTATGTTTTGCACAGGTCAGACTGGTTGTCTATGCTCCTGCACACGCGATGGTGAAGTGTGATTGGCACACAATGGAGACTGTATGTTCTGGTTTTTCCTCTCATCCAGCTCAACAAAAGCCAAACAGGAAAGAAGAAAGTGAAATAATAGAAAATTTTATTAGTTTGTAGATGACTCCATATGACTTCATATGATTAACTGAAGACAAAAGACGAGTCCTTGGACTCGGTTTAGCAACAAGAGAGCACGTAGCATTAGAAAACTCAACTAACACATTCGTCTTCTTTTCGCTGCCGGAAACTTGAAATGATCATTATACAAAGTTGAAATAGCTCCCCGGTGACAAACAAATGAGTCAGAGCAATCAGAAGTTCTTAGCAGGTAAAACGAGCCAACTGACCAAATGGGTATCCGCTTTTCTTTGTCCTGATTGGGTTCTTATGAATTATAAACACTGACAGAACTCTTGATAATGCGAGGAGCCAAATGGGTATATCGCAATCAGTTCCGAGTCATACGCTTGTTTCCTGGCAGCGTGGAGACTTTGTTGCTTCAGAGACCTGAAGAAATTAATAATTTTTTCACTGCTAAGGTTGATTTGTTTTTTTTTTTTTTTTTTTGGGATGGGTGGTTGTTGCCATTGGATTTCAGAAGCCGCCTTCTGATAATGCCAAACAGAAATGTTGGAAGAGCAGCAGCATATCCTTTTAGGAGGTAGCGTCTGCGCAGCCTAACAGAACCAGATTCTTTCTCAAGAGATTGAGACTATGATCAGCAGTTTTGTCGTTCGTCAGTAGAGGTCAGTCACTCTCAGGTTGTTTCTTTCTCGCAAGTAGACATTTCTTTTTTCCATCCACTTTCTCACCGTTTTTAATCTTTTGTTTGATGCTTGTTGGAAAAGCACAAATCAAAACCAAATCCCACATAATATTAAACTTGGCATTCTGGGCTTTGCATTTCTACAGGGAGCATATTTCCACAAATTATTAGCTCAGCGTTTTAATATCATGGCAGGGCCAATTATTTTCATGATATAAAAATTGGTAGCTTGACTACGGGCTGTTATTGATCTAATTCAGTGTTCCTGGACAAGAACTTTATAGTACAAATTAAGACATCTATGACATAGTTTTTGGCCTAGAAATTGAAGATTTAAGTTGTAAAGTCAAGACCTGGAACATAAAAAAAAAAAAGTAAAGAACTCTTTTAATGAAGGCTTCTATCACAATGAATTAAATTTCATTGTGAAAAAGGGCTTGTATAGACAAAAACTAAAGTCACCAATAGTTAGGGGTGGGGATGGGTTGTGTTCTAAAACCTGAACCTAACCTCAAACCTTGACCCTGAAACTCGAAACCAAAAAACCCAAAATGTCAAACTCAATGTTGACCCGATCACCATCCCCACAAGCTTGTTCCTGCCCTGACCTGTTAACCCGATTTATATCCCCGTCTTGTCCCTACGGATCGGGTTTGAGAAAACTTGTCCTCAATTAAAAACACAAAGATTTTTTCCTTGCTCTATCCCCGACCCACGACGTGACACCTGAAACGTGAAACTAAGGTTTTTAGGTCGGGTCAGGTTACATGTGAAACCCAACCCCATGCCCACCCTACCAATAGTATTCTATTTTAAACACATTGTTAACAACAAAACCAATACTCATCAGAAACCTCTACAAATGAAAAATGTATTCCATTGGAAAAAAAATGTTCTATGGCAATGTCCCTCCCTTACATAAATGTATAATGATGAAAGTATCTCCTTTAATATGAAAAAAGAACTTTTCATTAATAACTTTGTTGCAAGCCCATTTCCCCAAAAAGCTTGTACTGGTGATTTTGTTTTGTTAACAAAAGTCATCACCTCTTACTAAAATTGGATTTCGTCAAAATCTTTTTCTTGAAAACTAATAACAAATAATGTTTTGTCAATAAAACCATGGTAATCATTAATTTTTTTACAAGATTTTTATATCCTATCTAAAGGAATTTTTTTAAAATACTTTTACTAACAAAATTTGTATCTCATTGGTGAAAAAGGTTTTTATTCATACTATCGATAAGAAGTGATACTTTGTCCTTTTCTTTATCCTTAAAAACCATAGATTTAGTGTAAAATATTCTCTCCCAAGCACCACTTGTTCCTCATCGTGCTCATTCCTTGATGTAGTTTTAACAATCTCTAAGGTATATTTTTGTGTGTTTTTATGTTTGGATGAGTATGGTTGCGTGTGGTTTTTTTGTGTTGTTAATGTTAGCCCAGGTGGCTTCTCAAGAGGGGGGGAATGAATTGAGTATTTCAAACTAAAAATTAAGTGTGTAAACAAATAATCATGCAAATTTGCAAATTCAATGAAAAATAAACACACACACCATGAGACAAAGAGAATTTTTGTTATCGAGGTTCCTCTATTAGTATTCACTACCCAAGAATCCTTGCTTGCGAAATTTCACTATTTCAAGCTCTAATAGCCGAAATTTTACACTAAGATTTTGACTCTTTTTAAGCCACATGTAGCTCAATACACATTTTTAACAATTTCAATCTCCCCAAGAGATTGGCTTGATTATAGTTCTAGTTGGCCCTCTATATCTAAATTGAATAGGTTCTAGATGAACCTTTCACAAAGTAAAATTAAATTAAGAAAAACTTACACCCTTGACTTGGAGAGTTACTTCTCCTTTAGAGATCCAAGCTTCCACTTCTTTAGCCACACAGTGTGGAATGAGGGAGCTTGTCTAGTATGCAATGAAAGGAAAGGAAAGGAAAGGAAAAAGTAGTAAATTTTTCAAGGCGAAGACTCTTTCTTTCACTCTAAAACACTTTATAGAAGTTTTTCATGTTTGAGAATAAAGTGTTGGCCTAGGTGACTTTTCAAGAGGGGGTGAATTGAGATAATCAAATTAAAAGCAAGTTGTACGTGTAGCTAAAAATTAATGCATCGAAGCAATTCAAGATAAATATAAAATGCACACACCACAAGGACGAATAGATTTTTTTTATCAATGTTCCCCTAGTGGTAATCATCGTTCAAGAACCTTTGCTTGGGAAATTTCCACTATTCACAAAAGCTCTAATAGCTAGAATTATAAAATATATGTCAACTTTCTTTGGCCATTTGTAGCTCAATACACGATTTGTATAAGCCCAGTTTCCCCAAAAGATTACTGCTAGATTCTAGTTCTAGCTCGGTCTTTCTATCTAGATTATATAGGTTCTAGATGAACCTTTCACAAAAATAAATAAAAGGAAGGTAAAAATTACACACTTACTTGGAGAGATACTTCTCCTTGAGAGATTCCAGCTTCCTCCTTTGTACGTTGTGAAATGATTAAGGAGCGTGGACTATATGAATGGAAGGATTGATTGAAAGAGAAAATAGATTTTTCAAAGTGTGAGGCTCTCACTTTCACTCAAAAGTATTTTTAAGGGAAATTTACAAGATAGAGAGTAATGGCTTGAAGATTTGACAATTAATGCTGATTCACATCTCTACCCATGGTTTGGTGGGGTATTTATTGCTTCCCCAACTCAAATGAGCGGTTATTTTCCCATTTTCAAAAATAACTACTTAAATTTATCAATCACTATAAAGTGATTGATCAATCAATCAATCATAACACCTACTTTTCTGTCAGACAATGACTTATTGATCGATGGATTGATGGATCAATATATTACTGTTGGTCTAGAAAAGTTAAGTTGATCGATCATTACTAGTGAATGATTGATCAATCAAGATTCCCTCGAGTTGTGCAATACAAATATGATCGATTAGTGTATTTTCCTATGATCGATCATACTTTAAATCCCCTATTAGCAAGGTTTTGACTGATCAATCAATCAGGTGGGTTGATTGATCATTCCATGAGAAATTTGGTTGCTTGGGCATAGATGATCGATCAATCAAAGTACTCATTTTTTCAAATGGGCAAATAACGGCTAGTTTGAGTTGGAGGAAGATATAAATACCCCCACCAAACCGTGAGTAAAGAAGTGCATGAGCATTAATTGTCAAATCTTCAAGCCATTACTCTTTATCTTGCAATTTTCCATCACAAGTGCTTTAGAGAGAGAGAGAGAGCCACACACTTTGAAATCCCTATTCTCTTTCAATCATCCTTGCATTCATAATAGTCCAAGCTCCTTGATCATTTCACAACATGCAGCAAAGGAGAATGAAGCTTGAATCTCTCAAGGAGAAACATCTCTCTAAGTAAGTGTGTAACATTTTTCCTTTATTTTTATGTATTCATGAAAGGTTTATCTAGAACCTGTTAATCCAGATAGAGAGCCTAGCTATAGCTAGAATCTAGCATCAATCTCTTGGCGAGATTGGAATTTTACAAATTGTGTATTGAGCTAGACATGGCCAAAGAGAGACTAAATTTCTTTTGTATTTTTCTAGCTATTAGAGCTAATAATAGAATTTTCCAAAACAAGGGTACTTGGGCTTGACTACCACTAGGGGAACATCGAGAACAAAAAATCTATTTGTCCTTATGGTGTGTGCTGTTATGGTTTATATTGAACTGCTTTACTCACAAATTTTTAATCACACACACAACTCATTTTTAATTTAAATATCTCAATTCACCACCACACCCCCTCCACCCCCCCCCCCCCCCCCCCCCCCCCCCTCTTTTGAGAAGCCACTTGGGCCAACAATTGTTACTTTTGGCATCTACTCTTTGGGAAGATCTCTATGTACCTTTTCTACAAAAAAAAATTAGTAAATGTCGTATCTAACAATGGTAACTTCTTGATAATATCATTGAACCTCTCATTCATGCTAATTATACTCTCCTACTCTAATTTTGTAATTTTCATACACATTTGTGGGTATGATAATTTTTGCTTCCTTTACTTGAGTTGTCACTTATGGGTAACTTCAAGTTTATCCCAAACCTCTATTGAACTAATTTGTCCAATTACCGTAGAGTGTTTTATGGCACTAAGTGAGCATAACAACATATGTAGTGCTTTAACATTTAGAGAAACCTTCTTTTTTCTCTTATATTGTGTATTCTCTAGGTGACTTTTCAATTTCTCAATCATCTTCCCATTTCATGGGAATGCGAGGACCTTAGGTAGTGATTTCCCATAGGTCAAACTCTAATCCTAAGAGAGTGTTTCATTCTATATTTCCAGTGTGAATAATAGCTTTCATCAAAAAATGGAGACTTAGTTACTGATATATCTGTGGAGAAGGCTTGTGAAGATGTGTTGACAATCGTTTAAGATCTTTAGTACTCAACCTAAAAATGGTAACCAAGCTTCAAGAGTATACTTGCTTTGATACAACTTGAAAATTTTAGTTCAAGTAAACCTAGAGGGTGAGAAGGGGGTGAATAGGTTTACTACAAAGTATGAAATTTAATTCCTTTTTTAAAAGCACATCCACAACACCATAATTTTTGTAGTGGCTTACAATCAGTATCTCATATTGATACTCCACTCCTAGGGATTTTTTGCCCTAATTAAAATATCCACTATGTTTAGTCAAACAGATCTTCAGCTTACAACCACACTACTTCTATTACAGCACCTACCCAAACAACTAGGGACTTATGGTCAAGAAAACTCTAAGTGTAACACTTAGAAAAAAAAACTTAAATTTGGTCATAAAAAACACAGGAGAAAGGGTCATTTTCGTTACAAATGAGCTCACAATGCCTCTTAACAGGCTGATAAAAATATTACAAAGAGATAAAGTTGTACAAGTATACTATGTAAAACTACCTAACTGATTAGCAACACTTCATAAAATAGTTTGAAATATATGCTAATTTTTTTAGAGTTTTATAATATAGATAAAAACCACTTAAAAGATGTAATCAAAACTCATATAAACAAGCAAGATATGCAATATAGATGTAAAGTTAAGGTTATGATTCTTTGCTTGCTTTAAGACACAAAAACCTCAAGTTGAAGATTTCAAATCTCCAAATTTCAAAATTTGGCACAAGAGGACCACTAAGTATGAGAAGAATGCTTAGAAATTTTGTGGCTTTAGTTATACTAAAATCTAGAGAATACTTGGGTATTTATAGGCCTAGATTTCAATTTAAAAACTAGTTGTTACTAGTTTTCAGCCCGGTTTCTAGATCATGCAAAATCTTGATGATATTCTAAAAAATATATAAAAACTTAAAATAATCTACTCATGCTACTTGTCATTTGGTAAGCCACTTACTCAATTTGAATGTCTACAACCAAATATATTGCTTCTAGAATAGCTTGGAATTCCGTTTATGGAGTTTGGGATTGGGTCCTTTGCACTAGGGTCAAATCCAATATGCTCTAATGTCTCTTTTAATGGTCGAATCCTTTTTTTATTTCCTATAGTCCTTTTTATATACTCAACTCATATGCACTTGATCTTCCTATAGGGGTCGACTTCTTAAATTATCAAAACCTTTTGTAACTTGAGTTCAACTCCTTATTGCTTGCATTTGATGGTATGTGCTTGACTCCTTCACAATGTGATCGACTCCGCCTAGAGATTTTGTTGAGATATGTTTTAAAATTTTGAAATATTTAAGCTTTGACTTTGCTTCTTTATGCTTGTCTCAACTCCATTTGCATGTTCCCAATGAACAAGCACAACAATGTTAAAAGCAACAACAATTGTTGTAAGTTTATGATCAGAACAATTACTATGCTCTAATTAATGTAAGTTCCTGAAAAAAAGGATTGTTGATCAGCCATAGATACTCAGAGATAACCAAGAGATAATATACTATATAATTTGAATCACGTGCAATCACAAACCAGAGAAGAAAACAGAAGTTTATGATCAGAACAATTACTATGCTCTAATTAATGTAAGTTCCTGAAAAAAAGGATTGTTGATCAGCCATAGATACTCAGAGATAACCAAGAGATAATATACTATATAATTTGAATCACGTGCAATCACAAACCAAAGAAGAAAACAGGCAGCAAAAAAACTATCATGTTGCAGCAAAAAATAGTTTTTTGATCCACGACGATAAGGTTACTGGAAACTAAGATCCCTAAACCCAAACTCCATGGCAGCAAAGATAGAGTAAAAAATATGATAGATTGATCATTATGTTGATTATCCATTGAGTAGTCATCCACCGAGCAGCAGTAAACAAAATAAAGAAGAAGATGATTCTCAGAATAAAACTTCATTAGCTTTCTTCAAAATAAAAATGCCTTCATGACACATAATCCAAGCAGAGAAAATAATTAAAATCTTAAAATCATTGCTCTAATACCTTGTTGATTTTTAGGATTCCATAGATCACATTATTATTCAACGGATAGAAGAAAGAAGAGAAGTATAAGGAAAAAGAAAAGAGAAGAAAAAGGAGAGGGAGAGAGAGAGAGCACATTGAGAAAAAGGAGGAATAATTAGGTAGTTGATTTAACACCCTTCCCCATAAGTTTTACTTATAGATTCTAGAAATACCAATATTACAAGTATACCCTTCACCCTAATAAGAGTGAAGAAAAGATAAGAAACTTAAACTAATTATATCAGTGTCACCCTAATTACATCATATCTTCCAACAATGGTCATGTGCTTGACTCCATATGTGTGTGGGTTCAACTACGGTTCTTCGTAGTCGTTGGTTCTAATGAGGAAATGAATAGTTTTGTTTATTTGCTACTAATTTTGACTCATTTTTACTTTGAAATTATAAGTGTTTAGACTTTTGGATAATTACAACACGCAAATTGATTTTGAAGTTAACAATCAAGTACATATAACAAATTGCAGGAACACAAGAAGATTTATAGTGGTTCACAACCCAAACTCAGGTTGCTAATCCAATCCTAGGGTTTTTATACCTCAAAGCTAATTTACTATTTTGGGTTGACAAAAGGCATTTACAAAAAATATCCACAATGTTGTCAATTACAAGATGCCCACATAAGGATTCATGCCCCTCGATTGACCATAATAACCAAGTTACAATATACACCCTCACATAGATTATACTAGCTAACCAGACTCTCCAATCTAGACCCTTCTCAGCATACCACTAGCTTACTCAAGTCTAGATCTACATAGGGACTTTTCAACAACCAACAAACCAATCGGTTTACACCCACAAATGGATAACCAACAGTTACTCATCAACCATGGAGGGTTTTCTCAATATTTTTGGGGTGAGGAAGGTCTTACCTACACAAGGCCTGAGTCTTGAACAAAACTTGCAAGGATGTCTTGTATCTAATTTAGCACAAATGAAGGCTCTTAATTAGGCTAATTTTCCAATACAAGTACAAATAAAAGGTACAACCACACCTTGTACACACATAACATTATAGAAGCTCAATCAGTCTTTAAATGACTTGATTTCAAACTTTAAAACTCGATATAAATATAGGATTGATTTTTAAAATTGGGGACACATGTAATGACAACTCAAAGCAAATATTAATTTCACAATTCAAGCCCATAAGTAACTTTTTTTCTAAACTAATTGAAAATATCAAAGTAAAATATCTCTAGTTTAGATCACTTGACCAAGTGCAATACATTGATATAAGATTTTTTTTCCAAAAAATTGTTTGTTGTTTATAGCATGGCAATATTTGTTTGTTGTTTATAACATGACAATATTTTATAAACAGTGTATAAATGTTGTTATTTATACGTTGTTTAACAATATTTATATAAAAATTTGAGTATGATTTGCCCTCTTTCAAAAAATTTTAGCCAATACTAGGGGCAATCACCAATTTGTTACTAAGGTACTGCACTCGTATATCGTTTTAGTAGATTTCAGCCCCTGGAACAAGATAGAATGCTATAAGCCCTATGCTTTTATGGGACCCTGTGCAACAGTACAACAACCAATAAAAGTTTTGTCATATAAGAAAAAATATGTCAACAAAAAAGTAGTAGAGAAATTCCACCAAATGAACCTAGTGCAGCCTATATTGAAATTTGACAGAGCTAAATTGAATCTGGTGGAGTTAAATTCAAAATACCCAAGTTTTGTATGGATACTGAAGTTGGTCGGTTTCATTTTAACTTTGCTTGATTTAACTTAGCTCTCCCAAATTGAATCTTGGCTCTACTATCGATAGTAAGTTTATGAAATACCCAGGTTTTGGATGGATGCTCAAGCTCTTAATAAAAGCTCAAAATATAATAAAAATATGGGTATATTTTTTCAAAACTTTGATAAAGCTCTAACTCCACTAAATTTATGATAGTAAGGTTTTTGTTATTTTTTTTAATTCCCCACAACCCAATCCATAACAGATAACTTTTTAAGTAGCAATTGCTTGTTATTTTTAGGCCCTTTTGCCGGTTCAACATTGTTCTAGTCCACGATGCCATGGTGTTCACTTGGTCCCGCTCTAGCTGCCCTTTTTATTTGGCGCGTTAACATATCCTGAAGGCGAACGTTGGCGATCCGTGTGTGGTAGGAAAGAACGGAACAGCTATGTTGCCGTTTGTCTGGTGGATTCTACTCCCTCTTTGGTACTGATGTGCGTTTTCGTATCAAGAAGATAAAGAAAGAAAAAAATGCCCAACTAAAGTCTTGCTTTCGCTACTGATAGGAGATGGAGCTCATTTCCGCTACTTCAGCGCCCTGCTTCTCTGCAGGTATGTCCCTGTGAAGAACCCAAATAATCTGCTGTGAGCTCATGTAATGGTACTTAACTTTATTTTCTTAAACTTCTGAACTTGGTGATTAAATTTTTTTGGTTTTTTCTTCTTTTTTATGAGGATTACAAAAACAGAGAATGTTGAGACAGATAGATTTAGTTTGCTTCTTGGAATTAATTTGCTACTACTAGGTACTGGGTTTTTATCTAGGAGGTCTGCTTCTCTCTTCAAGACCATGATCTGTGTTATCTCAACTGCGGTAATGGTTGTGATCCCATGATCTTCTGTCTTTTTTGGTAAACTAATTTTCATTGAAACACTTGGAAATGTACAAGATCACTCCACACCATAACTTACAATAAAATTAACATTAGAACCTCAAGTACAAGAGCATACTCAACTGGCATACAAATTTACATATGGATCCATTGAGGCACAGAACTCCCGTCACTGGAGTAAGACCAAGAAGGGTTATAACAACGAATGCAAAAAGAATATGCGAGATTTAAATATGTAATTTGAAAATGAACAACATGCTAGTATCTAAATAAATGCATATTGCAACAAGCCAACCAAAGTTGATCAGCAACATCAGATCGTTATCCATGATAGAGAAGAAAATTAAATTATACCATTGCAGGCCATGTCTCTTTATTTGGCTGGTCTCCTCCTCTCCTACAGATTCTCCACTGTATCCCTTGTCATGCCCAGGGCAAGATGGTGTTCCAAAAGGAGAAGAAGATAAAATAAATAGGAAGGAGGAAGGAAGAAATCGAAAGTGCAAAAAGGAGAAAAGAGAACAAAGGCAAAGAAGAGGAAAAGAAGTGAAAAGAAGCAGCAGGAAGGAGGAAGATTAAAGAAGAAAGAGAAAAGAGGAACATTGGGTGAGAGTAAGCAAAAAGGAGTGAAGGAGGAAAATCATACTTCCACTGCCCCTTTTTATTGTTTACTCATTGGTACATGAAGAAATCAGGAGGAAGAAACACAGGAAAAAAAGTGTGTCAAGAAATCAGAGAGAAAGAAGAAAGAGAAGAGAGAAACCGAAGGCAGCAGAAGAAGAGGAGCAAAATTGGGAAGAAAAAAAGAAATCAAATGGGGGATAAAGAAAAAATGGGAGAGAAGAAGCTCAACATAAAGAAAAAAGAGAAGAAATCGAAAAAAATTAGAGGCACTGGGTGAAGAGGAGTAAAATCAAAAGAAAGGGAAACCAGAAGAAAAAGGGGAGAAGTTGAAGATATAGAAGAAAGAGAGGAGAAGAAATCCTCGAAGAAAAACAAAGGTGATGGGCAAAGAGGAGTGAAGTTGCCCTTTCATTCTGCCACCACCTTGGTGCAATTTTATCTCTTTTTTCTCAGCAAGTATGTCCTTGCTGCTTAATTGCTGAAACTCTTACGTGGCTTTTCTGGATATGGTAGTTTGAATTTTTTTCAAAATATTTTTTTACTTTTATTTTTGTTATCATTTATTTACTTCACATAAATGTCTATCTGGATTCCAACTTTCATGTCAATGTTAAATTGAACTAACAAGAAGTAAAGTTAACTCCTTTACTCACAGTGCTCTCATAGTGCTCTATGTAGAATATCACATTTATCTTCATTGTATGCACAGATGAGTTTTTTAGCTTTGCCAAAATTTTCAGCATAAGTCTCTCTTTTGGTTGTTTTGTTTGCTTTGGAGCTCTGTGTTAGATCAGTTGATATAAACAATAGGATAGCTTTTCCTTTTCAAGATTCTGCAATGATCATATATTCTACTTAACTGCCTTTTGTTTATTCGAGGATCCATATGACTGTGGGATCTGGATCTTTGTTAGTGAATGGAGATGCAAAAGTGTTCCTACATTAACTTCCCATGATTCAATATTTCAATATTTGGCTATAAACATGTGCAATATATACAATTTTTCAGAAGTCACTCATAATCTCTGTACCATCAAAGATCAATTGAAGCACCTCACAGTTAAGAATTCAACTCTTCAACCATGGAATAACAAGTTTAATATTTTATATACGTGTTTTCATGGGAAGGAGTAATTTTTTGCTGATAGTTACTCATACTGAACTTCCATTCCATAAGTTATGTATTTATTCTCTTGACCTTTTTTACTTGAGCCTCCTCTAGAGCAAAGGCCCATCTTCTTAAGAACAAATGTGTCAGGTGAATCTTTTCCTTCAGATAAGTCTCAAAGTTCACATAAAATTGACATTTCCTCCTATCACTGAGAAGGCAAGTTGTGAGTCTAACTTGGTATACAATTCAGATTTGCCTTGAACTCTGATGCCATTTTACTCTAGAGCACAGCATATATTAGTGTATTTTCTGTTTCTCATATGTCATCCTTCCCACATATTTGATATTTTAACCAATTATTTGATTAACATGGGTTATTCTCCTGTGTACTGAGATATCCTTCCATTGCATACTTAAAGCTCATAAGGATGTATATACAGCTTGTCTTTGTATTTTTTGGAGACTCTAGCTAACGAATTCACTCTGAGTTTGATGTGTTAGAACTGACATTGTCTTCATATTGTTCAGACATGAAAGATTGCAAGCTGATAGTCGACAAGTCTACTTGCTTCCCTTTTCATTTAAGACCACAGAAAAGCGGAAGCAAAAAATGGCTGGTTGTATCCTCTTCATTACCAGAAACAGCTCTGACAGTTGGCATCTCTGCCATGGTTGTAGGTGCAGCAGCTACTATTTTCGTGAAGACAAATAGATTTTCTGAAACAGTAGATGTAAGCATAAAATTTAATTGTCAAATTGCACCTGGCATGTATATTTTCACCAATCAATGCCTTCTCCATTGTAGGCAACTGTTTTGCAACCACAACCTTAACCATTCAATCTATTCAATGCACTGGATATTTTTCAGGAGCTGTAAGACTCTTAGGTTATCCATCTTTGCTCGGACTCAATTGAAGGACTTATGTACTAAATTCTTCAATAGTTCATCCATAGTAGGGCCCATTGGTTATTTTGTGCTTGCAGCAGAACTACTTCCTCTCACATCTGATGCTTTCAATTGCAGACCTCTTCAAAAATTTGTGAAGATTGTGGTGGGTCTGGTATCTGCTCAGAATGTAACGGAGAAGGGTTTGTACTTAAAAAATTGTCAGAAGAAAGTGCCCAAAAAGCAAGGTTGGCAGCAAAGAATGCAGCTACTCGATACACTGCTGGGTAAGACTAAAGACTGGCCACCACCTTATTTCTCTTTATCAGTTCTTAGCTGAGAAAATTTTATGGGTTTCTTCAGGCTGCCAAAGAAGTGGACTTACTGCTCAAGATGCTCCTCTGGTCGATCTTGTAGCATTTGTGGGGGTAGTGGACGGGTGAGCTTGTGAAATATGCAGATTCCTCAACTAATGTTTCCTATGGGAAGAGCACAGGGTGTTCATGAAGCTGCATGGCCTAGTTTTCTTTTTTATGAGTTTATTTATGTTTCGTTTCTGCTTTATCTCATATAAAAAGCTAGCTTACCATTTCACAGGAAACATTTTATCTAGCTTTATTTGTCAGTGGATAAGACATGAGTATGCGTTTAGAGAAGTTTATGAGATATCAGCATTTGCTAAATGACAAGTTATCATCTGATTTCTCAATCAGTACAATATTTCTCGAAGTGATTTTACCATACACGACAACGGATGCCTAATGCATTTCACGAACCTGGTGATCTCATTTCTCTAGGGCTGTAGACATCTTCACATCAGATGTTTTCATAGCATGAACCTGGGTTAGAGGTTCTAAAAATTACCATCACCATGCTTTTAGTTCTTACAAACAATGCAAAAAGTAAAGAATTTCAAGGTTAAAGTACAAGCCAAAAGATCCATTTTAAGTAGTACAGTGAATTATAATTTGTTTGAAACTTGTTGTCATGCCGCCAGATTGAGCAAGAAATCACTCCTAATCCCTCAATGTGCGGCTTAGTTTACTCCAGAAGAAAAATAGGTTAGTTAGCCTCTTTTGTTTTTATGAAAAAAATAAAGCCAAAAGGAGGAGAAACTCAGCTATGAGTGTAATAGGAATCCCTTGCACGAAAAAGAGATTTTTATAGGTGATTTACAAAGCCCTATTTATAGGCAAAAGAGACATAAGCCCCCTTATCCCTTATTCAAACCTTAATCTATGAGAAATTGCAACCTAAGGTAAAATCTCAAAACTACTCAAATTCAAACATGGTATTATCACACATACTTAAAACCCTAAAAAACTTCATCCAAATCTGTTTGGATAGGCAACAAACTTAAAGTTTCAAATTTGAACCAAACAACCAACCAACTACAACCCATTGTTGACTGTTGCCCGCACAAGTGCCCTACCTGCACGTGCATGCGCATTTGCCTATGTTGTGCACGCATGCGCATTTGCCTCTTCCACACACGCGCCCACCAGCGCACACCCGTAGCAGCCAGATGGCATCGAACCGAGCCGGTTCGCAAACAGTTCGAGTTCGGCTTAGTCCCAGATCGATTCGGGTCGATGAACCGAATTCAAGTTCTGGGTTGTGTACATTAAGTTACACAAGCCAAACTCGACCAAGCCTCGGTTTGGTTCACGTGCTCGTGAACCAGCTCGATAACTTAAAATTTCGGACTTTCAGGGTCTTCAGTCTTCACTCCTCTTCTTCGAGTTGCAGAGACGGCACGGAAAAATCGCCGCTCTTGCCTCCTCTCCTATCCAATCTCCATGACTCCACTTCTCTCATCTTCTCTAACAAATCGAGAGAGTAAGAAAACTCTCGAATCTAGAGGGATACCCTATTTTGACAGTGCCCTATTTTTCAATAACCTCTTCAATCAACCGGTAGCACTTCCAAGGGACGACATATTCATGTCTCCATTAGGGATCCTCAATCTTCTGGGAAGAAATGAAGGGTCTATTGTGCGGTTTCAATCATCGGTTTTGCATACCTTTTATATGGAGTTTTCGATAAAATTATTTCCCTTTCAACTCTTATTTCAGATGCATGAGCAAGGTTCATTAGGCTTCAAGCCCTAATGCGAGGGTATGATTCTTTCATTTTGTGAAGTTTAGTTAAGTTTAGATTTCTTTTTGTTCTAAATTTTTTTATTTGTTTTTAATAAAAAAATTTCTACTTGTCTTTTAATTTAAAATCTTTTCGTTGACAAGATCTAAGTGCATTTTCAAGCTCATCTAAGGTGCTGGAAACACTCTAACGAATCTCAACCTTGTGTCTGTAATTAATTTCTGTTTTTTAATTTGAGGGTTTGAGGATTTGATGCATATCCTTTCGATTCTTGTTTGTTTGTAAATCTCTGAATATCTTTTGAGGATTTGGTTTTCCTGTGATGTACTTTCTTTCTATTTGTTGAAGTTTTATCATCGAAGAAATTTAGGCTCTATTGATTTTTTTGTTTTGTACTTCCTTGATTGAGAAAATATATTTGCTATTAATGTTCTAACAATTCATACTTGTCCATGTGGAATCGATCGAATTTTAAGTTGAACGATGTGATTGATATTCTGAAGTTAATTTTGAAAGTTATATTGCTTTCGTTGTGTATGCTATTATCTCAAAGCTCTCAAAATTGGTGTCTTTCGAAGTGTCAAATTTTGAAAAGTATTCAACACACTAATCATTGCAGTTTACTGGAAGTGCCTAACCGGATTTTTATCAATATATAAACACTGTCGTAAATTTTATATTCTCATATAAATTGTATACTAGAATATGCGTGTGCAATAGATTAGGTTATTTTTTAATTAAATTGTGATCTTCATGTTGTTGAAAAGTGAATGTCCATCAAGATTGATTCAGATTGGTCGCCTTATTTACAGATGTTTATACATACACTGGAATCTTTAACTTTTTATATAGCAGACAGAGGAAATGGAACTGGGTTGATCGTGGGCACTAACTACAACAACAATATAGGCAGTTATTGGTTGCATCCAGGGAGTGGTCAGCTGCCATGTTGATGGGCTATCTGCAGCATATGGACCAGGCTCCAGTATGCGTTAATTATGGTTATGATTTTCTCAAACCCAAGCAACAAAATGAGTCGATGTTGAATTACGGATTGGAAGGAGACCAACCATTGTTTGATTTAGATTTTAGTGATATGCAGTTTGAAGACTATGGGAAAGACAACGATTTGATGGGTTACAGTTCTTGTGGGCAATATGATTTTTTTATTTTTTAGGACATTTTGAGATTTGTTATAGTTTGCAAGTTGGCTGGAACAGATTCTCCGTGAAGGTTTAGAGATGGAGATTCTACTTGCTGGATTCCTATATTACAAAACCAAAAGAGGAGGAAGTTGAATGTGTTCTCTTCTTCTAGTTTGGTATCTAGGAAGTTTTAAGTGTTGAATTTTTGTTACATTCTTTATTGTTGTAGTGAGGGCCGTTGTACAAAAATGTAAATACTAGGCAGGTTTGTAGGTTTTTTATGTCATTGGGGGGAAGACACTAAATATATGTTTCTCTTTGTGGGAGTGCTAAGGCATTGCTTGGTGTTCATGTTCATACTAATCAACATGATTGATATTCAATAGACCCAATTTTATGCAAGGTTTATGTGTACACCAATTTTATGTAGAAGTTATGCCGAATTTTATGTAGAGGTTATGCCCAATATTATGTAGAGATTATGCCAAATTTTATGTAGAGGTTGTCTAGTTTTAAGTAAAATTTATGCATAATTTTATAGAGTTTATTTGACATGTATTTTAAACAAAGTTTTAAATGTAGGTTGGAGCTCGAACTCGAACTCGGTTAAAATTATTGGGCTCAAGCTTGATTAAAATTTTAAGCTAAAGGCTAGGCTTGCCTCGAGCTCGAGTTTGAAATATTTAAATTAAGCTCGACTCGAACATAGGCAGGTTCGGGCTTGGCTCAATACAATGCCACCCCTACAGCCCACGCCCCTATTGTTGTTGTTGTTGTTGTGCCTTGGCCTTTCAAAATTTTGAGCTGTTTGAAGCTGTTGCTACCCTTGGGTGAGTTTTTTACTAACTTGGGGCTGCCTTACCTCCTTGAAAGCACCATTTTGGTGTCGTCACATGTGCTCTCCATTTTGGCCGTGTTCTATACAAATTCACTAAAATCGATTGTGCCAGTTGTGTACCATTACTTTTGTAATGCCCATGTCATGTTCGCCTACGTATCATTCTCCTGCAACAATAATGCAAATGTCCTCGTCATATTGCCCTACTTAAAAGCTGATAAGAAACACTTAATAAATCGATGTGCTCCTACAATCGTTTAGCAAAGCGCAAGTCATTTGGGCTCCTCTCAAACTCTTTTGTGTTGGGAATTAGACACCCTAATTACAAATTAACAAGAGTAATAATATTAAGCACAAAAGAAGGAAAAAACAAGCACGAGAATACAAACAACGAGATTTATATAGGTTCACCTCAAGGTGAGACAATGTCCTGTCTTCCGCCGCAGCAATAATCCACAATAAAGATGGAATAGCTTACAAGAGAAATCGCACACTTACAGGTGTTTCTCTCTAACTTCTTTCGTACTACAACTCAAGATGCTCCTCGAATGATCAAACAGTAGCACCCCAAATATAAAGAGGAAACTAGGGCAACCGCGAGACAAGAGTAAAATTCCTAAATTACCCTTAATTATACACCAGTTAATATATCGTGGACCTGGAGGGGCAGACCTGTATCCCTTCCAACCCCCATGGTGTTGATTAGGCACTACAACTTAACAATCTCCCACTTGGAGACTAATCCATCATCAATATCTCCTCCGTAGTGGCAACAACTTCTCAATTCTTAGAGAGAAGTTGGTGTGTTGTCGCAGGCAACCAAAAATAAAATCTATACTCCTAAAAATATATGTAGTAGTGTGAGTAAGGATCGATCCCATAAAAAGTGATTAGTCTACTTTTATGCTCCGTGAACAAGGATGACGGGATTTGAGTATAACGGAGATACTTTTAAAAAAAATAACTTAGAAACAATTAAAATTAAAAGAATCGAAATCACTCAAAAGAATAAACCTTGGTCTAAGTCAACATCCACCATCGGAATTTCACAACTGATCATCGATGCAAGCATATATCAATTTGCACTTAAATATTCATTGTTGAAACTATCTTCCTATCTCACCTTTCGTAGTTAATTAGAAAACAAGCGATCCAATTAACCTTAACTACTAAACAACCCAAGACAAGCGCTAAAGGTTTAATCTAGCAGCAACCTTAAGAATTAGAGAGATCGATGAAGCTAAACAACACAAGCACAAGCGGCTGCATTTAATTTAGTCCAGCGTTCTTCTCAAGATCTAATAATTCTTGACGCAACAAATCATCAAATCTCGATTGCTTCACAGGTTAGAGAGATCAAACAATTACGGATTTGACATCTAACCTAGCAGTAGATTGCAACGAGTAATAAACTAGTAGGCCTCCTAGGGATTAAACGAGACAATCATGAACAAAAAATTCAGAAGAACATCAGATACTCAAAACATCAATTGAACGATGAAAATAAATCATATCTCACAGTTGAATTGATACTGAGGCTTCAGTTTCCTTTGACCAAGTCAGAAAGTTTAGCCACGCAAGGCCATGAAGAAATCTGAAGAAAAAAACTAGAGAAAATAGAGAGGAAAAACTGGAGAAGAGAAAATGAGGTTTGGGGTGTCGAACTCTTTTTCTCCTTTTATTCCCATTCTTTCTCCCGGTTTAGGGTTTTTCTTATCATGTATCCTATCTGGGTCACAATGCACATGCTGCAACTTCAAGCCCAGTTTTGACCTACATTTAAACCCGAATTGCTCAAAATTCATAACATTAAAGTTGTAGAAAGGTTTCTTTTAATTCCATAT